>NC_136063.1:2057867740-2059067740 GCF_964261635.1 Lissotriton helveticus
AAATTCCTTAGAATTGTTTTTACTTTTTATACCTATAGAGATTTGCTATTAAAAAATCATTGAAATTCACTGAAAAAACCATACGTTTCACACCAGTTATAGTTAGGAATTAGCATTTAAAAAACCTATTAAATTCACTAAAAAAACCATAGGTTTCACACCTGTTATAGTTAGCTGGAAGTTTTACTCGCATAAAACCATTGAAATTCCCACGTTATAGTTAGTTGGACTCACTATAACTTGCACGTGCAATGCACTGCTGATGACATCACATATTACATCACTCATGACATGGTCAGTGACATCACTCATGACATCAATGATGACACCATCCTTGTGACACAGTGACAGACCTCCTTTCACTGTAATGTAACCCTTGAAACACATATTCAAAAATAGAAACTATAATTTTCAAAAAAATGGAGATACACATACCAGTTACAACAACCAATTCAATATTTCCACCATCTATATACACATCCACTCATTCACCAACAGTTCTATATAATCACTCATACGTATACTCACTCATCATATGTAGTGATACACCTATACATCCTGTTACACACCGACAGTCATCCAAAAGATACTCTCACACATACTCACACATGCAAATAAACTATTGAACATCCATTTATTTGCATATACAGCTATACACACACTACCACCTTACTTCTAAGGAACCTTACACATACTTACTCTCTTAAAAAATCACTTATAGAAACACATACTTATTTAAACAGGAACTCTTACAGCTCTCACTCGCACATATACTCACCTAAACCTAGGGAGCACTTTATATGGGAGTTTTTATAAAATCCAGAGGGGTTCCAAAAAAGTAAACGCTGCAAAGGTGACCTGTCTCATCTGTGGCGCTGTACTATCCAGGGGGAACCCTGCCAAAAAATATTCATTTGGGAATCACACAATGATTCGCCACATGCAACGATTGCACCCCAATAACTATTCTGCAGCAGAGGTGAGAGAACTGTGCAGAAACCTTCCCCAATCGTCTTCCAAAACCTCAACAAGCAAAGAACCCACTCCATCGGGTCCAGAGGCAAGGGAGATGGTCCCAAACATACAAACTTAGGGGTCGATTATGATTGCGGTTTTTCCGCATCCTCCGGGCCGGCGGAAGCCACCGCCGGCCCGGAGGATGCGGAAAAACCGCTGCGGAGCCTCCAAAGACCCACCGCCAAATTAGGATGGCTGGTGGGTCTGGAATTCCGTCCGCAGCTTTTCCGCCGCGGTCGCCTTCCGACCGCGACGGAAAAGCTCTAACATGGCTGGCGGTGTCTATGAGACACCGCCAGCCATATTAGGATGGTGGTGAATACATGCTTTTCCGCAGCGGCTTTTCCGCCGTGGAAAAGCATACGGACTTTCACTTTGGGGGCCCGTTGCGGGCCCCCTGGGTGAAAGGGGGGTGAGGGGTGCACATGGGGGGTACCTATGGTACCCCCCTGCATTTGCATGCACAAAGCAGCAGGCACTGCGCAGTGCCTGCTGCTTTGTGCATGCAAATGCGATGCATGCATTTTTAACATTGCGGCGGGTGCAGCTTGAAGCTGCATCCGCCGCAATGTTAAATATAAAGGATGTGACCGCCACCCTGGCGGTCACATCCTAATCTGCTTGGAGGGAACGCCGCAGCCCTTGCGGACGTTCCCTCCTCCTCAGGGGTCGCGGACGGACTCAAGTCCGTCTGCGATCCTAATCGGCCCCCAAGTTTGGTGCATACAAAATCGTTTGTATATTTTGTGGAAAAACAATAACCTATGGTGAGCAAAGTATTAATCTCATCAACCTTGCTGGTGACAACCACAAGTGCCCAAAGAAACCTTAATTTTTTCCTGTTTTTTTTTTGCTCCAGTTGAGCCGTTTACAATTCCCTCTTTTTTGTTTGTCCCCATAAAAAATACAAAAAAAATATAAAATTCTTCATAAAAGCCAAAAAAAGCATGAGGGAAGGAAACAGAGAGAGTGATGTTAAGAGAAAGAGAGCTAGAGGGAGCAACACAGAGGGACTGTTTATTACATAGTAAGACAGAGAGGGTGTAAGTGAGAAAAGGAAAATGAATAAGGGAGCGAAAGAAGGGAAGAGAGAGGAAGAAGACTAAAGCAGAGGTACTGGGAGAATGTGAGTGGGTGTTGAAAGTAAAAGGAAGGACAGTAAAGGATGGGGAATGAGGGGTAGTGACGGAACCGGAGTAAAGAAACAACGGTGAGGGAGGGTGAGAAAAGAGCAGTGAGTGTAAGTAAAGAGGGGTGAAAGAGGGTGGATAAAAGTGAATAAGGGTAAGACATGGGGAGTGACAGAGAGAAAGGACAGAGAGAGTAAAGGAAGGAGTGACTGGAAAGGGTCTGAGTGAAGCAGCAAAGAAAGGTAACTGAGGGAGTGTGGGTGAGTTGTAGGGAGTGAGCATGACGAAAGAGTAGTGACAGAGTGAGGGGACAGAGACAGCGACGGTAAGAGAGACAGAGTGAGGGAACGGAAGTGAGGAACTGCGAGGACACACGGACTGAGAGAAGGAGTGAGAGGAGTGAAGTAAATGAGTTACGGAATGAGTGAGGGAGCGAGGGCAGGAAAGGGAACAGAGGGTAAGGGAAGTAAAGTAGGGGGACTGAAAGAAGTTAAGTGTAGTAGGAGAGTAAGGGAAAGAGGAGTAAACATGGAGGATAAGAATAAGTGAGGGAAGCAGAGTAAGGAAACAGGAGTGAGGTAGGGTGAGAGAATAGTAGTGAGGTTAAAGCAAAGGGTGATGACGAACTACATTTTTTTAGTCACACTTACCATATAATTAATGTAACTTTAATTACATGTTTTTACTACACTTTGTATCTGTGAAAGAGAGAAGAAAAAATAAGTTATAATTAGTAAAATATATATTTTAAAATAGAAGAGATAGGTCAAGAGGTTAAAAATCATAAAAGTATACTGAGAAATAAAGTAAGAGTGAAGGAGACAGAAAGGGAAATAGACTAATGTAGAAGGACAAAAAGAGAGAACAAGAAATAGAAGGAGAGCAAATTCCTAAGAGTAAGGCAGATACATTCAGTGACAGAGAGGAAGAGAAGAAGAGAGAAATGAACTGAAGGTAAGAAAGATACTAAAAGAATGTGAGTTAGCAAAACTATATCAGGAAAGAGGAGTAAGTAAAAAGGGAATGACTGAATGGGAAAAGGAGTCTGATTGAGGGTGCATTTACAAGAATGAGGAATGGAAGATGACTGAGAGTGAGTGAAGGGGAGTAACAGAGTGAAGGGATGAAGGGAGAGAGGATAATATAGAAGGATTGAGGGAAAAGGAGTGAGGAAGTTAGTAGACAGAGGGACTAAGGGAAGGACTGAGTGAAGTGGAGTACAATGAGTGAGGAAAGGAAAATGAGTAAGGGAGCAAAAGAAGGAAAGATAGGGGAAGAGGACTAAAGCAGTGGTACTGAGAGAATGTGATTCGGTGATGAAAGTAAAGAGAAGGACACTGAAAGATAGGAAATGAGGGGTAGTAATGGAACCGGACTAAAAGAAATGGTGTGAAGAACGATGAGAGAGGAGCAGTGAAGTTGTTGTAAGAGAAATGATAAAAGGTAGATAAACACAAGTGAGCATAACACAAGGTGAGTGAGGGACTGAGGACATAGAGGTAGTGAACGGAAAACAGAGAGAAGAGGTCAAAAGAAAGGAGGAAAGAAAGATAAGTGAGGGAGAGTGGGTGAGTTATAGTGACAGAGGGCGACAAAAGAGGTGAGTGAGTAAAGAGGAATTACTAAAAGAGCAAAGGAGGAAAAGACGGAAAAAGGAAGTAAAGCAGAGAGACTGAAAGCTGAAAAGTGGTGCAAGGGAGAGAGGGGATGCAGATAGTTGAAATGGAAATGAGGGGTTGTGAAAGAAGTGGAGTAAACAAATGGGGATGAAACAGAGTGAGAGAAAGGCAGTGTGAGTAAGTAAAGAGAGCTGAAAGAGAGTGGAAAAAGGAAAATGAGTGTAAGACAATGAAAATACAATATAAATTATACAATACAAACTATAGAATAATTTGTACAACATGTTAGATAGTTTATTTTTGCTGTTCTCAGAACATATTGAATTTCACTAAAAACAGTGAGTTCAAACTATTCATCACATAACAGCGGGAAAAAAACACACAATCTAAAAGATTGTGTTAAAAAAACCATATAAACTTACAAATCACATATGTACACTAATCTTTGATTTACTTACTTTTCCTTTAGGCCAAATAGTACATCATGAAGGTTCTTTTCTTTGGAAAGTACTCTGCTGTTCTCTAAAAATTCCATTTCATCGACTTTCTATAAGAAAAACTCCAAGAACATCTGAAATATTTTTCAATGTTTTCATTTCCTCCTTGTGTTCAGTCATGACTCTTTGCTCAATCCTTCACTTTTCCTTAAGGCCAAATAGTGTCAGATGTATCAGTATGTTTTCAAATTACTCAAAACAAACTCTGAAATTACCGTTTTCCCGACGTTCTGAAAGAAAAGCTCATAGAACATTTTCACAATGTTTAAATATTCATATTTCCATCTCTGGCTCACTCATATTCAACATTTCCTATAATACTGATATCACTTACTATGAGATCCACTTACAGTACCTATATGACAACTCAATTTTTTATATTATCTTGATCACTTTTACTCTGAATATAATTTTAAACAGTAAACTAACTTTTATTAACTGCTCCCGTCTTCATAGGCCAATTAACTTGAAGTAAGGTCTCTCCCCACTCTTCAAGCTTTTAGATCTGCCTTAAAAACCCACCTCTTTGTACGCGCATACCTGTAGTGGTGCTCTGCAAATTCTGATCTTTTTGATAGGCGCCTTGACACCTTCGGGTTTAGTTTGCGCGATACAAATTCCATAATAAATAACTTTACTTAAATTTTGGTTCTAAAAACACTAGGTATGAATGTTTTAAGTCAAAAGGCAAACGTTGTTTGAAAGTCAAATGAGTATCATTACACAGCTGCCACCCTTTTTGACATTTTAAATAGCATGTGTAATGCCCTGATGTTGTTGAAGGACCATCATGATAAATAATAGCTACAGTTGCAAAGGTTCTTCCTGAAATTGATAACTGAGAAGCCACAAAATTTTTTATAGAAGTTGTCAATTTAGTTCCATCAGGTCTACATCGTTGGAACATTAAAATGACATACTGACCATAATTTTGTATACATAATGTGGACAGCATTGCACACTTACATTGGGTACACACCATATTGTGATCAGCTGCTTTAACTAGATTATTAAAAGACACTGATTTGCAGTCTGGTAAAGTCAAATATATAAATCTTTCAGTGTCTATTCTAGTACTACTTGATAAACTACAATTGTCACAGTCATGCTGCCATTGATAAGAAAGGCCAAAAAGATTTTCTACATCTACACCTTCATCTTCCAATACACCAAACATATACATTAAAAATTCCTGACAATCCTGCTGAATATTCTGTGAAAATTGATTTTGACCAGAACATATGTCTAAAAGATTTCAAATTTCTGAAACACTTTCTATTTTTGCTCTATCGCTGCTACATTTCTCAAACACAGAATTCAATAAACAGCAGAATGTTTGATGCCGATTTTCAACAATCTGTTCGTGTAAATTTTGAAGAAAAAAAACAACATTAACCACTACATTAGCATAGCAGTTGACACCAGAACTGTTTTCAAACTGAAATCCAACAACATCTTCAACAGAATCCTTTTTCTTTCTGCTTACAATTACAGTTTCATCTACTTTTTGTCTTTTTGCTACTACCTCGCTGCAATTATTCTCATTTCTTCTTTTTCGGCCTACCACACGTTTTTCAAACAGAGGATATTGAGGTAAATGTGGAGCATATTCTCTCCTTAACCTATTGTATTCTTTAACACAATCTAGATCTGCACAAATCTTTATCTCATCACACTCAACCAAGTACAATCCTGATAAAGTTCTGACTCGTGATAATGCCACATATGCCATACCCTCTTTAAACATAGAACTTCCAATGTTCACCAAAGCACTATCTACACTTAAACCTTGAGATTTATGAATTGTCACCGCATATGTCAAACAAACAGGAAACTGTTTTCAGCGAACATCTAAGTCTTTTACAAGCAAAAATCTAGCAGAACAACGACTGATTTGTTGTACTTCCTCAATGCCATCAAATTTATTTTTTATAAATTCAATTCCATCTCTATTTCTGTAATTCAGAAATTCAACAACATGACCCATTGATCCATTTACCAGACCTCTATCAACATTTAAATTCCTTCTCAAAATGATACGACAATTTAAACACACATTCAGAGTCTTTTCAAAACCAGCAGTTTTAGATATACTCTTCTCTAATGAATCCAATTTTGATTTCAAATTTTCTGACAAAATAATTGTTGCTCCCATATGCTCTATTTTATCTATAGCTTCCAGTTTCACAATCTCTTCATTTTCTAACTTTAACATTTTGTTG
Source organism: Lissotriton helveticus (assembly GCF_964261635.1). Lineage (NCBI taxonomy): Eukaryota > Metazoa > Chordata > Amphibia > Caudata > Salamandridae > Lissotriton > Lissotriton helveticus. The sequence continues at coordinate 2,057,874,226 of NC_136063.1, forward strand.
TTGAAGATGGAACATTCTTGCAGAGTTGGCATCAAACATATCCCAGATTTGTTCTCAGTAATTTTCTTAAAAATATTCTCTGAAAGAATGTTTTCATTTGGATACAAATTTGAAATTAATCGAGCATGTAATGCTTCTTTCCCATGCTCACTTACTTTTCCGATTCTTACATCTTGTAGAATATTTTTATAATCTTCATCCTTTGCCTGTCGCATATTTTGAAGTAGTTCTGCATATTTGAAATTTAAACATATATTAACGTTTCCAATGCTTCCTAGGCACTTCCTGGTATCTTCATGTGTGAGCATTTTAAACACTGGTTGTCCTTTCACTGGAGTCAACTGCAGTAGATCTCCAAAAACAATAATGTGTTTCCCTCCAAATAACACATCATACTCTGTTCTAAGGATTTCTTGCATTCTCAAATGCACAAAAGCAAGCATTAGATTTGAGACCATGCTTACTTCATCAATGATAAGAAGTTTCATTTTCTTCAGGACTCTCGAAACTTCGGAACACGCATCTCCAGATAGCTTGTGGTATTGCAATTTATTATCATGCTCAACTGGTAGCATCAGTAAACAATGTAAAGTAATCCCTTTAATGTTATGTGCTGCCAGCCCAGTTGGAGCGGTAACAACACAAGACAGCGGTGATTCAGTCCTTTTCTGCAGATAAGTAGCAATTGCTTTAATCAGAAAACTTTTTCCAGTTCCCGCTTCTCCACTCACGTACAGTCGAACAGGCTTAAATGATGTACATGAGCACTCTTTTTTCTCATGACTGAATCCATGTTCAACCTGTTCTGTGACTTCGTCATATATCTGTTCCTGCTCAAGGTTTAGTTGCTTCACCAAATCTTCTAAGATTACTACATCATCTTGAGCTTGTTCCATAGCTCTTTCCACCTCATCCATGGCAGTGACAGCTTCATTTTGGATAATTGGTCCTCCTAGTGGATCCTGACTCAATAAAGTAGAACTCTGACTATCTTGAGAACTGTCTCTAGCAATCTCTACAGCAATTGTGGCTTCTTGCTCTATTTCTTCGTTCAACATTTGCAGATAATTTGGAAAAACAGGACATTCTATGGTATCTTTGGTTGCATTAAAAGAATCTTCTAACAGAGAAAATCTCCAAGTAGTTCCTCTTCTTTACGCCATGGCTTAAAAAGTTGCAAAAGAGCTAAATAGTAAAATTCCCTTTTCTCTGGATTTTCGCAACTCAATTTTCGATGATTAATCAAATGGCCTTTTCTCTGCTTCACTAGACATCCTTCACACCCAATGACAGTATATATTCCATTATTGATATCTTCTCTGATGTTCCTCTTATAAATATAGTTTTACAGAACTTCATACAAATAACTGTTCTCAAGATGACTACTTCTATTTGGATAGTATGTATCCAACATGTTTGTCTTCAAAATATCTGTACTGTTTGGTTCTTTCTCCGCCAAATACTCAAATTCTTGTACAGATTTCAAAACTCGGTTTCGTGTTGCAGCAAGACCTAGACTCGCCCAAATAATTGTTCTAGATTTGGCGTAGAGACTTGCTGATGATAACCGATCAGAACAATCATATGCTCCAATTTCTCGATGCAACAACATCTTCAGACTGAAACTGTATAATTTTTTACTTATACTCTTTTCATGTGAAATGTCCTCCCACATTTCCTTCAGTTCTGTCTTTTCTTTTTTTGTGATGTAAGATGTCACATATCGAGCCACAGCAATAGAGTTGTCAGCAACGAACTGAATATCCATGTTAGCATTCCACATGGACAAAATCACTGGGTTGTAGTTGTTGATGTACTTGGACTCTTCGTTTTGTTTTTAAATTGTATGTCTTTTTTGGTGATTTCCTCGTCACAGTATGTCGCAGAGAAGACATCAAATTATTTACTCTTCCTTTAGAAATCACTGGTCGTGGAAACCCGAAACGACATTTTGTGTAGAACTTGTCCTTGTTTCTGAATTTTCGACGACAGTACTTTCCACAACGATGGGATTGAAAGCGTAAAACTTATTGCCTTAAACTGTTTTCTTCGGTAGTTTTCGGAACAGCACATGTTGAATACTCTTCAATGAAACTCATCACTGTGTCATCCGAATCTATTCCAAATTTGGGTGCATCTTTAATCCATAACAACATATGTATGTGAGGAGCACCTCTCGCTTGATACTCCTTTCTCCAAAAGAAATCCAAAACCTCTCCAAGGGGAGGATTTCTTTTGTTTTTAATGAAAGACATCATAGCTTCAAATCTATGATTGAAATATCTGCGTACATGCACTGGATCCAAAGAACACAGTTCTCCAGGTGTTTTGAATTCTATATTTTGTATGTTTGCATTTGCCTCTCGTAGAAATTGAAGTAAGTCGTCCCATGCATACTCAGCACAGCTAAGAGTGAGAAACCATGTAGGAGTTCCTAAGTTTCTTAGCATACATTTCAATTCCCCATGATGACGGTACCAATACTCGTTTGTACCACGCTGACATGCCATGAGATTGATTAGATGAGATTCCAAAATATTGTCTTGCAGATTGACTTTCTCCATAAAGTCCCTCGCCGAAACATTTTGCAGATGTGCTCCACTTTTCAGTATATGGTTTACTGTATAAGAAAGCCCAGACAAGTCACTTTCATACAGTAGATGAAACAAATATGGAATGCATTGACGAAACCTTGGATCTTCAGCATATAATCTTAAAGTCCGGTATTCAGATGCAGGAATTTGAACTGGTCGATCGTCATATCGTCCACCTTGACCTGTTGGAAATAAATGTGGAAAACAACGAGCTTCCAAACTTTCTTCCCATACACTAATGGGACTTCCTTTTGCTGCTTTCATTTGAAACAAGTCAATTGCATTCCCCATTATTTCTTTGGAATGCAAAGGATGAACAGTATAATGTCCATATATTTCTTCACTTCTAGACACATCAACTTTTTCAATTTGGCCGGCTGAACAATCACTGTCTTCTTCTGCAGCTGTTTCCTCTTCTCCAACACATACATGTTTGTAGTACGCATTGTTTTTGACCAAATACAACGTTGCCTTTTTGACTTTCCTAACATCCACTAAATCTTGCCAGATTTTCTTACTCTTTGTCGGAACCCCATTAACTAGAATAACCAGAGGTTCCTCTTCCACTTTCTCGACACCAATTGTATCAATAGTTTTCTTGAAATCTAGAGGCAAATAAACAACTCTTCCCTTTAATCCTCTCTGTAAATCTGAAGGAGGCAATTTCCCTATCTTAGGCTCCATGCGAACAATAGCCTGAAAAGGATGGACACATTGAATCAAAATAGATTCATATGTATTTAAATCCATCAATTCAGGAGGAATGTCTACCAACTCAAGAATATTATGAACAGCTCTAGCAGGCATTCTGTTTTCATTTAATTTATTATAACAATATTTACAAATATGCTGATCAGAACTTAAATCAAAAGAATTCTCCACCAACAAAAAAGTTGCAAAATTCTTCCATTCACTATTATTTTTCCATTTCACTTTCTGCACATAAATCAACTAACCTAGTCTGAATCTCATAATGAGTCCGTCGACAACACACACAAGTAAAATTAGGCCTTTCACTTGATTTCACCTTAAACTTGCTAATTTCCTGGTCAAACTTTTCTGTACTTGAAATCTGTACATTGTCTTCCACATTATCTTCTATTACTGTGTCAATTTCTACACTGTCCTATTTTTCACCAAAATAACAAATCTCAATTTCTTTACAAATCTTCTTCACATCTAATTCAGTTCCATGCAAAAGAGCACTGTTTAATTGTTTAAGCTTAAGTGCTGGACTTTTTGCATAATACAACCTTCTCACTAATTTCCTCATTTTGTTATGATGCACTGCTAACATCCTAAAATGAGGAAACACACTCTGACATACTTTTCTAGAAAGACAAGCCAGTGAATGCCCTTGCAAACCTGTGTTTTCTCTCACTCTGCAAGGATCTAAGTCTTACAGCATCTTCATTTTCTGTTTTAGACTTTTCTTACTATATGTACGTAAGAAATTACGAAGCGAATCGATTGAATCCTGTCGCACACTACAAATACTACTACACTTCCAAGTATACACTGGACCCTTAGTGCATCTCCCTAAAACTTCATCAGTTAACACCTCTTCTGCATCTCTAGACACAAGTTACTCTTTTTCAATCCGACAACCGTCTTTCACCTCATATGCTCGACCACTGATGTCCACTGCATGCACCAAATCATTCTCCTGGAAGTAACTCTCCTCATTAAAAAATGGCTCACAACTTGAACTATGCATCCATTCCCCAGAAAAAACTTTACAAAAATGAGTCCGATTAATTACTCTTTTGCATCTACTGTTTGATTTGAAAACATCAATTGTCTTGTTAAGTGTCCTAATTCTATTGATTACTAAAATAAATAATTTTTTCTTAACTTCAAAAGCCTGATCAACAATCTTCTCTACATTTTTATTTTTCTTATAAAAAGCAGAGCTCTGTTTACCTTTCTTAATATTTTTTAATAAATTTAAAACCACCCTATTGCGAAACATTCATTTACGAATGTCCCTAAATTGGTTTTGCCTGTTATTCCTATACATATTATTCTCTCCTGCTCCAGTAGTAACATTTTTTGGGGGCCTCTCCTTCCTTTTCAAATTTGCTCTCTCCTTCTGTATATTCACATTCTCATCAACATTTTTTTTGATCTACATATGTTCTGAAAGAAAGACTTAGTTTTCTTACCAGGACCTTTTTTCCTGTTTTTTGAAGTATTTATCGTAGAGGAGTGCTTTAATTCCGTTGCTGTTTTTGATTTTTTCCGCTTGGCATCTTTTCTTCTCCTCTGCCTTGAGGGCATATTTCCTTACTATTGAAATCTTGATTTCAATCTGTGTTAAAGAAAAAAGATAACACATTTTAGACCACTATTACCAAACAACAAAGCAATGAAAATAAGCAAACGATATAAACACTAGTTTACAACATATCTAAGTTTATATCACAGCAACTATGTAACTAGGAGTAAGACAGAGAAAAAGAGCTAGAGGAACTAACACAAAAAGACAGAGAGAGTCAGACAAAGAAACAGGTAGAGGGAGTAAAACACAGAGAAGGAGTAAGACAGAAAGAGTGTATAATATGTTGTAAGACAGAAAAAGGATGTAATAGGGAGAGGGAGTCAGTCAAAGAAAGGGACAAAGGGAATAAGTCAGAAAAAGGATGTAACAGGGTGTAAGACAGAGAGAGGGTGTAAGAGGATGTAAGACAGAGAGAGGGTGTTAGAAGGGGAGAGGATGTAAAAGAGACTAAAACAGAGAGACGCTGTAAAAGGGAGAGAGTGAGAGTAAGTTTGAGAGAGGGTGTAAGAGGAAGTAGATCAGAGAAAGGATGTAACAAGGAGTAAGTCAGACAGAGGGTGTAACAGGAAGAGAGGAAGAGGAAGAATAGAAATGTCAGAAAGAGGGAGAGAGGGTGTAAAACTGACAAAAGGTGTAATAGGGAGTAAGTCTGGGAGAGAATGTTACAAAGAGAAAGGTTGTAAGACGGAGTAAATTAGGAAGAGGATGTAAGAGAAAGTATGACTTACAAATTGCTGTAAAAAAGAGAGAGAGGGAATAAATTAGAGACAGGGTGTAAGAGAAAGTAAGTCAAAGAGAGAGTGTAAGAGAGTGTAACACAGAGTCAGGATGTAAAAAGGAATAAGTCAGAGAGAGGGTGTTAGAAGGGGACAGGTGGAAAATAGAGTAAGTCAGGAAGAGAATATAATAGAGACTAATACATTGTTGATAATGCTTGGTAAAGAAATGTTGGTGCATAAAGGAATTGTATTTTCTAAATGAGTGAGGTTTCAGTAGTGTAATGAAATGCTTATACATATGACCTGTGCTCTGTTTTGTAAATGTTATTTTAAAAAAGATTTCGGGCACATGAATTGGTTTTACATTATTGACAAGAATTAGATAGTATCTGCCTGATTAAAAAAATATATTAGCACATTTCACCATCATGTCACCTGTGTTGCTTCAGATTAGTAAGCAGATTGTGCAGATGAGGTGAGGCCAGTCTAGGGGTGCAGAGGAGGTAAGTCCTGTGTCCAAGAGTGCTGTGGACAGGACTTACCTCCTCTGCACCCCTGGACAGGCCTCACCTCATCTGCACAATCTGCTTAATAATCGAATGCTTGTACATAGGACGAGGGCTCTGTTTCTTGAATGTTATTGGAAAAACGATTTTGGGGCAAATGAAGAGCTTTTACATTTTTGAGAAGGAATAAATAGTGTCTGCAAGATTAAATAGATATATTTGAACCTTTCACAATCATGTCACCTGTGTTTTCTCAGATTAGTAAGTACATTGTGCACATGAGGTGAGGCCTGTCCAGGGGTGCAGAGGAGGTAAGGCCTGTGTCGTAGAGTGCATTGGACAGGACTCACCTCCTCTGACCCTTGAACAAGCCTCACCTCCTCCGTGCACCCTGGACAGGCCTCAATGTATTGGGTATAATTGATGGTAACAGGATGCAGATAAGGTGAGGACTAACCAGGAGTGCAGATGAGGTGAGGCCTGTCCAGGGGAGCAGAGGAGGTGAGGCCTGTGTCCAAGAGTACAGTGGACAGGACTTTATAAAGCCTCTCCCCCACTACACTCTTAGACACAGGCCTCACCTCCTCAGCAACTTTCACAATCATGAAAGCCATTTCGACTTTCCTCACCTCCTCTGCACCTTTCGCAATCATGTCAGGTGTGTTTCCTCATATTATGAATCAGATTGTGTTTTTTTAATTGTTGCTTTCTGTTATTTTTTTTGCTAATGCTTGGTAAAAAATTTCTGCTGCATAGAGGAATTGTATTTTGTAAAAAAAATTAGGTTTCAGTAGTGAAATGGAATGCTTGTACATATGACCTGTGCTCAGTTTTTTTAATGTTAATATAAAAACGATTAAAGGGCAAATGAATGGCTTTAGCATTTTTCAGAAGGATTAGACAGTGTCTGCATGATTAAATAAATATACCTGCACTTTTCACAAACATGTGAGCTGTGTTTTCTAAGATTAGGAAGCAGATTAAACTTTTTTATTATTTCTTTGTGTCATATTTCTTGATAATACTTGGTAAAGAAATGTTACTATATAGAGGAATTGTATTTTGTAAAAAAATGAGGTTTCAGTAGTGCAATGAAATGCTTCTATATATGACCTGTGCTCTGTTTTTTAAATATTATTAAAAATTGATTTAGGGCACATGAATTGGACCCCTGGACAGACCTCACCTCATGTACACCCCTGGACAGGCCTCACCTCATCTGCACCCTGTTACCATCAATTATACCCAATACATTTAGGCCTGTTTAAAAAACGATTTAGGGTTGCAGATGAGGTAAGGATTGTCCAGGGGTACAGAGGAGGTGAGGCCTGTGTTCAAGAGTGTACTGGAAGAGATGCGTGTCCTGGGGAGCAGAGGTGGTGAGGCCTGTGTCTAAGATTGCAGTGGGCTGGACTTCATGAAGCCTCTCCCCCACTGCACTCTTAGACACAGGCCTCACCTCCTTTGCACCCCTGGACAGGCCTCTCTCCCACTACACTCTTGAACACAGGCCTGACCTCCTCTGCACCCCTGGACAATCCTCACCTCATCTGCAACCCTGAACAGACCTCACCTCATCTGCACCCCTAGACAGGCCTCAGCTCATCTACACCCCTGGACACGCCTCACCTCATCTGCACCCTGTTACCATCAATTATACCTAATACATTGAGGCCTGTCCAGGGGGCACAGAGGAGGTGAGTCTTGTCCAAGGGTCAGAGGAGGTGAGTCCTCTACACTGTACTCATGGACACAGGCCTCACCTCCTTTGCACCCCAGGACATGCCTCACCTCATCTGCACAATCTACTTCCTAATCTGAGGAAACACAGGTGACATGATTGTAAAAGGTTCAAATATATTTATTTAATCTTGCAGACACTATTTATTCCTTCTCAAAAATCTAAAAGCCATTCATTTGCCCCAAAATCGTTTTTTAAATAACATTTTAGAAACAGAGCGCAGGTCCTATGTACAAGCATTCAATTTCACTACTGAAACCTCACTATTTCACAAAATACAAATCCTCTATCTTTTTATTTTATCAAAAAACATGACACAAACCAACAAGAAAGAAGCTCAATGTGCTTCCTAATCTGATGTAACACAGGTGACATGATTGTGAAAGGTTCAAATATATTTATTTAATCATGCAGACACTGTTTATTCCTTCTCAAAAATCTAAAAGCCATTGATTTACCCCCAAATCGTTTTTTAAATAACATTTTAGAAACAGAGCACAGGTCCTATGTACAAGCATTCAATTTCACTACTGAAACCTCACTATTTCACAAAATACAAATCCTCTATCTTGCAAATGTTGATACCAAGCATTATCAAAAAACATGACACAAACCAACAAGAAAGAAGCTCAATGTGCTTCCTAATCTGAGGTAACACAGGTGACATCATTGTGAAAGGTTCAAATATATTTCGTTAATCATGCAGACACTATTTATTCCTTCTCAAAAATGTAAAAGTCATTAATTTTCCCCAAAATCGTTTTTCACATCACATTTAAGAAACACAGCACAATTCCTATGTACAAGCATTCCAGGTCACTACTGAAACTTCACAAGTTTACAAAATACAATTCCTCTTTCCAGCAACAACTTTTTATCAAGCATTTTCAAAAAACATGGCACAAAGCAACATTAAAAAACCACAATTTGCTTCCAAATATTCTCCATAGAGTATACAAGTCTCTATCTATATTAAATGAATCATTACTCACCTTTACAAATGCTTTGGGAGATTGACAACAGTGTCAGACACATACACCAATATTTCTTTAGCAGAGCAAAAGGTATGTACTTCAGGTACTGCAACCATGAATGGCACAGAAAACCTGTAATTCTACACACATATCCCTCATGTTAACCAATTAAAACTCTTCCCTCTCTATTTTCAAACCAACACCCTCCCCCCCTCAGCCCTTTCTACCTGTTACCATAGCAACTCCCTCCTCACTTACCTCTCAGGTTTAAAAGTTTATTCTACAATGTTGCAAATGAACTCAGCAAGGATGTTTGACCTTTCGATACACCAGCTTATCCGGAGCAATGTTTCTTTAAATGACTTTTACTTAACCAATCAAATTACTTCTTTCACAGAACAGAACCATGCACCCTAACTTTCAGTTTTCAACTATCTGAATCCACCAATCATTGCTTGTGTGATTCAAGAGCACTGAAACTCCACATTTTTTTTTGCAAACTCCTACTGTTCCAACTGCCATTCCATTCCTACACTTCATCTGACCACACCAGAACCTCCTCTCACCATGTATTCTGTCTGGATTATTGGACATAGCTACATCCACTGGGCTCAAAGGTATGCAGCTATCAGAAATTTTCACAACCTTGATTTACCAAATGTGCACATCAAGTGGATTGGCCAAAGAGGATTGAGATGTCATCAATTGATACCATTGGTGAAAACCTTTTACCATCTGCCACACCCTGACCTCATAATTTTGCGCTGTGGTGGAAATGACCTAGGCACTTTGACTGGGGTAGGTCTGGACATGCTTTTAAAGGACACCTTTGGGCAATTGATGACACTTTTTCCACAAATTATCTTGGTATATTCCAATATATGCCAAAGACAGAAATGGAAGTGGTCCAACCAATTTTGTCCATGATTTGAGAAAGCACGGAAACATGTGAATAAATCTGTTTCTGCTTACATGAGAGACTATGGAATGGGTTCAATATACAACAATAACTTGCAAGATATCTACAGAGGAGATGGTGTGCACTTCTCAGATGAGGGAAATAGAATATTCCTCCTAAATTGAAGACTTTTTTCCCTGTTTTTCACCAAAGTATGCTCCCCGGTACACTCCCTGGTACGCGTACCGGGCGCTCCCCCCGCTTTTTTTTGGGCCTATATGGGCCTCCTAAGCCCCCCTCAGAAAACCTAGGGGGTCAGGGGGTGTCTACCGTGCCCCCTTTTACCCATTCCCAACGTTGTTTGTCCTCCATCTTGTGTCTCAAATCTACCAAAACACAAGATGGAGGACTCCCGTAGCGCTGCCGGTACGCGTACCGGGGCGCGCACCGGTAAGAGCTCCCAAAAATGTTTAAAAGTTAATTTACATAAAAACCACTGGAGAGACTTTCACCAAATATAGAATAGGCCCTACTACATACCAGTCCCTACCATTTTCCCAAATTTGGTGGAATTCCATTGAGCCATTTGGGCTGTAGCCCTGTCTAAATATCTTGAGGTAAATTACATGACAAAAACACATATGAAGTGTTAGAATTTACAACCAATTAAAATGTTACTTTCATTTTCTACTTTTATTTCCTGACATTTGATTGGTTATGTACATGAATATAAATGAAAAATTAGAGGGAAACACTGCCATTTTGACTACAACTACCTGAGGTACATCTTTAAAGGATTTTCTCATTTATCTTCATCACCTTTCTATAAGGTAAGTTGTTAATTTGTAAGGGGCACTTTAAGTTAATTTGTAAAAACGTTTTCTGATAGTTATTTACTGTCTCTCTGTTATACTTATAGATTGAGATAGGCTTCTCTGTTATAGTTATAGATTGAGTTAGGCTTCTCTGGTATAATTATGAATTTACTTAGGCTTCTTCACATACAATTTTTATATTTCTACTTCCTGCCTGATACCATACACTGCCCAAAGATAACTTCACTGTTAAAAACTCAGAAGTACCTGTCTGAACTTAAACCCAACAGTGCCCTAACTCTACTGATATATTTATTTTTTATGCAATTTACAGCAAGAAAATGGAAGGAGAACAAAACAAAATTAATATTCCTTTCGAAATTGTTGTGGAGAACAATCCTGAGAAAAATATTGATGACTTGGACTTTATGGATCAGTCTCTGGACCAAGAGTTACTTAATTGTGTTGAAGAAATAGAATCATGGAATAAAGATGAGGAGATTCCAGATGATGTAATCTTGGAAGTTCTTTTAAATTTTGAAAAATCACAACAATAAATGTATATTTAATAATTAAAAATTGTTCGAGACATTATTCATTTTTATATGTAATTCGTGAAATAGTACCAAAATGATTATAACATAAAGTGAGACTTATAGTATACTGTGCAACTTTTTTACATAGTAATTTTGCTCATAGTTACTTCCTTTCTCCCACTATATTATCTCCAATGTGTATTTGACATCTCCTTTTCATCTCCTGCCTCCTTTCTCTCACTGTCTGTCTCTAATGCACAATATCACCGCCAATTTTGTGTAGATTCAGAAGAGAGTAAAATGTAATACTTGAAAACATCATAAGGGAGCAGGGTAGACTACCCATGATCCCCTAGGCCTTCTCTGGGAGTGCTTAAAGGATCTGTTTCTGCTTTCCTGACAGACTATGGTATGGATTCCATATACCACAATAACTTCTGTAACAACATGCAAGATATCTACAGAGGAGACGAGGTTAATTGAATTTTAGACTCTGCATTGGTACCTACATCTTGGTACTTAAATCACCCACACAACACAACAACTCTATTCAGAGCTACCCTACCTCTAAGCACTTTAAATTATTATTTTACTGTTTCACTGGGTTTTCCCCATGGTACGCTCCCCAGTACGCTCCCCGGTGCGCGTACCGGGCGCTCCCCCCGCAATTTTTTTTTTGCCCTGCGGGGCCTTTTTATGGCCCCCACATCAAACCTAGGGGGTCAGGGGGGGTCTACCCTGCCGCCTTTTAGTCATTTCCCCCTTTGTTTTTGACACTTCTTGTGTCTCGATCCTACCGAGACAAAAGATGGCGGCCGCTCCGGACTGTTTGGAATGTTGACAGACACCCGAGAGCCAATCAGCTTTCCGCTCGCAAACTCGCGTTATGCGCTGGTACGCGCCCCGGTGCGTGTAACGGGGCGCGCTTATAGATATATATATTTTTTTGAACCTAAATTACTCAAAATCCACTGGAGCACATATCTTCAGACATAGCAAAGGCACATCGGGCTACCAGTCTCTACAATTTTGCCAAGTTTGGTGGAAATACATTCAGCCGTTCGGGCTAAAAATGAGTCCAACCGCCCTATGGAAATTAACATGGGGAAAACATGTTTTGGGACCCCCCTTTTATCTCGGCCCCCGCTTGACGAATCCCCCCAAACTTTCAGGGAAGGAGCAGAGCAGAGCGGGCCATCTTCTGTGAGAAATTCGCGAAGATTCGTCCACCGGCGCCAAAGTTATTCCCAATAGAATGTTGCGGATTTCCTATGGAAAACAATCCTAACTATAACTACCTACTGGCGACCGCCAGTAGGTAATATATATATATATATATATATATATATATATATATATATATATATATATATATATATATATATATATATATATATATATATTACCTACTGGCAGTCGCCAGTAGGTATATATAGTTAGGATTTTTTTGAATAGGGATTTCTGAAAATTCTATGTTGAATAACTTTGCCGTTTATGGATGGAATTGGCTGAAATTTTCAGGAAAATGGCACATTTTGTTTCTGAGCGTCCCCTGAAAGTTTGGGGGCGTTTCGTCAAGCGGGGGCCGGGAAAAAAGGGGGGTCCCAAAACGTGTTTTTAACATTGAGTTTTCCATAGGGAGGTTGGACTCACTTTTAGCTCGAACGGCTGAATGGATTTCCACAAAACTTGGGAAAATTGTAGGGACTGGTAGCCCGATGTGCCTTTGCTATGTCTCAAGATATATGCTCCAGTGGTTTTTACGAAAATTAACTTTGAAAAATATATATTGGGCTACATTGGGCTATATATATGTTAGAGCCCAAATGTAGCCCAATGTAGCCCAATGTAGCCCAAAGATGGCCACCAGAGACAAAAAAAAACAAATGTAGCCCAAATATCAGCCAGATGTAGCCCAACTATAGCCCAATGACAGAATGTCCCAGAGTGTTCTAAAGAACAACTAGAACGCTAACAGTCTTACTTATGACAAAAGTATGGCACACCTGAAGTCATCTTGATTGGAATAAAGTGGTAACACTTAATACATTTAATTTGAAAAGGAACAAAATGAGGGGTTTCATTTTGCCATAGAAATGTTATATATATATATATATATATATATTACCTACTGGCAGTCGCCAGTAGGTATATATAGTTAGGATTTTCTTGAATAGGGATTTCTGAAAATTCTATGTTGAATAACTTTGGCGTTGATGGACGGAATTGGCTGAAATTTTCAGGAAAATGGCACATTTTGTTTCTGAGCATCCCCTGAAAGTTGGGGGGGGGTTTCGTCAAGCGGGGGCCGAGAAAAAAGGGGGGTCCCAAAACGTGTTTTTAACATTGAGTTTTCCATAGGGCGGTTGGATTCAGTTTTAGCTCGAACGGCTGAATGGATTTCCACAAAACTTGGCAAAATTGTAGGGACTGGTAGCCCGATGTGCCTTTGCTATGTCTCAAGATATATGCTCCAGTGGTTTTTACGAAAATTAACTTTGAAAAATATATATTGGGCTACATTGGGCTATATATATGTTAGAGCCCAAATGTAGCCCAATGTAGCCCAATGTAGCCCAAAGATGGCCACCAGAGACAAAAAAAAACAAATGTAGCCCAAATATCAGCCAGATGTAGCCCAACTATAGCCCAATGACAGAATGTCCCAGAGTGTTCTAAAGAACAACTAGAACGCTAACAGTCTTACTTATGACAAAAGTATGGCACACCTGAAGTCATCTTGATTGGAATAAAGTGGTAACACTTAATACATTTAATTTGAAAAGGAACAAAATGAGGGGTTTCATTTTGCCATAGAAATGTTATATATATATATATTCACTGAAAAAACCATAGGTTATAGACCATATATAGTTAGGAATTAGCATTTAAAAAACCTTATTTTACTCACACAAAACCATTGAAATTCCATATATAGTTAGTTGCACTAACTATATATCGCGCACCCGCAATCCACTGCTGATCATGTCACATATTACATCATTCATGACATGGTCAGTGACATCACTGATGACATCACTGATGACATCTCAAATGACATCACTGATGACATCACTGATGACAACATCCAGTGACTGTATGTTTCTGTAAAGTTAAAATATGTCTTACATATTGAAGAATGAGTGGATGTATAAGTGTCTGGATGAAGGATTTAGTAGGTTCGTGACTGACTGTATGAGTGAGTGATTAAATGTGTCTCACTGAATGCATGGGTTAGTGACTAAACTGTCTTAATTTGTGCATCATTATGTCTGTTGTGATGTAAACTGCTGCATGTGTTGATCATTAGCTATACGAGAGGCTATATGTGTTATTAATTGGTTGCCCAAGTATTTCTATGGGAGATTGAGTTTGTGTGGGGGTGGCTGGAAGGTGTGTGACTCTATGCATAGATGTGTGAGCAGTTTATTCACTAGGTGTATGAGTTCAAGAGTGCATGTGGAAACAGCTACATGGGCAGTTGACTGTGTGCATGAGTGTATTGATGAGTGAATGATATCTCAATGCTACATGTCATAGTAAGTACATATGTAAAACACAGTACATGTGAGAGTTGGCATATATAAATAACTGTGCATGAGAGCCACTGAATGAGTGAGTGGTTGTATCGATCATTGTGAACTTGTATCAGGGATTGTATAAGAGAGTAAATATGTGTTAGTATATGTTTCAATAAGTAAGGTGTGTTTAACTGTATAGTTAAAGAAATGGAGGTGAGATTGTTTCTTTGCATGACTGACTGGGTGTGTGAGTAACTCCATGGATGAGTGGCAGTGTGTGAGTGTCTGTATACACTGAGTGTATCTAAGGTTATATTAGAGTCTGAAGAGGTTTATCGTATTAGCACAAGAATGATGTCAAATGAGATGTCATCAGTGATGTCATCAGTGATGTCATTTGAGATGTCATCAGTGATGTCATCAGTGATGTCACTGACCATGTCATGAATGATGTAATATGTGACATGATCAGCAGTGGATTGCGGGTGCGCGATATATAGTTAGTGCAACTAACTATATATGGAATTTCAATGGTTTTGTGTGAGTAAAATAAGGTTTTTTAAATGCTAATTCCTAACTATATATGGTCTATAACCTATGGTTTTTTCAGTGAATTTCAATGGTTTTTTAATAGCAAATATCATAAGCTGTCGAATGTCAAGTACGTGGTAAATAAAAACATTTTCGTGTTTATGCACACTGATCTGCTTTGAATGCTGCCCCCCACCCCTCATTTCTATTAGGAGTACTCTCTCTTTGCAGATAGTGAAGGGTAGTTAACGCAGGCCTTTGCCCCCGTTGTAATCCGTCGTGCCTGCTTCTCTCTCCATTTGATTGATTGTTCTCTTTGGTTCATTCTCTATTTACAAACAAGCACAGAGTCGCAATACTCTGTTTAGTCTTTGCAGATAGCGAAAAATCGTGTAAAAAAACAAAAGGAATCGAGCAAAATCAGTAGGCCACTAATGGGATCTCTTTTTGACCTCCCTAAAATAGAAACATTAGGAACAACCTGTTGATAATACCAATGTGTATGTACATAAGCGGCGTTCATTTGTGTTCACAGTACCCCTTGTTGATTGTTTGAATCGAGCATTGAATTGTTCGAAGTTGGTTCTCTTAAGAATCTTCTCTGCCTGCAAACGAGGAAGAATAGGAATATTCTCTCTCCCTTTGCAGATAGTGAAGGGTAGGTAACGCAAACCTTTAACACGTCGTGCCGATTTCGTTCCTCATTGATTGATTGTTTCCCCAAACATTGACTGTTTGGGAATTGGTTCTTTTTGGAGGTATTCCCTGTTTGCAAATATACGTAGGAAAATCTTTGCAAACAGTGAAAGGGTACGTAATGCGGACCTTTCTCCCCGTTGTAATCTGTCATGCCTATCTACTCCCCACTGATTGATGCACCTGTTTCACCCGGACCATTTACTAGAGATACGTCATCTGGCCCGACCAGAGAGCACCCCTAGTGAAAAGGACATATGCAATAATAACGAAGTGATCACTGTATCCTGTTAACAGAAACTTTAGCATGAAACAACCTGGAAAGAAAAGAATAGGAAAACGAAAATCAGTAGGCCACTGATGAACATGAACTTTTATTAAACAACGAACAAAGAAACGATAACATAACGTAATGATAAAACCTATTAATGTCCTAGAAACAAGAAAACGTTAAAATATGCCAGTGGTGAGAGACCAGAAAAACAGTAAGAGAAACCAAATCACCCCTCGCTGTCCCACCGCCTGCCACGCCCAAAAAATCGATAGACTAGGGAAAATGCAAGTCAGTAGAACATCCGCCCCCACTCTGGAAACTTCCAAGGTGGGGCAGGGTTGCGGCTACGCCCAGCCGGGAGCAGCCGATATAAGGCGGGTCCTGCTGCCACGCCTCGGCCAGGAGATCCTAACGTAGGGTGTAGCCGGAGGAGAGGCCGAGGCCAGCGGGACCCGGCCAGGGGATTGCCTTTACAACGCTGAAGAGTTGCAGGGGGGGGGAATATCTCCTCGACCCTCCCCTCTCTCTCCCAGTCCGGCCGCGGTGGCCCTTGACAGTTTCAGGTAGTCCCGCCACATGCTCTTCCGGTCCAGCCACCAACGGTCGGGGGGCCGAGGCCGACGGGATCCGGCTGCAGCCGATAAACCAAGGAACCCGTTCATGGGGCCAGAGCCAGGGGCGTCTGGCCGACATCCACCGGAAGCCCGGCCCGAAGACGGACGGGACACTTCTTCTTTCTTGAATAATGGCTGCGACAACACTGGGGGGGGATGTCTTGCACATGCCTCCGACCCCCCCCCCCTCGTCCTCATCGCCTGGTCCGGCCATAACAAATCTCAAGCGAGACGCCGTGAGGTGCACTGGGAGGGAGAGACGGTGCGAACAGGCCTCTCCCGCCTCCCCAGGTGGAGGCTTCCCAGCTGCACCCTCAGCGCTCCAGGCGCCCGGAAAAGGGTTCTTCCACTGTGGCCATGCTGCAACGTCTCGCCCGGCAGGGTGGATCCCGTCCGCTCATTTGACCCCGCGATCGCCAGTAGCTACCGAACTCTCAAAATGGCGGTCGACCTGGCAAGAGCGGGCCCAGCATAAAGAAATGGCCCGGTCACTGGTTGACTCCACCACCGTAGTCCTCCCCGACCTTGAAGATTCTAGAGGAGCCGCGGGAGTCTCCGACCCCCGATGGGGAATGACTGCCATGATCGCCCGTGGAGTGTCGAAACTGTATCCGCGGGACGTCGGCGCTCCCATGCTGGCGCCAGCCTCACTTTGAATTACTAGAATCCTGCAGACCTCAGTTCCGGTGAAAGCACAGTGTGACCCGGTAGGAAAAATTGTTGCACCCCCTCCCCTTTTTGACTGATAGTTCAAACCACCGATCCTTTCCTTTGCCCTTTTAACGGAACTTTGGACTGCCTCCCCCTCTTTTACATTTTCTAGAGAAAACAAAACATTAACCACTACATTAGCATAGCAGTTGACACCAGAACTGTTTTCAAATTGAAAACCAACAACATCTTCAACAGAATCCTTTTTGTTTCTGCTGTGACCCTGCTACAGCACAGGCATTGTCCCCAGCAGTAATTCTGCAATGCCGGTAAGAATAGCTGTGGTGCCTACTGGACTCACTCACCCCCGCGGCGCCCCACGCCGTTATTTGCTGGGCGGCAACTTACTAGACATCACTTTCGTGCCATCTAGATTTCAGCGCGTTCTGCTGCCTTGGAACTATTCGCACAACAGACTGCTACTGACGACCCACCCCCAAGGCAACATCTTCTGAATTTTCATAATTTGAAAGAACTAGTAACATGTCCTCATCAGGAATTCAAAAGAAATTGCCACGGTCTCTTCGTTGTTTAAATGTTTTTACTGTTTTTGTTTTGTTGTATATATTTATGTTATTAAAGTTTTATATTCCTACTACTTTGTTGGAGTGCTATATATTTTTAATGTGACACATAATTGTAAAAACTTTGATGTACAAAGAGTCATTCCTGGAATCTTCCGCTTCAGGCTCGGTCCCCTCCCCAATCACAATACAGGATGGTTTTCAGATAGTAGGAACACGTGTGGTGTGACGGATCTCATCGGGTGTGGGCCTTGATCTACTATAACTCCTTTGAAGAGGGGTGATTCTTTACAGCTGGAGCCATAAACTACATCTGCAGGGCTAGCTGATAGCCTGGACAATCGGACACAGAGGAAGAGGAGTGTCAGAGGGTGCGGTAGTGAATAGGGCGAAAGGGAGGTGTCGGGCGGGCACAGAGTGTGATTCTCAGGGAAGAGCAGCGCAGATGGGGGGAGGTTTATTGCCCATGCATAAGACAGAGAGCGGGGGTGACCAGTGCCTGGGGAAGATGCTTGCGAGGGTGGGGAGCCATGCTACGAATCAACAGCGTGCAGAGAGAGGGTCTGGTCAAGGCATCTAAAATGGCTGCCGTGCACGACAAAAGTGTGGCATTTCAAAAAAGGCAAGATGGCGCGATAATAAACGGCCGCAATGCATGAATATCGCTAAAAAGTCAGCGATATTCATGCATTACCGAGCTAATGCTCTTAGCCATGTTATCCACCTCCCATTGGATAACATGGCTAAGAACTGCTCAGGGCAGGTGTTACTTTTTGGAGATATTCGCGCTTAGCGCGAATATCTCCAAAAGTTGGTAATAGGAGATAGATATCTTGCATGTTGTAATGCAAATTATTGTGGTATATGGAACTCATACCATAATCTCTCAGGAAAGCAGAAACTGATCCTTTTGGGACCGCCTGAAAAGGCCTAGGGGGTGAGGGGTACTCTACTTTGCCCCCTTTTCACGTTCCGAACTATTTTATTTTACTCTCTTCTGTAATTACACAAAATAGCAGCGATAAGATGCATCGGAGACACACAGTGAGAGAAAGGAGGCCGGAGATGAAGAAGAGATGTCAAATACACATTGGAGATAATATAGTGGCAGAAGGGAAGTAAATATGAGTAAACTTACCATGTAACATAAAAATGTTGCACTCTATACTATAAGTCTCATTTTATACTACAATCACTTCGCTACAACCTCATAAATTAAAAATAAAAATGAATAATGTCTCAAACAATTTTTGATTTCTAAATATAAATTTATTCTTCAGAATTTTCTAAATTTGAAAGAACTAGTAACATGTCCTCATCAGCAATTTCCTCATGAAAAGTCTGCAATGATGATTCTTGTAACTCTATGGTCTCCAAACATTCGATAAATTCGCCATCAACAGATTGATCAAAAAAATCATTCAAGTCATCTCCTCCTTGTGACAATATTTCATTATTGGTGCTGTCAATTTCAATCAATGTAGTGGAATCATTCAAGTCATCTCCTCCTTGTGACAATATTTCATTATTGGTGCTGTCAATTTCAATCAATGTAGTGGAATCATTCAAGTCATCTCCTCGTGACAATATTTCATTATTGGTGCTCTCAATTTCAATCAATGTAGTGGAATCATTCAAGTCATCTCCTCCTTGTGACAATATTTCATTATTGGTGCTGTCCATTTCAATCAATCTAATGGAATCATACAAGTCATCTCCTCCTTGTGACAATATTTCATTATTGGTGCTCTCAATTTCAATCAATGTAGTGGACAATTCAAAAGAAATTGCCACGGTCTCTTCATTGTGAGCCATTTTATTTTGAAATTGCTTGCTGTAAATTGCAGAAAAAAATAATCACTTTCATTTATCGTTTTTAGTAATACATAATATAAAACTAACGTTATCAAGTATTTAGTATAACAGAAGGACTGCAAATAAATAACAGAAAACATTTTTCAAATTATCTTCAAGTGTACAACATAGTTCCCCTTACAAATTAACAACTCACCTTTTTAAAAGTAGGAGAAGTGTTAGTACTGTGTAAATCAAACACCAGAAATTCACCACCAAAAATTCCTCACAAATGTACCTCAGACAGTAGTATCACAAACTGGCTGTGGTTTCCTCTCATTTGACATATATACATAACCAATTAACTTTCATCACACACAAATACAAAACCAAAGTAACATTTTAATTGGTTCTAAATTTCAACACTTTCTAATGTGTTTTCCCCATGCAATTTTCCATAGGACATTTACATACGTCTACAGCCTGAATGGCTGAACGGAATTACACCAAACTTGGCAAAATGGTACATCAAACCTAAGAGGTCAGGAAGGATCTACTATGCCCACTTATGGTCATTTCCCCCTTCGCTTTGGCCTCCTCTTGTCTCTCGATCCTACCGAGAGACAAGATGGCGGCCGCTACGGACTGTTTGGAATGTTGACAGATGCCGGAGAACCAATCAGCTTCGCAAAGCTCCGTAACGCGAAAAATACGCGAAGCGGAGCGCTGTTACAGATATATATCTTTTTTTGAACGTTAATTTCTCAAAATCCACTGGAGCACATATATTGAGACCTAGCAAAGGCACATCGGGCTACCAGTCCCTAATATTTTGCCAAGTTTCGTGCAAATCCATTCAGCCGTTCGATTATTGACATTTAGATACGTCTACAGCCTGAATGGCTGAACGGAATTACACCAAACTTGGCAAAATGGTACATCAAACCTAAGAGGTCAGGGAGGATCTACTATGCCCCCTTATCGTCATTTGCCCCTTCCCTTTCGCCTCCTCTTGTCTCTCGATCCTACCGAGAGACAAGATGGCGGCCGCTACGGACTGTTTGGAATGTTGACAGACGCCGGAGAACCAATCAGCTTCGCTTCACAAAGCTCCGTTGCGCGAAAAGTACGCGAACTGGAGCGCTGCCCGGTCCGCTGTTACAGATATATATCTTTTTTTAAACGTTAATTTCTCAAAATCCACTGGAGCACATATATTGAGACCTACAAAAGGCACATCAGGCTACCAGTCCCTACAATTTTGCCAAGTTTCGTGCAAATCCATTCAGCCGTTTGGGCTAAAAGTGAGGCCAACCGCCCTATGGAAAACTCAATGTTAAAAACACGTTTTGGGACCCCCCTTTTTTCTCGACCCCCCCTCGACGAACCCCCCCCAATTTTCAGGGGCTGCTCAGAAACAAAATGTGCCATTTTCCTGAAAATTTCAGCCAATTCCGTCCACAAACGCCAAAGTTATTAGACATAGAATTTTCAAAAAACCCATAAAGAAAAAATCCTAACTATATATACCTACTGGCGACCGCCAGTAGGTAATATATATATATATATATATATATATATATATATATATATATATATTACCTACTGGCGGTCGCCAGTAGGTATATATAGTTAGGATTTTTTTGAATAGGGATTTCTGAAAATTCTATGTTGAATAACTTTGGCGTTGATGGACGGAATTGGCTGAAATTTTCAGGAAAATGGCACATTTTGTTTCTGAGCGTCCCCTGAAAGTTGGGGGGGGTTTCGTTAAGCGGGGGCCGAGAAAAAAGGGGGGTCCCAAAATGTGTTTTTAACATTGAGTTTTCCATAGGGCGGTTGGATTCACTTTTAGTTCGGACAGCTGAATGGATTTCCACAAAACGTGGCAAAATTGTAGGGACTGGTAGCCCGATGTGCCTTTGCTATGTCTCAAGATATATGCTCCAGTAGTTTTTACGAAAATTAACTTTGGAAAAATATATATTGGGCTACATTGGGCTATATATATGTTAGAGCCCAAATGTAGCCCAATGTAGCCCAATGTAGCCCAAAGATGGCCACCAGAGACAAAAAAAAAAAATGTAGCCCAAATATCAGCCAGATGTAGCCCAACTATAGCCCAATGACAGAATGTCCCAGAGTGTTCTAAAGAACAACTAGAACGCTAACAGTCTTACTTATGACTAAAGTATGGCACACCTGAAGTCATCTTGATTGGAATAAAGTGGTAACACTTAATACATTTAATTTGAAAAGGAACAAAATGAGGGGTTTCATTTTGCCATAGAAATGATATATATATATATATATATATATATATATATATATATATATATATATATATATATATATATATATATATATATATATATATATATATATATATATATATATTACCTACTGGCGGTCGCCAGTAGGTATATATAGTTAGGATTTTTTTGAATAGGGATTTCTGAAAATTCTATGTTGAATAACTTTGGCGTTGATGGACGGAATTGGCTGACATTTTCAGGAAAATGGCACATTTTGTTTCTGAGCGTCCCCTGAAAGTGTGGGGGGGTTTCGTCAAGCGGGGGCCAAGAAAAAAGGGGGGTCCCAAAACGTGTTTTTAACATTGAGTTTTCCATAGGGCGGTTGGACTCACTTTTAGCTCGAACGGCTGAATGGATTTCTATGAAACTTGGCAAAATTGTAGAGACTGTTTGCCCGATGTGCCTTTGCTAGGTCTCAAGATATGTGCTCCAGTGGATTTTGAGAAATTAACGTTCAAAAAAATATATATATCTGTGACAGCGTCCCGGTTGTTGTGTTGTGTGGGTGATGTAAGTACCAACATGTAGGTACCAATGAAGAGTCTAAAATTCAATGTACACCGTCTCCTCTGTAGATGTTTTGTATGTTCTAATATGGGTTATTTAAATGTAAATGTGTGGAAAAGCACTTCATGCTTTAAAGCAATTGTATTTTTGAACTGATTGTTCTTTCCTCTTAGTCCTCCTCTTTGTTTTTTTTTTCCCCACACTCTTCTTCAGCATGATAGTTGATAAATTCGTTCCCTCAAAAAATTTATATACATAATTATTTTTTATTAAATACATATAAAATATATTTTTCCTTTAAAAGAAGAATACATTTTACAGCTTTCGATATTTGCTATTAAAAAAACCATTGAAATTCACTGAAAAAACCATAGGTTATAGACCATATACAGTTAGGAATTAGCATTTACAAAACCTTGAAAATTCACTGAAAAAACCATAGGTTATAGACCATATATAGTTAGGAATTAGCATTTACAAAACCTTATTTTACTCACACAAAACCATTGAAATTTGCATATATAGTTAGTTGCACTAACTATATATCGCGCACCCGCAATCCTCTGCTGATCATGTCACATATTACATCATTCATGACATGGTCAGTGACATCACTGATGACATCACTGATGACATCTCAAATGACATCACTGATGACATCACTGATGACATCTCAAATGACATCACTGATGACATCACTGATGACTTCACTGATTACATCTTAAATGACATCACTGATGACATCACTGATGACATCTCATTTGACATTACTGATCACATCACTGATGACATCATTCATGTGATAATACGATGAACCTCTTCAGACTCTAATATAACCTTAGATACACTCAGTGTAAACAGACACTCACAGACTGTCACTCATCCATGGAGTTACTCACACACCTAGTCAGTCATGCAAATAATCAATCACACCTCCATTTCCTCAACTATACAGTTATACACACCTTACTTATTCAAACATATACTAACACATATTTACTCTCTTATACAATCCCTGATACAAGTTCACAATGATCCATACAGCACTCACACATTCACTGGCTCTTATGCACAGTTATTTATATATGTCAACTCTCACATGTACTGTGTTTTACATATGTACTTACTTTGACATGTAGCACTGAGATATCCATTCACTCACCAATACACTCATGCACACAGTCAACCGCCCATACAGCTGTTTCCACATGCACTTTTGAACCCATACATCTAGTGAATCAACTGCTCACACATCTATGCACAGAGTCATACACCTCCCAGCCACCCACACACACACTCAGTCTCCCATACAAATACTTGGGCAACCAATCAATAACCCATATAGTTACTCATATAGCTACTGATCAACACATGCAGCAGTTTACAGAACAACAGACATAATGATGCACAAATTAAGACAGTTTAGTCACTAACCCATGCACTCAGTGAGACACATTTAATCACTCACTCATACAGTCAGTCATGCACCTACTAAATCCTTCATCCAGACACTTATACATCCACTCATTCTTCAATATGTAAGACATATTTTAACTTTACAGAAACATACAGTCACTGGATGTTGTAATCAGTGATGTCATCAGTGATGTCATTTGAGATGTCATCAGTGATGTCATCAGTGATGTCACTGACCATGTCATGAATGATGTAATATGTGACATGATCAGCAGTGGATTGCGGGTGCGCGATATATAGTTAGTGCAACTAACTATATATGCGAATTTCAATGGTTTTGTGTGAGTAAAATAAGGTTTTGTAAATGCTAATTCCTAACTATATATGGTCTATAAACTATGGTTTTTTCAGTGAATTTTCAAGGTTTTGTAAATGCTAATTCCTAACTATATATGGTCTATAACCTATGGTTTTTTCAGTGAATATATATATATATATATATATATATATATATATATATATATATATATATATATATATATATATATATATATATATATATATATATATATATATATATATTAAAGTGATGCCTTTCCGGTATCCAAAAGCAAACTTCAGCCCATCTTCATATGCGTGAAGATTTTATTTACAAAATAGCGAACAAAACACCCAACGCGTTTCGGTGGCCGCACCTTGGTCACGGGTAATTTGTTGTTCGAAAATGGTGCAAACATATAGTGATTTTTACTAACAATAAAGGTAGGACTACCTGCCCCAATACCATATTGAAGACAACATAAACATGGCATCCATCTTGGAATGATCTGTTGTACCACACATTCAGTATGTACAAGACTTCTTGTCAAATTAAATTGGTTTTTCAAAAGATTGGTGAAATAATTTCATGAGTGTGCTTAATGAACACATTAATTCGAGTTTTTTCGTGATATTTCGCAAAAAAACGAACATGTTGCAATGTGTGTTATAAAATATATACACTATATACAATATATACACAACCCTTGTCCCGCCCAAGTAGGCATACATTTTGCAACCACCGTCTATGTTTGAAACAATTCTGCCAAAGTGGGCTCAGAAACAGTCAGCGAAAATTAACTCTGAATCTTCATTCCTTCTTTTGAAATACAACCTAGTCTTACAACTTGATCAAAATAACACTGTGCCCTTGTCTGTAGTTCTTCCTTATCGTACGCTGACAGTTTTGTCTCCTACAAAAATACAAAAAAGTGTCATCACTATACTACGTGTGAATTTTAAAAGAACAAACAAACATTGGCTTCATTATTTACAGTAAACATATACAACTGAGCGTTCTCTGTACAACATGAATCTATTTACAAGCAGTTAACCTAGATGGATTGACATTTTCTCATCTTTATTTAACCCCAACGGGGGTACTGTATCATATTTGATAATCATTTTAGACTCCAATTGTCTTAACTCTCTCATTCTGTTACCTCCTCTCCCCAATTTTGGAATTCTATCCAGGGCACAAAACTGCAAGACATTGATTTTCTTATCATGCATTTCTTTAAAATGTCTTGCAATCGGATATTGTTTATCCTCATTAATGATTGCCCTGGTATGTTCTAGAACTTGTTTCTTCACTTGACGAATGGTACTCCCTATATATACTAGGGGACAAGGACAGCACAGTGCATAGACGCAGTAGTCTGATTTGCATGATAGATGTTCTGTTTTTTAGATAAAGTAAACTCCTTCCGGTTTATACTGTTCTTACAAGCCTTACATGATTTACATGTAAAAAAGCCTTTTATAGCTCCCTGATTTTCCTCTTCTTTTGGGATGCTACTGCATAAAATGTCTTTTAACGCTGTACATTTTCTGGAAGTTATTTTAGGTTGGTTTGCCACTGATTTTTTCAAGGTTGGATCAATATTCAAAACGTGCCAATATTTTTTCAAACATTTTCTGACTTGCCATGATTTGATTTGAATATGCAGTAATGAATCTGATTGGTTCTTCTTCTTCAGCATTGGGATTTTTGGATTTAAAAGGTCTTCCCTCAAGACTGTTTTAAAGTTTGAGCATGCTTGCTTTGCAATTTTATCAGAATATCCTCTTTCCAAAAATCCCTTTTTCATGTTTAACATTTCTTGTTCAAAATTTGACTCAGTACTGCAATTCCTCTTTGCACGTAAAAGCTCACCATAAGGTATGCTGTAAATCAAGTTTGAAGGGTGTGCAGGAGACTGTTCTCTGCTGTTAACTTATGGAACAGCCTACTCTCTAATTTGTCCTATTGCACCTTCTCCACCACATCCAAGAATTCGATTGTTTCTTTTTCTATGGTACTTGTGAAGGTTACATTGCACTCATTCTCATTCAGTGTGGCGACAAATCGGATGGCATCCTTTTTTGCACCCTTCCAAACGTAAAAGACATAATCTATGTACCTGGCACAGAGGACAACGTTTTGGGAAAAGGCCAAGATGTTACTGGCCACCTGCTCCTCCCACCAACCCAGGTACCAATCCGTGTAGCGGGGGGGCGAAGCAGGTTCTGATCGCCGTCCCCCGGGCCTGGCAATAGATCACATGGTCAAACAGAAAGTAGTTGTTTGTCAAACATCTTTGCATCATGCATAATAACATTTCAGTATGCAAATAATATTTCACATCTCGTTGTCTCAGATAATGTTGATTAGCTTTAATTCCCAGATTGTGCGGGATGCACGTGTATAAACTATTGACATCTAATGTCATGAGCCACATGTCATCACTCCACTGCAACTGTTCAATAACTTTTAAGAAATCTCTGGTGTTTTGTAAATAAGATGGGAGTTTCTGTACATAAGGACTCAAGAAATGATCAATATACTTTGACGGGTTCTCATAAGTGCTTCCTATGGAGGACACGATAGGTCATCTTGGAGGATTGACACTATATTTATGCAACTTAGGCAATAAATACAATGCTGCTAATTCAGGATGATCACACTTGAGGAATTTGTACTCTTCCTCTGCCAGTAGTTTATTTCTTTCCCAGATCGTCAATTGCAATTGGTAATCGAAATTGCTATTCTCGTAGATTGTTCGATTACTGATCACATAGCTTTCAATATATTCTAGCTCTTTGCCTTCATTGATGAACATTCTGAGGGGCCACACAACATTTCCGCCCTTATCGGACTTTTTAATAACCACTTCCCTGTTATTCTTCAACTCTTCAACAGGGAAGTGATTGTTAAAAAGTCAGGCCTGATAGAGTCAGAAATTAGCAATTAAAAAACCTTAGAAATTCACTGATAATTTGTTATTCACTGATGACATCTCAAATGACATCACTGATGGCATCACTGATGACATCATCCAGTGAATGTGGTTTTGTTCGTTATTTAAATATGTATTATATAAATATATATATATATATATATAGCAATTTGCATTAAAGAATGAGTGGATATATAAATATAAATATTTGGATGGAGGATTTAGTAGCAGTGTGATTGACTGTTTACGTGACTAATTTATAGTGTCTCACTAAATATATTGGATAGTGACTAATTGTAGTAATTGACTCCAGGCTGGTTGAGGTATTTCATGAAGATTTATTGTAAGATGTTAAGTATCCCGGAATAAGCCCCACCAGGAGCAGCCAGCATTCAGCTCAGCCCCATCATAACTGTGCTTATCTTCAACCAGCACCCAACATTCCGTAGTGCATCACAGTGCAGAGACATTCCACAAGAAGGGCATTAAGTGGGTTAAGGCATACATGGGAATATGCAATAGGTAGAATACAACATACCTCCTTTTCTTCCAAAACAAAACAATTAACAGAGGAGCATTGAAACTAAATTAAATATAATGTAAAACAACTTGACTTTAAGAGTACAAAACTCATAGTGATACAGAGAAGGAAATGAATAAACAATATAAAGTGACCCATTCCTTTCCTGTAAACAACGATGTAAAATAACAAGACTAGATAAGCGAGAACTCATATAATAGACTAGAAACTAGATTGAATCGCAATCCCACCAAGTGAATACTGCAAAATTGATATTAAGACTTTTGAGAATGTACAAACTGGAAAAGCTTGAGCAAAAGAAAATAACTTGACAAACATTCCCAACAAGTCATACATTGAAATGGGCAATTATAGATAGAGAAAACGGCACAAATAGAAATTGAAAACATCGAGGAGTTGAACTTTGCAATACCTCGTGAAAATGCTAGGCTAATTGAGAAGCGTTGCACAAATAGAAAATAGAGGATAAAGGCTTGCAAAAGAATGAGAGGGATGAAGGCATTAAACAGTATGTAATATCACTTTTGAAAATGTATAAGTTTGAGAATGTGCAAACCTGGAAAACTTCAAGCAGAGGTCACCTGACATGCACAAATCGAAAAATATAAAGGATTGAGTAAAGTGCAACCTGGACAACCTCAAGTAGAAATATACCATTGAATTTGAACAAAATTACACATATGTAACCTTGTAAAAAAACAATTTGAGAAAATATTTGACTTGAAAAATTAAAGTCAAGTCCAGGCATGCATGTGAATTAAAAAAACAAAAATAACAGTAGAACAATTTACAGTAACATTTGAAACTATACATTAGCAAATAATAGCATTTTGAAATTAAGAAGTATACCACCACACTGCACATAGTGAAGCATTGAAGTCCAAGGTAGATACAGTTAACAAGAACATCATGGCAGGAAAACAAAACTTTGCCGGTGTGGAAGAACATGAGGTAAACACCCTGGCTTGTAAAGCATGTCCTAGACACACTGTCAGACACGTGAGAATTTTTTTTTTTTTTTTTTTAAAGGCACATGAAGAGAAATAGAGTAAATGTTGAGGCAAAATTAATTCTAGGGAGTCAAAGTCGTGCTCATGTAAACACGCATGACCAGTGGATTAGACATGCATCACAACGACATAGAAGAAAACAAGGCACGTAAAATATTTCCTTGGATTAGTGCTAGAAACACGAGATAGAACTCGTGTTCAACACTGCCATTATTTGAAAAAAACTTTATTGAGGGTGAACATCTTGAATGAGAAAGAGGACCAAAATCTTGATGTGAGGCGCCAATACTGAGATGGCGACACATTACCGAACCGTTGTGTCGGGTGGCTGTAAGGTCAATCACACACCAAAACCTCTTAAAATTGACTCACTGCAGCAAATGTGCTTGAAATGAAACATCTGCATCGTAAAAGTTCATGGCTCTGTCTACCCACTGTATAAAATATGTCTACAAATAGAGTCGTCACCCTCCCAGGCACATTTAAATTACAAGTTAAGGTGCGTGTCCCCAACGTGTCTTTAATCTAGTTGATCTAAAGTCCTATGTCAAAACTTGGAGCACTGGTTGATAGACGGGAGGAGGTACTGCAAAATGGGAAGAATAGTAGATTCTTGAGGCACTGTAAAAGTAACTGGTAGGCAGGTACAATGGATGTGTGCAGGAGCACTTCGAGACATGCTTGCCCTCACCAAAGGCACAGCACAGGTTGAATTGACACACTTGACAGGTGAAATAGAGATGGAACTTCTAGAGTAGCAGGGACAAGGAAGTGAAAACTTTGATTCAATAGGCTTTGATTCTGGAAGGCGGGAGCTACTGAGCAACTTGAAAATTGAGCCATAAAGACTTTGGCAGAAAATTACTGCACAACTTGAAAACAAGAATAGAATTGAACCCCGTCCTTGAGTAAATGAATTGAAAATTGAACTGTACAGATCTTGGCAGAAAAATACTGCACAACTTGAAAACAAGAATAGAATTGAACCCCGTCTTTGAGTAAATGAATTGAAAATTGAACTGTACAGACCTTGGTAGAAAAATACTGCACAACTTGAAAACAAGAATAGAATTGAACCTCGTACTTGAGTAAATGAACACATGCAGGCACATTGATAAATAAACAATTGAAATTTACAGTCCAATTTGAAAATGCAACAGACACCCGTGCACATAGAAAAAGAAAATTTGAAATGTGCAATCCCAAATAGAGAAACCTGCAAACATGCATGCAAATAAACTTAAACCATAGAGTAATAGAACTATCACATGCATGTCCATTGAAATAATTGATGAATTGAAAGTTTGCAAGTACATTGATAAATAAAATACATTGAGAATGTAGAGTAATAGAAATTTTGAGAGCATGTAATTTGAGTAATATGGTATTTGACAATTGAGAAGAACTTGAAATTTGATAGGACCTGAAGATGGCATGACTTCAAAAGTACCTTTCAAGACAGCAAAACGTGGTCTTTGTAGTTGATTTCGAGTCAAGGCGTCCCTTTACTGGAAAGAATAAAAAAAACACCAAGAACTCCAACAAGGAGCATGTACATGAATTTAAAATGGAGTTCACAGTCTACCATACATTGAGAATATAATTCTAAAATGCGATTAATTTTGCTGCTATGCATTCAACCACCATCAGACGGATGAACTCCCTTTGGTGTTTCATTAATGTATCAGCCTGTTCAGATATACTTTTTCCGACATTTTGACAGTTACTAGAGGTGCGACAGAAGGTTTTATTATCCTCAATTAATTATTTCAAGACATTCGTTCTGCTTGCCTTTGGAAAGAAATCCATATTGAGAAATGGAAGCACTCAAAATACTACCAATATCCACCAAGTGTCACTGTTAACAATAAATTAAGAGACTTTGTTTTGACTTGACTGTGCTTTCCTGTGAAGCTGACAAGTCTCTGTGCTCAAAGAGAATTATTTTCCTCAGCGTTTTGCAGAACGTCATTTCTATAGCACTAGAAACAGTCTCAATGGAAAACACAAGAGGAGATCTTGAAGGGTCCCAAAGATAACTTAGCGCGTGGAAATTGAAAAGTACCTTTGAAATATTGAAGTAACGTTCGGGTAGATACGTGTCTTCACTGGGGAGCATCTACACTGGGGAATGACAGGTGATTCCCAAACAACAATAATTGAAAGTGCGTACCTTGCATGTGATTGGTAAATAGAATTAAAACGGCAGAGGCACAAGAGGAGGACGTTGCCAATCACAGTGTGGCGAACGCATTGTACGTTGCGCCGGATGGCTCCTGGTGAAGGCGTGCTGCAATGCGTCCATTACAGAGCTCCGGGTTCCGTAGCAACGGAGCTTCGAGAACAGTGATCAGACTGGAATAGCTGAGCATGAAAAAAGAATGCCGGTGAGTGTGCACGTGCCGGGTGAGACTCGTGCGTGAATTCAAAAATATGCACAGTATGTACAATATTTCAAGTGCCTGAGAACGTAAAAGACAAAAATATGTTTCAACAAATCCGGATGCCACCATAGATCAAATGTACTAGGTAGTTTGTAGAGACATCTTGAAGGTTGGGACTTTTACAAAAAAGATATTGCCATTTCTTCAGACTGCTTGAACTGCCCAAAAGTCGAGGAGAGGGCTGGGCCACAATTACAAAAAATAGACTTACCTCCTAAGTTCATAACTGGATAACTGCATACCTGCTTGATTTGAAGTATCAACGTTGTAAATGTGCACAGCTCTGCTTCGTGCGATGTGTACTTCGTCGAATATGTTCACAGTTGACAGTATTTTGACAGGTCCGTTTTATTGCAGGATTCTATGTAGAAATTTCTGTTCCTACTTTAGACGCAAGGAGCACTTGAAAATGTCATGTAGGCACTCCTTTTTGGATATGCCTTTAAATCTACAACCTCCTAATCTCAGACTACCAATGCCAATGATTTCACCTGGTCACGTGGTCGTGTGGTTACGTACAACCCAGATTATAAACACGTTTAAAAGAAGGACTATCGTAGACATACGGACGATATCATCTCCAACGGTCGGGAGACGCCAGCGGATCAAACTTGTCTGCCCGCGGCTCGACGTTTATTGACTCCTTATATCCACATCAGAGGTAGGAAGCGTAATAGATATTTGCCGAGTTACTTTAAACAGCCATGAGCTGTCTGAAACCCTCATTGAGCTGGTTTTTCTGGCAATAGGAAAGGTGACTCCGGTTTATTATGTTTTTACAGGAAACACCGGTTTAAAGTCTAAAAATAAAGGACCGACCGGTTAAGAGAGTCGACAACGGAAATTATCGTTTCCATATCTGGGAATATACTATCCGGTATTCAGTATCTCCGCTATTTAAGAAATAACATGTCAATAGAAAATTTATAAGTAAGTGAAAATAATACACAAAATTATCCCCTTTTCAAATTAAGAACTAGGTAGTTATCAAACATTTTATATAATTTCAATACAGTAATTTCGGTAATTTTTACCTATATATAACCAGCAGTTTAGCGGATATTGCTGAAGAAGAAGAACATATCGACGAGAAGCGATCTATTGCTGTAGAGTCTATTTGGGTGAGCCTTTGGTCATTTATATGTAAAAAAAATCTTAAATTTCTTTTCCGTCATAGAACATGATAGTAGATAAGAACTGGTTTATTTTCAGGGTAGCTTTAGGACTATTTTCACGTAATTGATTCCGCTGAGTTATATTAGTTACGACAGATGTATTTAGGAATTCTTTGGGTATAAATTAGATGCAACAGGAAACATCTAGCTTAAGTAGAATGTTACCCTTTTTGACCTTTACCTTTACAAAATATATTGTGATCGTCGAAGGTTTATCTAAAACCATTGGATTGCCAGACAGATGGGTTCTTTATGTATATATTTGCCTCTTGAAATGATCGCTGTTCGTAATGCCATATTTCATTGAAAATTGCAGAAATATTTTGACACACCTTCCTGATCATAAACGGAGTGTCTTACAAATAAATATGAAGCAATTTGATCATACGAAGTTCGATCTTTCTAATTGAGTAAGTATAATATATATAAAAAATGTAGGCAATAATTTCAAATGACAACCGATTTGTTCGGTTGGTTATAAATAACTGAGCGCCTCTTGTGTAAAAAATCTTGCTCCCTGTGAGCTGTAATATAAAAACCACCCAGCACCGCCTCTGCCTATCGCTTTTAGAATTAGCTACCAACTGCTCAAAAATTCCATTAAGAGATGGGATCGTTCTTGTAATCATCTCTCTTTTAAAAGACAGCTAGGAAAAGATGGGGAAATGTGAATAATTGTGTCTGTTTTTGAATTTTAATATATAAGTGTCATGCTCTTTATATTTTGAAGCGATGTATTGATAGAAAAGGGAATGTGTATATGTCTTCCCAGATAGTTAAACTTAATATGAAAGGAAAATTGTAGAATATAATGATTTGTTTGTAAAATATATTTTTTTATATATATGTTGCAGTGCAACCTTGTGGCTCCTGAAGAAGGCGTTTGTGGAAACGCCGAAACGCGCGTCGAAAAGATTATTGTTTGCCACCCACTGTGAAATGGTTTATTTTAATTGTTTGAGTAGGGATAACATTGTTTGTCACTAATTGCGAATATATGTAACTACATTATTTGTGATATTAATTTTAGGATAAGTGTTAAGAATTATGTCTTTTTAATTTCAATTACTGTGAAGTTTTTAATTTTTGCTAAATATGTATGTTTTTGCTCTTCAATTTTTTAAAATTAAATGTTCATTAAACGAAATAGATGTGTTTTTATCCGATTATATGTAATGGTTTTGACTTTCACATTCTATGACCTTTCCTAGTTAGCTGTCCTATTTATGTTATTTTTTACGCACAGTATTTGTCCCTGTTTCTTGGAACTGACAAATTCCTAATCAGGGGGTCCTTGTTTTTCGCACTAAAAATCCCACAGCTTGTCTGTGTAGGGCTGTTCGATCCATTAATTGGGTACCACTATATACTAATATATATAAAGATTCTTGAGCAGTTGCTAGCATATAGAAATTGATTTTATTTTTCTCTACTTTCAATATAAGTGTTAGATATGGCTAATTTAAAAACCTTCGGCTTTACCGATGATGAATTTGCTACATTGGTTGGTATTACGGTTCCTACTAACAACGTTAACCCAAGCGCTAGAAGCAATGATGACAGTAAAAAACTAATAGATCTTAAAAAGAAATTGATCCGTATGGAAGCCCATGGGGAATTTATGCTGATTATTTGAGAACAGGCATAATTCCCAATGGACTAAGGGTACGTATTACTCCTGGTCTATTTGTACATCATAGACCCTTTCTGGAGAAATGGAGTCTCATAGCTAATAGGTGTTCTCGCGATTTCATGATCCTAATCGTTGAGACATCAAAACAGCTAGCAGTAGAAATTAAATCTGAAATTGAAGATTTAGAAGAGAAGTTGAAACAAAGTGAAGGAATAGAGGAGGCTATGAAAAAGATAACAGATTGTAATAAAGACCTGGAGTCATTCATTACTTACCTTAATAAACGTAAAACTAACAAATTGAATAAACATAAAAGATATTACTCAGAAGAAACAACATACCCTTACTTAGGTAAATACTTCTATCAACAAAATCATTACAGAGACGAATCCAGAAATATCCAGCAAAGAGTAAATAATTTCACAGACACATCAGATTCCGAGGGTGAAAGCACTTATGGGAACCATTATGAACCTGACAGTGGGTTTAATTCTTATACTGGTTCCCGGCCTTTTCAGCGCCCTTTTTTATCCAACAGGGGGCCTCGACGCGGCCGCCCCAGGGTAAGATTCCAGGGTCAGGGACAAAGCAGGGGGAACTTTCAAAACCAGCAACAACAACAAATACAACATCAACAATACCCACAGCAACAGCAACACCAACAACATCCTCAACAGGAACCCCAATTTATAAGGGAAACCCGGAACAGACAGTACTGGGGTCAGGGAATGTAATGCCTATTTTTAACCTGTCCAGCATAGAACTTGATAAACATAGTGAAACCCTGTTAGCTAGAGGTCTCTCATTTGTGCCACAAGCCCAGGCAAACATATTTGACCTGCATAGGGACATCATATCTTTCTTCAGAAAAATTAGGCTAAAAAAATTCTTCCAAGATAAGAATGTAAATGAAGGAGATTACACTGGACAAAGAGAAATAACATTACCCTCTACATTTAGTCCAGGATTAGAACAGCTAGGTCCGGAGGTGGCTGCATTTGAACTGATAGTTCTTCAAAAACTGGAAAAGTCCCTTAGATTCGTTCCCAAACCCATATACAACCTGAGCAGGGAAGAATTTTTTGCATTAAAAAGAATATCAGAAAATAAAGATCTGACTATAAAAGCATGCGACAAGGGAGGAGGCATTGTCATATTGGACTCTTGTAAATATGAGTGCAGTATGATTACAATGCTCAATGACAATTCCACCTATCAGAAAATTCAGATTAACCCCCCAAAAAATATTGTCAAAAAGATTCAACTTTTAACGAATGAGGCCCTAACTAACGGAGATATCACAATCAAGGAACATGAATTTTTAAATACCAATAGCAATAAAACAGCTTGTATTTATGGCCTCCCTAAAATACATAAGAATGCAATAGATCCGCCATATAGACCTATTGTATCGACGATTGGTACACCAACAGAAGCTCTCTCTAAATTCGTGGACCATTTTTTGAGGCCTCATATCCCAAAAATCAAATCATATGTCAAGGACACGGGACATATGATCAATATCGTGGAAAATTTGGAATTTGTCCCGAATAGCGACATATTGGTTACTATGGACATTACGTCTTTGTATAGTAATATCCCTATCGATGAAGATATTAGGGCAACGGATCAATTTATCGACAAGCACAGCATAAATTGTCCAAAAAGTTTTTTAATTGATTGCTTGTATGTTGTTTTGACCGAGAACATCATTGAATTTGGTGATTTAATATATCGTCAACTCAGAGGAGTTAGCATGGGTGCCTCTGTTGCCCCATCAATAGCGAATATTTATATGTCCGCCTTTGAGGACAGATTTATTGATAACGAGGTGGCCCCCTTTTTTGAGTCCATTTCACATTGGTCCAGATACATAGATGACATCTTTTTTATCTGGACCAATGGGAAAGACTCTCTTTTAGAGTTCCTTGAATGGATCAATCTGACAGATGAAAATTTACATTTCACAGCTCAACACAGCACTAGCCAGGTAGAATTCTTAGATTTGCTAATTCGCGAGAACAACAACAAGTTGGAGGTTGATCTATTTGTGAAAAGTACAGCTCGTAACACGCTGTTACATTTCAACAGCTTCCACCCCAAGAGCCAGCGGGAAAGCATCCCTTTCTCGCAATTTGTAAGAGTGCGCAGAAATTGCACCAATCTTGCAGATTATGATAAACAGGCGTCAATCATGCGCAAGAAGTTTCTTGAGCGTGGGTACCCACACAGGCTCATAAGAAGCTCTTACAAGAGAGCCCGTTTTTTCGACCGCGACGCATTGCTAATTCCTAAAGAAAAAACTGTAACAGACCAATTGGTATGCGTAACTACCCACTCTACACTTAATGAACGTATATGCCAGATAATTAATGCTAACTGGCACGTACTGAATTGCAATCCAACCTCAAGTGGCAAATTATCAAAACCACTATTTGCCTTTAAAAGAAATAAGAACTTAAACGATAGAATGGTCCATTCCAGATTTAATACCAATACTTCCAACATTGGTCCCTTACAGAGATCATTGCTAAATAATCTACCAGTACGTGGAACAGTAAAATGTTCCTCGTGCAAATCATGCAATAATATTATCAGTGGTGAAGAATTCACTCACAACGGTTTCACGACAAAGCCAAATGATATCTGGAATTGTAAGACTACTAATGTAGTCTACTTTATAAGATGTGTGTGTGGCCTGGGTTACGTCGGCGAAACTTGCAGGTCCATACAAGTGCGCCTAACGGAACACAGGTCCGCGATCAGGACCCAAAAATTAGCAGCACCATTGGTAAAGCACTTCCTTGAAAAAGATCATAAACCTGAAGACTTCCAATGGCGTATCCTTGAGAGAATAAGAACACCTGATAGTAAAGGGGGATGCGCCATTAGGAAGAAAAAGGAAGTATTCTGGATTTTTGTTTTTAATACATACAAGAGAGGGTTGAATTGCGACATCCCTTGGGAGAACGCAATTACGTAAATATCCAGCAGATATTTGGCATATTTCCATAATGTAGCACATTGTCCCTTATGAAGACTATGTAATATATTTTCCTCTATGAAGATTACTGTAGTGAATAGAGATAGATACAGGTCTTCAATGATGACCGTCATCTGTCTGTTTTTCTAAATTCGGTTATTTAATATAGAATAGAATCGGAACCATAATGTATTAGATCGATAACTTTTAGGCTTCAATGGCTTTAAAATTGTGAACAACTTGTATATGCAACTAATTTAAATAGGTTACAGTTATCTTAACCGCGCCTATTCCAAATAAAACTTTTTTATTTTTATTTTTGGATATGCCTTTAAATCTACAACCTCCTTATCCCGGACTACCAATGCCAATGATTTCACCTGGTCACGTGGTCGTGTGGTTACGTACAACCCAGATTATAAACACGTTTAAAAGAAGGACTATCGTAGACATACGGACGATATCATCTCCAACGGTCGGGAGACGCCAGCGGATCAAACTTGTCTGCCCGCGGCTCGACGTTATTGACTCCTTATATCCACATCAGAGGTAGGAAGCGTAATAGATATATGCCGAGTTACTTTAAACATTACCTTTACATTGGGCTCCCCCAGCAGCAACTTTCGAGACTACAAATCGTGATGAACGATGCTGCCAGATTAATTTTTGGAAAGCCCAGACACACTCATGCCTCTCCTCTCTTATGTCAATTACATTGGCTCCCGATTAGGCAGAGGATCTTATTCAAAGGCTTGTGCATCGCTCATAAAGCGATCTATGGCAACTCACCCAATTATATTAAAGCCAGGTTGGTGCAATATTATACACCTAGAAGAACTTTACGTTCAGCGGATGACGCTCTTTTAGTAAATCCGCGTTATCGCCTGACCACTCTGGGTGGACGAGCTTTTTTAACCACGCTCCCCTCAGCCTGGAATAAGCTACCATTAAGGCTCAGGAAGGAACCAAATGTAATGCCTTTTAGGCGATCTTTAAAAACAGAGCTTTTTCGAGATGCATGGGGTATAATGTAACTGGGGTGTCTACTCTCTGAATGGTTCTGGTATTCTTCAAGTACAAGCGCTTAGAGACCAATGGGTGATAATGCGCTATATAAATATAATAAATAAATAAAATAAACAGCCATGAGCTGTCTGAAACCCTCATTGAGCTGGTTTTTCTGGCAACAGGAAAGGTGACTCCGGTTTATTATGTTTT
Source organism: Lissotriton helveticus (assembly GCF_964261635.1). Taxonomy (NCBI): domain Eukaryota; kingdom Metazoa; phylum Chordata; class Amphibia; order Caudata; family Salamandridae; genus Lissotriton; species Lissotriton helveticus. Next base: position 2,057,912,454 of record NC_136063.1, read on the forward strand.
TACAGGAAACACCGGTTTAAAGTCTAAAAATAAAAGACCGACCGGTTAAGAGAGTCGACAACGGAAATTATCGTTTCCATATCTGGGAATATACTATCCGGTATTCAGTATCTCCGCTATTTAAGAAATAACATGTCAATAGAAAATGTATAAGTAAGTGAAAATAATACACAAAATAATCCCCTTTTCAAATTAAGAACTCGGTAGTTATCAAACATTTTATATAATTTCAATACAGTAATTTCGGTAATTTTTACCTATATATAACCAGCAGTTTAGCGGATATTGCTGAAAGAAGAAGAACATATCGACGAGAGGCGATCTATTGCTGTAGAGTCTATTTGGGTGAGCCTTTGGTCATTTATATATAAAAAAAATTCTTAAATTTCTTTTCCGTCATAGAACATGATAGTAGATAAGAACTGGTTTATTTTCAGGGTAGCTTTAGGACTATTTTCACGTAATTGATTCCGCCGAGTTATATTAGTTACGACAGATGTATTTAGGAATTCTTTGGGTATAAATTAGATGCAACAGGAAACATCTAGCTTAAGTAGAATGTTACCCTTTTTTACCTTTACCTTTACAAAATATATTGTGATCGTCGAGGGTTTATCTAAAACCATTGGATTGCCAGACAGATGGGTTCTTTATGTATATATTTGTCTCTTGAAATGATCGCTGTTCGTAATGCCATATTTCATTGAAAATTGCAGAAATATTTTGACACACCTTCCTGATCATAAACGGAGTGTCTTACAAATAAATATGAAGCAATTTGATCATACGAAGTTCGATCTTTTTAATTGAGTAAGTATAATATATAAAAAATGTAGGCAATAATTTCAAATGACAACCGATTTGTTCGGTTGGTTATAAATAACTGAGCACCTCTTGTGTAAAAAATCTTGCTCCCTGTGAGCTGTAATATAAAAACCACCCAGCACCGCCTCTGCCTATCGCTTTTAGAATTAGCTACCAACTGCTCAGAAAATCCATTAAGAGATGGGATCGTTCTTGTAATCATCTCTCTTTTAAAAGACAGCTAGGAAAAGATGGGGAAATGTGAATAATTGTGTCTGTTTTTGAATTTTAATATATAAGTGTCATGCTCTTTATATTTTGAGGCGATGTATTGATAGAAAAGGGAATGTGTATATGTCTTCCTAGATAGTTAAACTTAATATGAAAGGAAAATTGTAGAATATAATGATTTGTTTGTAAAATATATTTTTTTATATATATGTTGCAGTGCAACCTTGTGGCTCCTGAAGAAGGCGTTTGTGGAAACGCCGAAACGTGCGTCGAAAAGATTATTGTTTGCCACCCACTGTGAAATGGTTTATTTTAATTGTTTGAGTAGGGATAACATTGTTTGTCACTAATTGCGAATATATGTAACTACATTATTTGTGATATTAATTTTAGGATAAGTGTTAAGAATTATGTCTTTTTAATTTCAATTACTGTGAAGTTTTTAATTTTTGCTAAATATGTATGTTTTTGCTCTTCCTTTTTTAAAATTAAATGTTCATTAAACGAAATAGATGTGTTTTTATCCGATTATATGTAATGGTTTTGACTTTCACATTCTATGACCTTTCCTAGTTAGCTGTCCTATTTATGTTATTTTTTACGCACAGTATTTGTCCCTGTCTCTTGGAACTGACAAATTCCTAATCAGGGGGTCCTTGTTTTTCGCACTAAAAAAGGCACTCCTTTGTAGCGCACACAGTTAGTCGTCGTGGAAGCAGGAGCTGGCAACTCTTGATTCTTGAGGCAGTTTAACATCATAGTTGAGGTACTGTGAGTGCAGCAGGAGGTGGCAGGAAATGGCAAGAAGTATGAGATTCAATAACAGGGATGTCAGCCAAGTTTGAAGAGATGTATGGTGTGACTGAACCATCGATTGTCACCAGGCTTGTGAAACGTCTTAAACCACTTGAAGGCATAACAACTGGATGAAATCTGTTACAATATTGAGATACTGTGGAAACACCGCTACTCCAGCACTGCACTTAAATCTTGATTAAACACCAAACCATTAGGGCCTTATTGATGGATGGGGTTTTGACATAAACAGGTGTCTTTGCGCAACAGCACTTAGCTGGCAGTGCGAGGTAAAAGGGAGACGTAAGCAGGATGAACTCCCATTTTTGGATTTGTTTGAGATTGAAAGGAACAGAACTTGAATATCATATAACATATGGCAGGCACACTCAACAGTTAATCCATAGAGCCAAACTGGTTATGTGATATGGTTGAAAAGTCCAATTATTGAGACATGTGAACAGGAATTTGGCACGAAGAAGTTGGGGGCGACCGGTGAAATGGTCACTGGTGGGGCTTGGTGCCAGAGTCTTTGTTTGAAGTTGGAAGATAGATAAAGATTTTGAAAGACTTGCCTTCTTGAAGCTTGATTTCTTGAGTTGAACACGTAGGTAAGATCAAATCGTCGCCATCAAAATGTAGTAATTGACTCCAGGCTGGTTGAGGTATTTCATGAAGATTTATTGTAAGATGTTAAGTATCCCGGAATAAGCCCCACCAGGAGCAGCCAGCATTCAGCTCAGCCCCATCATAACTGTGCTTATCTTCAACCAGCACCCAACATTCCGTAGTGCATCACAGTGCAGAGACATTCCACAAGAAGGGCATTAAGTGGGTTAAGGCATACATGGGAATATGCAATAGGTAGAATACAACACTAATCTGTGTGAATATCTGTATTACTTTGTCAGTTGTTGTGTAAACTGCTGCACCAGTTGGTTACTAGCTACGTGAAAGTCTATTTTAGTTATTGATAAGTTAACTGAGTATTTGTATGGGAGAGTGAATGTGTGTGTGGGTCAGTAGGGGGTGTGTGACTGCCCAAAGATGTGTGAATAGTTAATTCAGTAGGTGTATGACTTTAAGACTACATGTTATAACAGTTGTTTGGGTGAGTGAATATCTTTATGGGTGTGGTGATGAGCAAATATATCTCTCAATGGTACATGTCCAACAAAGTGGAAAAATTAAAGGCAGTGTATGTGACATTTGTTGTATACAAATAAGTATACATAAGCCTCAATGATTGCATGAGTGACTGTATGGATAACGATATACTTGTGATAGTGATTTAATAACACACTAAGTATGAGTTACTATCTATATGAATAGATGATGTGGTGTTTGTATAAGTGTGTAGATAAGTAAAAGTAATTATGATACATTGTTTGCATAAGTGAGTAGGATGACTTCATAAGTGATTACGATGTGTGCTGCTGTGTAATGTCGATATAGGTGTATACGTATATTTGATAGTGTTCTATTGATCATTGACAGCATGTATGAGTGAATCTATAGGTAACTGATTAGATGTGTGTGTAGATCTAGAAATCACTGAGTGGGTGTTTAGAAACTTGTATTGGTGTGACAATGGTTTAAAATATGAGTGATGAAAGGTTACACTAGTGTATGATGAGGTCTATCTGATTGTCACATGGATGATGTCATCAGTGATATCATCAGTGATGTAATTTGAGATGTCATCAGTGATGTCACTGACCATGCCATGAATGATGTAATATGTGACATCATCTGCAGTGGATTGCGGGCGCGCGAGATGTAGTTAGTACAACTAACTATATCGGAGGAAAGTCAATGGTTTTGTATGGGTGAAATGTCCAGCTAACTATAACACCCCTAAAACCTATGTTTTTTTCAGTGAATTTCAGAGTTTTTTTTAAATGCTAATTCCTAACTATATCAGGCCTGAAACCTATGGTTTTTTCAGTGAATTTCAAAGGATTTTTAAATGCTAATTCCTAATTATATCAAGCCTGAAACCTTTGGTTTTTCAGTGAATTTCAAAGGTTTTTTAAATGCTAATTCCTTCCTATATCAGGCCTGAAACCTATGTTTTTTCAGTGAATTTCAAAGGTTTTTTAAATGCTAATTTCTAACTATATCAAACCTGAAACCTATGTTTTTTCAGTGAATTTCAAAGGTTTTTTAAATGGTAATTCCTAACTATAACATGTCTGAAACCTATTATTTTTTCAGTGAATTTCAAAGGTATTGTAAATGACAATTTTTAAATGTATTAATACTTATATTTATTTTGTTGATACTGATTTACTAAATTTTTTAAAACTCTTTATTTTTAGATATCTATTTTTTTTATTGCATTATAATTACATTACAAAATATACTTTCTCAGAATGAATTACTTTAGTTGAAATACTTTGCAAATAGGCAATAGAGTTTTAAGTACAGTAGTTACAATTGTTTCAATGGGCAATTTCAAACACAATGCAACATTGAGGTGAATGCGAATTTCTAGTTAAATGCAATTAGTTACTTATGGATTACTTTTCTAACCACAGGACTGGATCCTAGATTCAGACTTGGGACAACTCTTGTAAACAGTTGAGTAAAATCGTTTTGGTTACAGTGTACATTTTTAAAGAATATTATTGTATTTTAAAAGTTGACACTTAGAAACTTTTGCACATAGAATCACCAATGTTATCCTATGGGAGGAAATTCACTTAGCAAGTAAGTAGTGTTATCGTTACTTTTTCTAACTCAGTGGTGGTTCCTGGATCCAGCACTGGTGCATCTCCTGTAAACAGTTGAAAGAATGCGTTTAAGTCATACAGGCGATGTTTAAGGAATATCTGTAATTTATGAAAATAGACACTTTGAATCTTTTCTCGTGAAAACCAGACAATGGATTCCTATGGATGGAAATACAGGTTACTGGTTACTGGTAAGTATGGTTAGAATTACTTTTCAGGATCAGTTCTGGGCTTAAAGATGCAGCACTGAGGTCTCTCCTGATAACAATAATAATGAATAATTTGTTGTTCGGCTGATTTTTGGTGAATATTTTAAAGTCCCAAAACTCCATACTTAGAAGAATTTCCAAGTGAAACCAGTCAATGTTATTCTATGGAAGCAAATTCAAGCTACTGGAAAGTATAGTTAGAATTACATTTCAGGGTCAGTGCTGGGCTAAAAGATGCAGCAGTGAGTTCTCTCCTGATAAAAGATGAGTATATTCAGCTGATTTTAGAGGAATATTTGTACGTTTCAAAAATCGACACTAAGAAACTTTTCAGGTGAAAACCACATAATGGATTTCTATGGAAGGAAATACAAGTTACTGGTAAGTATCCTTAGAATTACTTTTCAGGGTCATTGCTGGGCTAAAAGATGCCGCAATGGGTTCTCTCCTGATAACAGGTGAGTAAATCGGAATTCGTAGTTTGGCTGATTTTAGAGGAATATTTGTAAAATGGTGAAGGAAGGGGGCGGGGCCTGCAGTGATAAGTATGCAAACATGCCCTGTGGCGCATTTTAAGTAGGGGAATTAATTCCTCTTCTATCTTGCGTTCCCCTGGGGCCAAGTAGCCCACCAAGTACCTCCAATATGCGCCAGGGAGCTGCGTTGCAGAGAGGTATTCAAAGGCCACACCTCTTTTACAACACTCTGCAAAACAGCTCCGTGACGCTTACTGAAGGTACCTGGTGGGCTAGTTGGCCCCTAGGGGCCCTCTGGATTGTAGAGGAATTAATTCCCCATCTTAAAATACGCCACAGGGCGTGTTTGCACACATATCACCTTAGGCCCTGCCCCCTACCTTCACCACTGTGCAAACGCAGCCCATAGCGTATTTTAAGTTGGGGGGTTCAGTCCCATTGAATTCTTAGGTTCCCTGGTGGCCAACTAGCCCACCAGGTATCTCCAATATGCGCCAGGGAGCTGCGTTGCAGAGAGGTGTTCAGAGGCCACGCCCCTTTTTACAACAGTCTGCAACGCAGCTCCGTGGCGCTTAGTGGAGGTACCTGGTGGGCTAGTTGGTCCCCAGGTACCACTGTTTAACACCCCTGAAACCTACTTTATTCAGTGAATTTCTTAGGTTTACAAATGCTAATTCCTAACTATAACATGTCTGAAACCTATGGATTTTTCAGCGAATTTCAAAGATTTTTTAAATGCTAATATGTAAATATTTATTTTTTTATATTTTCTAATTACATTTTTTTATTGTTTTTATTTTTAGCTGTTATTTCTTAAATTACATTACACATTTTTTTACATAAACATATTTTATTTTCATTATTATACATTGCTCATAATATACTTACATTATTTTTATTTCTTTTTTTTTATGGAGTTGCGCACTGTTATCCTATGGTTAGAAATTCACTTAGCAGGTAAATAGTGTTATCGTTACCTTTTCTTACTCAGTGGTGGTTCCTGGACACAGCACTGCTGCATTTATTTATTTATTTATATTTAAGTTTATAGAGCGCACAGCTACCCGGAGATTTCCTGGCGCTAGGGACCTGATGAAGGTCCTCTAAACAGTTGAAAGAATGCAAATTACTAAAGACGCGCGTAAGCCCATGTCTTTTTTAAAAAAAAAATATTGCTAGAATCCGTGGTTCATACACGCACCCCGCGATTTTTCAGGAAAAAAAAATAGGGGCCCTGGAAGACCTAGAGGATCAGGGTGTGTCTACCCTCCCCCTTTTCATGTTTTAAACACACATTTCACACGCTTCTTCAGCCTCCCTTGTACCGAGACATAAAATGGCTGCCAAACGGAGTATACATATTCAATTTTTTTATGGGAAGTGGGCCGCGTGTCCCCCCTCCCGTGCCCAATTCCGGGGCATGGCTAATTATATATTATTATTTTATGGAAGAGGATTGCAAAGCCACTTCAAAACCACGGGGACATCTGAACTCCATCTATGTATGTACCACGTTGGAGTTGCCTTCACTTTGGGCATGCATGTTTGTGGTAGCGCATGCGTGTTAATGTTACGCATGTGCACAAAACGTCGCACCGTCTGGTTATGTACCCCTATCGTATTTCATTTTATTTGCGCATGCTCAATTACAACATGCCCAATCACAGCTCTCACACCCAGTGACATCATACGCAACCAATCATCCTTCTGCAAAGCATTTATAAGCTGCCAACCTTCTTGAACTTTTCCTATTCCGCAGTCACAGCCATTGAGAGTGTTCGTATCCACTTCTTCGTAGCTGAGCACTTTTTTAAGAGTAATTAAATTAATTAATCTGAACAATCTTTAAATAACGTGTAAATGAAAATTTATGATCGATTTGGCAATGCTATTTTTAAGCACGTTTTCCTGCTTTTTTATATCGTTAAAGTTGACTTTGTAACTTTTGTTTCTGTGCAAATCACTTAATCCTGGTGCGTTTGTTTAATTTGCCAAGCGCCACGTGGCCGCTCCTACAGCAGTGTGCTATGTGCTGTTCAAGTGAATTTTTCTCGTGTAAGTAGTGCGTCACGTGCCCCATGCATTGCAAAAGTAATGTTGTCGGCAAAAGTGTATTTTAGCACGGTTTCCAGCTCTTATAACTTAAATATTTTGCCTTGATAGGCGATGTTTCTGGGCAAATTACTTAATCCGGCCGCATATAATCTTTTAATCCAGACGATGTATCATTTCTCAAGTCTGAGGTTAGTCACTTTCTAAAGATAAACGTAGGGACGGCAGGCATAGGAGCGGTGTGGGATTCCCTCAAAGCGTTTTTGAGAGGCCTTATTACAAATAAAATGGCTTACAGGAGGAGGGAATATAGAGAGGCCGTGACCTCAGTGGAGGCAAATATCGTTAAGACTCAGCAAGATATAGATGCTGATTCCACCTCCACTGACGCTGTCCTGTTACCTTTGCGGGAAAGACTACTTTCTTTAAAAAGCCAACTAGCCTCGATTTTAAATCAGCGGATACAAGAAAGGTTGGAGGCCAGTAAACTCGCTCACTTCCAGTATGGGGAAGGAGCGGGGAAGTTATTGGCATGGAAAGCTAAAACGGACCAGGTCCGAAATAACATCGAGCTAATTAAAGTCAATGACGTTCCACTCTCTCTAGATGTGGACATTAGATCTGCCTTCAGAGATTTTTTTCAGAGTATCTACTGTGAGGATAAGAACATCAACCCAGACATTATCAAAGATTGGCTTAGTAAGATCATTCTCCCAGCCCTATCGGCTGAACAAAGCGAGATGCTAGATAGTGAAATTTCGGAGGATGACGTTAGAAAAGCCATACATAATGCTAAGAAGGGGAAGGCGTCGGGTACAGACAGCTTACCGGCCGAAATTTACAAAGTATTGGAGCAGGAACTTGTCTCCTTCCTAATAGTATTATTTAATCAGATTTTACTGGATGGTGGGCGCCCTCCAATGTCATGGGACAGTGTGTCCATATCCGTAATTCTAAAACCTGGAAAGCCATCTACGGCATGTGGCTCATATAGACCAATCTCTATTTTAAACGTAGATTACAAAATATTCACTTCAATTCTTGCCAATAGATTAGCTTGTGTCGCCCCCAACATCTTACATCCGGATCAGAAGGGGTTTGTCAAGGGGCGGCAGTTATATGAATTAACCTTTGATTTAATAGGGGCTATCGACCTGGCAGTTTTGGAGTCCCTCCCCTTGGCGGTTCTTACCCTGGATGCCACCAAGGCCTTCAACAGGGTCAATTGGCTGTACCTGTCAGAGGCCTTGGCAAAGTTCAACGTGGGAGGAGGCTTCCGCCGGGCAATTGGTCTGTTATATCAGAACCCTAATGCATGTGTTCTGGTTAATGGCGATTTATCGGATCCCTTTAACATCTCGAGGGGTACACATCAGGGCTGCCCGCTCTCCCCACTCCTGTTCGATCTATACGCTGAACCTTTTACCCAATGTCTGAGGGACAATGTTAACATCAAGGCATTCGCGTATAGGGGTTGGGAGAGAAAGGGGGCCCTTTACGCCGATGATATCCTCATTTTTACGTCTGATGCTCATATGGCCCTACCTGCAATATTTAAGCTTGCCTCGAAATTTGGAGAAGTGTCCGGCTATGAGATCAATGCCACAAAGACCGAGATGATGACCTGGAGCATGGACCAGAGCCTATTTAGCTCTGGCATTCGGCCAGGTAACACAATGAGGTATCTGGGCCTAGAAATTGTAGGGGATATAGACCAGATCGCCACAACCAATTTCGCCAAGGTAGCTAAAGATTGCCGTAAGCTACTTCAGTCTTGGGCATACCTTCCATTGTCATTTTTGGGAAGGGCTAACTTGGTCAAAATGTCCATTTTGCCTAAGATTTTGTTTCTATTCAATTCTATCCCTTTATATTTTGATCCTTCTTCTATTAAAAAACTTCAGGCCAAAATCAACACCTTCATTTGGAATAAACATCTTCCAAGAATATCTTGGAAAAAGCTCATGAGGCGAAGGGAAAAGGAGGGGCTGGCTGCCCCGGACATCCAGGTCTATGCCTGGGCGTTCCAGCTATCTCATGCCAGGATGCTATTAAAGAAACCATTGGAGAATGGGGTAGGGACACTGTACTCTACTTTGCTCCAAGGAGAGGGCGTGGGCCAGTCAGGGTTCCTATTAAAATTTGGAGATCCCAAGTTCTTTAAAAAAATCAAATTGAAGATCCTGCTAGGAATGGTAAGAATTTGGGCTCAACTACCTAAATCTATTAAACGTGGGTACTATAGTAGCAGGACACCTTTATGGGATTTGCCTGACATAACGCCCTGGTTGGGAGATTCGCTTGCAGTACCTATTAGAGAAGCAGGGGTGGAGACTTGGGGATAACTATTTGTCGAGGGGGAGCTGCTATCTTGGGAGTGTTTAAGTAATAAAATTGGCCCAAATCTGGCCAGGCTAAAATACCTGCAAATATCTAGCTGGTTTTGCTCTTACTCTGCACAACCCTCTAGAGGAAGTAAATTCCCCATAGGTGGGTATAGCTCTCTTATAGCTCTCTTAATTGATAAACCCCCTACTAAGAAGGAGATCTCATCTTGGTATAATTTGATTTTGGAGGAAATGGATGGAGCATTCTTATTACCAGATGAGCTTTGGTCGTCACATGAGCAATTCTAACCTACAAGACCTTTGGGATACGTTATGTAGAACGATGTGGGATATTGTGAAACCTGCGTGGTTGCGCATGAACGACATTTTTACAATTCACAGAGCTTACTTCTCTCCCCTTCGACTCTCCAAATTCACCCAGGGTTCTATGGTGGCGTGTCCGAAATGCGGGTTGTTGGCCGCCTCGGACATTCACATGTTCTATGAGTGTCCTCGCCTGTCACTCTTTTGGGAGGACATAAGTAAGCTTCTCTCAGCATCTATAGACTCCAAAATTGTATTAAATCTCCCTTTGGTGGTTTTTGGAATCTTAGAAGGAGTTCCTGCTGCGGCAAAGAAGTTGGTCTTTTATGCCAATCTGCTTGCCAGGAGGGAGATATGCAGGAAGTGGAAAGACTCTTCATCCCCTTCTATCAATGACTGGTGTGCCTCCGCCCTGCAGGTCTCCAAGTTGGACTTGACTAGAGTTGGGAATACAGATAAAAGATCTTTCTGGCATCTCCTGAAATGGGAGCATTGAGAAACTGGTTTTTTTTTTCATTTTATCCCCAGGTCCAATGATTAAGCCATCTACCCCACTCCTGGGTAAAGCCGTGTTCTTGTACTTCTTTTCGCACTCTGGCTGAACTCTTGAACCCCACATATAGTTTTAGTCTGGCGATCGTGGGTGTATCAAGCAACAGTGCTGAGGGATGAGGTCTGCTCACTATGTTTGTCCCTACCAGTTGGAATATACTGAGGCAGCATGTTGCTTGCAAACCTATCGATTGTACACGTAAAACCTTGGTGGCATATGAGGACAAAAAAAAAAGAGTAATTAAATTAATTAATCTGAACAATCTTTAAATAACGTGTAAATGCAAATTTATGTTCGATTTGGCAATGCTATTTTTAGGCACACTTTCCTGCTTTTTTATATCGTTAAAGTTGACTTTGTAACTTTTGTTTCTGTGCAAATCACTTAGTCCTGGTGCGTTTGTTTAATTTGCCAAGCACCATGTGGCCGCTCCTACAGCAGTGTGCTACGTGCTGTTCAAGTGAATGCAATGCCGTTTTTCTCGTGTAAGTAGTGCGTCACGTGCCCCATGCATTGCAAAAGTAATGTTGTCGGCAAAAGTGTATTTTACCACGGTTTCCAGCTCTTATAACTTAAATATTTTGCCTTGATAGGTGATGTTTCTGGGCAAATTACTTAATCCGGCCGCATATAATCTTTTAAGTGGTGCGTCACATGCTTCTTCCTCCCCATGCACTGCACATGTAATTGATTGCTGAATGTTGTATTTTAGCACGCTCTCCATGTTTTTTAATAACCTTAAACTTCATTTGCCCCTGTTCTATCTCATTATACAGATATCTCAACCAAGAGACGTACTGGTCGCCACAAGCTGTCCTGCCCATACACTATACCACGTGGTGGTGAACAACTTGACACACCAGATCCACTGACTGCTCTCCAAATGTTATCAGCCGAAAATTGCAATGTAAATAAAGTGAGTGACCAATCTAACATATGTATAATGCAATGCTATATCCTATTTTGTTTGCCAAATATAACCTCTGATAATTGCTTTTCATCCCCAATCCTATTGAGAACAGATGTTTTGATGTATATTTAAATTAATCTTGTACACATGAACAACATATACATATTTAACTCTTTTTTCAGTTTGCAGAATATTTGTTGCTGAGGTTGAAGAAAACGATATCCTTCTGTTCCCGCTGATTACACCGATGTCTCAAATATGGCATTTACTAGTTGTCCGAAGCCATGCACATTCACAAATTCTTAACGGACAAAGTTAAGGTAAATACTCACAATACGACTACTTGATGAAGTTAAAAAATAACGGATATAAGTACTTGAGGGGTTTTCGGTGGCAGATAATCTCAAATTCACACTTCTACGAATGAGTCTGATACAGGGTGGATCTTTGTATAACTAATGGATGATTAGGTTTTAGGATGGCGTACAGAGCTCCCAACATTCTTACTTTTTTTCTTAAAGGTTTCCAAATTGGGGACGAATATTAGGCTGTGCAGTAGAGGTTGACGATGGTGTGCCACTGGTACTTGGGCCTCCTCATGAAGCAAGAGGAGCCTCTCTCAATCTCCTTAACTCTTCCCTTGCAAAGTCGACCGGATTCTTAGTCTACAAGTTCTTCCGCATAGTTGCAGTTCCACACCAGTCCTCTTTATTGGTGTCTACTCTTGAAAGCAGAACCTCTGTTAATTGCTCCTCACCCCCAATCCTATTCAGAACAAATGTTTTGATGTACATTTATTTCATCTTGGACTATGTACAACATATACATTTTTAACTCTTTTTTCAGTTTGCAGAATGTTTGTTACTGAGGTTAAAGAAAACTATATCCTCCTGTTCCAGCTGATTACACTGATGTCTCAAATATGGCATTTACGAGTTGTCCGAAGCCATGCACATTCACAAATTTTTAATGGACAACGTTAAGGTAAATACTCACAATATGACTACTCAACGAAGTTAGAAAGTAACGGATATAAGTACTTGAGGGGTTTTCGGTGGCAGATAATGTCAAACTCACACTTCTACGAATGAGTCTGATACAGGGATGGATCTCTGTATAACTAATAGATAGGTTTTAGGATGGCATACAGAGCTCCCAACCTTCTTACTTTTTTTTTACAGGGTTCCAAATTTCAGACAAATATTGGGCTGTGCAGTAGAGGTTGACGGTGTTGCTCCACTGGTTATTTGGGCCTCCTCATGAAGCAGGAGGAGCCTCTCTCAATCTCCTTAACTCTTCCCTTGCAAAGTTGACTGGATTCTTAGTCTCCAAGTGCTTCCGCATACTTGCAGTTCCACACCAGTCCTCTTTATTGGGGTCTCCTCTTGAAAGTAGGCTTGCATATGTGGCAAGTAACTTTTCTTGCATTCACCTTTTTTAAAACTTGTGAAAATTAATTTCAAAACATTCAATAAATGCGGTGTCACTATGCATTGTGCGAGCCCGCAATCCACTGCTGATGATGTCACATATTACATCATTCATAACATGGTCAGTGACATCACTGATGACATCTCAAATGACATCACTGATGACATCTCAAATGACATCACTGATGACATCATCCGGTGAATGTGTGTTTCTGTAAAGTTAAAAATATGTTTTACATATTGAAGAATGAGTGTATGTGTGAGTGTCTGATGAAGGATTTAGTAGGTGCGTGACTGACTGTATGAGTGAGTGATTAAATGTGTCTTACTGAATGCATGGGTTAGTAACTAAACTGTCTGAATGTGTGCATCAGTATGTCTGTTGTTGTGTAAGCTGCTGCATGTGTTGATCAGTAGCTATATGAGGGGTTATATGGGTTATTGATTGGTTGCCCAAGTATTTGTATGTGAGGGTGAGTGTGTGTGTGGGTGGCTGGGAGGTATTTGAATCTGTGCATAGATGTGTGAGCAGTTGATTCACTTGGTATATGGGTTCAAGAGTGCATGTGGAAACAGCTGTATGGGTGGTTGGCTGTGTGCATGGTTGTGTTGGTCAGTGAATGGCTATCTCAGTGCTCCATGTCCAAGTAAGTACATATGTAAAACACAGTGCATGTGAGAGTTGGCATATATAAATGACTATACATGAGAGCCTGTGATTGTGTAAGTGACTGTATGGATCAATGTGTACTTGTATCAGTGATTGTAAAAGAGAGTAAGTATGTGTTAGTATATGTTTGAATAAGTAAGGTTTAGTGAGTAAAACTGTGTAGTTGAGGAAATGGGAGTGTGATTGATTCTTTGCATAACTGACTAGGTGTGTGAGTAACTCTGTGGATGAGTGTCAGCGTGTGAATGTCTGTATAGGTGTATGAGTGGATAGTGTTCTATTGATGAGTGACTGTATGTATAAGTGATTGTATGGGTGAATGAGTGGATGTGTGTGTAGACCTAGAAATCAGTGAGTGCGTATGTAGTTACTGGTATTGGTGTGTCAATAATTTCAGGAATGGTAGTTTGTATTTAACACTGGGTGTATGAAAGGTTAGATTAGAGTGTGAGGAGGTGCATCGTATTATCACATGGATGATGTCATCAGGGTTGTCATCAGTGATGTCATTTGAGATGTCATCAGTGATGTCATCAGTGATGTAATTTGAGATTTCATCAGTGATGTCATCAGTGATGTCACTGACCATGTCATGAATGATGTAATATGTGACATCATCAGCAGTGGATTGCGGGCGCGCAAGTTATAGTGAGTCCAACTAACTATAACGTGGGAATTTCAATGGTTTTGTATGAGTAAAATGTTCAGCTAACTATAACTGGTGTGAAACCTATGGTTTTTTCAGTGAATTTCAAAGGTTTTTTAAATGCTAATTCCTAACTATAACGAGTGTTAAGCCTATGGTTTTTTCAGTGAATTTCAAAGGTTTTTTAAATGCTAATTCCTAACTATAACGTTTGTGAAACCTATTGTTCTTTCAGTGAATTTCATAGTTTTTTTAAAAGCTAATTCCTTTGTATATCGACTTTGTAACCTACGTTTCTTTTCATTTTTTTTATTAGCTGTTTTTTACAAATAATAATTATATTTAAAAAATAAAAAAAATTATTTGTTCAATGTATATACTTTTTGTTATAATTTTTTCCTGGTGCGCTCAGGGTGCGCGCACCGGTAAGCTTACCCGTATCATTTTGACTTGGAGCGCTCAGGGTGCGCACACAGGTAAGCTCTCCCGAGAGCGCAGCAAGAGCGCTATTTCTGCTTTTGTAAAAAAAAATATGTATAAAAACTAAATAATAATACAAGACATTCTGTACCATACTTATAAAGCAGTATTTTTGATTTTCCGAATGAAAATGATTTTGCATTTCCGTAAAGCTACCAAAACGTCACTCAGGCGCGCCGCGTAAGCGCCCCCGGAAGCGCCTACGTTCGCGCCGCGTAAGCGCCCCCGGAAGCGCCTTCGTTCGCGCCGCATAAGCGCCCCCGGAAGCACTCCGGTGCGCGTAGCATAAGCGCGTCAAGTCATGTGACCTTAAAATAACAATTTTCATTGGTTGCTAACAGATTTTTTTCCCAAAGAATGAAAACCCCACCCTTTTCCTTCACTTCTTCTTTCACTTTGGTGAGAGCAAGACCTCTTTTTTTCACTGCTTATAATCTGTGGATACAATGGCTGCCCGAGCATCCAGCAGCAGTGAGGAGTCAGATGGTTTCATAGATGAAGAGCCTCCGCAGTGAAGGTGAAAGAACATTTCATATGGAAATTTTTTGATATTCCTGAGGGACATAAAAAAGTAAATGCTCCAAAGGTGCCCGACGCTCTTCAACGTCTACATGGCTCCACTTGACCCCATCGTCAGAACCTACGGACTCAACATCGTGTCATACGCAGACGACACCCAGCTCATCCTCTCCCTATCCAACGAGCCCAACACCGCCAGACACAACTTTCGAGAAGGCATGGAAGCCGTCGCCAAATGGATGAAAAACAGCTGCCTACAACTAAACACCAACAAAACAGAAGGACTCATCATGGGCCCAAACCCCGACGCCTGGAGCGACACCTGGTGGCCCACCGCCCTCGGAAACCCGCCAACCCCCACAGACCACGCACGCAACCTGGGAATCATCCTGGACTCCGAGCTCAAAATGGACCGCCAGATCAACTCTGTCTCATCTTCCTGCTTCCACACCCTCCGCCTCCTTCGTAAGACCTTCAAATGGATCCCCCTCGAACACCGAAAGACAGTCACTCACGCCCTGGTCACCAGCAGACTCGACTATGGCAATGCACTCTATGCCGGAATAAACAAAAAACTCATCCGCAAGCTACAGAACATCCAGAACGCCGCCGCAAGACTGGTCCTCAACCTGCCAAAACACTGCCACATCTCCCAGCACCTGCGCACACTCCACTGGCTCCCCGTCGAGGCGAGAATCACCTTTAAGATGCTCACCCACGCACACAAGGCCCTCCACGGCACCGGACCAGCATACCTGAACAGCTGACTCAAATTCCACGCACCCCAAAGGACCCTACGATCAGCCCAGCTCTCCTACGCTGTGGTCCCCCGCACCAGAAAGACCAGATCGGGAGGCCGCTCCTCTCCTTCCTCGCTGCCAAAGCATGGAACGCCCTTCCGCACCACCTCAGACAGACAACATCGCTTCCCATCTTCGCAAGAAACCTCAAAACCTGGCTCTTCGACAGACCCCCTCCTTGATGGAATGGAACCTGCACCCCCCCCACCCCTAGCGCCTTGAGACCCTTACGGGTGAGTAGTCGCGCTTTAGCAAACCCCTGATTGATTGATTGATTGATAAGATCTGCCATACTGTACTTTCCCAAGGAGACCCCAGAAGGAAGTACAGTTTTGGTAATTCTACTATGATTCGGCACGTCCAGAGGAGGCACCCACAGAACTATGCCCGGGAGAGTGTCAGGCCTCTGGCATGGGAGGCTCCAAGGGATGGTGCCTCTACTTCAACTGGAGGAGCAACTGCATCGGTGAGGGGGCGACCAGAGCAGCTGATCCCAAATATTCAGCCTATTTTTAATGAGGCCTCCATCAAATGCAAACATTGTGATGCCCTACTTTGTTACGGTGTGGCATTAGAGAATCACCGCTGCCGTCCCCAGCCCTAATTTTGATTTTTTTTTTCTCCTGTTGAGCAGTTTGCCATTCCCTGTTTTTGTTTTTGTTGAAAAAAAAGAAAAAAAAGAAACAAAAAAATTATTTTTAGAACTACCTCCAATTCTCAAAAAAGAGCTGTATTCTTAAAAAAATGAAAAAGAGTAACTGAAGTGGAGTGCAGTGAGAGAGGAGAGGAAAATGAGTGAGAAAGCAAAGAAAGGGACGAGAGGGGAAGGGAAGTGAAGTAGGGGGACTGAAAGAAGGTGAGTGTGGGAGGTGAGTGAGGAGAAGGAGAGTGAACATGAGAGAATGAGGATAAGTGAAGAAAATGTAGTAAAGGAACGGGGGTGTGGAAGGGTAAGAAAAGAGCAGTGATGTTTAGGAAAGAGTGGAGATACAGACTGGATAAAGGCAAGTGAGTGTGAGACAAGGTGAGTAAGGGAGTGAAGAGACAGAGAAAGTGAAAGAAAAAGTGAGAGAAGACGACTGAGGGCCTCATTTATGAGGCCATGCGTCACTTTTACGCCGCCGGTGCGTCACTTTTTGTGACTCACCAGTGGTGTAAAAAAAGCGCCTTGTTGAGTCATATTTACAAAGTGACGCATCTAGGTAGATGCGTCACTTTGTAAACCCCTGCGCCACATTATACCTGCGCCAGGTATAATTTATGCAAAGGGGGCGTATTGACGCAAGGAAGGGTCGTAGAAGTGACGCAGTGAAATCTGTGAGATTTCACTGTGTCACTTTTAGGACGCCATTGCGTCAAAATCTTGCGCCTGCCTCACAGCAGGCGTAAGACTGACGCAGGCCCTTTCACATGGGGCTTGCCTCATGTGAAAGGATGCATTGCTGGAGTTGCGTCACTTTTGTGACACACTCCAGAAACATAAGTGAGGGAGTGTGGCTGTGTTATAGGGAGTGAGCATGATGGAAGAGGAGTGACACACTAAGGGGTCAGAGAGAATGAGGCTAACACAGAGAGAAAGAGGGAAGGAGAGTGTAGAAGTAAGAGGACAGAGGGAGTAAGAGAAGGAGTTAGTGAAGTGGAGTAAGGAGAGTAAGGTAAGACAAAAGAGTGAAGGAGCAAAAGAAGGAAAGAGACAGGAAGGAAAGTAAAGGTTAAGGTCTGAAAGAAGGTGAGTGTAGGAGTATGGATGAGTTATAGGGAGTGAGCGTGATAGAAAAGGAGTGAGAGACTAAGAGGACAGAGAGGATGAGGCTAACAGAGAGAGAATGAGAGAAGGGGAGTGTACAAGTAAGAGGACAGAAGGAGTAAGAGAAGGAGTTAGTACAGTGGAATAAGAAAGTAAGGGAAGAGAAAAGAGTGAAGGAGCAAAGGAAGGAAAGAGAGAAGAAGCAAACTGAAGAAGAAGGTCTGAAAGAAGGTGAGTGTGGGAGTATGGCTGAGTTATAGGCAGTGAGCGTGACAGAAGAGAATTGAGAGAATAAGGGGATGGAGAGAATGAGGCTAACAGAAAGAGATTGAGGGAAGGGAGTGTAGAAGTAAGAGGACATAGAAAGAAAGAGAAGGAGTAAGTGAAGTGGAGTAAGGAGAGTAAAGGAAGGGAAAAAATAAAACAATGAAGTAAAAGAAGAGAGAGGAAAGAAAGTAAAAGAGAAGGCCTGAAAGAAGGTGAGTGTAAGAGAAGAGTGTGAAAAAAAAAGTAAATGTGGGGATTCAGAATAAGTGAGGCAAGCGCAATAAGGGAACAGAGGTGTGGGAGTATCAAAGAAGAGTAGTGAGGTTATGGAAAACAGTATAGAGAAAGTAAATATTGAACATCAAACTTACCTTATAAGTAATGTAAATTTAATATCATATTTCCATTAAAATGTATATCTGTGAAAGACAAAACAAATTAGAATATGTATAATATATATTTTACAATGCAAGCAAATGAGCTTAAGACAAAGGAAGTGAAAGAGTGAGAACATAGAGGTAGTGAAGGAAACACTGGCAGAAAGAAACTGAGTAAGAGACCAAAGAAAGATAAGTAAGGGAGTGAGGGTGAGTTTTAGGGAGTAAGGATGACGGAAGAGGAGTGAGAGAGTAACAGGATCGAAAGACTGAAGCTAAGAGACAGGGAGTGAGGGAAAGGGAGTGAGGATGTGAGAGCACAGAGGACGGGAGAGGAGTGAGTGAAGTGTAATAAGGTGAGTGAGAGAAGGGGAATTATTGAGGAAACAAATAAAGAAAACAAGGGGATGGGGAGTGAAGTAGAGTGACTGACAGCTCGAAAGTAGTGAATGGGAGAGAGGGAAAGAGCAGTGAAGGAGTGGTCAATGAGAATAAGTGAGGAAAGTGGAATATGCGAAGGGAGGTGAGGGAGGGTGAAAAAAGGCCAGTGAGGGTGAGTTAAGAGGAGTGATAGAGGGTAGAAATAGGTGAGTGAGCATAAGAGAATGGGAAAATAATATATATTTAATAATTGAAAATACAAAATAATTTCAACATCCTGTTAAATGGTTTATTTTTGCTGTTCTCAGAATATATTTAATTTCACTTAAAACAGTGACTTCAATAGTACTCATCATATAACAGCGGGCAAAAGAAACACAATCAAAATGATTGTGTTTAAAAAACCCATTGAATAATTTCTTAAATAATGTAACCATATCTAAACTAAGTATGGGCGTAAAATCCGCTCCGCTCGCGGATTTTTCGGATTTTCGGCAAATTCGCAATCCGCGAACTCTCGCGAATTTGTCGAAAATCCGTGAATCCGCTCGCGATTTTTTGCTTGGTTGCGGCACGCGGCGTGGTGCACGGTGTTCACTTTCCGTCATTAAGCGTTTGCCGAGTAGTTTTTCTCGATCATATTTTGCGAGTGCTGCGCCATTTTGGATCTTGCTGCGTGATCCCGCGGGAGTTTGGCGCCCCCGAATACGTAATCGCGGCTTGCCACCTTGCACAGCACACCTCGCGAGAGTTCGCAATTGCGAACACGTAGTTGCGGCTGAAAGGAACAATCTCGCACTCGCGAAATAGAGATTTTGCAATTCTGCACAAGAAATCCACCAGCAAACAGGATAAACCTTCAGAAAATGATGATTTTTATCAGAATCACTCCTCAGGTTGACATTTGCATGGGCTTTTTTTCTTTCAAGGACTCCATTTTTTGGGGGGGGGGAGGGAAGGAAGTGACCCACAGTCTCCAACTTCCTGTTCCTGTCCAGCAGGCTCCTCCCAGTGCTTTGTCCATCTCCTGGTCACTTTCATTTGGATCTGGAGCTGGAAGGATTACTTTTTGTGGGTGCTGCTGGATATTTGGATTGGAGGCCTTTTTGACTTTCTTTGGATCACTTTTGGATTAGAAATCAACTTTCACAAGTAAGTTTGTTTGGGGCATTCCAGTTGCTGCAACTACAATTTTGGAACTTTTTCAGAACATTAAATAATTATATTGTGGGTAGCCACAGTATCCAGTAGGACCAGGGTTGGTTATGGGTGCATGATACAACTGTTTTGTTGAATTTAAACACCATTGAGGCCATGGATGTGCTGGGATTGTGCTGAATTTTGTGGTTTTTGTCGTTTTTTGGGGCTGCTGGTGGGGCCCTTTGCCCAGGGGTGGTGAGTGTTGCATGGGCCTAGTCTTTCTGTGGGGTGTCTTCTTGAATGTAAACACCATTGAGGCCATGGATGGGATGGGATTGTGCTGTTTTTTGTGTTTTTTGTCGTTTTTTTGGGGCTGCTGGTGTGACCTTTTGCCAAGGGGTTGTGATGCATGGACTGAGTGTGCCTGTGGGGTCTCACTCTCTTTAATGTAAACATCATGGATGGCATTGGATTGTGGTGATTTTTGGCTGTTTTTCTGTTTTTTTGGGGTGTACTGTTGATGTGGACTGGCCATGTGGTTGGTGGTGGTGGCCATCTTGAGTGCTGGCTGGTACAGGCAACATGTGCTTGGGGTGCAAGGGGCCATTTTGAAGAGAGGCAGTGTCTGAGGCCTGCACTTATTTTGCCTACTTTTCATCCATTATGCCCAGGGGTGGTGAGTGTTGCATGGGCCTAGTCTTTCTGTGGGGTGTCTTCTTGAATTTAAACACCATTGAGGCCATGGATGGGCTGGGATGGTGCTGATTTTATTGTTTTTTGTTGTTTTTTTTGGGCTGCTGGTGGGGCCCTTTGCCCAGGGGTGGTGAGTGTTGCATGGGCCTAGTCTTTCTGTGGGGTGTCTTCTTGAATGTAAACACCATTGAGGCCATGGATGTGCTGGGATTGTGCTTTTTTTGTGTTTTTGGTCGTTTTTTTGGGGCTGCTGGTGTGGCCTTTTGCCAAGGGGTAGTGATGCATGGACTGAGTGTGCCTGTGGGGTCTCACTCTCTTTAATGTAAACATCATGGATGGCATTGGATTGTGGTGATTTTTGGCTGTTTTTCTGTTTTTTTGGGGTGTACTGTTGATGTGGACTGGCCATGTGGGTGGTGGTGGTGGCCATCTTGAGTGCTGGCTGGTACAGGCAACATGTGCTTGGGGTGCAAGGGGCCATTTTGAAGAGAGGCAGTGTCTGAGGCCTGCACTTATTTTGCCTACTTTTCATCCATTATGCCCAGGGGTGGTGAGTGTTGCATGGGCCTAGTCTTTCTGTGCGGTGTCTTCTTGAATTTAAACACCATTGAGGCCATGGATGGGCTGGGATGGTGCTGAGTTTATTGTTTTTTGTCGTTTTTTTGGGGCGGCTGGTGGGGCCCTTTGCCCAGGGGTGGTGAGTGTTGCATGGGACTAGTCTTTCTGTGGGGTGTCCTCTTGAATTTAAACACCATTGAGGCCATGGATGGGCTGGGATTGTGCTGTTTTTTGTGTTTTTTGTCGTTTTTTTGGGGCTGCTGGTGTGGCCTTTTGCCCAGGGGTAGTGGTGCATGGACTGAGTGTGCCTGTAGTGTGGTCTCATTCTCTTTAATGTAAACATCCTGGATGGCATTGGATTGTGGTGATTTGTGGGTGTTTTTCTGTTTTTTTGGGGTGTACTGTTGATGTGGACTGGCTTGGGGTGTAAGGGGCCATTTTGAAGAGAGGCAGTGTCTGAGGCCTGCACTTATTTTGCCTACTTTTCATCCATTATGCCCAGGGGTAGTGAGTGTTGCATGGGCCTAGTCTTTCTGTGGGGTGTCTTGAATGTAAACATCATGGATGGCATGGGATTGTGCTGATTTTTCTGTGTTTTGTCGATTTTTTGGGGTGTATAACTGAACTGATGTTCCTCTGTCTTCCATTGCTTTTAGGTTCACAAGACTCAAGAGAACCACCAGTGCCAGGAAGAAGTCCTGCAGCGGTGTGTGTGTGCAGCATAACGTCACGCGACGTCACGTCTGGACACAGACAACTCTGCAACTCGTGCAACTGCTGCCTGCTGTTCTGAACTGCTCTGAAGAAGATGGCCCCAAAAAAAGTTACCCGTAGCTCCTCTAGCAAGAAAGGTGCCAGTAAGGAGCAGAAGAAGCAAGTTACCAAGGAGACTGGTGTGCCGGCCGCCCCTTTTTTTGGGAGTAAAAAAAAAGTATGCCTGCAGCAGCAGCGGGATCTGCTGGGGACCAAGCTGGGAGCAGCACCCCCGCTCCATTGGGCTCAGTGCCACCACCACGCCAACTTAAGTCCAAGCCCTTGAGTGCTGCAGAGGCAGCCAGTATAGTTGTTCAATCACCATCAACCAGTGATGTTGGCTCATCGCAAGAAAGCAGCAGCAATGTCCCTCAATCAACACAGGTTGTTGTAGCTCATCTGACGAGTGTTGAACAACCACAGCCGCAACAACAATCACATGTGCAAGTACAAGCCCAAGTACATGTGGAAGGAGAGGCAGCGCAAGGAGATGCACAAGCAGAGGTGCCTGGAGGGTCACAAGTGCCCACAATAGTTGTTCCTCCCGAAGTAGGGGCACATCAGGAAATCGACAATCAAGGCGAGGTATCATTTGAGGAAGACACTCCTCCTGATGATCATTCATTGTCTTCCACACCCCTAGCAAGGAAGAGATCAAGGGTGGTGTCTACATCTTCTTCAAGCACACCTCCTTCTGATGATACAGATCAAAATTGGGAACCAGCACCACTGCCATCTGAGAGTGAGGCACACCATGATCTGACAAAGGTAGTTAAGCGTAAAAGGAAGCTCGTCCAAAGTCTCAGAGTTATGGAGTGTGATGATGAGGCTCAGCAAGAAGTGGCGGATACTGCTGCTGATGAAGACTCTGACAACGACGACCCAGTCATCATAAAGGTCACTGCAGCCCCAGCGGGCATGCAGCAAACAGACATTTTGACCCTAGCCCGAAAAGCTGCTGAGCGTGATGATGATGATGTTGTCGACGAGGAGGCAGTGGAAACCCCACCACAATCATTGGAGTTAAGTAGTACACCAACTCGTACCGCTTCCATATTTCTTTCTGGCAAGAAGGGACCTCCATCCACCTCGACCTTAATTAGTGGCGGTGAAAGTGCACAACGTACAAAAGTTGGGCAATCCAGATCCTCCACTTCATCCGGCATTCGCAGCATGACCACCACCAGTATCGCCTCCTCCTCCGGCCCCCACAGACACTTCAAGTCCCCAGTTTGGGACTTCTTTACTGTTTGCACAAAAAGGGAAAACTTCGCCATTTGTACCATTTGTAAGCAAGCAGTTAGTCGTGGTAAGTTTGGTACCAACTATGGTACCGGAGGCCAGAGAGGTCATCTTAAGAGACAGCACACTGTCCAATGGTTTGCGCACCTAAAGGCAATCAAGGAAGCCCGAAGTGGAAGTCAAGAAAACGTTGATGTTTCATCTGATGATGACGAGGAGGAAGAAGACGTGTCAAACACTTCACTTACACCCAGTACCCCTGTCAGCAGCACACCCCATGAGAGGCACACTAAGAGTGTTGGAGTGAGTGAGACACCAACGCGCAAAAGTTCACCAGCAAGCATAATTGCGTCAACAAAGTCATTATCATCCCGGAAATGCTTGGTCCAGGGCAACATTCGAACCATGTTTTCTTCAGATGCGCCATATGAACGCAACCACCCACTGACACGTCTGTATAACACTAAGCTGGCTAAAATGCTAGCTGTGGACCATCTCCCTTTTTCTTTTGTAGAAGCGGTAGGTTTTCTAGAATTAGTGGCAACGCTCTGCCCTAAATGGAAGGTTCCTAGCCGGTTCTATTTTGCCAGAGTTGCGGTTCCAGCACTACATGAAGATGTGCTGCAGGCGATTGGGGCAGCTTTGCAGAAGAGTGCTGTTCACACTATACATCTGACAACAGACATGTGGACCAGTGGCGCAGGCGCTGATTACATGTGCATCACTGCACACTGGGTCTCTTTTTAAGGTGTTAAGGCAAAGCTAAAAGCAGGTGTTGACCCGGACAAAGTTTTTAAAGCTGCTCGGAAACATGCAACACTAGCCATGTTTGGCTTGGAGAAAAGTCACACAGCACAAAACATTTTGGACGAGTTTAACAAAAAGGTCTTTCACTGGCTGTCCCCAAAAAACGCCGGATTGGTTATGTTTCCACGGATAATGGCGCCAATGTAGTTAAGGCCATGGCGCTGGGTGACTATTTCAGAGTGCCGTGTTTGGCGCACTGTATAAACCTGGTAGTTCAAAAATTCTTGAGTGATAGAGACAGTACAGCATTCGAGGTAATGGCCACCTGCCGCAAAATGTGCAACCATTTCAGCCATTCTTTTAAGGCCCGGAAGCATCTGAGGAGGCTGCTACTTGAACGTCGAATGCCAGTGAAAGCACTCATCCAGGAGGTGGCAACACGTTGGAACTCAACCTTCTACATGCTTGAGCGTCTGTATGAGCAGTATACGGTACTCGGTCACTATTTCTTAACAGAGGGTACAGCTCAGATGGACCTGCGGATGGGTGCGGCGCAATGGGACATAGTTAAAAGCCTGACAGACATGCTTCGTCCTTTTGAGTTCTTCACGCGTGCAGTCAGCCAGGAGGACTGTAATTTGGGAAAAGCTATCCCATTGTTGTGCATGCTGGAGCACCAACTGAAGGCGGTGTCTTCTGAGTTTGAAAAAGATGCCAAAAAAAAAGACCCTTTTATTTTGTCGGAGAAATTATTAGAGCGCCTACGTGGTGATGAACGTCTTAAAAAGATCAACTCAGAACAGCATTACATTTGTGCTACTATTCTGGATCCACGCTACAAAAAGGCGCTGGCAGGCCAAGCATTCTTTCCTTTTGCTGATGAAGATGTTAAAAAGTACAAACGTTGGCTAGCCTGGTCAGCCAAGAGGTTTGAAAAAGAACGGCAGGATATTGAAGGAGAAGGCAGTACATCAGCATCAGCATCAGCAGGCCATCCCCAGTCAAAAAAATCCACTTCTGCACCTGTGGCTGTGACACAAGTGACCTCTCAGCCGTTAAAGACACCGGCAACCGGATCATCTGCACCAGACACAACAGTAACAGTGGCTGCTGTAGAGGATTGGCTAACTTTGCTTGGGTATGGTTCTCGAAAAAATGTCACAGGCACAGCAAAAAGTAAGCAAAGTGGAGGAACCGCTGAGGACCTTGAGTCGATGGTGCAGGACTATCTGAATGACTCAACAGAGGTCTTTCTTAATGATGAGCCATTGCAGTATTGGCATGGGAAAAAACAACTGTGGCCACAGCTCTCCAACCTGGCTATAAACTATTTGTCTTGCCCACTCGCAAGTGTGTCTTCTGAACGTGTTTTCAGTGCTGCTGGTGGCATTGTAACTCCGAAACGGAGCCGCCTCTCGCCCAAAAATGTGGAGCGGCTGACCATGATCAAGATGAATCAGCACCTCATACCACCAGATTACAAAGTACGAGAAAGCACGCCGCATGAAGACGAGGAGGACGGCAACGTAGATGAGGGGATTTGTTCTCTGTTCGGTCACACTGACCTCATCCTGCCTGAATTCGCAGAGTATGATGACGAAATCTTCTTCTTATTCCCTGACACCGAGCCCTGAAAATGAGACAATGAATCAATAACTGTCTTTTTCGTCCTTATTCACTTTTATTCCTGTGTGTCTGTCTTTCTTTGTTTTGCACAGTTAATTTAATTCAAACTTTAATCACCTAATCCCAAAAACAAGCCCATCAGCAGAACTGTCTTCACTTGTTTGCTTATTGATTTGAAGGTGCCGCAGTCTACATTCCTCAGGTTCACGAGTTCTGAAGAACATGCTCCTCTATCCTCCTCCTCCAGACTCCTATTTCCCTCAAAGCATAGGGCTGGATTACGCCCAATGAAGAAAGACTCAGCACTTTTGGAGGTGTTCTACTTCTTTGCGGGTGAGATGACGGCTCTGGGCCCATTGCTGTGAACCTCTAATAACGGATAAAAGTGTTTTGGACCAAATATGACGCGGAAATTTCTTGCCGTTTTTGCTGACTTGCTTGCCTTTGAGGTGCTCTTTGGCGGGGTTCCGGGTGTTTGTGGGTGAGTTTTGGGGTCTGGGAGCACTGCTGCGACAGTCTAATCTTGATTGCATTTGCTTTTCAGGAAATCCGTGGTGGAAAACAGGAGTTATGATGATGACCTAGCTGCACAGCGCGTTTGGACCGAAGGCCGAGAGATATTGTAAGTATGAGATTTTGCTTTTTGGCTGTTTGGGGGTGTTGTCGTGTGCTTGTTGGCGGGTCTCTTGGGGCATTCCTGTGAAGGTCTAATAACGGATAGAAGTGTCTAGGACGAAATCCATGCAGTTTTTTTTTTTGCTATTTCTTCTGACATCTTGCTCAATGTAGCGTTTCCGGGGGCCTGTTTGATGGGCTTCCTGGTGTTTGTTGGTGGGTTTTGGTGTCTCTGTCGGAGCACTGCTGCGACAGTCTAAACTTGATTGCATTTGCTTTTCAGGAAATCCGTGGTGGAAAACAGGAGTTATGATGATGACCTAGCTGCACAGCGCGTTTGGACCGAAGTATGAGATTTTACTTTTTGGCTGTTTGGGGGTGTTGTCTTCGTGTGCTTTTTGGCGGGTGGGTTGGCGGGTCTCTTGGGGCATTCCTGTGAAGGTCTAATAACGGATAGAAGTGTTTAGGACAAAATCCATAAGGAAAAACCTTTTGGCACTTTTTGTAACTTAGGGTTTGTTAGGGTTAGCTAACTATTATTTTGGCCATACTTATGTATCCTTAAAAAGGTGACTCAGACAGAGTACGCAATTTCAACAATATTGTACTGTCTTAGGGAAATCAAAGTGTGACTTTTTGCACCACACAGCGTGCATACCTTATATTTATTTATCAGTGGTATTGTAATAGCACTTCCTGTTTTACGTTCAATAATTACAGGCCGGGTTTCCGTCAACATCCGCCAGGCAGGCAGTGGACAGGGTGTCTTCTGTCAGTGGTCACCAACATTGATGGACGAAGCATCAGCTGGAATGGAGGAGTGCCGCTAATAAGAGGAATTGTTTGCTGCATGCAACTTACTTACCAAATTCAACAGGACAACTCCAACAACATACAGAATACAGATACAGTATCCATTGTTTTCTTCTATGAGTGTGACTGCATGTGGTTAGCTTTAGTTTGTACCCAAAGATTTCTTTTTCTTCAATTATTGTTTGTCCATGCTGTGCTTTTTTTTTCTTCTCTCAACAAAACCTACCCAAAAAGAAACCCCCATTCCCATCCATTTTCCAAACCCTAACCCTCTTCCCCCGGGCTGTGTGGTTTTGCTTGATGACTGACTAAATGACATCAATAATTCCACACACTTGCTGGGGAGGATAAGGTCATAGCAACAGGCTGGTGAAGGAATACGAGGATATATTCTAGACTTACTCAGCTTCAGTACTATTTCTTGTAGTAGTAGGAGCCGAAGTCAAATAAATTCAACGCAAGTACTAGTTATACTTGCAATACTTTACCATTTGTTAGGCTACATTGTGGCACTGTTCTAGTGTACTGTCACCTGCTATATTCTCGATCGTGCCGTAACCGTTGTAATGCTACAGTAAGGACAAACCAGGTTTCGTTTTCTTTTTTTCCATAGGCATGCAACTGCCACTGTGTCACACCACTAGTACCACCGCAATGAGGAAATTTCATCCGCCCAGGATTGCCAACATTAATCCCCATTTCACGTGGAGCCAGCCCTGGGCCTAGCCCTAATTTCTAACAGAAATTACAGGTAAGATAAGCGTTTGGTGGGAGGTAGTATAATGGAGTATTAGGACTAGACGAGAGATTGACGGTAGTACTACTAAAGTCCTAGGACTCTTCAGGAAAACAAACTTACTGTTACACCCCCACCCACCAGACTGAAAAGCAGTAAAAAACAGGTATGGTCAGATAAAGTTTCAAAAAGTATATTTATGTAGTCCTAACAAAATAATCTCCCTCAAGACCCTCCCTAACCCCAACGATTGTCTTTGAAAAGTCCCAAAAAGCACCCAACTCCCAAATCCCACCCCCCAAAAGTCTCTAAAAAAAGGGCAAGGGACACCCCACTACTGGAGGGTGCTGGTGAATTTTGCGGCCAGGGCATCATACTCCTTGCGGAGGGTGGCATGCTCGAAGCGGAGGCCCTCCACCAAGTTCTTGTACATATGGACCTCCTGCTCCAGGTAGGACATTCTCACTCCTAGGCGGCGCTGGCGTGCCTTGCAGCTCCTGTGGGGGGCAGCTGGTCTTTTTGCTGCTTGGCGGTGGCGGTTGGCTTTGTTAGCCCGGCTCCGTACCGCTGGAGCACTGCGCTGGCTGGCAGCCCGTGGGTTCACGGAGGAGGATGCAGCTGTCCCAGTCGAGGATGTTGTGGTTGCACCGGTCGACTGCGTGTCCTCCGACTCCTCCAGGGCCACCAGCCGCCGATATTCCGCGACAGTGGCATCCAGCCTCCGTTGCCGGGCCATTCGAGCCTGCTCGCTCCGTGATGTCGATTTGGAAGGAGCAACTATATGAAGAAAGAAAGACATAGTCTGTAACCAGTGCTCCTTAACATTAATAACACAAAGTGATTGAGCCGAAAGTTGTGTCACAGTACAAGTAGCAAATTTAAAGCACAGTACATAACTATTGAGGACAGTATCTATCTAACCTCCCACTTCTGCATCCTTGCTCTAACATTAGTGGTAGTTTAATTAACAAATTCTACGACCACTATGGACTTCCATTACAGTCGACTATGACAGTACACCAGTCTTATTCTTCTTCTTGTCTCTTGTTTCGGAAAATTGGTACGTTATCTTATGCAAGCCGGCAGAATGCCAGCGCAGTGAACTTGCACCCGAGAAAAACAGACGCACACCATGATGAGTGAGACAGACTTGCGTTACTGTACCGGTCCAGTACATGCAGGTGGTGAAGCTATTACTTTTCTATTACGGGTGGCACTGAGAATACTCTGTTACAAGGGCTACTGCTTAATTAATTTACCTTTCACCCTACAGTGCAAATAAGTACTAGAAAAGGAAAATGAAGAAGCTAAATAATTATATTATCTATCACTTCACATGGGATGTATTTGATGACATATGGGATGACTTTAGGTGCTTTGCTTATTATTGAGTGAACAGTGATACACCCACACATGAATGACGTACTACTACTAAACTAAAGTTATTAAGAGAGGTACAGAGTGTCCACCGTAATAACCGGATATATGCTGTGCTTGCAGTTGCAATACAAACTATTGCTACTATTCATGGTAGTATTGGACAAATTTACAATTTCTTTTCCTTGCCTTCCCTACACTGGAACGGACGTGCGGGTGCGGTGTTACATGCTCTTCAAGGTAACACTTAGTTCATCCAGTGACCATCTACTCTCTCTAGATACACATGTGCTATCTAAGAGTCAGATAATACCATGCTCCAGGCATCCATCCATTCAAAGTATATGCACACATACAGTTTATGTTTCACCCACCCAGGCTGTTGTCCTTCCACCCATCCTTGCTTCATCATTGACCCAGCCATGCACCATACCATATTCTTTCCTTCCCAGCCACCTCAGGGGCCAAGCAAACACATATCATTCTTCTTTGCCAGCCATCATAAAATTTCTCGTCCTTCCACACTTACTTACACCCTTCTTTCGCTTTTCGAATATATAGCTTACCTGTGCCCGCCACCACCGTGTCAACCCTCACAGGAACATTGGTGTTGTCCAGCACTCGCACCGCCTCCTCCCCAGAAGAGTTGTCCTCCTCATCCACCACCTCCGCGCTGGCCCCGCCACCAGATGTTCTACCTACAAAGTAAATTTTTAGAATGTTAGAATACACCACTCACTACTGTATAATATTTGGTCGAGGAGGAATAAAGAAAGTTAAAAAAAACGAAATACAATGTAATAATTTGTAACTGTATACTCTACAGTAAAAATGTCCCTTTTTCCAGGGAAGGCTGTTGTCTTGCTGCACTTTTTGTCACAACTGATGAATGCTTGCTTTTTATTTTTAACACACAACACTTTTTCTCCTAACAGAAGCTTGACTTCTAAGAACACGATCAGGGTCAAGCTCAAGTTCAAACCAGGTGAGAGCTCAGCTCGACCACAAGAAATGTGTCCAATTAATCGTTAGCACTAAGCACTTTTCCATTTTCAGTTAAACGTTTACTTTTATGACAAAGTTGATTTTAATAAATGTGTTTAGTTTTAATAAAGCTTTTAAACTTAAATAGACTCTGTGGTTTTTGGTCCTCCAGACTAGAGTGGATGAGCTAAAGGTTTTGGAATTTTTGCAAGCATGAGTTCCTCTGACACTTCTTGACTGTGACTCCGTACTCTTGCCCTGCGTAGGAGAATCTAATGATCATTGGGGATCAATCATCGGTGACTTAGGGAGCTAAATGACTCTGCCACACTATCTAGTCAGTAAGGAGATTGGGGGTTCTTCAAAGTCTGATATCACTGAGGTATGTGGAAAGAAAGTCTACCTGCGCCTATTATAATTGATAAACAATGCACTATTTAGTGTTCATAGATCGGTTTGTGCAGATTTGTCCCTGCAACAGTGGTAGAATGGATTGTCCTTCTATCCAAAACAAAAGTAAAGTAGTATCCTATTCTTTCTTGGTGGTCATTCACCTTTTTATTGTTGGCAATTGTCAAAGCATAAACATTTAGAAGACTTGAAAAGACATTATGGACAATCCCAGAGGACTGCACTCAGTGCATAAAGCTATTGCTGACTAGAATGGGAGTCCAATGGAATTGCCAAATGTGCAATCTTAGTTAGCTACACAGACAGACTAATAAGAATAATCTAGTAATACCACAGGGAGTCATAGTCGAGGCAGGATAAGAATTTAGATCCAGGCGACAAGAAGATCAAAGACGATTTAGAAAAAATCGAATGAGGAACGCTATGAAAAAATAGGTACTCTTTATTAAAATTAAAACTTACTGGGGCCAGCAAAGGAGCCCTCGCCTGCCCGATCCTGGCCTGCATCCTCCTGAACAGCACCCTCCTCCTGTGTCCTCTTGCCCTTGGGGGGAGCTGATGTACAACATGAAAGAAAGAAAGACCAGAAAACATGGATGAGATTTGTCAACCAAATCAAACATTTCAAAAGAACTATAACAAAATATTTTGGAGAAATAGCAAATAGATAGACAACTATGCCACGGGATATATTGACCTATCTCATGTGGTATACTACGTTATTCGTATTGCCTGATTTGCGGACCGTTGACTTTCAAAGTTCCTATGTAACTCAATAAACAGACTACTAAAAAGGTTTGC
Source organism: Lissotriton helveticus (assembly GCF_964261635.1). Lineage (NCBI taxonomy): Eukaryota > Metazoa > Chordata > Amphibia > Caudata > Salamandridae > Lissotriton > Lissotriton helveticus. The sequence goes on from NC_136063.1 coordinate 2,057,943,683, forward strand.
CTAGGCCTTGCAGGCAGAAGTCCGCAGCACGCAAAGTGACAGACAAAGTCCATCCTGCTTGCAAACTCAAACTATCAATCTACCGACCACCACCACTATTTCTTCTTATAGCCATGTGTCTAAAGGAAGGACTGGAATTCAGTCTGTTGGGGCTGATTTAGAAGTCCCTTGCGGCTCATTTTCCTCCATTGTTGCGTGACTTTTGTGACGCAGCGGCAGAACAAAAGAGTCGCCATGGTGCGACGTATATATTTAAAAAAAAAAGCATATGGGACATGCATCACGTTGTAAAGCCCAGCACCATCAGGGGGCGTTCCGGCGCAAGGGAGTGCGTTCCTGCGCAGGAACGAATCGTAAAAGTGGCTGAGGGAAATCTACAAGATGTCAATCAGTCACTTTTAGGACAATGATGCTTGACTCAAACCCTGCGCCTGCTTGAAGCCGACGTACGGCGTGATGCAGCATTGGGGAGATAGGGCACCCCAGAGCATTGCTGGAGCTGCGCCATCGTTGGCACGCAACTCCAGCAATGCGCTGCCTTTACGCCACAGATGCGTAAGGCTTCTGTGACGTTTTGGGCCAATGGGTGGTGGTGGCATGGCACACAATTACTGCCGCATCCCTGCTACTTTGCAGGGATGCGCCGGTAATTGATAAAAAAGTGACCCTTAGTGTCTAGCATTACGCAGTTCTTTACACTACACTCATACATAATTTCTCAGGCCAATGAAATGAACACAAAATACAAAACAAATAGGCATAGTAGCAAGCAAGGCTACTGAGAAGGAGAGCAGTGCACCTGAAATGCATAGAAGATTTTGAAATATAATTTACCTAATGTAATCGGCAGCATTATTGCTCTTGGAAAAGAAAAAAGATTTGCAAATAATAGAGCATGATAAAACAGATTAATAATGAAATAGCTAGAAATGGCTACTACTCACCAAGCCCGGGGACCTCTACACCAAGCGCGTCCAGCAAGTCCCGTTCCCGGTCCATGACATCCGTCCAGCGGTGGGTGGCCTGGTTATAGGTGCGCCGGACCCCAGAGAGCTTAAACATGGCCTGGCACACCTTCTCCCACCGCTTCCGGCGCTCCCGGATGCCATAGCCAGTTGCGATCTTGCCGCGCTGGACGTGGAAGATGAGTGCGGCCACCTCCTCCGCGCTAAAGATCTCCCGTGGCATCACTTGCTCCCCCCTCAAACGCCCGCACGGGAGCCGGGCACGGGGTGCGGGACCCTTCCCCTTCTCAGGGTGCTTCCCGGCTCCCTTTACCATGGTCTGGGCAGAAATGAGTGAAATATTAAAGAAGAAATAGAATAGGGAAGAAGAAAAGAAAAGAGTTTAAAAAAGTAGTTTAAAATTAACAAAAAGTAGCAGAAAACACAAAAATATAGAGCTAGAAAAATAGAGGGATAGATAATAAGTAAAATAGATCAAATAAAGTTCAAAAAAGCAAAGGATGGCAGAGATTCAGAGAGGATACAGATAGCATGCCCAGAACCATAGCAATGAATGAGAAACAAGATGGCCGCACCCGTTCACGACCGCGTGGGTAAGTTCGCGCGAGATTTTCCTCGTGATCACGAGCGAAAGTGTACTAGCGAGCAGCACACTTTGCGAGATTACACATAGCGGCCGGAAACGGAATTACGTCACGCAAACAAGATGGCCATGCCCGTGTACGACCGCTAGGGTAACTTCGCAAACGTATAGCTACAAGCGCCTTGCGAACATGCAAAAAATCACGCGAACATGCACGCCGCAAAAAAAAATTGTATTCGCACGGATTTGCGCCCCGCAAATCGCGCGAAATTGCAGAAAAACGATTTTTGCTAAACTGAAAGCAATCAGCAGGTGCAAAAGTTCAAACTTAACATTAGTAACCATTCACTCTAGTGCTTCCTGAGGGGCCCCTCCAGACTTCAGTTGCCTATTTGCAACTATTCCATGACCCTGCTATGACCCAAACAGCAGGCTCATAGAATAGCTACAAGTAGACCATAAAGGTCCTGTGAAAAAAAATTGCACTGCAACAGAAAGCAAATTACAGATAAGGAAGGAAGCAGGTGCCAGCCAGACTGGAAGTTTCAAAATTACTGACACATTAATCACCCCCAAATTAATTCATGGCAGTTGAAGAAGGGCAGGTGTGCTTGCTTTCACTGCAACAGAAAGCAAATTACAGATAAGGAAGGAAGCAGGTGCCAGCCACACTGGAATTTTCAAAATCACTGACACATTAATCAACCCCAAATTAATTCATGGCAGTTGAAGCAGGGCAGGTGTGCTTGCTTTTTTTCACCTCCATAATCTACAGTGATAAACAAACCTAATGGGTGGCAGTGAGGATGTACCAGAGGGTGGCATGGGTGTACCAGAGGGTGGCAGTGGTGAAACAGAGGGTGCTGTGAACCTGTGATCATAAACCACACGTAGAAACAACATAGTCGCGGCCGTTGCGAGCCGAAAAGTAAGTTCGCAATTGCGAAATGGTCCACAAATCCTCGCCAACGCTCGCCAACACAAAAAACGTAAAAATCCTCAAATCCGCGAGAGTTCGCGTATTTTTGCGGATTGCGAGTCCGTAAATTCGCAAATTCGCGTACGCGAGATCCGCTAGATCCGCCCATACTTAATCTAAACTCACTTTGGATCCATCCACTTTTCAACGAGGCCAAATAGTATATAGAAAGTCCTTTTCTATGTAAATTAGTCCAGAGTATTCTTAATGTCTCATTTACCCGACTTTCTGAAAGAAAAGCTCCAACACCTTTTACATTATGAAACAAGAGTTTTACTTCCACCTCTAGCTTACTTTTTATAAATAATTTGTATAATACTCACAGCACACACTATATAATAAATATATACTATCTCTATGAGAACTACATGTTTTTTATTATCTTCATCACTTCTATTCAGAAAGTAATTTTGAAGAGCAAACTAAGTTATATTAACTGCTGCATTCTTCATAGGCCAATTACCTTCCCTAAAGTTTTGGTTGTAAGAACACTAGGTAAGAATTTAGTAAGTCAGAAGGCAAACGTTGTTTGAAAGTCAATTGAGTATCATTACAGAGCTTCCACCCTTTTTGACATTTTAAATAACATGTGTAATGTCCTGATGTTGTTGAAGGGCCATCATGGTAAATAATTGCTTCAGTTGTAAATAAAGGTTCTTCCTGAAATTGATAATTGAGAAGCCACACATTTTTTTATTAATGTTGTCAATTTAGTTCCATCAGGTCTACATCGTTGGAACATTAAAATAACATACTGTCCGTATCTTCTTAAAAATAAAGTTGATAGCATTGCAGATTTACATTGACTACAGACCATGTTTTGATTTGCTGCTCTAACTACATTATTAAAAGACGCTGATTTGCAGTCTGGTAAAGTCAAATATATAAATCTTTCAGTGTCTACTGTAGTACTACTTGAAAAGGAGCAATTGTCACAGTCATGTTGCCATTTATAAGAAAGGCCAAAAAGATTTTCTACATCTACACCTTCATCTTGCAAAACAACAAGCTTGCTGAATATTCTGTGTAAATTGATTTAGACCAGAACATATGTCTAAAACCTTTCGAATTTCAGAAACACTTTGTATTTTTGTTCTATCACTGCTACATTTCTCTAATACAGAATTTAATAAACAACAAAGTGTTTGATCACGATTTTCAGCAATCTGTTCTTTTACATTTGGAGAAAAAAACCAACATCAACCACTATATTAGCATAGCAGTTGACACCAGAACTATTTTCAAACTGAAAATCCAACAACATCTTTAACTGAATCCATTTCGTTTCTGCTTACAATTACTGTTTCATCTACTTTTTTACTTTTTGCTACAACTTCACTACAATTTTTCTCATTTCTTCTTTTTCGGCCTACCACACGCTTTTCAAACAGAGGATATAGAGGTAAATTTGGAGCATACTCTCTTCTTAACCTATTATATTCTTTTACACAATTTAGATCTGCATTAATCTTTGTCTCATCAAAATCAATCAAGTACAATCCAGATAAAGTTCCGACTCGAGATAAAGCAGCATATGCCATGCCCTCCTTGAACACAGAATTTCCAATATTCACCAAAGCTTTATCAACACTTAAACCTTGAGATTTATGAATAGTTACTGCATATGCCAAAGAAACAGGAAACTGTTTTCTGCGGACATATAAATCTTTCACTAGGAAAAAACGAGCAGAACAACGACTGATTTGTTGTACTTCTTCAATACCATCAAATTTAATTTTTATAATTTCAATTCCATCTCTATTTCGGTAATTCACAAAATCCACAACATGACCCATTGCTCCATTTACTAAAACTCTTTCCACATGTAAATTACGTCATAAAATTATACGACAATTTAAAGATGCATACAGAGTCTTTTCCATACCAGCAGTTTTAGATATTGTCTTCTCTAAAGAATCCAATTTTGATTTAAACTTTTATGACAAAATAATAGTTGCTCCTTCATGTTCTATTTTATCAATAGCTTCCAGTTTCACAATCTCTTGATTTTCCAACTTTAACATTTTGATGTTGAAGATTGAACATTCCTGCAGAGTTGGCATCAAGCATATGATAAATTTGAAATTAATCGTCCATGTAAAGCTTCTTTGCCATGCTCAGTTAGTTTTCCAATTCTTACATCTTGTAGAATATTTTTATAATCTTCATCCTTTGCCTGTCGCATATTTTGAAGTAGTTCTGCATATTTGAAATGTACCCATATGTTAACATTTCCAATGCTTCCTAAGCACTTCCTGGTATCTTCATGCGTAAGCATTTTAAACACTGGCTATCCTTTCACTGGAGTTAGTTGCAGTAGATCTCCAAAAACAATGATGTGTTTGCCTCCAAATAATACATCATAGTCTGTTTTAGGAATTTCTTGCATTCTTGAATGCACAAAAGCAAGCATTACATTTGATACCATGCTTACTTCATCAATGATAAGAAGTTTCATTTTCTTTAGGACTCTTGAAACTTCACAACAAGCTTCTCCAGATAGCTTGTGGTATTGTAATTTGTTATCATGCTCCACTGGCAGCATCAATAAGCAATGTAAAGTAATCCCTTTAATGTTGTGTGCTGCCAATCCAGTTGGAGCAGTAACAACACAAGAGAGCGATGACTCCGTTGTTTTCTGTAAATCAGGAAACTTTTCCCAGTTCCTGCTTCTCCACTCACATACAGTCGGATAGGTACAAATAATGTACATGAGCATTCTTTTTTCTCATGAGATAAACCATGCTGAATTTGTTCTGTGACTTGGTCATATATTTGTCTCTGCTCAACGTTTAGTTCTTTTTCCAAATCTTCTAAGTCAACTCCATCCTCCTGAGCTTGCTCCATGGCTCTTTCAACTTCATCCATGGCAGTGGCAGCTTCATTTTGTATAATTGGTCCTCCTAGTGGATCCTGACTCAATGAAGCAGAACTCTGACTATCTTGAGAACTGTCTCTAGCAATCTCTACTGCAATTGTAGCTTCTTGCTGTATTTCCTCGTTCAACATTTGCAGATAATTTGAAAAACAGGACATTCTATCGTATCCTTGGTTGCATTTAACGAATCTTCATAAGTAAGAAAATCTCCAAGTAGTTCCTCTTCTCTACGCCAAGGCTTAAAGAGTTGTAAAAGAGCTAAGTAATAAAATTCCCTTTTGTCTGGGGAATCACAACTCAATTTTCGATTATTAATCAAATGGCCTTTTCTTTGTTTTACTAGACAGCCTTCACATCCAATTACAGCATATACACCTTTCTTGATGTCTTCTGTGACGTTCTTTTTAAAAAATGTAGGTTTGCAGAACTTCATAGAGACAAGCGTTCTCAAGGTGAGTACCTCTATTTGGATAGTATGTATCCAACATGTTTGTCTTCAAAATATCTGTACTGTCTGGTTCTTTCTCCGCCAAATACTCTATTTCTTGTACAGATTTCAAAACTCAGTTTCGTGTTGCAGCAAGACCTAGACTCACCCAAATGATGGTTCTAGATTTGGCATATAGGCCTGCTGATGACAACCGATCAGAACATTCATATGCTCCAATTTCTCGATGCGACAACATCTTCAGAATGTAACTGTAAAATTTCTTGCTTAGACTCTTTCATGTGAAATTTCCTCCCACATTTCCTTCAGTTCCGTTTTTTCTGATTTTGTGATGTAAGACGTCACATATCGAGCCACAGCAATAGAGTTGTCAGCCACATATTGAATATCCATGTTAGCATTCCACATGGACAAAATGACTGGGTTGTAGTCATTTATAAATTTGGATTCCTCATTTCTTCTTAGGTTGTATGTATTTTTGGGTGATTTCCTTGTCATAGTATGTCGCAGAGAAGACATAAAATTGTTGACTCTTCCTTTCAATGTTACTGGACGTGGAAATGCAAAATGACATTTCGTGTAGAATTTGTCCTTGGATTTGTATTTTCGACGACAGTATTTCCCACAACGATGACTTTGAAAGCGTAAAACTTGGGGTCTTAAATTGTTTTCTTCTGTACTTTTCGGAACAGCACATGTAGAATACTGCTCAATGAAACTCATCACTTTTTCATCTGAATCTGTTCCAAATTTAGGTGCATCTTTAATCCATAGCAGCATATGTATATGAGGAGCACCTCTTGCTTGATACTCCATTCTCCAAAAGAAATCCAACACCTCTCCAAGCGGAGGATTTTTTTTGTTTGTAATAAAAGACATCATAGCTTCAAACCTATGTTTGAAATACCTGCATACATTAACTGGATCCAAAGAGCACAGTTCTCCAGGTGTATTGTATTCAATATTTTCAATGTTTTTATTTGCCTCTCGTAGGAATTCAAGTAAGTCTTCCCAAGCATACTCAGCAAAGCTAAGAGTGAGGAACCATGTAGGAGTTCCTAAGTTTCTTAGCATACATTTCAATTGCCCATGACGACGGTACCAATACTCGTTAGTACCACGCTGACATGCCATGAGATTAATTGGCTGAGATTCCAAAACACTGTCTTGCAGTTTGACTTTATCCATAAAATCCCTTGCCAAAACATTTGGTAGATGTGCTCCACTTTTCAGTATATGGTTTACTGCATAGGAAAGTCCAGACAAGTCACTCTCAAACAGTAGATGGAACAAATATGGAATGCATTGACGAAACGTTGGATCTTCTGCATATAATATTGAAGTCCGGTATTCAGATGCAGGAATTTGAACAGGTCGGTTGTCTTATCGTTCACCTTCACCTGTTGGAAATAACTGTGGAAAACAACGAGCTTCCAAACTTTCTTCCCATACACTAATGGGACTTCCTTCAGCTTTTTTCATCTGAAACAAGTCAATAGCATTCCCCATTACTTCTTTGGAATGCAATGGATGAACACTATAATGTTCGTAAATTTCTTCACTTCTAGAGACATCAACTTTTTCTATTTGCCCAGCAAAGACATCAGTGTCGTCTTGTACAGTTGTTTCCTCTTCTCCCACATACACATTTTTATAGTACTGATTATTTTTTACCAAATACAACGTTGCCTTTTTGACTTTCCTAACATCCACTAATTCTTGCCAGATTTTTTACTTTTTGTCGGAACACCATTAACTAGAATAACCAGAGGTTCCTCTTCTACTTTTTCAACACCAATTGTATCAATATTTTTATTAAAGTCTAGAGGCAAATAAACAACTCTTCCCTTTAATCCTCTCTGTAAATCTGAAGGAGGCAATTTCCCTGTCTTAGGCTCCATGCGAACAATAGCCTGAAAAGGATGCACACATTGAATCAGAATAGACTCATAGGTATTTAAATCCATCAATTCAGAAGGAATGTCTACCAACTCCATATTATTATGAACAGCTCTAGCAGGCATTTTGTTTTCATTTAATTTATTATAGCAATATGTAGAAATACGTTGATCAGAGCCCAAATCAAAACAATTTTCAACGAACAAATAAGTTGCAAAATCCTTCCACTCATTCTTATTTATCTTTTCGCTTCTTACATATAAATCAAATAATCTATTCTGATGCTTATAATGAGTTCGTCAACAACAAACACAAGAAAATTTAGGCCTTTCACTTGAATTGACTTTAAACTTTATAATTTCATTTTCAAATTTTTCTGTACTTAAAATCTCTACATTCTCTTCTACATTACCTTCTATTACTGTATCAATTTCTGCACTGACCTCTTTTTCACCAAAGTAACCAAACTCAATTTCATTACAAATGTTTTTGACATCTAATTCAGTTCCATGCAAAAGAGCACTGTTTAACTGTTTTAGTTTAAGTGCTGGACTTTTTGCACAGTACAACCTTCTCACTAATTTCCTCACTTTATTATGATGCACTGCTAACATCCTAAAATGGTGAAAAACACTCTGACATACTTTTCTTGAAAGACAAGCCAGTGAATGCCCTTGCAAACCTGTTTTTTCTCTCACACTACAATGATCTAACTCTTGTAAAATTTTCATTTTTTGTTTCACACTTTTCTTAGTATATGTCCGTAAGAAATTGCGAAACAAATCAATTGATTCCTGTCGGACACTACAAATACTACTACAATTCCATGTATACACTGGAGCCTTAGGACATCTTCCTAAAACTTCATTTGGTAACACCTCTTCTGTATTTTTAGGCACAATCTCTTCTTTTTTCAACCGGACAACCGTCCTTCACCTCATATGCTCGACCACTGGTGTCAACTGCATGCACCAAATCATTATCTTGAAAGTAACCCTCTTCATTAAAAAATGGCTCAGAACTTGAACTATGCTTCCATTCTCCAGAAAAAACATCACAGAAATTAGTTAATTACTCTCCTCCACTTATATTTTGATTTGAACACATTGATTATCTTATCAAGTGTACGAATTCTATTCATTACTAAACAAAACAATTTATTTTTCACTTTAAATGCTTCATCCACAATCTTAACTATTTTTTTTTCTTGTAAAAAGCAGTCTTTTTTTATACCTCTTTACATTTTTTTAATAAATTTGATACTATTCTGTTGTAAAACATTCGTCTACGTATTTCAGAAAATTGCTTGCTTCTTCTTTTGGTATGCAAAATATAATCTCCTTGTACAGGTCTAACATTTTTAGAAGGACATCCTGTTTTCTTTGAAATTACAGGTGTTTCATTGTTCTTTCTAAAACTTTTTTTTTCTTGACATTTCAATAAGTTCCTGAGAAAATGTTTAGTTTTCTTACCAGGAGCATTTTTCTTTTTCTCTGAAGATTTTATTTTGGTTGGTTGTTGATTTTCTTTTTCCTTAGTCCTTAATTTTCTTTTATACATTTTTTCTCTTCTTGCCTTAGAAGGCATCTTTTAGTTTGTTTGTATAGATGATCATAATCTGTAGTAAAGAAAAAAATAACATATTATAGACCACTACAAACATATTACACATCAATTACAATAAGTAAACAATATAAACACTAGTATAAAACAAAAGGCTCATTTACATTACATGTGCTTTGCTTTCTGTCAAAAACGATTAACTAATTAATGTTGTGTCTTGTTTATATATAGGTGGTCTGTTTTTGGCCTGTAGATACTTTGAAATAATATCAGCACAGACACACATACGGCTTGCAGAGAAAGAGATGGTAGATTACATGTAATATGGTGGACATGTGCCTAAGATCACACCAAATCTATTGCATTTTCAATGCTTGTTTACTTTGGTTCCATCAAGAAGGCATTCAGATGTGTCACACATTTGCCATGAATTCTCAATGTTAGCACTCTAGTTGCTCATTATATCAAGCTTCACTCACAGTGTGATCTTAGGCAGATTAATAGGATTTTAGAAATATGTGTGACACATCTGAATTTACCATTCTCATTTCAGTCTGTGCAAAGGTGAGTAAAGCATTGGACTTCGGAAGGGTAAGATTTACTGTATCCTCTCCAGTCTGTGCAGCAGTCGGGAAAGCATTAGACTGCAGAAGGGTATGAATCCCGATTCCCACTCCAGTCTGTGCATCAGTAGGGAAAGGGTTTGACTTCAGAGGAGTAATATTTACTATTTGTACTCAAGTGTGCGTATCAGTGGGAAAGCATTGTACTTTGATGGGGTAAGATTTACTATTTCCAGTCCAGTCTGTGCAAAAGTAGGGAAAGTGTTGGACTTTGGCTGGGTTACATTTACTATTCCCAATTCAGTATGGCATGGGTTAGGAAAGTGCTATACTTTAGAAGGGTAAGATTTAGGGGCCGATTCCGATTCGGGATAAAAAAAACGTTGTACGAATCGTATTTGTAGCCGTGTCCATACGAATGACAAAAGACCGTCCGAACTGCGTAGTACGATCTGTATCCCTAAAATACGTCCGAATATCAGCGGCCCGTACGAACCATAATCGAAGACCCGTACGAAATGGCATCGGAACTCAAACCATATGATTTGTAAACCTGCCGTACAACCAAACAAGTACGATCCAGACCGGGGACCGAGTACGCGATTTGTACGGGCAAACGTAGTCGCGCTTGAATCATGATTGGTACGGAAAACATCACGTATGAGCGAGCCACACCAACAAATACAACTCGCACATCCCTCAATAAAGCGCACACGAACCCCCACCCTGAAAACGGACCGTATCAGCCAGCCGCACCAACAAATATGACCCGCACACCCCTCAATAAAGCGCACGTGAACCCCCACCATGAAAACGGCCCGTATCAGTCAGCCGCACCAACAAATATGACCCGCACACCCCTCAATAAAGAGTATGCGAACCCCCACCCCGAAAACGGCCCGTATCAGCCAGCTGCACGAACAAATACGACCCGCACACCACTCAATAAATAGTACGCGAACCCCCACCCCGAAAACGGCCCGTACCAGCCAGCCACACCAACAAATACGACCCACACACCCTTCAATTAAGCGTATGCGAAACCCCACCCCGAAAAAGGCCCATATCAGCCAGTCACACCAATAAATACGACCCGCATACCACTCAATAAAGCGTACGCGAACCCCCACCCCGAAAACGGCCCGTATCAGCCAGCCGCACCAACAAATACGACCCCCACACCACTCAATAAAGCATACGCAAACCCCCACCCCGAAAACGGCCCATATCAGCCAGCCGCACCAACAAATACGACCCGCACACCACTCAATAAAGAGTACGCGAACCCCCACCCCGAAAACGGCCCGTATCAGCCAGCCGCACCAACAAATACGACCCACACACCACTCAATAAAGCGTACGCGAACCCCCACCCCGAAAATGGCTCGTATCAGCCAGCTGCATCAACAAATACGACCCGCACACCACTCAAGAAAGCGTACACAAACACACCAAAAACGTGCCGTATGAGCCAGCAGCACAAACAAATACGAACTGCACACCCACCACTAATAAAGCGCACATGAATCCCGAAACCAGCACAAGGAGAGTGCTAACGAGTCGCACAACACCACTAAACATGTCTCCTGTGTACACACCATTGGAAAACAATGTCTTGGCCACATCCAAACAGCCAAACAGAGGGCCCAAGTCACACCCACCCCTTATAACACACCCACCAAAAATTCAAAATAAGCCACACCCACAAATGGACCAATAAAAGGGCCCACACATAAAACCCATCATCCTTTGCTACATACCTATTTGCGCAAACACACTGACAGGACACCAACAACTGCACCCATACACCTTCATACATACACCCTATCTCATTGACACCCACACCACCCCCTTCACAATCAGACCCACACATCCTCATCCATAAACACCATCACCCCCCCAATTACATAAACCCCACACCATGAGCACACCAAAGAATCCAAAGTTCACTAACCCGGAGATGGAGATCCTTACAGATGAAGTCATCAAAGTTGAGCCACAGTTGTTTGGTTCATTGCTCAGACAGACCAGGATAGCTCAAAAAACACACCTGTGGGTGAGGATCGTCGATAAGGTAAATGCTGTTGCACCCATCAGGCGCACCAAGAGGGATTGCCAGGCCAGGTGGTACGATCTGCGGAGGATGGTTAAGAGAAAGATGGACGAAGACTACGCCAATGCACACTGCACTGGAGGTGGTGGTCCCCGCAGACCTGCACAATACCATCCCTGGGAGGAGAAAGTCATGGCCCTGCTACCACCGGTGGGAGTTCATGGAATCGCCCGGGCATGTCAGAGGGGCCAGGTCGGTCCTCCAAATCCGTAAAAACAAGGGAGTCTACATCCGAGGGTTCTGCTTTTTGAGTGGGAGACTGACTGGGCTCGTTCATGGCATGGGCACCTGCTGTCGCTGGCGAGTCACCTGTTGAACAGAATTTGGATTGTCAGCATGTTCAGTACATGGCACAACTTTGATGTTCATGTTTGGCACATTTCGATTGAGACAACATGACTTTTCCTCTTGGCATTACCTGTCATTCCTAACAGTTTGTCATTAGTGGGACATGATGTGGAGGTAAATACATTACTCGTCAGTGATGTGACATGGCTGTAGCAACAATTTCTTATGTATAAATATTGTATTTCCAAGTACATGTCCTCTGGTACCAACTTGTTGCCCATCCACTTCTGTTTATGCTAGGATATTTGTGACTTTGCTATGACTGTTTGTCTACTATGCAGCAACTTCATGATTTCTGTTGTGCTTTTTCTACTGGCTTTGTGTAGTATGTGATGTTTGACTGAGTCTACATGCATGTGTGGTGTTGATGTGAGCCTTTATGCTTTGCAATAATGGTACTTGCACGTTGGGTTTTGGCCACTACGTTCCTGGGTTTTGTTTTGCAGTGACATGTGACTTCAGCAATGACACTGTGATTCATGTGAACTGTCAATGGTACTTTCTGTGTGGGCACTGGCAGAAACCTATGCAGCTTGACAGAGTACGCTCACAAGTGCAGGATGTGGTGGTCAGATAGCTCCCTGCTGTTTGTGAGGGAAGACAGAGAGCCATGTGGGAGTTGTGGTCTTGCTGTGAGGTCCCAACAACCCCTCCCCAGTAAGATGGCTATCTACCTGTGAGGTGAAGCAGAGGGAGGAAATGCTAGACTTATGAGACATTCATGTTGACAGCATGCATTCTACATGAGTTTGATTTTGTCTGGCAATTGAGGCTCACTAGTTGTGCACAATGGTACATTACAGTGGGATGTGATCATTTTGTTTGTACTTACCAGCCTTCACTCCGCCCTGAATTCCTGTAAGACTCTCTGGATACAGTATGGCAAGCACTTTCTCCTCCCATTCAGTGAAGGTTAGTGGTGGTATGAGAGGGCTGCCACCAGTTATTTGTGCCACCTCATGGTTCCTCTGGTGCCAATGCTTGACCCGGGCCTTGAGGTCGACCCACTGTCTTTTGATGTCACGCAGTGTGCGTAGGGTGGTCCCTATGGCATTGACTTTGTTGTAGATCCTTTTCCACATCTGGTTTTTGCACGCAAGAGGGGAGTGTTGGACCAGGCTCCCATACAGATTTGGCTCTACCCTTATTATCTCATCTACCATCACTTTCAACTCAGTGTAGGTGAATTTTGTCAATTTCTGTTTGGCCATGTTGTAAAGGTAAGACAAGTGCAAGGTGCAGGAGGTGGTGGAGTTATGTGAAGTGTGTCAGGTGTTTGGGTGGGAAGTGGTGTTCTGTGGAGATGGGTGAATGTGATGTGCTGTGTGCGTAACTTGTGTCCTGCCTTTCTGTGTCAGCCTCTGGTGTGCAAAGGATGCGGGTCCAGGAATGGGTTGGTTTTATGCTGTTCTATGAGGGTTTGTCCAAATGAGTGATGTCCTCCAGGTGTTTCCTCCATGCTGGGCATGGCTTATATTGTTAATGGAAATTTGGGGTGTATCATTGTGGCGTGTGTGGTGTGATTAAGGGTAGCGTCAAGTGCAGGCACACTTTGCGCATCACTGTTCAGTTTGTTACTACCGCCATTCATTTGGTTTATGCATGAGAAAGGAAATTGGAATTTAATGCTCTATCCTCCTGCTCTGCGGTTTCATTGTAATTGATTGAGCATGCAGTCATTCTGCAGCAGGAGCGGCCTTTTTAGTCCCTAAAACTGCTTTTCCCATCCGCCAAGGTCAGATTTGCAACTTTTCCGAGCATGGCGGATGGTCATTTGTGAGTTCCGTCTGCCGTGGTAGGACTTTCTGCGCAATGCTTCATAATTTGACCGACGGAGATGCAGACGGTCATGCGGGTGGATTTTTGCAGGGAGCATGGCGGACGGAAGATTTTTCCGTCCGGCATCATAGTGGGCCCCATAGAGATTATCCAAAAATATTTTCAAATATTTATTTTTTTACAAACCAATAAATATATTTAGACACAATATGCATACATAGTACCAACCACAAGGCGTCCTTGTGGTTGGTACTATGTACCATTATTGCAAACCATAAAGGCTCACATCAAACCACACATGCATGTAGACTCAGTCAAACATCACATACTACACAAAGCCAGTACAAAAAGCACAACAGAAATCAGGAAGTTCCTGCATAGTAGACAAACAGTCATAGTTTTTACAAACCATTAAATATGTCTTTATTTAGCCACAATATGCATACATAGTACCAACCACACGGTGTCCTTGAACTGCAGCTAAAGAGCTTAGACCTGCAGCTCAGAGAGCTTACAAAAAAAATAACATTAGCTCTCCTGCGGGTCATGAATTTATTACCACCGCAGACTTCCTGTGCTTTTTCTTATGTTGCTGGGCAGCTGCAGCCATCCACAAAATTAACAAAATGCTTGATGATTCACCTGGTGCTTCTAGGGGCACCACTATGTTCCAAATGTTTAGCTAAAAAGCCTGTGCATGGCATTATGGGGCACTCCTTGCTTTGAGTAATGAATATAAAATGTATATTGAATAAATACATATAATTTTGAATACATTTTATGGGTAACTTTGTCCCACCCTAAAAATATGAAAAATGGTTAGGAAAAAACAGCCATTTGTGACAACATTTTTATCTGTAACATTGTGTCACGACCAGTTTACAAAAGCAATACACCGGTTACTTCACCAGATGAATCTGGTTGTAGAGTTTTAGGGTTTGTAGGTTCACCAAGAACCCGTGGTACCCAGAGCCAACAACTGGGCTGCACCTTACAATGGTTTTTCTGTGTGCACTAAGTATAGAGGAATTCATATGCTAAAATGTAAAGTGTGAAAAATGGCTATATGGAAAACCTATGTGTTTTTGGTACTTATTCTGATACAGATCTGAGTTTAAGAGCAGTGGTTATTTGTACATCTCTAAATTTGTGAACACGCATACTAGCATGATGATCTCTTTGACTCCCATATGCAAATTGGCAAAAGTTAGTTCATAAGATTTTAATTTACAACAGTATTAAAACTGTGCATAGAAACTGCACAGTAGATAAGGTGCATAAAAGGACAAAGGGATTTGTGCTTTGTGATGTGAGTCCATCACAGGGACAGGGAGGCAGTGATGGGTAACATGTACCCTGGCAGGGGAATACTGCCAGAAACTGAAAGGTATTTGTAGGCGAGTAGGGTCTGCTTCCTATGGTTAACCCCACTTTTTGCTGTGATTCTCTGGTTTTTCGACTTTATTGTGGCTGTGGCCCTGCTAATCAGGCCCACAGCCCAGCTGTTCTCTCTCTAAATTGATACCATGTACTTTAGGTACATACCAGATTGGTTACTGGGTCACCCTTGTGAGCCCCTGTATAGTGTACCCTAGGTACCCAGGGCATAGGTGCACCTTAGGCCCACCAGGGGCTGCAGCATGTATTGTGCCACCCCTGGTTTGCCTTCCAAACTGACACCAGAAATCCGTTCATACAGCCTGGGTAAGGTGGTGTAATCACCCCTTACTTAGATATAGTATACCTAAATCTATATATACATATAGACACATATACACGTATAAGTCACTCCTATGGCAGGCCTTAGCATTCCTGGAGGCAGAGTGCTTGGTTTTATGTGAGAGGGTGCCCTAGAATGAGCTGAGCCTCTCTGCAGCTTTCGGAACCATCTCCTTATAGCTGTTCTATGATATAGCCATACCATACACTCTTAAGTGCATTATAATCCTCGTGGTTAATGCTAACTTTGGTTTGGCTTTATCAAAACATGTTGTGTAAGGTGTCAAACGCTTTGGAATACTACCCCCCCCCCGCCATTCCTGGTGGCGGGGGTAGCTTTCCACCGTTCTAGAGGGAGAAGACATGTAGTTACTGGTTTACCCGGTTAAAGTTAAACAGAGCCTCAGCATCACAAAATGGATGCTGCTGCCACAGACACGAGTCTGACCTCCTGTTCCTGGTCGAAACTCCCACAGGGAAGGCTTGGACAATAGGCTTCCTGTCCATGGAGGTGCCAGTACTTCCCCAGACAGGCTTTAGTGTATTGAGGCAGGGAGAGCTGCATTCAGTGAATGCTTTCCAGACACTCCTTGGGGCACACAAGGTGATCCATGCATTTACCAGTTCAAACCGGTTGCTGGGGCACTCTGCCCCAGCTCTGGCGTGAAACTGGACAAAGGGAAAGGTGTGTAACCACCCCCTTCCCAGGTCCCCCATAGGAGTGACCTTAAGGATATTCCAGCCCCTAAACTTAGTATAAGTATAGGAGCCCAGTCACTAGGAATTTAGATTACCCTGGACGAAACTCTGAAACATAAATCCTGGACCTTCAACATTCCATTTCGACTGGAAGACAGAAGACATCTCCCTTATGGTCAAGGAGTGACCACCCTGTTCAAACAGGCACTAACAGCAACTTTGCCGGTCTGCATTTTGAGGCTCCTGCTGGATCAGAAGAATCTGCAACACAGGACATGGACTTTCAGAAATCTCTGACCCCCGAGGAGGAGCCTAGCTCGCGACCGAGATGGCCGCGCTTTAGCTCGGCTCCGTTCGCCCGCCTGTATTTTCACATTTATCCTGCTGTTATCCTGCCCCGGGAAGCCCTCTTTGCTGTGTGGTAGTGCTACGACGCCCTGCAGGCACTTACCTCTTGTTCCGGTTGTCCTGGCTGCTGTGGATCCGGAGCGGTGCCCCCCGATCGTTTTGTGGCGTTGGAGGCGGACTGGCCTGGATCTTCTTGCTGGCTCCCGGGCCGGACGGAGCCTGCGGTGCTGCCCTTCGGGGCGCGGTGGAGGTGGTCGGAAGGCCGTTGTTCGTGTGGGCCGGAGGTCCTTCCTGGCTGATTCCCGTGGGGAGGAGGCCTTTGGTGGAGGCGCTGCCTTCCATTGCCGGAGCTCCTCGTGTATCCGGCTTGCTCCCCCTTTGTTCTCCGGCCCGGCCATTTTGATTTTGCCGCCCGGACTCGGAGAACGGAACCGGCGGCGTTGGGTGGCCGGTGAGGTCCCTTTCTTCTGGTGGCCCCCCTTCCTGCCCGGGGTGCTCTGCCGCTGGTCGGCGCGACTATACTTGCCTTTCCATCGCCCCGGCGGAGGTTGGCGGCCGCGCGGCCTTGTTGGGCTCTCAAATGGCGACCGACCCCAATTGTCTCGGCCGGGCCTGGACGAGCGCTGGAGGCCCGCCGCATGGCCCGGGTCCCGAATACTGTAAAGGTTTTCCTACACTTAAGGAGGTCCTGGATGCCCTGCTCTCCTGGCGACTCTTGGTGGCCGCGCCTGTCATTACTTCGGAGATGGTTCCTCGCTACGGGCCTCCCGGGCCCCCACGACCGGATGTGGCTTTGCCGTTGCGGGGTACGGCTGGAATTATCCTGGAAGAATTGGCCCCGGCTACGACCGCGTCCGTGGGTGTGCGGAACTTGATGATGCCTCCTCCTCCGGCTCTGCCTCCTTTGCCTCTGGCCCGGGAGCTGGATTTTGCTCGGCCTGACTTTCATGACTCTCCCGGTTCCTTTTTGCCGCCGCTGCCCGGCGATCTCTCCTGTGCTGGCCCAGATGGGTCGGTTTCTTTGGACATATCCTTGGACCTGTGCCTGCATCGTTTGCTACACTTCGTGACTTTCCTGGATCTTCCGTGTTGTACTTCCCGTGTATTTTCTGGACTGCCGTTGTATTTTCCTGCTGTCTGCCTTCTGTTCGTCGTGGCCTGGTCCTCGCTGGACCGGACTGTTCTTACTTTGGACAAACAGGGACAGGGCTGATGTGCACTGGCATCTGCGTGCGGTAGTCTTGTATTGATTTGGATGGTCAATGTGCCCTGGTATGGTTATGTGTGATTGTTTGGTGCTCTTGGACTTTAACCTGATAATCTTTGGCTTCCCGGGGTCTGGGACCTTCGACTCAGGCGGGTGGCCGGGTGCGTTTCCTCCTGTTTTCCGGCCCTCCCCCGTGTATGTGTATGTATGTGTCTCCCATCCCATGTTCCCTTCCCCTGCCCTTCCCGTTTTTGTCTTCTGTTTCCGACTTAACTTTACTCCGCTATATTTCGGGTTCTAATTAGGGCGACAGGCACGCTGCGGGGGGGTAGGCCGTAGCCTTCTGCAGGGGTGCAGGGTGGGCTTAGGGGTGGGTGGGTGGGGTCTGTCTCTATTGGGGGGTCTTTTTCCCCCCTCATTTCTTCCTTTTTTTGTTCTATGGCTCTTGTGTATTCACCTTTTCGGGACTCTGTCTCCTCATGTGTCCCCCTGGGGAGTTTCTGTGGCGTTCGTATTCCGGTGTGTGTCTGAATGTGGTCCGCTGGTTCTTTTGGTGTCGACTTTTTGGTATATCACTTGCCGGGTCATGTTGTTCTGTCTTGTCTCCTGGGGGTGCGTGATTTGGTGGGAGTCCCTTCTTTTGTCCCCTATTTCCCTCTTCCCCTTCCTCCTTTATGGGGGTCTCTTTATTTCCGTTGGGGTGCATATCGTATTGTATTTTGCAATGGGGGCCTTTTTGGTTCTGTCTCTACAATTTGGGTGGGGGCGGTGAAGGGTGAGCGCGGTTTGACTGATGCCATTGTAGCTTCTTTGTACTCCGATTATGTGTATATTCTCTGGTAGCTATGTTTGTATGGCTTTTTGTTTCATCCTGTGTTCATAAAATGGCGGCTTGCTGCGGCCCCTCCCCTGTTGTTCCTTCCACAGCCCGTTATTTTTCTGTTCCCCCGCCCCGTATTAGAAAATTAACCTTTTGTTATCCTGTTTTTGCTGATTGCTCGATGGCCTTTGTTGTTTCTCCTGTGCTCCTGGTGTCATATCCTGTGAAGAACTTATTCTCCTTTGCTACGTTTTTTAACGTGTGGTGGCCAGCCCGTGGGGTTGTAGGCCCGTATTTGTGAGCTTTCTTTGTACAATAAAGGTTTTTAAAAAAAAAAAAAAAAAAAAAAGAAATCTCTGACCCCGACCCGTGGTGGACACGAGAGACATGGGACCAGAACTCCTGGACATCCTGCATTTTGCAAGTTACACTCAGTTCATGAGGGAACTCAAAATTGTGCATTGGGGTGCCTAAAGCCCCAGACCTGAGCACCATTTGCACTGAAGCTCAGAAGCCTCCACTCCACCAGTGACCCGTGGGCCCTGTTTTTGAATTTCAGCTTGATGCATCTTTGCTTTTTCTAGTCCATTGGCTAGTGGGCCCCTCAAAGACTTTCCTTTACATCTAAGTTGCTTTCCTGGTTGCACCAGGTTTCTTCCGACTTCCCTACAAAGGAAAAGATCCTCAGACGTTGCTGGTCTGCTCCAAAGCCAATCTTAATATCCTGCATGGGTTGCATTTGCCAAGGCCTGTTGGGTCCGGTCTAGATACCGACACTGCAGTCAACTAGATCCTTTGTGGGACAGCTTGAATCCAGCTCCTGGTTGTCGTCGATGCCTCCTGGCTGATGAAACAATCTTCACAACTTCACCTGAAATCACCCAACATCTGGGGGCATCTTCCTATCGCCGCCCTGGTCACTGGCAAGTGACCCAGACTCTGTCCCTTCTGTTTTCAGGTTCGACAGATCTTCGATCCACCCTTGGATCCACCCGGACACTTTTCCTCTGGTTGCCTGCAGCACTTCTTTGCACCTCTCCATTGAAAACGACGACGAAACCCGACACAAAAAGACACCTATGCACCCGGCTTCCCTGGGTGAGGTAACACGAGTACTCCGGTGCTCCCGTGGGTCTTGACTCTTGAAGTGTCCTAGTTTAAAAGGGTTCCATTGTAGTCCATCCGGAAGTGTCCTTAAATTGTATATCTGTAACTTCTTTGTTTCCCATAGAAAGTCAAAGGTAACCCGCGGGTGTGTTTAGACACTGAACGCGTCTCCATGGGCCTCCTCTTCCTAACCATTGGTTGTTTAGAGTAGTCCCAGCGATTCCACAGGCCCCAGGCTTGCTTTCTAATTCTCTCCTGGTTCTTACACCACTATTTTAGTACATCGGTTGTGAGGTCCCTACGGCACAACATATACTGTGCAACTTATTGTATAGTAATTGAGTAACTTGTATTGTACTTTTACCTCTGACCTCATAAAGAGTGCAGAGGGGTTGTGTTTAGATTAAATATATATATATTTGATATATACCTTGTGTGGAGTCCTTTCATTTGGTACCCAAAGGATTAAAATTGGTAAAACAACTTGCTTAATACGCTCTCTGAAGTCTTATCCTGATGACTGCTGGTGCATGCTACCACTAGGATAGCTTTCTATAAGGTTGACTTTACAACCACCATTAATAAGGGTCCATTAGACTGGTGTAAGGTGCCCACTAGAACTAGTGGACATCATATGCCAGGCTAACTTCTCACATTGGTGTGCAGCGGATGGGATAAGAGCTTGCATTGTTTTACCAAATAATCTTGAGAATATCATTTGAAAGATCATATCAAGGTACCTGTAGGCACATATGAATCAAGTCTTATATACATAGGTTCTTCTGAACTTAGCAGTTGTAGGTGGTAAGGGCTTAGCACACCCTGACTACAACTAGAAACAAGTAGTGTAGGTAGGTGCACACACCACACTACACTAGCCATGTCTTTGAGAGCAGGAGGTAGTGCCTCTCTGCCAGATGTCAGCAACTTGCAGGCAACTAAGTATGACACATTCTCTTTTCAGGAACTGAGAAGCCTGTGTGTAGTCAGAAAATTAAGACAAGGACAGAGTCCAACTACCCAGCACCTGATAGAGCTGTTAGTGGCAGATGACTTAGAAAAAGCATCAGACCCAGAAGCACATGGTAGCAGGGAGGGGGGCCATCCATCATCAGAAGAGAGTAACCATGGGGATGCCCCACTGGTCTCTGAAGATGATGAGGATGTCTATCAGGATGAAGTTGATGAATGTAACCTCAACACTTTACAACCTGAGGGTGGAGATAGTGGAGGGTAAAGAGGCCATTCCTCCACGTAGGCCTAATGGTGGGCCTAGAAGGCCCATATCCCTTTCCAGTGAATCTGAGCATTCTGACTCATCAGTAGGGTCCAATGCCTCTGCTCGAAGGAGAATGACTTCCCCTCAGAGAAGAGAGCATAAAGCTAGGATGAAAGAAGTCAAGCTTAGGATCAAGAGGCTGAAATTGCCCTGGCCAAAGAGACCCTGGCTCTTGAAAGAGAGAAGAAATTGTGTGGGCTAGAGCCCACTGGGGGCAGCAACAACCCTAGTGGTAGGTAAAGGTCTCCTGACCATAGAAATCTGAACAAGATTTTCCCTCCCTATCAGATTGGGGATGACATCCACAGGTGGATAACTGATTTGGAGAGGGCTTGTTAAGTCCAGCATGTACCCCAAAGTCAGTGGGCAGCAATCTTGTAGCTCTCCTTTGCAGACAAAGGAAGAGACAAGCTCCTCACTGTTAGAGAAGAGGATGCTGACAACTACAATGTCATGAAGAGTGCTCTAATAGATGGACTTGGCCTAACCACTGAGCAGTACAGGTTGCTGTTCAGAGATACCCAGAGGACACAGACTCAGGACTGGACTGGTTTTGTAGATTGTGCTGCTAAGGCTCTGGAAGGTTGGTTACTGGGCAGCAAAGTAAGTGACTATACAGATTGTATAACCAACCATATGTGAGAGAACAGATTCTTAATAACTGTCAAAACCAGCTATTGCATCACCACCTGGTTGACCCTGATTTGACCTCTCCTCCCCAAGAATTGGGTAAGAAGGCAGACAAATGGGTCATAACCAGGGTGAAGCAGAAGGCACAGAACCAAGATGGTGATCAGAAGAAGCAAGACCAAAAGGGTGGGGAGAAAGCAAAAGACCAGAAGTCTTCTCAAGGTCCCCAGAATGCTTCTAATGGTGGGGGTTCCCAGCAATCTAAGAAGAAAGAAGCTCAGGCGGAGATGGGACATCCTGCTGCCCTACCTTTTGTTTGCTTATACAGAAGTCCCACAGAAGGTGGTTGGCTCCAGCCCTTTTGAACTTTTGTTTAGACATCCTGTAAGAGGACCCCTTTGTCTGGTGAAGGAAGGATGGGAGTTACTTCTCAAACTTCTCAAACAAGACATTGTGGACTATGTACTGGGTCTCCAATCCCGGATGGCAGAGAACATGAAAAAGGCATCCAAAAATCTTGAGGCAAGTCAGGAATTGTAAAAGGCCTGGCATGACCAAAAGGCTGATTACCAGCCAGGACAGAAAGTGTGGATGTTGGAGCCTATGGCCCCAGCAGCTCTCCAGGACAAGTGAAGTGGACCCCACACTATTGTTGAACAGAAGGGAGAAGTCACCTATTTGGTTGACCTTGGAACTCCCAGGAGCCCCCACAGGGTGCTTCATGTCAACAGACTGAAGCCATATGTTGACAGGGCAGACATGGGCTTGCTCATGGCTACTGATGAAGGACAGGAGAAGAGAGTGACCCGCTCCCAGACCTGCTCTCTCAGAACCCTGATGATGGTTCAGTTGATGGTGTAGCCTTGGCAGGCAGCCTCACTGACGAACAGCAGCAGGACTGCAGACAAGTTCTGCAGGCCTATAGACATATATTTTCCCTGACTCCAAGTCATATTACCTGGTGCACTCATGAAGTGGAAACTGGGGACAGTCTGCTTGTTAAAAGTTAGATTTACAGGCAACCTGATCATGTCAGGGACTGTATCAGGAGAGAGGTTCAAAAGATGTTGGAATTGGGAGTCATTGTACCCTTAGAGAGCCCTTGGGCCAGTCCAGTAGTCCTTGTGTCTAAACCTCACACCGAAGATGGTAAGAGAGAGATGAGGTTTTGCATGGACTACAGAGGTCTCAATGCTGTCACTAGGACAGATGCCCATCCAATACCCAGGGCAGATGAGCTCATAGACAGATTGGCATCTGCCAAGTTTTTGAGCACATTTGACCTGACAGCTGGCTACAGGCAGATCACACTAGCTGATGACTCAAAGCCAAAGACAGCATTTTCAATCCCTGGTGGACATTATCTATTTGTGGTAATGCCCTTTGGTCTGAAAAATGCACCTGCCACATTTCAAAGGTTGGTGAACCAAGTCCTCTCAGGTCTGGTGACTACTGTGCAGCTTATCTAGATGATATTGCTGTGTTTAGCTTCACTTGGGAAGATCACCTGATCCACCTGAAAAAATGTTTTGGAGGCCCTGCAAAAGGCAGGCCTAACTATCAAGGCTACCAAGTGCCAGATAGGGAAGAGTCAGGTTGTATACCTGGGCCACCTTGTAGGTGGAGGCCAGGTTCAATCATTGCAGAGCAAGTTCCAGACCATAATGGACTGGACTGCTCCAACCACCCAGACTCAGGTCAGAGCTTATTTGGGCCTGACTGGGTATTAGAGGAAATTTGTCAAGGGGTATTGTTTTTTGTTGTTGTTTTTTTTTTAAATAAAAAAAGCAAAACTCCCACTGGTCATCAGTGATCTCAACTCCTAGTTCCTCACTCCATCGCGTCCGGGCTTGCGGAGCCGGTTTTACCTGTTGCTCTTGAATAGCACGGTACATTAATGAAACTAGTTTTGTAGGAGTTTCTTGTTGCAGGAGCAAGTGGAGGGGCCACTCGTGGAAAAGACTTTGCTGCCACGGACTGCTTTGGAGTCCTGTAATCACCGCCCCTGCTACAGGAGTAGCCATCAACATCTCTGTAAGCGCAGCTGGGAGTCTGCCATCACCGCGAGGCCGCAGAGGAGGACGAGGCGCCGGCCCCGGGACTGTGAGGACCAGCATTCAACAGCTCCAGCTGATCCTCTTCCCGTGAGAGCCGCGCCCCCTCACAGTGCCACGCCCCCAGCCAAGCCCTACAACTTCTCGCGGCACCCGCTTCGCGGGTGCCACTTGTGGAAAAGACTTTGCTGCCACGGACTGCTTTGGAGTCCTGTAATCACCGCCCCTGCTACAGGAGTAGCCATCAACATCTCTGTAAGCGCAGCTGGGAGTCTGCCATCACCGCGAGGCCGCAGAGGAGGACGAGGCGCCGGCCCCGGGACTGCGAGGACCAGCATTCAACAGCTCCAGCTGGTCCTCTTCCCGTGAGAGCCGCGGCCCCTCACAGTGCCACGCCCCCAGCCAAGCCCTACAACTTCTCGCGGCACCCGCTTCGCGGGTGCCACTCGTGGAAAAGACTTTGCTGCCACGGACTGCTTTGGAGTCCTGTAATCACCGCCCCTGCTACAGGAGTAGCCATCAACATCTCTGTAAGCGCAGCTGGGAGTCTGCCATCACCGCGAGGCCGCAGAGGAGGACGAGGCGCCGGCCCCGGGACTGCGAGGACCAGCATTCAACAGCTCCAGCTGGTCCTCTTCCCGTGAGAGCCGCGCCCCCTCACAGTGCCACGCCCCCACAACCCGCCACTCCCTAAAATCATAACCCGGGACGCGCATCGCGGGACGCGCGCGGGTCGCAGCCCGGGGCGAAGACCGGGCAAAGAGCGGGCCGTTTGAGGCCGTTCGAGAACGTGAGAGTCCGGTCCGGCCCACCCCCCTAAGTACCACATCCTGGTTGTCCTAATACAGGTATCTATTATTTCCTTGAATACTCCTATAACTCGATACTTAATACAAAAAGCGCTTTTAATAACCAACTATTGGAAAATGAGCACTAGAATGAACACAAGATCTAGCAAGCAGAAAAAACCTAAACAGAACGGTATAGGAGAAAAACTATTAGGCCCAATGGATGACTTTTTGGCCAAAGCAAATACATTTATCGACCAAAGCATAAGTCTAATTGAGAGGAGAGTTTCAACCGAACTTGAAATCGCACGTCGATCCTCACTGGGATTACTAGCAATTGCAAGAACCCCAGAAGTACAGTCAGCGCTTATCCAAACCATGGCGACCGCAAATAGGCTCAGTCTTCCAAATAATGTAGACCTTTCTGCATCGCAACTCTCAGTAACTTTTACAGAAAGCGATCAAGAAAATACCCCTGATATTTTCCCTGACCCAACACCTGAAGAAACAAGGCAATCGAGAGGGAGGCGGGAGGGAGCTATAAAGAAAAGGAATGTTAGGAAAAACCCAGAGCACACCGAAAACACCAAAGAAACCGATCACGCAATTTTGGTCGATGACACAAACCCGCCAACACCACCCCATCACTCTGCCCCCCAACTAATAATGTTGCAATAATACATCACATACCACACGACCTGCAAGATTCTTCGATTCCAGATCCCCCAAGCCCGCAGCAATCAGGTAGAGAAAGAGAACTAGCGAGGCTAACCAAGGAGATAGCCTCTCTCCTACATTCCTATATTCGCCCTCTAGAATCCAGACTTAGTAATATTGAGAGCCAATTAACAAAAATTTCAGGCTCTCTTAAACTCATACCCCTACAACCCCATCCAAAACCTCCCCCAAATTCCATGACTACTCTTCCTCTACTTAAGAAATCTGTAACTCTACCTCCCCCCCAGACCAAAACACAACCTACTCCAACACCTCCAACACTTCCAACAGTAGTTAACCCTCCCACTGCACAAAAACCAATTCCCAAGCCCTTGACTATCTCCTCACAAACCAGTTGTCAGTCAACACCAACAGTAATCACCCCAAGTATAAACACACCTGCCCCTAAAACCCCTGCCTCAACAAATACAAACCTACCTAAAACAAAAGGTGCTTCAGGAAGGCCTACTGATCAAAGACCTACCTTAAATATGCCACCTGAGGCATCTCCATATGTGGTAGTCATGACGGGGGTCCCCGAACTCACAGGTGAGGGGACTGAACCTAATTGGTCATTACTGAACAAGGTTCAGCACTGGCTGAATATAAACCGCCCCGTCCCGCCTCCCTGGAACAGCAGAATAGCATCAGTATGCCGGACCTCGTCGGTAGGCTCTAGGAAAAAAACTATTCAGGGAGATTGCATAGTAATCACGTTCGAGGAACCCAGTATAGCCGAGCATATCTGCTCCTGGGAATACAATAACACCTCAGGGGGGATCACAACAAGATCTTTGTCCTACTTCTATCCAAAAAGGTATAACAATAACAATCATATAAGCCTTACTGATAACATCTGGCGGAAACCAATCCCGCAACCGTGGGAGCTAGAGGTCGCTGGGCCAAAGCTACCACCGCGACATAGCGACCACGATAATTCCTGGTGGTCAGCAAATCGGAATCATCAGCAGAGAGAAGTACCATGGCAGATTATGGGCCCACAAAACAGATTTAGAAACTGGGAGCAGTGGGAGAGACCACTCCATCAACTATATGGATCCAACTATAGAGATAACACTAATGGGCAAAACTGGCTAGGCATACCAACCATGAACCGGTTCAGCGGCCTGGAAATGGTCGATTGACCAAAAATCAAAACCCCAGAGGCCTCACCAATAACCCTGGCTCCTTGCATTTCCATCTCTGCCCCTCAACAAATGAAAAACATAGCCCTAGATAACACATCTACCCAGCTTTCTGTGGTCTTTTGGAACGTGGCTGGCCTCAGAAACAAAATCGAGGACGGTTCGGTTGTCGGCTTCCTGAAGCACACTCAAATCATCTGCCTACAAGAGACTTGGGCTACGACGCCCCTTCACCTCGTGGGGTACAGGACATTCACATCTCCTGCCCTTCCCAGCATTTCAGGCAGACCCAAAGGGGGATTGGTAATCTACCTGGCAAACACAATCGCTGACACGAAGATCTACAAGGCAGATTTACTATCGAATTTCCAGATCCTCACTCTTATAATTGGGAAAAATCTCTCCATTACAATAATTAACATATATAACAATCTAGAGGATGATAACTTCCTGAACGTTCTTTCCCGAATTGAAGAAAAAATCATCGAACACTGTCACCCCAAACAGAAAAAGGAAAATTCCCATGTAATCTGGGGAGGAGATTTTAACCTTCATCCCTGCCCCAAAAATGACACCTGTGGAATGGTAGACGAACATGACAACCCCCTAGTCCACTTTATCCATTCAGGAGTGGGCCAGCTATGAACAAAATTCTTTCCGATCTGGATTTGCAAATCATAAACCCCATTCAAGAGTTTAATAATAAGCTAGAACCCACTTACAGAGGAAGGGGCCACGAGACTACCGTGGACTATGTAATAGTCGCTGAAGGCTTGAAAGAACAAATTAACAATATGAGTATTTTGGAAAACAATCTCAGTGATCACTCCGCATTAAGCCTAAACCTTCAAACAAACCAACCAAGATCACTTATGGCAACCATAGCAAACACGCTAACACAGAATAGGCTCGAACTGGGTAAAAGTAACGGATTTACGATAAAATGGGAAAAAGTGGACCCCAACATTCTCACAAAACGGTTAGTAACATCCGCTTATAATAACATCTTGATCTGTCTCGACCCTCACGCGGAGCCAAATCAAATCTTGGAAAACTTCAACCTAATAATAGAACAAGTCAAAAAACTGCTAACCAATACACCTAATCAAAATAAAAAAAGCTCCATAGGTTGGTTCAACCGAGACTGCACTAAAGCGCAGACCAACTTGAGGAAAGCTCTCGGAAATTCAAACAGAGATAAAACAAACATCCAAGCTCTTCGACGGGAGTATAATATTGCCAGAAGAACAAGGAAAAAAGAGTTAAAACAATCCTTGTGGAATGCTCTGCACAAGAGTGCACTTCAGAAAGACAGCCAGGCATTCTGGAAAATAGTCAAATCTCCCTCGCTTACCGACTCTAACGCCCCAAAAATAGACGTGGCTATTGATGAGGATATGTGGGTGAACCACTTTTCAAAAATTTTCAAACTGCAACCCAATACCGAAGATCCCCAGTCTAACATCAATCCAGTAGTCTATCCCATATTACTGGAGGTAGATCTGCAGGACTTTGAAAAGGCGCTATCTTCAAGCAAGTGTGGAAAAGCCCCCGGCCCCGATGGGGTCCCAGTCGACTTATTTAAACATCTTCCCGACCTTTGGGTACCAATAATTACAAGAGTTTGTATAGCAACAACGAAACTCGGCCTGTTAGATTCATGGTCATCTTCCATCATGGTCCCAATCTATAAGAAGGGGGAGCGACAGGACCCTAAGTGCCATCGACCAATCTCCCTCCTCGACTCTCTGGGCAAATTAGTTGGCAGAGTCCTCCTCGAAAAGCTACAACAATGGGTAGAAGACAAAAACATCCTCTCGCACCTACAGTTTGGCTTTAGGGAGGGCTTTGGAACCATCGAACAGGCCTTAAATCTAAGCCTGTTAACATCCAAATACACCCACGCTAAACCTGGTGCCATTCATATGGTATACGTGGATCTGTCTTCCGCTTTTGACTGCGTTTCACATGCTAAGCTTTGGTCACTGTTGAGCGAAATGGGGGTAGATCCCCCCCTCTTGGACTTTTTAAGGGAGCTTTACAGTGAAGCCACTGCGAGAGTGAGGTATGGGACAAGAGGTGAACTGACGGCACAATTCAGTGTAGAGCGGGGAGTGAGGCAAGGTTGTGTCCTGGCCCCCTTCCTCTTCTCTCTTTACACCAACGGCCTAGAAGAGTCCATGCTGAGAGGGGGGAGGGACCTTCCAAGAGCAAAAGATCGCTTGATCCCCGCGCTACTTTACGCGGACGACGCAGTCATTTTAGCTCGAACCCCCATTGAACTGCAGAAATCTTTATCCAAATACGCAGATTTTATGGGTGCCTTGGATTTGCACATTAACATCAAAAAAACTTTTGTCATGGTGGTTGGCGGACCAAGAAAAGTAACTAAGTCCATCTTTCTGAATAATCAAAAAATTGAAAAGACCTCACAATACCCTTACTTAGGTATTATGATAGATGACGCCCTAAACTGGAAAGCGGCGGTTGAGGCCAGGAGACATTTATTTAAACGAGCGATCATGGCGCTGATGAAATTTTCAAATAAACTAGGAAAAAGACCTCCAGTAGAACTGCTACAGATTTACGCTGCGAAATGCCAAGCCATCGCACTATACGGTGCAGGGATCTGGGGACATACATCCACCGGCTCTATACAAAAAGAAGAAAACATCTTCATGAGATTCCTTTTATCAACTCCACGAGGCACCTCCACTTACGCCTCACACGTAGAATTGGGAATCTCATATATTGAAGATTTAATTAAAATCCAACCACTCATGCTTTGGAGGCGAGTCTGGTTGTCGGAAAAAAATAACCTGACAAAAAGCATCTTACAGGATACTATGGGCTTGGACCACGCCAACAAAATAGCTTGGCTCTCCTATGTAAGACATTTTTTTACCGACCTGGGTTTTCCACAATATTACTATAATCCAGAAAACCTAAAAGATATATCCAAAAAAGATCTGAAGCAAACTGCTCTGAGCCACCTGGAATCCCTGAGATTGTCTTCGCCGATTGCAAAAAAATCTGTTATGCACGCAATAATGACACAACAGTCTTTGAAAATTCAGCTATATTTGACCTTAGAGATCTCTGCATACGAAAAGATGCTCCTCACAAGGTTCAGAATGAACCTTTTCTTCAGATTAGTGACTTTTCTGGAAAAAAACAACTGGAACACTCAGATGGACCTGTGCCCATGTGATGGCCTCTCCCAACAGTCCACCATCCACACAATACTGTTTTGCAAGCTTTTCCACTCCCATCGAAAAATATGGCTAATCCCTCTATTAAAAAAATGGGGCTATAGACAATGCCGTCCAGCTATGTTGGCACTTCAATCCTTGGACTCTGAAACCACTGTGTACCATGTACTAAATTTCCTCAAGTGCATCATGAGGCACAGAAATAATCTGTAAAACAAAGGACCTACCC
Source organism: Lissotriton helveticus (assembly GCF_964261635.1). Classification (NCBI taxonomy): domain Eukaryota; kingdom Metazoa; phylum Chordata; class Amphibia; order Caudata; family Salamandridae; genus Lissotriton; species Lissotriton helveticus. The sequence goes on from NC_136063.1 coordinate 2,057,973,755, forward strand.
ATATTCCACGCAAGCTGTTGGCATTTTTTTTTTTTTTTTTTTTACGGTATATTCAACTGTATTTTTTTACTGTGAATGTTTGTATTTTATGACATCTTTTATGGTTTTGAAAATGCTAAAAAAACGAATAAAGATTATTATTATTATTAAGTGGAGGGGTGCAAGTGTGGGGGGTTCTGCTGGGAAAGCAACATGCAAGGCTCGGATTCCCTGTCGAAGACGTAGATATAGGAAGCTGTCCAGCGGCGTGCGGGTAAGATTTCTAAAGAGGCAGTCAAGGGTTCGAAATTGATCATCTTCATACAGTGTCCCCCAGGTGAAGGAGAGCAGCTCTCTCCTTAAGTTTATGAAAGATCGTCTCCTGCAGTAGTGGCATTGTGGGGTGATAGGCCAGTGGCAAAAGCGGAGAATATAGAGAATCCGCTCCCAGTAGTGTCGCAATTTGGCGCCACGCAGTGATCGTGGCATTCACAGTATTCTGAGTGCGCTCTCGGGATGGGATTTCAGCAAACAGTACCCCCTCTATTGGAATCGGGTGCGCGAGCCAATGTTCGGCTGCTATGTGCGGCATAAATCGGTGGTGTCGCACCCAATAGTATAGATAATCGGCCTGCGCGCTAATGTAATACAATTCCAGGTCCGGTATGGCAAAGCCACCCGCAGCATAAGGTCTGGTGAGCATCAACCACTGTAGTCGAGCCTGCTTCCCCCCCCACACCAACCTAATCAACTCGGTTTTTAACAATGCGAAAAAGTGGCGTCCTGGATAGTACGGAATGTTAAGGAAAAGGTAGAGTAGTTGAGGAAGTATGACCATTTTGATCAAAGAGGCACGTCCAGCTAGCGACAGCGGGAGCCTTATCCAACGGGATGTCTTGTCGGTGATACGGGTGAGTGCAACACCATAATTAAGCCTAATAAGTTCTTCTTTATTCCGAGTAATGCCAATCCCCAGGTAGCGGAACTCGTCATCACACAATTCTAGCAGGTAATCCAAGGGGAAATGCAGCATCGAGCTCGTAGGGGGGAAGAGGCATGATTTTCCCCAATCAATCTGGACTCCAGATATACCATCAAAGACAACAAACTCTCGGAGAGGCGTATTGAGGTTAGTGCTGGGATCGCGAACATAGAGCATTATGTCGTCGGCATACATTGAGACAAGGATCTGCCACAGTTGGCATCTCAGAGCCATATCGTTATGCCGTTGCCGTAGTCTAGCCACCAGTGGTTCAGTGACCAACGCAAATAAGAGAGGTGACAGGGGACAGCCTTGCCTGGTGCCCCGGGCAATTGGGATAGACGTGGACACATGACCATTGATCTGTACTCTGGCGCCCGGTAGACAATATAGGAGCTTAATCCATTAAATAAATATAGGGGGGAAGCCCATCCGTTGCATGACTCCGAATAAATAGTCCCATTCAACAGAATCGAACGCCTTGGTGGCATCGAGAAAGACCGCCGCTAAAGGTTGATCAGGGGAGACAGCGTCCAGGACGGTGAAAAGCATACGTAATTTATGAGGTGTTGATTGTCCCGGGACAAACCCAGATTGATCCGGAAGTGTTAAGCAATCGAGTAGTAAGATCAGCCTGTTGGCAATGAGTTTTGCCGATATCTTAGCGTCGCAATTGAGCAAAGAAAGGGGGCGATAGGAGCCACACATGTGAGAGGGTTTGTCGGGTTTCAGGAGGGAGATAATGAGCGCGTCTCTCATGGATGGCGGAAGGATCCCTACTTCAAGGGATTTTTTGAACACTTCTCGTAGGATAGGTGCCATCAGGTCAACGTAGGTTTTATAAAATTCAATAGAGATGCCGTCCAGGCCAGTGGCTTTTCCAGATTACATGCCCATAATGGCATCCCAGACCTTGTCAAATTCGAATGGGGCACTTAGGAATTCTCGGTCCACATCGCTAAGCCAACCTAAGGCTGCGTCGCCTAGGTAGGAATCTAGGTTAAGGTCCCGCTGACCAACACTTGCATACAGGTTGGCGTAGTGATTGGTGAATTCATCTACGATGGTAGTAGTATCCCAGCATCTCGTGCCATCTGATCGTTCCAGGTCAATTATATAATTGGAGTGCCGTGGTTTTTAAAGCACATCAGCAAGAGCTTTGCCAGGGTGCTCCCCTTCTCCATATCTACGCGCCACCCAGTGTTTGCCACAAAAGCGTACCTCCCTATCCGCTTCTGCCATGTATTCCGTCAGCGTCTGCCTAAATTTGCTTGGAGTGTCACCGTCTGGGCGGCTAGCTAGGAGAGTGTCAAGCTTACGTAGTTCTAGCTCTAGTCTCCGAAGGTAGAAAGTGATACACTTTAAGACTCCCGCTCCTTTAGAGATGCGCACCCCCCTAATGGTAACTTTGAATGCTTCCCAAATTGTTTCCACGCTCCGCACAGATCCCTTGTTGACCTCAAAGAATTCTCGAATCTCATCCTCCAGTTCCGCTCGGAAGACCTCATCGAGCAGCATACGCGCATTCAGCCGCCATGCGCTGCATGGACACTCAACGGTCGAGGGGGAGAGAGTGAGCAAGACTGGTGCGTGATCGGAATATGTCCTGGCTAAGTGTTGCATTGCTGTGACAAGAGAGACCAGACCCCAAGATAAAAGCTAGAAGTCCAGTCGCGCCCAAGAGGCGGCCTGAGCAGTAAAGTGTGTGCCCTCGCGTCGGTGTGGATAGATGTGTCGCCAAGCATCTGACAGAAAGTTATCAGAGATGATGTCATGGAGCGCAGCGGCTGCTTTGGTGCGGTGGTGTGGCGCGGGATTAGATCTATCAGTAAAGGGGTATTGTTCCATAGTGACACCCCTTAATGACTTAACGTCCAAGACAATGCCTAAGAAAGTTCAGTGGACACACAGCTGTCAAAAGGCATTTGATGACCTGAAGTAGGCCATGTGCACTGCACAAGTTCTGCAAAGTCCAGACTACTCCAACGAATTCATTGTTCAAACAGATGCTTCTGAGTTGGGGGTAGGGGCTGTGATATCACAATTGAATAAAAATGGTCAAAACCAGCCAGTAGCTTTTATTAGCAGAAGGCTGACCCATAGAGAGAAACGTTGGTCAGCTATTGAGAGGGAGGCCTTTGCTGTGGTTTGGGCACTGAAGAAGCTGAGGCAATACTTGTTTGGTACTCACTTCAAAGTTCAGACAGACCATAAGCCCCTCTTGTGGCTAAAACAGATGAAGGGTGAACATCCCAAATTGCTCAGGTGGTCCATTTCCCTACAGGATATGGACTTTACAGTGGAACATAGACCTGGGAGTAACCATGCCAATGCAGATGGACTCTGCAGATATTGCCAATTAGAACATGAAGACTCAACTGGTCAAGGTTTGTTTAATGTCCAGGCGTTGGGGGGGGTTGTGTAGGAGAGTAGGGTCTGCTTCCTATGGTTACCCCCACTTTTTGCTGTGATTCTCTGTTTTCTTTTTACTTGAGTGTGGCTGTGGCCCTACTAATCAGGCCCACAGCCCAGCTGTTCTCTCTCTAAATTGATATCATGTACTTTAGGTACATACCAGATTGATTACTGGGTCACCCTTGTGAGCCCCTGTATAGTGTACCCTAGGTACCCAGGGCATAGGTGCACCTTAGGCCTACCAGGGGCTGCAGCATGTATTGTGCCACCCCTGGTTTGCCTTCCAAACTGACACCAGAGGTCTGTTCATACAGCCTGGGTATGGTGGTGTAATCACCCCTTACTTAGATATAGTATATCAATCAATCAATCAATCATAGAGATTTGTATAGCATGCTACTCACCCGTAAGGGTCTCAAGGCGCTGGGGGGGGGGGTCGCTACTGCTCGAACAGCCGGGTCTTGAGTAATTTCCTGAAGGAGAGGTGATCCTGGGTCATTCGTAGGTGAGTTGGGAGGGAGTTCCATGTCTTGGCCGCAAGGTAGGAGAAGGATCTTCCTCCGACGGTGGATTTCCGAATTCTTGGGACGGAGGCGAGGGCAAGGCTGGCGGATGGGAGCTGGCGGGTGGGTGTGTAGAAAGTGAGGCGGCTGTTGAGGTACTTCGGGCCCAAGTTGTGGAGAGCCTTGTGTGCGTGGGTGAGGAGTCTGAAAGTGATCCTCTTGTTGACAGGGAGCCAGTGCAGGTTTTTCAGGTGGGCGAAGATGTGGCTGCGGCGCGGGATATCCAGGATGAGTCATGCTGAGGCGTTCTGGATGCGCTGGAGTCTTTTCTGGAGTTTGACTATGGTTCCAGCGTAGAGGGTGTTCCCATAGTCCAGACGGCTGGTGACGAGGGCCTGGGTGACCATCTTCCTGGTCTCGGTGGGGATCCATCGTAAGATCTTTCGGAGCATGCGCAAGGTGTTGAAGCAGGTTGATGAGACTGCGTTCACTTGCTTGGTCATCATGAGGGAGGAGTCCAGGATGACACCCAGGTTATGTGCGTGGTCCGTTGGTTTGGGTGCGCTGCCCAGGGCAGGCGGACACCAGGAGTCGGAGGGCGATGATCCCAGGATGAGGACTTCCGTCTTGTCTGAGTTCAGTTTCAGGTGGCTCTTCTTCATCCATTCAGCGACGTCTTTCATCCCTTCCTGCAGGCTGGTTCTGGCGGTGGCGGGGTCATTGGTGAGGGAGAGGATCAGTTGGGTATCGTCGGCGTAGGAGATGATGTTGAGGTCGTGTTTGCGTGCGATGGCTGCGAGAGGGCTCAAGTAGACATTGAAGAGGGTTGGGCTGAGTGATGATCCTTGTGGTACGCCGCAGATGACTTCGGTGGCCTCGCATCTGAAATGGGGAGGCGGACTCTCTGAGTTCTTCCGGCGAGGAATAAGATAATCCACTCCAGTGCCTTCTCTTGGACTTCGATGTTGCTGAGGCGCTGCACTAGGGTGCGGTGGCAGACAGTGTCGAACGATGCAGAGAGGTCCAGGAGGATGAGGCCCGCTGTTTCCCAGTTGTCAAGCAGGGATCTGATGTCGTCAGTGGCTGCAATGAGGGCGGTCTCGGTGCTGTGGTTGGCTCGGAAACCGGACTGCAACGGGTCGAGGGATCCGTTCGTCTCGAGGAAGGCGGCAAGCTGTCTGTTGACGGTCTTCCCGATGACTTTGGCAGGAAAAGGGAGGAGCGAGATGGGGCGGTAGTTCTTGAGGTCGGTGGGGTCTGCTGTTGGTTTCTTCAGGAGGGCGCTGAGCTCGGTGTGCTTCCAGATCTCCAGGAAGGTGGCGGTGTTGAAGGAGGTGTTGATGATGTCCCGGGGTTGGGGTGCGATGATAGAGTCGGCCTTGTTGAAGACGTGGTGGGGGCAGGGGTCGGTAGGAGATCCGGAGTGGATGGTGTTCATTGTGCGGGTGGTGTCTTCGGTGCTGACCGGTGTCCAGGCGCAGAGGGTGGTAGTAGGGGGCGTTGGTTCGGTGGTTGGGTGCGTGGTAGGTGCGCTGAAGCTGTTGTGTATGTCGGCGATCTTGCGGTGGAAGAAGGTGGCGAGTGAGTCGCAGAGGTCTTGCGAGGGGGTGATGCCATTGTTTCCGGCGCTGGGGTTGGAGAGCTCTTTGACGATGCTGAAGAGTTCCTTGCTGTTGTGGGCGTTGTTGTCCAGTCGTTCTGTGAATGCTGTCTTCTTGGTGGTGCGGATCAGCTGGTGGTGTTTGCGGGTGGCGTGCTTGAGGGCAGTCATGTTGTCTGTGGTCTGGTCGTGACGCCAGGCTTTCTCGAGGGTGCGGCAGTTTTTCTTGGAGTTCTTGAGTTCGTTGGTGAACCAGGAGGCTTTCTTGCTGCCGGGTCTGCTGGGAGGGTTCTTCAGTGGTGCGAGGTCATTAGCACAGTTGGTGAGCCACTGTGTGAGGTTGCTGGCTGCTTCGTTGGGGTCCGTTGTGCTGGCGGGAGGGTTTGGCGGAGGGAGGTGGTGAGCTGCTCGGTTGTGATCTTGCTCCAGCTCCTGCGAGGAATCTGTTGCGGGTGGTGGTGCGTTGTTGTTCTTCTGAAACTGAAGTGGATGTAGCAGTGGTCAGTCCAGTGGAGTCTGGTGAAGTGGCTGAAGGAGATGTGCTTGCTGGAGGAGAAGACGGGGTCAAGCATGTGGCCGGCGTAGTGGGTGGGGGTGTTCACCAGTTGATTGATTGCGAGGTTGGCGAGGTTGTCCAGCAGGGCAGTGGTGTTGCTGTCCTTGTTGTTCTCCAGGTGGAAGTTGAGGTCCCCTAGGAGGATGTAGTCAGCGGAGGGGATGGCGTGCGGGCTGATGGAGTCTGCGATGTCTTCGCTGAATTGTGTGCGTGGTCCCTGAGGTCTGTAGAAGAGGGTGCCTCTGAGGGTGGTCTTGGGATCGGTGTGTATATGGAAGTGGAGGTGTTCGGCTGTGGTGAAGGTGTCGTCGGAGTTGGTCGTGATGCGGATGGTGTTCCTGTGGACGATGGCGATGCCTCCTCCAGTCTGGTTGACGCGGTCCTTCCGGGTGATCTTGTATCCGTCCGGGATGGCTATGGCGATGTCAGGCGCTGAGGAGGTGTTCATCCAGGTTTCTGTAAGGAAGGCGACGTCCGGTGTTGTTGTGTCGAGCAGGTTCCAGAGTTCGACGGCGTGTTTGTGGACGGAGCGGGTGTTGAGCAGGATGCACTTGAGGTGATTGTTGCTGATGTTCGGTTTGTCGGGTGCGGTGCAGGTCCGGTTGCAGGTGAACTTGCAGGCTTCGCAGGTGAAGGGTCCGTGGGTGCGTTTCGGGGTGGCTCGGTGGCAGGCGGGGTTCTGGTCGGGTTTGAGTGCGTTGAGGGTGGCGGTGTCATAGGTCCGTCGCGTGGGCTGGCATCCACGGGGGCCAGGGGTCCTGGCACTGGGCGTGGTCCAGGCACGGACGGGCGTAGACAGGCTTGCCTTTGGCGCACCTTCGGTTCACAATCGGCGCGCCCGCACGCTGTGCGTACGCCGTACGTCCTCCATATGAGGGGCTGAGGGAGGGAGGAGCAGCTTGGAGGCGGGAGTGGGGTGGCGAATGGGAACGGCAGCGGGGCGGGGCCTCAGGGAGCAGCGGCGGGAAGCAGAGGGCGAGGCGGGGAGCGGGGGGGCACAGAAGGCAAAAGGGGGGACGAGGGGGACACAATCACAGGTACAGAAGGCAAGAAGGGGAAACAATCACAGGGTACAGAGTTGAAGAGGAAAAACAATTACAGTTAAACAGAAGGCAAAAGATAAAAAATGAAAAAACGATAAAACACGGCGCAGGTTACCACAGAGAGACTCAGGAAACAGCGGTCAGAGCGTAGCACAGCGCACAGCACGGGGAGGACCAGGCGGTGGCTAGGGAGGCGACCTACCTGGTGGCAGGGTATAGGAATACCTATATCTATATATACATATAGACACATATACACCTATAAGTCACTCCTATGGCAGGCCTTAACAATCCTGGAAGGTAAATGCCAAGGTTTGGGTCCTGTAACTGAACTGGCTTGGACCACTGAACTATACTAAACAAAGAAAGGGGCCAGACAGATTGGTTTTACTACTTATGATTTCAAACAGCACATCACTTCTGGATGGTCATCTATTTTATTTTAGTTTTTTGTATTTTTAGAAAATATTTAGATATTTGAAATATGTCATCAAATAAACAGTCGTCAGACAGTGAAAATATACATACAAACAATGAAAAATGTGCAAGAATATATACAAGTGCTATACAAATAATCAAAAATGGATACTATACATTGACACATGTAACACCAAACAATGTTGAATCAATGACCTAACGAAACTTCAAGCATTAGGAACCAGTCCTTTCTATTGGATACAAAAAGACAAGCGGACCTCTAATCACAGAGAGCTGCCTGCCTGTCTGGCTAAGCCAAGGATAGGAAAAGTAAATTTAAAGGGTTGCGCAACAAGGGATAACACTGTATAGGTCTCAATGGTCCTTGCGGCACCCAAATTCTTTCTCCGAGGCTCAGAGTCAACGCGTTTCAAACCTCAACGCTAGTAGGGGTTCTCCTCAGGACACGGACTGGGTGGAGCCGGAACTGTGAATAATAATGGTGAAGAAAACTTGGTGTAAGTGTTGTGTACTATTATGAAATAAACAATCTGGTATCTCAAAGGAAAAGTGAATAATACCTGTAAATGACAATTAATTGTCAATTGTAGATAGATGCAGTATGGACGGGCCGGGATTTCAGTCAGGAGGATGTTGCAGATTAATGGAAACACCTCTCATATATCGTGGTTCTGAAACCAGATAAGGAGGAGAGTAAGTACCACTGAATTACACACAAGTTAGTCCCTTTGCACTTGTTAGGTTAAGGGCCTACCCGTTTCGGAAGGTGTTTATCGCACTACTTGTCAGGATTACAATTAATCTTAACAGGGCTCGTAGTTTTTTTGAGGAGGCGGGTCTCCGCTGGCGCTTCCCTGAAAAAATCATAAATGAGGTATAGCGTTTGTATACGTGTGTGACAAAGCTGTAGTTTCAACACATGTAACACAGTTCATAAAGGGCCAAACCCATTGGGGGCTCGGTGTTTTTGAAACTCACTGTTTCAGAAGACGCCCTGCGTCATGACTCCGCGTTCACTCTGATGTACTTTTTTATCAGCAGAGTCGGTAATTCTGGAATAATAAGAAAACCAGGTGTCAAGGACCCAGCCCATTCTAGCTTAAACCGCGCCGCACATCAGCGCTCCGAAACGTGGTCCGACTTACTTGTAGTGCGATCTACCGAAATGATAGGTTTCCTGCATGCACGGGCGGCGTTCGGCGTGTAAGCGCCGCGCGCGTTTGAAGTTGACTTAAAGGGGACGTTGCAGGTCACGTGTACCTGCGGGGTTTCTGGTACATGTAGTGCCTCTGAATGCTGGCTTGGAAGTGGGGACATCCTTAGCGACTGACTGAAGGAGGCCAGGTTTGACAATGTATGGCAGGCGTATTGAAACCAATTGGAACAAGACAGAACCCAACACGCCACGGACATTATTGCCACAGAAAAAGGAGATTCTGAGTAACGGATGTCTCATGCAGATCAAAGATTGCTTGATTCTGACAGGTCATTGAGACCTGAGTTCGCAGTGTCGAATTTTAGTATTAAATACGCTTCCCTCTGTGAGAGGCGTAAATCTGGGTCACCACCCCCCCCCAACTTTAATGACAGAGAGCACAGTCCATTTCAATTCATCCGCCTTGTGATTCTTCTGCAGGTAGTGTGCCACTAACGGAGCAGTAAGTATTTTGTTGTTGATTCTGGACCTGTGTTGGATTATTCTTTGTCTGACTTCTTGTGTGGTTTTACCAATGTGCACCTTTTGGCACGGGCATGAGATGGCATAAACCACGTACTTGGTTTTACAGTTCGTATGTTCATCATGCCGCCAGAATTTCTTGCCGTCCGTGAATACCGAGCCTTCCACTGTAAGGTTACACACCGAGCAGGTGCCACATTTTCTGTGGCCCTTGACTGGATTTGAGTAACACAGCAAAACAGCTTAGTGTATCAGACAAATTGTTGAGACTACAAAAGAAGCATGTCAGAACCGAACTGCACGGACATTTCCTACTTGCCAATTTAAAAGCTGGGGTTATACCCTGGGGCTTACAGATCAAAAACTTCCCTGTTATTTTCACTGACGATCCAGTTTATAGAAAAGGGTTTAGCTGCATCAGCACAAAGTGCAGCAGAGACTTGATGGTGCACACCATTGAAACGGCCCATAGAATCTGCAAAAAGGAGGAGGAGGAAATCGCAGAACAGCTTCAAGCCATCAAAGATAATCACACTGAAACAGAAGCCAAATCACTGTTAGAAAAGATTGAAAAAGAATTGGCAATGTTTAAAGATCACACTATCAACTTTAAAACGACCAAGTTTGAAAAAGATCTCAAAAGTTTCAGTCTCGAGGCAGACTACCCGTATCTCAAAGACAAGTTTTATACTCGCCAAGACTCTACTAGGTTCTTGAATACTTACCAAGGTAGATCTAGAAAGAAGTTTTCCACGTTCTCAGAGACTTCCTCCTCAGAATCTACTGGAGATTCGGATGCTGGCGAAGGTCCCTCAAATAGAAACCCTACCAAAAGACCTTTTTTAGGACAGGGCCAGCAACAGAAGAGAACCAGATTCAAGCCACAATGGGAGATGACAACACGCAAACAGCACTACAAGTCCTAAATAAATCTCCGATCATCAACATCTCTAATAAAGTGCTAACTGACGCTGAAAGAGAAGTCCTCGAGTTGGGCCTCTCGTTTGTACCAGGTACATTCATGGACTTCACCAGGATTAAGATCGAAATAACCAAATTTTTCAGGAAGCTGTGTCTAAGATGGTTCTTTCGGGAATCACCGGACCAAGCACAAACCGAAGCATCCGGCTTGAGGAACAAGTCATCATTCTGTCCTCCCAACCATAACACCTCCAAAAACATCATCACTTTTGAACGGGTGGTTATGTAATCATTGAATGCCCTGGAAAAGAAACGCCCCTATGTACCATCCAATATAACCAAAGAACAAAAAGAAGCAATTCTTCAGCTGAAGAATCAACAGGACGCCATCATTAGACCTGCGGATAAGGGAGGTGCGGTCGTCCTTTGGTCAAAGGAGCTGTACAGAGCTGAAGGAAGGAGCCACGTTGATAACCGTGAGTGGTACCGTCCTATACCACAGGACCCTACAAGTCAAATATCACAGGAAGTGAAGATACTGGTCAATGAAGCCAGGGAAAAGGGGATACTCGGCCCTAAAGAAGCAGAGTACTTAATCAAGAAATATCTGCGAGTACCGCATCTTTACTTCTTACCCAAAGTCCATAAGGACGCCACGACACCCCCTGGGCGGCCTATAGTATCCGGCTGCGACTCGGTCCTGGAGCCTATTTCCCAGTTCGTCGATGTCTTCCTAAACCTCTAGTAGTACAAGTGCCATCATATCTTCGCGACACGATGGACTTCATCAATAAAGTGGAACTATTAGAGTTTGATTCTACCAAGCTACTGATGGTGACGATGGATGTTGCGTCACTTTAAACGCAAATCCCTCAGCAAGACGGACTCGACGTGCTTGAGATATATCTGGAAAAGAGGCCACGACCACACAGGGTTCCAACCGAGCTAATTCTAGCATTTGCAGGACTCGCTTTGAAAAGAAATTATTTTACATTTGAGGACGATTTTTTTCTACAGGTGAAAGGATCAGCGATGGGCTGTCCGTTTGCTCCTGAAATGGCGATCTTGTACATGGGGCAATACGAGGAGAAGTTTGTTCATAACAACAACCCGTTCAAACCACATATCCAGCAATGGCTGCGATATATAGATGACGTCTGGTGCGTTTGGAATGGATCAATAGAAGCATTGGAGGCATTTCACATCTGGCTGAACAATCGCAGTCCGGACATCAAGTTCAGCCTCACTTACGACTCTAAATCACTGCCGTTCCTAGACGTGGAAGTCAAGGCCACCTCGGAGGGGCTTGCTTGCTCCCTGTACCAAAAAAATACTGATTAAAAACAACGCCTTGCACTTCAAGAGTTACCATCATAGTAGCCTAAAGAATAACCTGCCCTACGGACAATTTCTCAGGGTCAGGAGGAATTGTTCTAGAATTCAAGACTATGACATCCACAGTCAAGCCCTGGTTAAAAAACTACAGGAGAGAGGATACCCGAGAAAGCTTCTCAAGCATTCGATGAAGAGGGCAAGATGGACACCCAGGGAGCATCTGCTTGAAAAAAGACTTAGATTGCCAACTCAACGCATGGTATGTGTGTCCACATTTGGACCCCATACACATCCCTTACAAAAAAGCATTCGGAATGCGTGGCATCTAGTGGAAGAAGTGCTCCCAGACGTGGGATCGCCTTTGTTCGCACTAAAAAAGAATCGCAGCATAGGACAACTGATCACCAGCACAAGACCACAAAAGAAGCGCGATTCCCAGAGGACAATATTCGGCGCAAATCCAGTCAAGGGCCACAGAAAATGTGGCACCTGCTCGGTGTGTAACCTTACAGTGGAAGGCTCGGTATTCACGGACGGCAAGAAATTCTGGCGGCATGATGAACATACGAACTGTAAAACCAAGTACGTGGTTTATGCCATCTCATGCCCGTGCCAAAAGGTGCACATTGGTAAAACCACACAAGAAGTCAGACAAAGAATAATCCAACACAGGTCCAGAATCAACAACAAAATACTTACTGCTCCGTTAGTGGCACACTACCTGTAGAAGAATCACAAGGCGGATGAATTGAAATGGACTGTGCTCTCTGTCATTAAAGTTGGGGGGGTGGTGACCCAGATTTACGCCTCTCACAGAGGGAAGCGTATTTAATACTAAAATTCGACACTGCGAACTCAGGTCTCAATGACCTGTCAGAATCAAGCAATCTTTGATCTGCATGCGACATCCGTTACTCAGAATCTCCTTTTTCTGTGGCAATAATGTCCGTGGCGTGTTGGGTTCTGTCTTGTTCCAATTGGTTTCAATACGCCTGCCATACATTGTCAAACCTGGCCTCCTTCAGTCAGTCGCTAAGGATGTCCCCACTTCCAAGCCAGCATTCAGAGGCACTACATGTACCAGAAACCCCGCAGGTACACGTGACCTGCAACGTCCCCTTTAAGTCAACTTCAAATGCGCGCGGCGCTTACACGCCGAACGCCGCCCGTGCATGAAGGAAACCGATCATTTCGGTAGATCGCACTACAAGTAAGTCGGACCACGATTCGGAGCGCTGATGTGCGGCGCGGTTTAAGCTAGAATGGGCTGGGTCCTTGACACCTGGTTTTCTTATTATTCCAGAATTACCGACTCTGCTGATAAAAAAGTACATCAGAGTGAACGCGGAGTCATGACGCAGGGCGTCTTCTGAAACAGTGAGTTTCAAAAACACCGAGCCCCCAATGGGTTTGGCCCTTTACGAACTGTGTTACATGTGTTGAAACTACAGCTTTGTCACACACGTATACAAACGCTATACCTCATTTATGATTTTTTCAGGGAAGCGCCAGCGGAGACCCGCCTCCTCAAAAAAACTACGAGCCCTGTTAAGATTAATTGTAATCCTGACAAGTAGTGCGATAAACACCTTCCGAAACAGGTAGGCCCTTAACCTAACAAGTGCAAAGGGACTAACTTGTGTGTAATTCAGTGGTACTTACTCTCCTCCTTATCTGGTTTCAGAACCACGATATATGAGAAGTGTTTCCATTAATCTGCAACATCCTCCTGACTGAAATCCCGGCCCGCCCATACTGCATCTATCTACAAGTGACAATTAATTGTCACTTACAGGTATTATTCACTTTTCCTTTGAGATACCAGTTACGAGTCCGAGTGTTTATTTCATAATAGTACACAACACTTACACCAAGTTTTCTTCACCATTATTATTCACAGATCCGGCTCCACCCAGTCCATGTCCTGAGGAGAACCCCTACTAGCGTTGAGGTTCGAAACGCGTTGACTCTGAGCCTCGGAGAAAGAATTTGGGTGCCGCAAGGACCATTGAGACCTAGACAGTGTTATCCCTTGTTGCGCAACCCTTTAAATTTACTTTTCCTATCCTTGGCTTAGCCAGACAGCCAGGCAGCTCTCTGTGATTAGAGGTCCGCTTGTCTATTTGTACCCAATAGAAAGAACTGGTTCCTAATGCTTGAAGTTTCGTTAGGTCATTGATTCAACATTGTTTGGTGTTACATGTGTCAATGTATAGTATCCATTTTTGATTATTTGTATAGCACTTGTATATATTCTTGCACATTTTTCATTGTTTGTATGTATATTTTCACTGTCTGACGACTGTTTATTTGATTACATATTTCAAATATCTAAATATTTTCTAAAAATTCAAAAAACTTAAATAAAATAGATGACCATCCAGAAGTAATGTGCTGTTTGGAATCATAAGTAGTAAAACCAATCTCTCTGGCCCCTTTCTTTGTTTAACAATCCTGGAGGCAGAGTGCTTGGTTTATTGTGAGAGGGTACCCTAGCATGAGCTGCGACCCCCTGCAGCTTTCGGAACCATCTCTTTAGAGCTGTTCTGTGATATAGCCATACCATATACTATTAAGTGCATTATAATCCTTGCGGGTAATGCTAACTTTGGTTTGGCTTTATCAAAACATGCCGTGTAAGGTGTCAAACACTTTGGAATACTACCCCCCTCCAGTCCTGGTGGCGGGGGTAGCATTCCACCCTTCTAGAGGGAAAAGACATGTAGTTACTGGTTTAACCGGTTAAAGTTAAACAGAGCCTCAGCATCACAAAATGGATGCTGCTGCCACAGACACAAGTCTGACCTCCTGTTGCTCGATGAAACTCCGTCAGGGGAGGCTTGGACAATAAGTTTCCTGTCCAGGGAGGTGCCAGCACCTCCCCAGACAGGCTTTAGTGTATCGGGGCAGGGAGAGCTGTATTCAGTGAATGCTTTCCAGACACTGCCTGGGGCACACAAGGTGCGCCATGCATTTCCCAGTTCAAACTGGTTGCTGGGGCACTCTTTCCCAGCTCTGGCGCGAAACTGGACAAAGGGAAAGGGGGTAACCACCCCCTACCCAGGTCCACCCATAAGAGGGACCTTAAGGGTAGTCCAGCCCCTAAACTTAGTATAAGTATAGGAGCCCAGTCCCTAGGACTTTATATTACCCTGGACGAAACTCTGAAACATAAATCCTGGACCTTCGACATTCCATTTCGACTGGAAGACATAAGACATCTCCCTTGTGGTTAAGGAGTGACCACCCTGTTCAAACAGGCACCAACAGCAACTTTGCCTGTCTGCATTTTTGAGGCTCCCGCTGGATCCCGAAGAATCTGCGACACAGGACATGGACTTCCAAACATCTCTGACACCGACCTTCGCTCACAGCAAAGCTGAGACCCATGGCTGACACGAGATACATGGGACAGGAACTCCTGGACATCCTGCATTTTGCAAGCTGCACTCACTTCACGAAGTAACTTGAATTCGTGCATTGGGGTGCTTCAAGCTTCAGACCCGAGCCCTATTTGCACGGAAGCTCAGAGGCCCCCACTCCACGAGTGACCCATGGGCCCACTTTTGCATCTCAGCTCAATGCATCTTTGCGCTACCTAGTCTGTTGGCTAGTGGGCCCCGAAGACTTTCCTTTACATCTAACTTGCTTTCCTGGTTGCTCCAGGCTTGCTCCAACTTCCCTACAAAGGAGAAGTTTCTCAGACCTTGCTGGTCTGCTCCGAAGCCAATCTTGACATCCTGCATGAGATGCATTTGCCAAGGCTTGTTGGGTCTAGTCCGGATACCGACACTGCAGTCAACTAGATCCTTTGTGGGCAGCTCGAATCCAGCTCCTGGTTGTCATTGACACCTCCTGGTCCTCGTAGCTGAAGAGACAATCTTCACATCTTCACCTGAAATCACCGACATCCGGTGGCATCTTCCTATTGCCACCCTGGTCACTGGCAAGTTACCCAGACTTTGTCCCTTCTGCTTTCAGGTTCCACAGATCTTTGATCTACCCTTGGATCCTCCCAGACACTTTTCCCTCTGGTTGCCTGCAGCACTTCTTTGCAGCTCTCCATTGAACACGACGACAAAACCCGACACGAAAAGACACCTATGCACCTGGCTTCCCTGGGTGAGGTAACACGAGTACTCTGCTGCTCCCGTGGGTCTTGACCTCAGAGTTTCCTAGTTTAAAAGGGTTCCATTGTAGTCCATCCGGAAGTGTCCTTAAATTTTATATTTGTTACTTCTTCGTTTCCCATATAAAGTCAATGGTAACCCGCAGCAGTGTTTAGACACTGCACACATCTCCCGTGTGCCTCCTACTTCCTAACCTTTGGTTGTTTAGAGTAGTCCCAGCGATTCCACTGGCCCCAGGCCTGCTTTTTATTTCTCTCCTGGTTCTTATACCACTATTTTAGTATATGGGTTGTGAGGCCCCTAGGGCATAACGTATACTGTGCAACTTATTGTATAGTAATTGAGTAACTTGTATTGTACTTTTACCTCTGACCTCATATAGAGTGCAGAGGGGTTGTGTTTAGAATAAATACATATATATTTGATATATACCTTGTGTGGTGTCCTTTTATTTGGTACTCAAGGGATTATAATTGGTAAAACAACTTGCTTAATACGCTCTCTGAAGTCTTAGCCTGATGACTGCTGGTCCATGCTACCACTAGGATAGCTTTCTATAAGGTTGACTTTACAACCACCATCAATAAGGGTCGATTAGACTGGTGCAAGGTGCCCACTAGAACTAGTGGACATCATATGCCAGGCTAACTTCTCACAGTATTTAAATGTAATCTGGTTAGTAGAAATGTATGTAGCTCATGTAAAATTATTTGCAGGTACAGTGCAGGGTATAATTTAGCATGTGAGTGTTCTTGCGGGTCCTTTACCACCCCAACTACCTTATTTGTCATATGGAAAGCATGAGTGTTTTGGTGAAAAAGCTATTTTACTGTGGATGCTGCTCCAGCAGTAAGGGTATCTGGAGTGAAAAATATTCTGGGATGCTTAAAGTTGTGAAGGTATCTCTAACAAGCCTAGACCTTAAATAAAGCCCTATCCAGGGCTAAAAGGTCAGCCAACATCAATTTACAGAAATGGGCTTCTGGGATCTTCCAAACTCTAACCCAAAGTAACAAAGACTGCAGTCAGATGTGGTCTTCTATGAGCCCTAGACCAACTTCTTTGTGACAGACTATTGTAGGGGTCGACAGTGGAACTGCAAGAAGCCTTCTCAAAAATGTATTTTTACAATTTGGAGTCTATTATTCTTGGTATAGCCCCACACACCAGCACCAAAGGAGAAATAGATAAATACTTACTCCTAAAAAGTAATTCTTTCACTGGTTTATGCCTCTGCCTTTTAGAGAATCTAAAGAAAGCATCAATAGATCTTTGAAATTGTAAGACCCTGATACTCAGCAGAAATGTCCAGTTAAAATCATGATCAATTGCAATGCCTAAATATGTAAAATAAGGGACTTTGTGATATCTGAGCCACTAAGTACAAATGTCCTTATTTTAGTTTATTTTGGCCCACATTTCATTATAAAGGATTATGTTCTATTTTTCCTGAGGCCCAGAATAGTCATGAAGATGTTAAAAGCATCCAGCAAAAATAGAAGGCTGTTGGCTGTTCTTGCTATGAGGACCGCGTCATAGAGTATTAAAGAGACATGATGCGATCTACATTTTGTCAAGTTTTTCCCTGTACTACACAGATAGTCCTCAAGGCCATTATTATATAAAAGGATATGGAAGGAGGATAAACACAGCCTTACCTTACCCCCATCACTGATGGAAACTTCTCTATAAGGTCACCTTCTTTGCTTTAGCGATCTGGTGCCGAAGTATGACTGTGGAGTTTACGAAGCAATGTTATGATTGCATAGTCAACCCCTAATTATACCATAATAGCCCATGATTTTGACCTATTCACTGTGTTAAAATCACATGTTAGTTTCAAAAAAGTAAGATGGCTGCACCCTTTTATGGCCTTCATGTACTTCTAAACAATGAGTGATAAATTCTGAGTCTTCTCTATTGTTCCTAGGCTGAGGCGAAACTCATACTGGACATCAGAAACATCTCATGTTTCCGTACCCAAAGCTCTCCCGATAAAAATCATACCCCACTTATTCCCTGGGGAATTTAGCTTTTCACCTATTCCGATGATACGCAGTTGATCGTCTCCCTGGCAAGGGCTGATGTGATAGACCAAAGTCTTGGAGTGGATGACTGCCTCCTTTCTAAAATTAAAAGGGGCTGAAACTGACATCATGCTTCTGGGTGATAAAGCCCCCCTTAATCTTGATCTTTGGTGGCCTCATTGTCTGGGCCCCTCTCCCACCCCAAAGACCCAAATTAAGAGCTTGGGGTGTGGCTGGACTCTTCTTTGGAATTTCAAGTCCAGACCAAGAAGGTGTCGGCGACCTGTTATGGACTGCTTAGGATCCTCAGGAAAGTGCTGCCCCTCCTTCCTTTTAAAGCCAGACACGTCCTGGTCCAATCACTGATTCTATCGCGGATGGACTATGCAAATGCTATCTATCTGGGGGCTCCAGCAGGTTCCATTCATATTTTGCAATCTGTGCAAAACTGCACAGCTCAGCAGCTCATGAATATCCCCAGACGCTGTTCTGCGAAGGCAGCACTTCGGTCGCTCCACTGGTTGCCAATTCAGGAAAGGATCATGTTTAAAACATTGTGCATGGCGCATAAGTCCATCTGCAATATCGGCCCTACTATTCTCCCACCCTTGTTTCAACGTCATCAATCTCAGAGATCTCTGAGATCTAATCACGTAATCTGCTGGTAGTACCAGGGTGAAACGAGCCCGTATGGGCGGCCGTCAAATTTCCTTCCAAGCGGCCAAGGCTTGGAACGAACTCCCAGATAATATCAGGCTTGAAATTAACCGTCTCGCTTTTAGGAAGCGATTGAAGACATTTTTTTTCCATTGAGTGTCTTCTCTCTGTCTTTTGGTCTTGCAGCGCTGGGATGCCCCCGGGTAGCCATGCGCTATACAAGAGCGTACTCATTCATTCATTCATTCATGTGGCTGGGCCTAACACATGCAGCACATTACAACCTATATCTCGACCTGGAGGCATCAGATTTTACCTAGAAGAAGCCATGTATTTTTTAACAACTTGAGTTGCTGCAGGTCTTGGTCCTAGCTCCAGTGGGGCTCCTCCACAATGGCGGAGGAGCGTCGCCCGACTGCCTGTCTCAGAGCCAGAACATTTAAAATAAAATGATGTTCTTACATCATTTTAATGGACATTTGCCAGCTCTAAGCCCGCAGGTGTTGGGAGGGGTTGGGCTTAGGCATGGGAGGAGGGAGAAGAAGTGCTGTGCATTTCACTCCTTATGGGCTCATGTGTGTTTGACCAGTACAAAAGGGGGTGGTGATGGACGGAGCATCCGAACCAATCAAACACTCACACCCAGTCAAAAGATCTGGGTTTAATCCATCACCGTTCTTTAGCCCACTCTGCCACCCCAGTTCAGACATGGCTATTTGCAAATCAGTCTGACCCTGTACCTCATGGGAACAGTCCAGCCCGAACTGCCAAGCCATGCCTTCCCTGGACCGGAAACAAGCTTCCGAGGACCGGTTTCTGGCATTACAGCCGTCTTCAGCCCAGCTTGCTTGAATCCAGTGGCAAAGTGAGCAAGGGACTCACGTCTGAGCATACCCTGCCACACTTATGGCGGCCAAAGCAGTACAAAAGGGGGTGGTGATGGACGGAGCATCCGAACCAATCAAACACTCACACCCAGTCAAAAGATCTGGGTTTAATCCATCACCGTTCTTTAGCCCACTCTGCCACCCCAGTTCAGACATGGCTATATGCAAATCAGTCCGACCCTGTGCCTCATGGGAACAGTCCAGCCCGAACTGCCAAGCCATGCCTTCCCTGGACCGGAAACAAGCTTCCGAGGACTGGTTTCTGGCATTACAGCCGTCTTCAGCCCGGCTTTCTTGAATCCAGTGGCGAAGTGAGCAAGGGACTCACGTCTGAGCATACCCTGCCACACTTATTGCGGCATAAGCAGTACAAAAGGGAGTGGTGATGGACGGAGCATCCAAACCAATCAAACACTCAAACCCAGTCAAAAGATCTGGGTTTAATCCATCACCGTTCTTTAGCCGACTCTGCCACGCCAGTTCAGACATGGCTATATGCAAATCTGTCTCACCCTGTGCCTCATGGGAACAGTCCAGCCCGAACTGCCAAGCCATGCCTTCCCTGGACCGGAAACACGCTTCCGAGGACCGGTTTCTGGCATTACAGCCGTCTTCAGCCGGCTTGCTTGAACCCAGTAGCAAAGTGAGCAAGGGACTCACGTCTGAGCATACACTGCCACACTTATGGCGGCCAAAGCAGTACAAAAGGGGGTGGTGATGGACGGAGCATCCGAACCAATCAAACACTCACACCCAGTCAAAAGATCTGGGTTCAATCCATCATTGTTCTTTAGCCCACTCTGCCACCCCAGTTCAGACATGGCCATATGCAAATCAGTCTGACCCTGTGCCTGATGGGAACAGTCCAGCCCGAACTGCCAAGCCATGCCTTCCCTGGACCGGAAACAAGCTTCCGAGGACCGGTTTCTGGCATTACAGCCGTTTTCAGCCCGGCTTGCTTGAATCCAGTGGCAAAGTGAGCAAAGGACTCATGTCTGAGCATACCCTGCCACACTTATGGCGGCCAAAGCGGTACAAAGGGGGTGGTGATGGACGGAGCATCCGAACCAATCAAACACTCACACCCAGTCAAAAGATCTGGGTTTAATCCATCACCGTTCTTTAGCCCACTCTGCTCTACTCATTCTTTTGATAGTCCTGTTAAATTGAGGTCCTTTCTCCAAAGTCTTTCACCAAATTCAGTTGATAGTTCTATCTAATGTCTCTAACTTTATTTCTATGTGTTTCCTTATGGCTGTTCATTTTCTTATTTCTTAATTTTTCTTTCTCTGCTGTTCTGACTGTTTTTAGTGCTGTTACACCCCATGCTCACTTCATTTACTTTTTGTCTTAGATCTGGATCTCTTTCCTTGATCTTTCTCTTTCTCTTATGATTTCCTTTTCCTTTTCTGTTCTTCATTGTTTGTTCTTTATTGTTCTGTATGATGCATGCGCTTATTTTTATTACTTGTTGTTGTGCATATTGTCTTTCATATTTACCTAATGAATGGTGTTTCTCTGTTTACAGTTGTATTCCTGAAGTGTATAATCTCCATCCATGTAATACCTACCCCTCCTCCCACTATGTGTAATGTTGTCATGTGTAACGTTCGTGGTATGGGACGTGACGACATTGAGATTCCGCACCTGCGCGCCATAAGAGGTATCTGGACCTATAAATATTTTCGGCAGCGCACGCAGCAACCCCGTGCACATGCCTAATCACTGCTGACGAGCGGTAATAACTGCGAAACACGTGTCCAGGGATGGCAAGCACACCAGTGAATACCCTCAAGACCCAAGACTCGGGTAGAAGCGCACCCGCTGATACCTACTACATCGACCATCATGCTCCGGGGTCACACGCTGATGGGACGAGCAGTGTGCGACCTCATTTGGAAATACTATTTATTCAGGCTCCCTTGAGCCGGTGGAGGTGACGACCTTGAGATTCCGCACCTGCGCGCCATAACAGGTATCTGGACCTATAAATATTTTCGGCAGCCAACGCAGCAACCCCGTGCACATGCCTAATCCCTGCTGATGAGCGGTAATAACCGCGAAACACGTGTCCAGGGATGCCAAGCACACCAGTGAATACCCTCAAGACTCAAGACTCGAGTAGAAGCGCACCCGCTGATACCTACTACATCGACCATCATGCTCCGGGGTCACACGCTGATGGGACGAGCAGTGTGCGACCTCATTTGGAAATACTATTTATTCAGGTTCTCTTGAGCCGGTGGAGGTGACGACCTCGAGATTCCGCACCTGTGCGCCATAAGAGGTATCTGGACCTATAAATATTTTCGGCAGCCCACGCAGCAACCCCGTGCACACGCCTAATCCCTGCTGACGAGCAGTAATAACCGAGAAATACGTGTCCAGGGATGGCAAGCACACCAGTGAATACCCTCAAGACTCAAGACTTGGGTAGAAGCGCACCCGCTGATACCTACTACATCGACCATCATGCTCCGGGGTCACACGCTGATGGGACGAGCAGTGTGCAACCTCATTTGGAAATACTATTTATTCAGGCTCCCTTGAGCCGGTGGAGGTGACGACCACGAGATTCCGCACCTGCGCGCCATAAGAGGTATCTGGACCTATAAATATTTTCGGCAGCCCACGCAGCAACCCCGTGCACACGCCTAATCCCTGCTGACGAGCGGTAATGACCGCGAAACACGTGTCCAGGGATGGCAAGCACACCAGTGAATACCCTCAAGACTCAAGTCTCGGGTAGAAGCACACCCGCTGATACCTACTACTTCGACCATCATGCTCCGGGGTCACACGCTGATGGGACGAGCAGTGTGCAACCTCATTTGGAAATACTATTTATTCAGGCTCCCTTGAGCCGGGGGAGGTGACGACCTCGAGATTTTGCACCTGCGCGCCATAAGAGGTATCTGGACCTATAAATATTTTCGGCAGCCTACGCAGCAACCCCGTGCAAACACCTAATCCCTGCTGACGAGCGGTAATAACCGCGAAACACGTGTCCAGGGATGGCAGGCACCAGTGAATACCCTCAAGACTCAAGACTTGGGTAGAAGCGCACCCGCTGATACCTACTACATCGACCATCATGCTCCGGGGTCACACGCTGATGGGACGAGCAGTGTGCGACCTCATTTGGAAATACTATTTATTCAGGCTCCCTTGAGCCGGTGGAGGTGACGACCTCGAGATTCCGCACCTGCGCGCCATAAGAGGTATCTGGACCTATAAATATTTTCGGCAGCCAACGCAGCAACTCCGTGCACACGCCTAATCCCTGCTGATGAGCGGTAATAACCGCAAAACACGTGTCCAGTGATGGCAAGCACACCAGTGAATACCCTCTAGACTCAAGACTCGGGTAGAAGCGCACCCGCTGATACCTACTACATCGACCATCATGCTCCAGGGTCACACACTGATGGGACGAGCAGTGTGCGACCTTATTTGGAAATACTATTTATTCAGGTTCTCTTGAGCCGGTGGAGGTGACGACCTCGAGATTCCGCACCTGTGCGCCATAAGAGGTATCTGGACCTATAAATATTTTCGGCAGCCCACGCAGCAACCCCGTGCACACGCCTAATCCCTGCTGACGAGCAGTAATAACCGCGAAACACGTGTCCAGGGATGGCAAGCACACTAGTGAATACCCTCAAGACTCAAGACTCGGGTAGAAGCGCACCCGCTGATACCTACTACATCGACCATCATGCTCCGGGGTCACAAGCTGATGGGACGAGCAGTGTGCGACCTCATTTGGAAATACTATTTATTCAGGTTCCCTTGAGCCGGTGGAGGTGACGACCACGAGATTCCGCACCTGCGCGCCATAAGAGGTATCTGGACCTATAAATATTTTCGGCAGCCCACGCAGCAACCCCGTGCACACGCCTAATCCCTGCTGACGAGCGGTAATAACCGCAAAACACGTGTCCAGGGATGGTAAGCACACCAGTGAATACCCTCAAGACTCAGACTCGGGTAGAAGCGCACCCGCTGATACCTACTACATCGACCATCACGCTCCGGGGTCACACGCTGATGGGACGAGCAGTGTGCGACCTCATTTGGAAATACTATTTATTCAGGCTCCCTTGAGCCGGTGAAGGTGACGACCTCGAGATTCCGCACCAGCGCGCCATAAGAGGTATCTGGACCTATAAATATTTTCGGCAGCCCACGCAGCAACCCCGTGCACACGCCTAATCCCTGCTGAAGAGCGGTAATAACCGCGAAACACGTGTCCAGGGATGGCAGGCACACCAGTGAATACCCTCAAGACTCAAGACTCGGGTAGAAGCGCACCCGCTGATACCTACTACATCGACCATCATGCTCCGGGGTCACACGCTGATGGGACGAGCAGTGTGCGACCTCATTTGGAAATACTATTTATTCAGGCTCCCTTGAGCCGGTGGAGGTGACGACCTCGAGATTCCGCACCTGCGCGCCATAAGAGGTATCTGGACCTATAAATATTTTCGGCAGCCCACGCAGCAACCCCGTGCACACGCCTAATCCCTGCTGATGAGCGGTAATAAACGTGAAACACGTGTCCAGGGATGGCAAACACACCAGTGAATACCCTCAAGACTCAAGACTCGGGTAGAAGCGCACCCGCTGATACCTACTACATCGACCATCATGCTCCGGGGTCACAAGCTGATGGGACGAGCAGTGTGCGACCTCATTTGGAAATACTATTTATTCAGGTTCTCTTGAGCCGGTGGAGGTGACGACCTCGAGATTCCTCACCTGTGCGCCATAAGAGGTATCTGGACCCATAAATATTTTCGGCAGCCCACGCAGCAACCCCGTGCACACGCCTAATCCCTGCTAACGAGCAGTAATAACCGCGAAACACGTGTCCAGGGATGGCAAGCACACCAGTGAATACCCTCAAGACTCAAGACTCGGGTAGAAGCGCACCCGCTGATACCTACTACATCGACCATCATGCTCCGGGGTCACACGCTGATGGGACGAGCAGTGTGCGACCTCATTTGGAAATACTATTTATTCAGGCTCCCTTGAGCCGGTGGAGGTGACGACCTCGAGATTCCGCACCTGCGCGCCATAAGAGGTATCTGGACCTATAAATATTTTCGGCAGCCCACGCAGCAACCCCGTGCACACGCCTAATCCCTGCTGATGAGCGGTAATAAACGCGAAACACGTGTCCAGGGATGGCAAGCACACCAGTGAATACCCTCAAGACTCAAGACTCGGGTAGAAGCGCACCCGCTGATACCTACTACTTCGACCATCATGCTCCGGGGTCACCCGCTGATGGGACGAGCAGTGTGCAACCTCATTTGGAAATACTATTTATTCAGGTTCTCTTGAGCCGGTGGAGGTGACGACCTCGAGATTCCTCACCTGTGCGCCATAAGAGGTATCTGGACCTATAAATATTTTCGGCAGCCCACGCAGCAACCCCGTGCACACGCCTAATCCCTGCTGACGAGCAGTAATAACCGCGAAACACGTGTCCAGGGATGGCAAGCACACCAGTGAATACCCTCAAGACTCAAGACTCGGGTAGAAGCGCACCCGCTGATACCTACTACATCGACCATCATGCTCCGGGGTCACACGCTGATGGGACGAGCAGTGTGCGACCTCATTTGGAAATACTATTTATTCAGGCTCCCTTGAGCCGGTGGAGGTGACGACCTCGAGATTACGCACCTGGGCGCCATAAGAGGTATCTGGACCTATAAATATTTTCGGCAGCCCACGCAGCAACCCCGTGCACATGCCTAATCCCTGCTGATGAGCGGTAATAACTGCGAAACACGTGTCCAGGTATGGCAGGCACACCAGTGAATACCCTCAAGACTCAAGACTCGGGTAGAAGCGCACCCGCTGATACCTACTACATCGACCATCATGCTCCGGGGTCACACGCTGATGGGACGAGCAGTGTGCGACCTCATTTGGAAATACTATTTATTCAGGCTCCCTTGAGCCGGTGGAGGTGACGACCTCGAGATTCCGCACCTGCGCGCCATAAGAGGTATCTGGACCTATAAATATTTTCGGCAGCCCACGCAGCAACCCCGTGCACACGCCTAATCCCTGCTGATGAGCGGTAATAAACGTGAAACACGTGTCCAGGGATGGGAAACACACCAGTGAATACCCTCAAGACTCAAGACTCGGGTAGAAGCGCACCCGCTGATACCTACTACATCGACCATCATGCTCCGGGGTCACAAGCTGATGGGACGAGCAGTGTGCGACCTCATTTGGAAATACTATTTATTCAGGTTCTCTTGAGCCGGTGGAGGTGACGACCTCGAGATTCCTCACCTGTGCGCCATAAGAGGTATCTGGACCCATAAATATTTTCGGCAGCCCACGCAGCAACCCTGTGCACACGCCTAATCCCTGCTAACGAGCAGTAATAACCGCGAAACACGTGTCCAGGGATGGCAAGCACACCAGTGAATACCCTCAAGACTCAAGACTCGGGTAGAAGCGCACCCGCTGATACCTACTACATCGACCATCATGCTCCGGGGTCACACGCTGATGGGACGAGCAGTGTGCGACCTCATTTGGAAATACTATTTATTCAGGCTCCCTTGAGCCGGTGGAGGTGACGACCTCGAGATTCCGCACCTGCGCGCCATAAGAGGTATCTGGACCTATAAATATTTTCGGCAGCCCACGCAGCAACCCCGTGCACACGCCTAATCCCTGCTGATGAGCGGTAATAAACGCGAAACACGTGTCCAGGGATGGCAAGCACACCAGTGAATACCCTCAAGACTCAAGACTCGGGTAGAAGCGCACCCGCTGATACCTACTACTTCGACCATCATGCTCCGGGGTCACCCGCTGATGGGACGAGCAGTGTGCAACCTCATTTGGAAATACTATTTATTCAGGTTCTCTTGAGCCGGTGGAGGTGACGACCTCGAGATTCCTCACCTGTGCGCCATAAGAGGTATCTGGACCTATAAATATTTTCGGCAGCCCACGCAGCAACCCCGTGCACACGCCTAATCCCTGCTGACGAGCAGTAATAACCGCGAAACACGTGTCCAGGGATGGCAAGCACACCAGTGAATACCCTCAAGACTCAAGACTCGGGTAGAAGCGCACCCGCTGATACCTACTACATCGACCATCATGCTCCGGGGTCACACGCTGATGGGACGAGCAGTGTGCGACCTCATTTGGAAATACTATTTATTCAGGCTCCCTTGAGCCGGTGGAGGTGACGACCTCGAGATTACGCACCTGGGCGCCATAAGAGGTATCTGGACCTATAAATATTTTCGGCAGCCCACGCAGCAACCCCGTGCACATGCCTAATCCCTGCTGATGAGCGGTAATAACTGCGAAACACGTGTCCAGGTATGGCAGGCACACCAGTGAATACCCTCAAGACTCAAGACTCGGGTAGAAGCGCACCCGCTGATACCTACTACATCGACCATCATGCTCCGGGGTCACACGCAGATTGGATGAGCAGTGTGCGACCTCATTTGGAAATACTAATTATTCAGGCTCCCTTGAGCCGGTGGAGGTGACGACCTCGAGATTCCGCACCTGCGCGCCATAAGAGGTATCTGGACCTATAAATATTTTCGGCAGCCAACACAGCAACCCCGTGCACATGCCTAATCGCTGCTGATGAGCGGTAATAACAGCGAAACACGTGTCCAGGGATGGCAAGCACACCAGTGAATACCCTCAATACTCAAGACTCAGGTAGAAGCGCACCCGCTGATACCTACTAAATCGACCATCATGCTCCGGGGTCACACGCTGATGGGACGAGCAGTGTGCGACCTCATTTGGAAATACTATTTATTCAGGCTCCCTTGAGCCGGTGGAGGTGACGACCTCGAGATTACGCACCTGCGCGCCATAAGAGGTATCTGGACCTATAAATATTTTCGGCAGCCCACGCAGCAACCCTGTGCACATGCCTAATCCCTGCTGATGAGCGGTAATAACCGCGAAACACGTGTCCAGGCATGGCAGGCACACCAGTGAATACCCTCAAGACTCAAGACTCGGGTAGAAGCGCACCCGCTGATACCTACTACATCGACCATCATGCACGGGGGTCACACGCTGATGAGACGAGCAGTGTGCGACCTCATTTGGAAATACTATTTATTCAGGCTCCCTTGAGCCGGTGGAGGTGACGACCTCGAGATTCTGCACCTGCGCGCCCTAAGAGGTATCTGGACCTATAAATATTTTCGGCAGCCAACACAGCAACCCCGTGCACATGCCTAATCCCTGCTGATGAGCGGTAATAACCGCGAAACACGTGTCCAGGGATGGCAAGCACACCAGTGAATACCCTCAAGACTCAAGACTCGGGTAGAAGCACACCCGCTGATACCTACTACATCGACCATCATGCTCCGGGGTCACACGCTGATGGGACGAGCAGTGTGCAACCTCATTTGGAAATACTATTTATTCAGGCTCCCTTGAGCCGGTGGAGGTGACGACCACGAGATTCCGCACCTGCGCGCCATATGAGGTATCTGGACCTATAAATATTTTCGGCAGCCCACGCAGCAACCCCGTGCACACGCCTAATCCCTGCTGACGAGCGGTAATGACCGCGAAACACGTGTCCAGGGATGGCAAGCACACCAGTGAATACCCTCAAGACTCAAGACTCGGGTAGAAGCGCACCCGCTGATACCTACTACATCGACCATCATGCTCCGGGGTCACAAGCTGATGGGACGAGCAGTGTGCGACCTCATTTGGAAATACTATTTATTCAGGTTCTCTTGAGCCGGTGGAGGTGACGACCTCGAGATTCCGCACCTGCGCGCCATAAGAGGTATCTGGACCAAAAAATATTTTCGGCAGCCCACGCAGCAACCCTGTGCACACGCCTAATCCCTGCTAACGAGCAGTAATAACCGCGAAACACGTGTCCAGGGATGGCAAGCACACCAGTGAATACCCTCAAGACTCAAGACTCGGGTAGAAGCGCACCCGCTGATACCTACTACATCGACCATCATGCTCCGGGGTCACACGCTGATGGGACGAGCAGTGTGCGACCTCATTTGGAAATACTATTTATTCAGGCTCCCTTGAGCCGGTGGAGGTGACGACCTCGAGATTCCGCACCTGCGCGCCATAAGAGGTATCTGGACCTATAAATATTTTCGGCAGCCCACGCAGCAACCCCGTGCACACGCCTAATCCCTGCTGATGAGCGGTAATAAACGCGAAACACGTGTCCAGGGATGGCAAGCACACCAGTGAATACCCTCAAGACTCAAGACTCGGGTAGAAGCGCACCCGCTGATACCTACTACTTCGACCATCATGCTCCGGGGTCACCCGCTGATGGGACGAGCAGTGTGCAACCTCATTTGGAAATACTATTTATTCAGGTTCTCTTGAGCCGGTGGAGGTGACGACCTCGAGATTCCTCACCTGTGCGCCATAAGAGGTATCTGGACCTATAAATATTTTCGGCAGCCCACGCAGCAACCCCGTGCACACGCCTAATCCCTGCTGACGAGCAGTAATAACCGCGAAACACGTGTCCAGGGATGGCAAGCACACCAGTGAATACCCTCAAGACTCAAGACTCGGGTAGAAGCGCACCCGCTGATACCTACTACATCGACCATCATGCTCCGGGGTCACACGCTGATGGGACGAGCAGTGTGCGACCTCATTTGGAAATACTATTTATTCAGGCTCCCTTGAGCCGGTGGAGGTGACGACCTCGAGATTACGCACCTGGGCGCCATAAGAGGTATCTGGACCTATAAATATTTTCGGCAGCCCACGCAGCAACCCCGTGCACATGCCTAATCCCTGCTGATGAGCGGTAATAACTGCGAAACACGTGTCCAGGTATGGCAGGCACACCAGTGAATACCCTCAAGACTCAAGACTCGGGTAGAAGCGCACCCGCTGATACCTACTACATCGACCATCATGCTCCGGGGTCACACGCAGATTGGATGAGCAGTGTGCGACCTCATTTGGAAATACTAATTATTCAGGCTCCCTTGAGCCGGTGGAGGTGACGACCTCGAGATTCCGCACCTGCGCGCCATAAGAGGTATCTGGACCTATAAATATTTTCGGCAGCCAACACAGCAACCCCGTGCACATGCCTAATCGCTGCTGATGAGCGGTAATAACAGCGAAACACGTGTCCAGGGATGGCAAGCACACCAGTGAATACCCTCAATACTCAAGACTCAGGTAGAAGCGCACCCGCTGATACCTACTAAATCGACCATCATGCTCCGGGGTCACACGCTGATGGGACGAGCAGTGTGCGACCTCATTTGGAAATACTATTTATTCAGGCTCCCTTGAGCCGGTGGAGGTGACGACCTCGAGATTACGCACCTGCGCGCCATAAGAGGTATCTGGACCTATAAATATTTTCGGCAGCCCACGCAGCAACCCTGTGCACATGCCTAATCCCTGCTGATGAGCGGTAATAACCGCGAAACACGTGTCCAGGCATGGCAGGCACACCAGTGAATACCCTCAAGACTCAAGACTCGGGTAGAAGCGCACCCGCTGATACCTACTACATCGACCATCATGCACGGGGGTCACACGCTGATGAGACGAGCAGTGTGCGACCTCATTTGGAAATACTATTTATTCAGGCTCCCTTGAGCCGGTGGAGGTGACGACCTCGAGATTCTGCACCTGCGCGCCCTAAGAGGTATCTGGACCTATAAATATTTTCGGCAGCCAACACAGCAACCCCGTGCACATGCCTAATCCCTGCTGATGAGCGGTAATAACCGCGAAACACGTGTCCAGGGATGGCAAGCACACCAGTGAATACCCTCAAGACTCA
This sequence comes from Lissotriton helveticus, assembly GCF_964261635.1. Taxonomy (NCBI): domain Eukaryota; kingdom Metazoa; phylum Chordata; class Amphibia; order Caudata; family Salamandridae; genus Lissotriton; species Lissotriton helveticus. The sequence continues at coordinate 2,058,003,752 of NC_136063.1, forward strand.
AGACTCGGGTAGAAGCACACCCGCTGATACCTACTACATCGACCATCATGCTCCGGGGTCACACGCTGATGGGACGAGCAGTGTGCAACCTCATTTGGAAATACTATTTATTCAGGCTCCCTTGAGCCGGTGGAGGTGACGACCACGAGATTCCGCACCTGCGCGCCATATGAGGTATCTGGACCTATAAATATTTTCGGCAGCCCACGCAGCAACCCCGTGCACACGCCTAATCCCTGCTGACGAGCGGTAATGACCGCGAAACACGTGTCCAGGGATGGCAAGCACACCAGTGAATACCCTCAAGACTCAAGACTCGGGTAGAAACGCACCCGCTGATACCTACTACTTCGACCATCATGCTCCGGGGTCACACGCTGATGGGACGAGCAGTGTGCAACCTCATTTGGAAATACTATTTATTCAGGCTCCCTTGAGCCGGTGGAGGTGACGACCTCGAGATTCCGCACCTGCGCGCCATAAGAGGTATCTGGACCAAAAAATATTTTCGGCAGCCCACGCAGCAACCCCGTGCACACACCTAATCCCTGATGACGAGCGGTAATAACCGCGAAACACGTGTTCAGGGATGGCAGGCACCAGTGAATACCCTCAAGACTCGGGTAGAAGCGCACCCGCTGATACCTACTACATCGACCATCACGCTCCGGGGTCACACGCTGATGGGACGAGCAGTGTGCGACCTCATTTGGAAACACTATTTATTCAGGCTCCCTTGAGCCGGTGGAGGTGACGACCTAGAGATTCCGCACCTGTGCGCCATAAGAGGTATCTGGACCTATAAATATTTTCGGCAGCCAACGCAGCAACCCCGTGCACATGCCTAATCCCTGCTGATGAGCGGTAATAACCGCGAAACACGTGTCGAGGGATGGCAAGCACACCAGTGAATACCCTCAAGACTCAAGACTCGGGTAGAAGCGCACCCGCTGATACCTACTACATCGACCATCATGCTCCGGGGTCACAAGCTGATGGGACGAGCAGTGTGCGACCTCATTTGGAAATACTATTTATTCAGGCTCCCTTGAGCCGGTGGAGGTGACGACCTAGAGATTCCGCACCTGCGCGCCATAAGAGGTATCTGGACCTATAAATATTTTCGGCAGCCCACGCAGCAACCCCGTGCACACACCTAATCCCTGCAGACGAGCGGTAATCACCGCGAAACACGTGTCCAGGGATGGCAGGCACCAGTGAATACCCTCAAGACTCAAGACTCGGGTAGAAGCGCACCCGCTGATACCTACTACATCGACCATCATGCTCCAGGGTCACACGCTGATGGGACGAGCAGTGTGCGACCTTATTTGGAAATACTATTTATTCAGGTTCTCTTGAGCCGGTGGAGGTGACGACCTCAAGATTCCGCACCTGTGCGCCATAAGAGGTATCTGGACCTATAAATATTTTCGGCAGCCCACGCAGCAACCCCGTGCACACGCCTAATCCCTGCTGACGAGCAGTGATAACCGCGAAACACGTGTCCAGGGATGGCAAGCACACTAGTGAATACCCTCAAGACTCAAGACTCGGGTAGAAGCGCACCCGCTGATACCTACTACATCGACCATCATGCTCCGGGGTCACAAGCTGATGGGACGAGCAGTGTGCGACCTCATTTGGAAATACTATTTATTCAGGCTCCCTTGAGCCGGTGGAGGTGACGACCACGAGATTCCGCACCTGCGCGCGATAAGAGGTATCTGGACCTATAAATATTTTCGGCAGCCCACGCAGCAACCCCGTGCACATGCCTAATCCCTGCTGACGAGCGGTAATGACCGCGAAACACATGTCCAGGGATGGCAAACACACCAGTGAATACCCTCAAGACTCAAGACTCGGGTAGAAGCGCACCCGCTGATACCTACTACATCGACCATCATGCTCTGGGGTCTCACGCTGATGGGACGAGCAGTGTGCAACCTCATTTGGAAATACTATTTATTCAGGCTCCCTTGAGCCAGTGGAGGTGACGACCTCGAGATTCCGCACCTGCGCGCCATAAGAGGTATCTGGACCAATAAATATTTTCAGCAGCCCACGCAGCAACCCCGTGCACACGCCTAATCCCTGCTGAAGAGCGGTAATAACCACGAAAAACGTGTCCAGGAATGGCAGGCACACCAGTGAATACCCTCAAGACTCAAGACTCGGGTAGAAGCTCACCCGCTGATACCTACTACATCGACCATCATGCTCCGGGGTCACACGCTGATGGGACGAGCAGTGTGCGACCTCATTTGGAAATGCTATTTATTCAGGCTCCCTTGAGCCGGTGGAGGTGACGACCTCGAGATTCCGCACCTGTGCGCCATAAGAGGTATCTGGACCTATAAATATTTTCGGCAGCCCACGCAGCAACCCCGTGCACACGCCTAATCCCTGCTGACGAGCAGTGATAACCGCGAAACACGTGTCCAGGGATGGCAAGCACACTAGTGAATACCCTCAAGACTCAAGACTCGGGTAGAAGCGCACCCGCTGATACCTACTACATCGACCATCATGCTCCGGGGTCACAAGCTGATGGGACGAGCAGTGTGCGACCTCATTTGGAAATACTATTTATTCAGGCTCCCTTGAGCCGGTGGAGGTGACGACCACGAGATTCCGCACCTGCGCGCGATAAGAGGTATCTGGACCTATAAATATTTTCGGCAGCCCACGCAGCAACCCCGTGCACATGCCTAATCCCTGCTGACGAGCGGTAATGACCGCGAAACACATGTCCAGGGATGGCAAACACACCAGTGAATACCCTCAAGACTCAAGACTCGGGTAGAAGCGCACCCGCTGATACCTACTACATCGACCATCATGCTCTGGGGTCTCACGCTGATGGGACGAGCAGTGTGCAACCTCATTTGGAAATACTATTTATTCAGGCTCCCTTGAGCCAGTGGAGGTGACGACCTCGAGATTCCGCACCTGCGCGCCATAAGAGGTATCTGGACCAATAAATATTTTCAGCAGCCCACGCAGCAACCCCGTGCACACGCCTAATCCCTGCTGAAGAGCGGTAATAACCACGAAAAACGTGTCCAGGAATGGCAGGCACACCAGTGAATACCCTCAAGACTCAAGACTCGGGTAGAAGCTCACCCGCTGATACCTACTACATCGACCATCATGCTCCGGGGTCACACGCTGATGGGACGAGCAGTGTGCGACCTCATTTGGAAATACTATTTATTCAGGCTCCACAATGGCGGAGGAGCGTCGCCCGACTGCCTGTCTCAGAGCTAGAACATTTAAAATAAAATGATGTTCTTACATCATTTTAATGAACATTTGCCAGCTCTAAGCCCGCAGGTGTTGGGAGGGGTTGGGCTTAGGCATGGGAGGAGGGAGAAGAAGTGCTGTGCATTTCACTCCTTATGTGCTCATGTGTGTTTGACCAGTACAAAAGGGGGTGGTGATGGACGGAGCATCCGAACCAATCAAACACTCACACCCAGTCAAAAGATCTGGGTTTAATCCATCACCGTTCTTTAGCCCACTCTGCCACCCCAGTTCAGACATGGCTATTTGCAAATCAGTCTGACCCTGTGCCTCATGGGAACAGTCCAGCCCGAACTGCCAAGCCATGCCTTCCCTGGACCGGAAACAAGCTTCCGAGGACCGGTTTCTGGCATTACAGCCGTCTTCAGCCCGGCTTTCTTGAACCCAGTGGCAAAGTGAGCAAGGGACTCACGTCTGAGCATACCCTGCAACACTAATTGCGGCATAAGCAGTACAAAAGGGGGTGGTGATGGACGGAGCATCCGAACCAATCAAACACTCAAACCCAGTCAAAAGATCTGGGTTTAATCCATCACCGCTCTTTAGCCCACTCTGCCACGCCAGTTCAGACATGGCTATATGGAAATCAGTCTGACCCTGTGCCTCATGGGAACAGTCCAGCCCGAACTGCCAAGCCATGCCTTCCCTGGACCGGAAACAAGCTTCCGAGGACCGGTTTCTGGCATTACAGCCGTCTTCAGCCGGCTTGCTTGAACCCAGTGGCAAAGTGAGCAAGGGACTCATGTCTGAGCATACACTGCCACACTTATGGCGGCCAAAGCAGTACAAAAGGGGGTGGTGATGGAGGGAGCATCCGAACCAATCAAACACTCACACCCAGTCAAAAGATCTGGGTTTAATCCATCATTGTTCTTTAGCCCACTCTGCCACCCCAGTTCAGACATGGCCATATGCAAATCAGTCTGACCCTGTGCCTCATGGGAACAGTCCAGCCCGAACTGCCAAGCCATGCCTTCCCTGGACCGGAAACAAGCTTCCGAGGACCGGTTTCTGGCATTACAGCCGTTTTCAGCCAGGCTTGCTTGAATCCAGTGGCAAAGTGAGCAAAGGACTCATGTCTGAGCATACCCTGCCACACTTATGGCGGCCAAATCGGTACAAAGGGGGTGGTGATGGACGGAGCATCCGAACCAATCAAACACTCACACCCAGTCAAAAGATCTGGGTTTAACCCATCACCGTTCTTTAGCCCACTCTGCTCTACTCATTCTTTTGATAGTCCTGTTAAATTGAGGTCCTTTCTCCAAAGTCTTTCACCAAATTCAGTTGATAGTTTTATCTAATGTCTCTAACTTTTTTTCTATGTGGGTCCTTATGGCTGTTCATTTTCTTATTTCTTAATTTTTCTTTCTCTGCTGTTCTGACTGTTTTTAGTGCTGTTACACCCCATGCTCACTTCATTTACTTTTTGTCTTAGATCTGGATCTCTTTCCTTGATCTTTCTCTTTCTCTTATGATTTCCTTTTCCTTTTCTGTTCTTCATTGTTTGTTCTTTATTGTTCTGCATGATGCATGTGCTTATTTTTATTACTTGTTGTTGTGCATATTGTCTTTCATATTTACCTAATGAATGGTGTTTCTCTGTTTACAGTTGTATTCCTGAAGTGTATAATCTCCATCCATGTAATACCTACCCCTCCTCCCACTATGTGTAATGTTGTCATGTGTAACGTTCGTGGTATGGGACGTGACGACATTGAGATTCCGCACCTGCGCGCCATAAGAGGTATCTGGACCTATAAATATTTTCGGCAGCCCACGCAGCAACCCTGTGCACACGCCTAATCCCTGCTGACGAGCGGTAATAACCGCGAAACACGTGTCCAGGGATGGCAAGCACACCAGTGAATACCCTCAAGACCCAAGACTCGGGTAGAAGCGCACCCGCTGATACCTACTACATCGACCATCATGCTCCGGGGTCACGCGCTGATGGGACGAGCAGTGTGCGACCTCATTTGGAAATACTATTTATTCAGGCTCCCTTGAGCCGGTTGAGGTGACGACCTTGAGATTCCGCACCTGCGCGCTATAAGAGGTATCTGGACGTATAAATATTTTCGGCAGCCAACGCAGCAACCCTGTGCACATGCCTAATCCCTGCTGATGAGCGGTAATAACCGCGAAACACGTGTCCAGGGATGGCAAGCACACCAGTGAATACCCTCAAGACTCAAGACTCGGGTAGAAGCGCACCCGCTGATACCTACTACATCGACCATCATGCTCCGGGGTCACACGCTGATGGGACAAGCAGTGTGCGACCTCATTTGGAAATACTATTTATTCAGGTTCTCTTGAGCCGGTGGAGGTGACAACCTCGAGATTCCGCACCTGTGCGCCATAAGAGGTATCTGGACCTATAAATATTTTCGGCAGCGCACGCAGCAACCCCGTGCACACGCCTAATCCCTGCTGACGAGCGGTAATAACCGCGAAACACGTGTCCAGGGATGGCAAGCACACCAGTGAATACCCTCAAGACCCAAGACTCGGGTAGAAGCGCACCCGCTGATACCTACTACATCGACCATCATGCTCCGGGGTCACGCACTGATGGGACGAGCAGTGTGCGACCTCATTTGGAAATACTATTTATTCAGGCTCCCTGGAGCCGGTGGAGGTGACGACCTTGAGATTCCGCACCTGCGCGCCATAAGAGGTATCTGGACCTATAAATATTTTCGGCAGCCAACGCAGCAACCCCGTGCACATGCCTAATCCCTGCTGATGAGCGGTAATAACCGCGAAACACGTGTCCAGGGATGGCAAGCACACCAGTGAATACCCTCAAGACTCAAGACTCGGGTAGAAGCGCACCCGCTGATACCTACTACATCGACCATCATGCTCCGGGGTCACACGCTGATGGGACGAGCAGTAATAACCGAGAAACACGTGTCCAGGGATGGCAAGCACACCAGTGAATACCCTCAAGACTCAAGACTCGGGTAGAAGCGCACCCGCTGATACCTACTACATCGACCATCATGCTCCGGGGTCACACGCTGATGGGACGAGCAGTGTGCGACCTCATTTGGAAATACTATTTATTCAGGCTCCACAATGGCGGAGGAGCGTCGCCCGACTGCCTGTCTCAGAGCTAGAACATTTAAAATAAAATGATGTTCTTACATCATTTTAATGAACATTTGCCAGCTCTAAGCCCGCAGGTGTTGGGAGGGGTTGGGCTTAGGCATGGGAGGAAGGAGAAGAAGTGCTGTGCATTTCACTCCTTATGTGCTCATGTGTGTTTGACCAGTACAAAAGGGGGTGGTGATGGACGGAGCATCCGAACCAATCAAACACTTACACCCAGTCAAAAGATCTGGGTTTAATCCATCACCGTTCTTTAGCCCACTCTGCCACCCCAGTTCAGACATGGCTATTTGCAAATCAGTCTGACCCTGTGCCTCATGGGAACAGTCCAGCCCGAACTGCCAAGCCATGCCTTCCCTGGACCGGAAACAAGCTTCCGAGGACCGGTTTCTGGCATTACAGCCGTCTTCAGCCCAGCTTGCTTGAATCCAGTGGCAAAGTGAGCAAGGGACTCACATCTGAGCATACCCTGCCACACTTATGGCGGCCAAAGCAGTACAAAAGGGGGTGGTGATGGACGGAGCATCCGAACCAATCAAACACTCACACCCAGTCAAAAGATCTGGGTTTAATCCATCACCGTTCTTTAGCCCACTCTGCCACCCCAGTTCAGACATGGCTATATGCAAATCAGTCCGACCCTGTGCCTCATGGGAACAGTCCAGCCCGAACTGCCAAGCCAATGCTTCCCTGGACCGGAAACAAGCTTCCGAGGACTGGTTTCTCTCATTACAGCCGTCTTCAGCCCGGCTTTCTTGAACCCAGTGGCAAAGTGAGCAAGGGACTCACGTCTGAGCATACCCTGCAACACTAATTGCGGCATAAGCAGTACAAAAGGGGGTGGTGATGGACGGAGCATCCGAACCAATCAAACACTCAAACCCAGTCAAAAGATCTGGGTTTAATCCATCACCGTTCTTTAGCCCACTCTGCCACGCCAGTTCAGACATGGCTATATGCAAATCAGTCTGACCCTGTGCCTCATGGGAACAGTCCAGCCCGAACTGCCAAGCCATGCCTTCCCTGGACCGGAAACAAGCTTCCGAGGACCGGTTTCTGGCATTACAGCCGTCTTCAGCCGGCTTGCTTGAACCCAGTGGCAAAGTGAGCAAGGGACTCACGTCTGAGCATACACTGCCACACTTATGGCGGCCAAAGCAGTACAAAAGGGGGTGGTGATGGAGGGAGCATCCGAACCAATCAAACACTCACACCCAGTCAAAAGATCTGGGTTTAATCCATCATTGTTCTTTAGCCCACTCTGCCACCCCAGTTCAGACATGGCCATATGCAAATCAGTCTGACCCTGTGCCTGATGGGAACAGTCCAGCCCGACCTGCCAAGCCATGCCTTCCCTGGACCGGAAACAAGCTTCCGAGGACCGGTTTCTGGCATTACAGCCGTTTTCAGCCCGGCTTGCTTGAATCCAGTGGCAAAGTGAGCAAAGGACTCATGTCTGAGCATACCCTGCCACACTTATGGCGGCCAAAGCGGTACAAAGGGGGTGGTGATGGACGGAGCATCCGAACCAATCAAACACTCACACCCAGTCAAAAGATCTGGGTTTAACCCATCACCGTTCTTTAGCCCACTCTGCTCTACTCATTCTTTTGATAGTCCTGTTAAATTGAGGTCCTTTCTCCAAAGTCTTTCACCAAATTCAGTTGATAGTTCTATCTAATGTCTCTAACTTTTTTTCTATGTGGGTCCTTATGGCTGTTCATTTTCTTATTTCTTAATTTTTCTTTCTCTGCTGTTCTGACTGTTTTTAGTGCTGTTACACCCCATGCTCACTTCATTTACTTTTTGTCTTAGATCTGGATCTCTTTCCTTGATCTTTCTCTTTCTCTTATGATTTCCTTTTCCTTTTCTGTTCTTCATTGTTTGTTCTTTATTGTTCTGTATGATGCATGTGCTTATTTTTATTACTTGTTGTTGTGCATATTGTCTTTCATATTTACCTAATGAATGGTGTTTCTCTGTTTACAGTTGTATTCCTGAAGTGTATAATCTCCATCCATGTAATACCTACCCCTCCTCCCACTATGTGTAATGTTGTCATGTGTAACGTTCGTGGTATGGGACGTGACGACATTGAGATTCCGCACCTGCGCGCCATAAGAGGTATCTGGACCTATAAATATTTTCGGCAGCCCACGCAGCAACCCTGTGCACACGCCTAATCCCTGCTGACGAGCGGTAATAACCGCGAAACACGTGTCCAGGGATGGCAAGCACACCAGTGAATACCCTCAAGACCCAAGACTCGGGTAGAAGCGCACCCGCTGATACCTACTACATCGACCATCATGCTCCGGGGTCACGCGCTGATGGGACGAGCAGTGTGCGACCTCATTTGGAAATACTATTTATTCAGGCTCCCTTGAGCCGGTTGAGGTGACGACCTTGAGATTCCGCACCTGCGCGCTATAAGAGGTATCTGGACGTATAAATATTTTCGGCAGCCAACGCAGCAACCCTGTGCACATGCCTAATCCCTGCTGATGAGCGGTAATAACCGCGAAACACGTGTCCAGGGATGGCAAGCACACCAGTGAATACCCTCAAGACTCAAGACTCGGGTAGAAGCGCACCCGCTGATACCTACTACATCGACCATCATGCTCCGGGGTCACACGCTGATGGGACAAGCAGTGTGCGACCTCATTTGGAAATACTATTTATTCAGGTTCTCTTGAGCCGGTGGAGGTGACAACCTCGAGATTCCGCACCTGTGCGCCATAAGAGGTATCTGGACCTATAAATATTTTCGGCAGCGCACGCAGCAACCCCGTGCACACGCCTAATCCCTGCTGACGAGCGGTAATAACCGCGAAACACGTGTCCAGGGATGGCAAGCACACCAGTGAATACCCTCAAGACCCAAGACTCGGGTAGAAGCGCACCCGCTGATACCTACTACATCGACCATCATGCTCCGGGGTCACGCACTGATGGGACGAGCAGTGTGCGACCTCATTTGGAAATACTATTTATTCAGGCTCCCTGGAGCCGGTGGAGGTGACGACCTTGAGATTCCGCACCTGCGCGCCATAAGAGGTATCTGGACCTATAAATATTTTCGGCAGCCAACGCAGCAACCCCGTGCACATGCCTAATCCCTGCTGATGAGCGGTAATAACCGCGAAACACGTGTCCAGGGATGGCAAGCACACCAGTGAATACCCTCAAGACTCAAGACTCGGGTAGAAGCGCACCCGCTGATACCTACTACATCGACCATCATGCTCCGGGGTCACACGCTGATGGGACGAGCAGTAATAACCGAGAAACACGTGTCCAGGGATGGCAAGCACACCAGTGAATACCCTCAAGACTCAAGACTCGGGTAGAAGCGCACCCGCTGATACCTACTACATCGACCATCATGCTCCGGGGTCACACGCTGATGGGACGAGCAGTGTGCGACCTCATTTGGAAATACTATTTATTCAGGCTCCACAATGGCGGAGGAGCGTCGCCCGACTGCCTGTCTCAGAGCTAGAACATTTAAAATAAAATGATGTTCTTACATCATTTTAATGAACATTTGCCAGCTCTAAGCCCGCAGGTGTTGGGAGGGGTTGGGCTTAGGCATGGGAGGAAGGAGAAGAAGTGCTGTGCATTTCACTCCTTATGTGCTCATGTGTGTTTGACCAGTACAAAAGGGGGTGGTGATGGACGGAGCATCCGAACCAATCAAACACTTACACCCAGTCAAAAGATCTGGGTTTAATCCATCACCGTTCTTTAGCCCACTCTGCCACCCCAGTTCAGACATGGCTATTTGCAAATCAGTCTGACCCTGTGCCTCATGGGAACAGTCCAGCCCGAACTGCCAAGCCATGCCTTCCCTGGACCGGAAACAAGCTTCCGAGGACCGGTTTCTGGCATTACAGCCGTCTTCAGCCCAGCTTGCTTGAATCCAGTGGCAAAGTGAGCAAGGGACTCACATCTGAGCATACCCTGCCACACTTATGGCGGCCAAAGCAGTACAAAAGGGGGTGGTGATGGACGGAGCATCCGAACCAATCAAACACTCACACCCAGTCAAAAGATCTGGGTTTAATCCATCACCGTTCTTTAGCCCACTCTGCCACCCCAGTTCAGACATGGCTATATGCAAATCAGTCCGACCCTGTGCCTCATGGGAACAGTCCAGCCCGAACTGCCAAGCCAATGCTTCCCTGGACCGGAAACAAGCTTCCGAGGACTGGTTTCTCTCATTACAGCCGTCTTCAGCCCGGCTTTCTTGAACCCAGTGGCAAAGTGAGCAAGGGACTCACGTCTGAGCATACCCTGCAACACTAATTGCGGCATAAGCAGTACAAAAGGGGGTGGTGATGGACGGAGCATCCGAACCAATCAAACACTCAAACCCAGTCAAAAGATCTGGGTTTAATCCATCACCGTTCTTTAGCCCACTCTGCCACGCCAGTTCAGACATGGCTATATGCAAATCAGTCTGACCCTGTGCCTCATGGGAACAGTCCAGCCCGAACTGCCAAGCCATGCCTTCCCTGGACCGGAAACAAGCTTCCGAGGACCGGTTTCTGGCATTACAGCCGTCTTCAGCCGGCTTGCTTGAACCCAGTGGCAAAGTGAGCAAGGGACTCACGTCTGAGCATACACTGCCACACTTATGGCGGCCAAAGCAGTACAAAAGGGGGTGGTGATGGAGGGAGCATCCGAACCAATCAAACACTCACACCCAGTCAAAAGATCTGGGTTTAATCCATCATTGTTCTTTAGCCCACTCTGCCACCCCAGTTCAGACATGGCCATATGCAAATCAGTCTGACCCTGTGCCTGATGGGAACAGTCCAGCCCGACCTGCCAAGCCATGCCTTCCCTGGACCGGAAACAAGCTTCCGAGGACCGGTTTCTGGCATTACAGCCGTTTTCAGCCCGGCTTGCTTGAATCCAGTGGCAAAGTGAGCAAAGGACTCATGTCTGAGCATACCCTGCCACACTTATGGCGGCCAAAGCGGTACAAAGGGGGTGGTGATGGACGGAGCATCCGAACCAATCAAACACTCACACCCAGTCAAAAGATCTGGGTTTAACCCATCACCGTTCTTTAGCCCACTCTGCTCTACTCATTCTTTTGATAGTCCTGTTAAATTGAGGTCCTTTCTCCAAAGTCTTTCACCAAATTCAGTTGATAGTTCTATCTAATGTCTCTAACTTTTTTTCTATGTGGGTCCTTATGGCTGTTCATTTTCTTATTTCTTAATTTTTCTTTCTCTGCTGTTCTGACTGTTTTTAGTGCTGTTACACCCCATGCTCACTTCATTTACTTTTTGTCTTAGATCTGGATCTCTTTCCTTGATCTTTCTCTTTCTCTTATGATTTCCTTTTCCTTTTCTGTTCTTCATTGTTTGTTCTTTATTGTTCTGTATGATGCATGTGCTTATTTTTATTACTTGTTGTTGTGCATATTGTCTTTCATATTTACCTAATGAATGGTGTTTCTCTGTTTACAGTTGTATTCCTGAAGTGTATAATCTCCATCCATGTAATACCTACCCCTCCTCCCACTATGTGTAATGTTGTCATGTGTAACGTTCGTGGTATGGGACGTGACGACATTGAGATTCCGCACCTGCGCGCCATAAGAGGTATCTGGACCTATAAATATTTTCGGCAGCGCACGCAGCAACCCTGTGCACACGCCTAATCCCTGCTGACGAGCGGTAATAACCGCGAAACACGTGTCCAGGGATGGCAAGCACACCAGTGAATACCCTCAAGACCCAAGACTCGGGTAGAAGCGCACCCGCTGATACCTACTACATCGACCATCATGCTCCGGGGTCACGCGCTGATGGGACGAGCAGTGTGCGACCTCATTTGGAAATACTATTTATTCAGGCTCCCTTGAGCCGGTGGAGGTGACGACCTTGAGATTCCGCACCTGCGCGCTATAAGAGGTATCTGGACGTATAAATATTTTCGGCAGCCAACGCAGCAACCCTGTGCACATGCCTAATCCCTGCTGATGAGCGGTAATAACCGCGAAACACGTGTCCAGGGATGGCAAGCACAACAGTGAATACCCTCAAGACTCAAGACTCGGGTAGAAGCGCACCCGCTGATACCTACTACATCGACCATCATGCTCCGGGGTCACACGCTGATGGGACAAGCAGTGTGCGACCTCATTTGGAAATACTATTTATTCAGGTTCTCTTGAGCCAGTGGAGGTGACAACCTCGAGATTCCGCACCTGTGCGCCATAAGAGGTATCTGGACCTATAAATATTTTCGGCAGCGCACGCAGCAACCCCGTGCACACGCCTAATCCCTGCTGACGAGCGGTAATAACCGCGAAACACGTGTCCAGGGATGGCAAGCACACCAGTGAATACCCTCAAGACCCAAGACTCGGGTAGAAGCGCACCCGCTGATACCTACTACATCGACCATCATGCTCCGGGGTCACGCACTGATGGGACGAGCAGTGTGCGACCTCATTTGGAAATACTATTTATTCAGGCTCCCTGGAGCCGGTGGAGGTGACGACCTTGAGATTCCGCACCTGCGCGCCATAAGAGGTATCTGGACCTATAAATATTTTCCGCAGCCAACGCAGCAACCCCGTGCACATGCCTAATCCCTGCTGATGAGCGGTAATAACCGCGAAACACGTGTCCAGGGATGGCAAGCACACCAGTGAATACCCTCAAGACTCAAGACTCGGGTAGAAGCGCACCCGCTGATACCTACTACATCGACCATCATGCTCCGGGGACACACGCTGATGGGACGAGCAGTAATAACCGAGAAACACGTGTCCAGGGATGGCAAGCACATCAGTGAATAACCTCAAGACTCAAGACTCGGGTAGAAGCGCACCCGCTGATACCTACTACATCGACCATCATGCTCCGGGGTCACACGCTGATGGGACGAGCAGTGTGCAACCTCATTTGGAAATACTATTTATTCAGGCTCCCTTGAGCCGGTGGAGGTGACGACCACGAGATTCCGCACCTGCGCGCCATAAGAGGTATCTGGACCTATAAATATTTTCGGAAGCCCACGCAGTACCCCCGTGCACACGCCTAATCCCTGCTGACGAGCGGTAATGACCTCGAAACACGTGTCCAGGGAAGGCAAGCACACCAGTGAATACCCTCAAGACTCAAGACTCGGGTAGAAGCGCACCCGCTGATACCTACTACATCGACCATCATGCTCCGGGGTCACACGCTGATGGGACGAGCAGTGTGCAACCTCATTTGGAAATACTATTTATTCAGGCTCCCTTGAGCCGGTGGAGGTGACGACCTCGAGATTCCGCACCTGCGCGCCATAAGAGGTATCTGGACCTATAAATATTTTCGGCAGCCCACGCACCAACCCCGTGCACACGCCTAATCCCTGCTGACGAGCGGTAATAACCGCAAAACACGTGTCCAGGGATGGTAAGCACACCAGTGAATACCCTCAAGACTCAAGACTCGGGTAGAAGCGCACCCGCTGATACCTACTACATCGACCATCACGCTCCGGGGTCACACGCTGATGGGACGAGCAGTGTGCCACCTCATTTGGAAATACTATTTATTCAGGCTCCCTTGAGCCGGTGGAGGTGACGACCTCGAGATTCCGCACCTGCGCGCCATAAGAGGTATCTGGACCTATAAATATTTTCGGCAGCCCACGCAGCAACCCCGTGCACACGCCTAATCCCTGCTGAAGAGCGGTAATAACCGCGAAACACGTGTCCAGGGATGGCAGGCACACCAGTGAATACCCTCAAGACTCAAGACTCGGGTAGAAGCGCACCCGCTGATACCTACTACATTGACCATCATGCTCCGGGGTCACACGCTGATGGGACGAGCAGTGTGCGACCTCATTTGGAAATACTATTTATTCAGGCTCCCTTGAGCCGGTGGAGGTGACGACCTCGAGATTCCGCACCTGCGCGCCATAAGAGGTATCTGGACCTATAAATGTTTTCGGCAGCCAACGCAGCAACCCCGTGCACACGCCTAATCCCTGCTGATGAGCGGTAATAAACGCGAAACACGTGTCCAGGGATGGCAAGCACACCAGTGAATACCTTCAAGACTCAAGCCTCGGGTAGAAGCGCACCCGCTGATACCTACTACATCGACCATCATGCTCCGGGGTCACACGCTGATGGGACGAGCAGTGTGCGACCTCATTTGGAAATACTATTTATTCAGGTTCTCTTGAGCCGGTGGAGGTGACGACCTCGAGATTCCGCACCTGTGCGCCATAAGAGGTATCTGGACCTATAAATATTTTCGGCAACCCACGCAGCAACCCCGTGCACATGCCTAATCCCTGCTGATGAGCGGTAATAACCGTGAAACATGTGTCCAGGTATGGCAGGCACACCAGTGAATACCCTCAAGACTCAAGACTCGGGTAGAAGCTCACCCGCTGATACCTACTACATCGACCATCATGCTCCGGGGTCACACGCTGATGGGATGAGCAGTGTGCGACCGCATTTGGAAATACTATTTATTCAGGCTCCCTTGAGCCGGTGGAGGTGACGACCTCGAGATTCTGCACCTGCGCGCCATAAGAGGTATCTGGACCTATAAATATTTTCGGCAGCCAACACAGCAACCCCGTGCACACGCCTAATCCCTGCTGATGAGCGGTAATAACCGCGAAACACGTGTCATGGGATGGCAAGCACACCAGTGAATACCCTCAAGACTCAAGACTCGGATAGAAGTGCACCCGCTGATACCTACTACATCGACCATCATGCTCCGGGGTCACACGCTGATGGGACGAGCAGTTTGCAACCTCATTTGGAAATACTATTTATTCAGGCTCCCTTGAGCCGGTGGAGGTGACGACCTCGAGATTCCGCACCTGCGCGCCATAAGAGGTATCTGGACCTATAAATATTTTCGGCAGCCCACGCAGCAACCCTGTGCACACGCCTAATCCCTGCTGACGAGCGGTAATAACCGCAAAACACGTGTCCAGGGATGGTAAGCACACCAGTGAATACCCTCAAGACTCAAGACTCGGGTAGAAGCGCACCCGCTGATACCTACTACATCGACCATCATGCTCCGGGGTCACACGCTGATGGGACGAGCAGTGTGCAACCTCATTTGGAAATACTATTTATTCAGGCTCCCTTGAGCCGGTGGAGGTGACGACCTCGAGATTCAGCACCTGCGCGCCATAAGAGGTATCTGGACCTATAAATATTTTCGGCAGCCCACGCACCAACCCCGTGCACACGCCTAATCCCTGCTGACGAGCGGTAATAACCGCGAAACACGTGTCCAGGGATGGCAGGCACACCAGTGAATACCCTCAAGACTCAAGACTCGGGTAGAAGCGCACCCGCTGATACCTACTACATTGACCATCATGCTCCGGGGTCACACGCTGATGGGACGAGCAGTGTGCGACCTCATTTGGAAATACTATTTATTCAGGCTCCCTTGAGCCGGTGGAGGTGACGACCTCGAGATTCCGCACCTGCGCGCCATAAGAGGTATCTGGACCTATAAATGTTTTCGGCAGCCAACGCAGCAACCCCGTGCACACGCCTAATCCCTGCTGATGAGCGGTAATAAACGCGAAACACGTGTCCAGGGATGTAAAGCACACCAGTGAATACCTTCAAGACTCAAGCCTCGGGTAGAAGCGCACCCGCTGATACCTACTACATCGACCATCATGCTCCGGGGTCACACGCTGATGGGACGAGCAGTGTGCGACCTCATTTGGAAATACTATTTATTCAGGTTCTCTTGAGCCGGTGGAGGTGACGACCTCGAGATTCCGCACCTGTGCGCCATAAGAGGTATCTGGACCTATAAATATTTTCGGCAGCCCACGCAGCAACCTCGTGCACACGCCTAATCCCTGCTGACGAGCAGTAATAACCGCGAAACACGTGTCCAGGGATGGCAAGCACACCAGTGAATACCCTCAAGACTCAAGACTCGGGTAGAAGCGCACCCGCTGATACCTACTACATCGACCATCATGCTCCGGGGTCACACGCTGATGGGACGAGCAGTGTGCGACCTCATTTGGAAATACTATTTATTCAGGCTCCCTTGAGCCGGTGGAGGTGACGGCCCCGAGATTACGCACCTGCGCACAATAAGAGGTATCTGGACCTATAAATATTTTCGGCAACCCACGCAGCAACCCCGTGCACATGCCTAATCCCTGCTGATGAGCGGTAATAACCGTGAAACATGTGTCCAGGTATGGCAGGCACACCAGTGAATACCCTCAAGACTCAAGACTCGGGTAGAAGCGCACCCGCTGATACCTACTACATCGACCATCATGCTCCGGGGTCACACGCTGATGGGATGAGCAGTGTGCGACCTCATTTGGAAATACTATTTATTCAGGCTCCCTTGGGCCGGTGGAGGTGACGACCTCGAGATTCTGCACCTGCGCGCCATAAGAGGTATCTGGACCTATAAATATTTTCGGCAGCCAACACAGCAACCCCGTGCACACGCCTAATCCCTGCTGATGAGCGGTAATAACCGCGAAACACGTGTCATGGGATGGCAAGCACACCAGTGAATACCCTCAAGACTCAAGACTCGGATAGAAGTGCACCCGCTGATACCTACTACATCGACCATCATGCTCCGGGGTCACACGCTGATGGGACGAGCAGTGTGCGACCTCATTTGGAAATACTATTTATTCAGGCTCCCTTGAGCCGGTGGAGGTGACGACCTCGAGATTCCGCACCTGCGCGCCATAAGAGGTATCTGGACCTATAAATATTTTCGGCAGCCCACGCAGCAACCCCGTGCACACGCCTAATCCCTGCTGAAGAGCGGTAATAACCGCGAAACACGTGTCCAGGGATGGCAGGCACACCAGTGAATACCCTCAAGACTCAAGACTCGGGTAGAAGCGCACCCGCTGATACCTACTACATCGACCATCATGCTCCGGGGTCAAACGCTGATGGGACGAGCAGTGTGCAACCTCATTTGGAAATACTATTTATTCAGGCTCCCTTGAGCCGGTGGAGGTGACGACCACGAGATTACGCACCTGCGCGCCATAAGAGGTATCTGGACCTATAAATATTTTCGGCAGCCCACGCAGCAACCCCGTGCACACGCCTAATCCCTGCTGACGAGCGGTAATAACCACAAAACACGTGTCCAGGGATGGTAAGCACACCAGTGAATACCTTCAAGACTCAAGCCTCGGGTAGAAGCGCACCCGCTGATACCTACTACATCGACCATCATGCTCCGGGGTCACACGCTGATGGGACGAGCAGTGTGCGACCTCATTTGGAAATACTATTTATTCAGGTTCTCTTGAGCCGGTGGAGGTGACGACCTCGAGATTCCGCACCTGTGCGCCATAAGAGGTATCTGGACCTATAAATATTTTCGGCAGCCCACGCAGCAACCTCGTGCACACGCCTAATCCCTGCTGACGAGCAGTAATAACCGCGAAACACGTGTCCAGGGATGGCAAGCACACCAGTGAATACCCTCAAGACTCAAGACTCGGGTAGAAGCGCACCCGCTGATACCTACTACATCGACCATCATGCTCCGGGGTCACACGCTGATGGGACGAGCAGTGTGCGACCTCATTTGGAAATACTATTTATTCAGGCTCCCTTGAGCCGGTGGAGGTGACGGCCCCGAGATTACGCACCTGCGCACAATAAGAGGTATCTGGACCTATAAATATTTTCGGCAACCCACGCAGCAACCCCGTGCACATGCCTAATCCCTGCTGATGAGCGGTAATAACCGTGAAACATGTGTCCAGGTATGGCAGGCACACCAGTGAATACCCTCAAGACTCAAGACTCGGGTAGAAGCGCACCTGCTGATACCTACTACATCGACCATCATGCTCCGGGGTCACACGCTGATGGGATGAGCAGTGTGTGACCTCATTTGGAAATACTATTTATTCAGGCTCCCTTGAGCCGGTGGAGGTGACGACCTCGAGATTCCGCACCTGCGCGCCATAAGAGGTATCTGGACCTATAAATATTTTCAGCAGCCCACGCAGCAACCCCGTGCACACGCCTAATCCCTGCTGAAGAGCGGTAATAACCGCGAAACACGTGTCCAGGGATGGCAGGCACACCAGTGAATACCCTCAAGACTCAAGACTCGGGTAGAAGCGCACCCGCTGATACCTACTACATCGACCATCATGCTCCGGGGTCAAACGCTGATGGGACGAGCAGTGTGCAACCTCATTTGGAAATACTATTTATTCAGGCTCCCTTGAGCCGGTGGAGGTGACGACCACGAGATTACGCACCTGCGCGCCATAAGAGGTATCTGGACCTATAAATATTTTCGGCAGCCCACGCAGCAACCCCATGCACACGCCTAATCCCTGCTGACGAGCGGTAATGACCGCGAAACACGTGTCCAGGGATGGCAAGCACACCAGTGAATACCCTCAAGACTCAAGACTCGGGTAGAAGCGCACCCGCTGATACCTACTACATCGACCATCATGCTCCGGGGTCAAACGCTGATGGGACGAGCAGTGTGCAACCTCATTTGGAAATACTATTTATTCAGGCTCCCTTGAGCCGGTGGAGGTGACGACCTCGAGATTACGCACCTGCGCGCCATAAGAGGTATCTGGACCTATAAATATTTTCGGCAGCCCACGCAGCAACCCCGTGCACACGCCTAATCCCTGCTGACGAGCGGTAATAACCACAAAACACGTGTCCAGGGATGGTAAGCACACCAGTGAATACCCTCAAGACTCAAGACTCGGGTAGAAGCGCACCCGCTGATACCTACTACATCGACCATCATGCTCCGGGGTCACACGCTGATGGGACGAGCAGTGTGCAACCTCATTTGGAAATACTATTTATTCAGGCTCCCTTGAGCCGGTGGAGGTGACGACCTCGAGATTCCGCACCTGCGCGCCATAAGAGGTATCTGGACCTATAAATATTTTCGGCAGCCCACGCAGCAACCCCGTGCACATGCCTAATCCCTGCTGATGAGCGGTAATAACCGCGAAACACGTGTCCAGGTATGGCAGGCACACCAGTGAATACCCTCAAGACTCAAGACTCGGGTAGAAGCGCACCCGCTGATACCTACTACATCGACCATCATGCTCCGGGGTCACACGCTGATGAGATGAGCAGTGTGCGACCTCATTTGGAAAGACTATTTATTCAGGCTCCCTTGAGCCGGTGGAGGTGACGACCTCGAGATTCCGCACCTGCGCGCCATAAGAGGTATCTGGACCTATAAATATTTTCGGCAGCCCACGCAGCAACCCCATGCACACGCCTAATCCCTGCTGACGAGCGGTAATAACCGCGAAACACGTGTCATGGGATGGCAAGCACACCAGTGAATACCCTCAAGACTCAAGACTCAGGTAGAAGCTTACCCGCTGATACCTACTACATCGACCATCATGCTCCGGGGTCACACGCTGATGGGACGAGCAGTGTGCGACCTCATTTGGAAATACTATTTATTCAGGCTCCCTGGAGCCGGTAGAGGTGACGACCTCGAGATTCCGCACCTGCGCGCCATAAGAGGTATCTGGACCTATAAATATTTTCGGCAGCCCACGCAGCAACCCCGTGCACACGCCTAATCCCTGCTGACGAGCGGTAATAACCGCAAAACACGTGTCCAGGGATGGTAAGCACACCAGTGAATACCCTCAAGACTCAAGACTCGGGTAGAAGCGCACCCGCTGATACCTACTACATCGACCATCATGCTCCGGGGTCACACGCTGATGGGATGAGCAGTGTGCGACCTCATTTGGAAATACTATTTATTCAGGCTCCCTTGAGCCGGTGGAGGTGACGACCTCGAGATTCCGCACCTGCGCGCCATAAGAGGTATCTGGACCTATAAATATTTTCGGCAGCCCACGCAGCAACCCCGTGCACACGCCTAATCCCTGCTGAAGAGCGGTAATAACCGCGAAACACGTGTCCAGGGATGGCAGGCACACCAGTGAATACCCTCAAGACTCAAGACTCGGGTAGAAGCGCACCCGCTGATACCTACTACATCGACCATTATGCTCCGGGGTCAAACGCTGATGGGACGAGCAGTGTGCAACCTCATTTGGAAATACTATTTATTCAGGCTCCCTTGAGCCGGTGGAGGTGACGACCATGAGATTACGCACCTGCGTGCCATAAGAGGTATCTGGACCTATAAATATTTTCGGCAGCCCACGCAGCAACCCCATGCACACGCCTAATCCCTGCTGACGAGCGGTAATGACCGCGAAACACGTGTCCAGGGATGGCAAGCACACCAGTGAATACCCTCAAGACTCAAGACTCGGGTAGAAGCGCACCCGCTGATACCTACTACATCGACCATCATGCTCCGGGGTCAAACGCTGATGGGACGAGCAGTGTGCAACCTCATTTGGAAATACTATTTATTCAGGCTCCCTTGAGCCGGTGGAGGTGACGACCTCGAGATTACGCACCTGCGCGCCATAAGAGGTATCTGGACCTATAAATATTTTCGGCAGCCCACGCAGCAACCCCGTGCACACGCCTAATCCCTGCTGACGAGCGGTAATAACCACAAAACACGTGTCCAGGGATGGTAAGCACACCAGTGAATACCCTCAAGACTCAAGACTCGGGTAGAAGCGCACCCGCTGATACCTACTACATCGACCATCATGCTCCGGGGTCACACGCTGATGGGACGAGCAGTGTGCAACCTCATTTGGAAATACTATTTATTCAGGCTCCCTTGAGCCGGTGGAGGTGACGACCTCGAGATTCCGCACCTGCGCGCCATAAGAGGTATCTGGACCTATAAATATTTTCGGCAGCCCACGCAGCAACCCCGTGCACATGCCTAATCCCTGCTGATGAGCGGTAATAACCGCGAAACACGTGTCCAGGTATGGCAGGCACACCGGTGAATACCCTCAAGACTCAAGACTCGGGTAGAAGCGCACCCGCTGATACCTACTACATCGACCATCATGCTCCGGGGTCACACGCTGATGAGATGAGCAGTGTGCGACCTCATTTGGAAAGACTATTTATTCAGGCTCCCTTGAGCCGGTGGAGGTGACGACCTCGAGATTCCGCACCTGCGCGCCATAGGAGGTATCTGGACCTATAAATATTTTCGGCAGCCCACGCAGCAACCCCATGCACACGCCTAATCCCTGCTGACGAGCGGTAATAACCGCGAAACACGTGTCATGGGATGGCAAGCACACCAGTGAATACCCTCAAGACTCAAGACTCAGGTAGAAGCGCACCCGCTGATACCTACTACATCGACCATCATGCTCCGGGGTCACACGCTGATGGGACGAGCAGTGTGCGACCTCATTTGGAAATACTATTTATTCAGGCTCCCTGGAGCCGGTAGAGGTGACGACCTCGAGATTCCGCACCTGCGCGCCATAAGAGGTATCTGGACCTATAAATATTTTCGGCAGCCCACGCAGCAACCCCGTGCACACGCCTAATCCCTGCTGACGAGCGGTAATAACCGCAAAACACGTGTCCAGGGATGGTAAGCACACCAGTGAATACCCTCAAGACTCAAGACTCGGGTAGAAGCGCACCCGCTGATACCTACTACATCGACCATCACGCTCCGGGGTCACACGCTGATGGGACGAGCAGTGTGTGACCTCATTTGGAAATACTATTTATTCAGGCTCCCTTGAGCCGGTGGAGGTGACGACCTCGAGATTCCGCACCTGCGCGCCATAAGAGGTATCTTGACCTATAAATATTTTCGGCAGCCCACGCAGCAACCCCGTGCACACGCCTAATCCCTGCTGAAGAGCGGTAATAACCGCGAAACAGGTGTCCAGGGATGGCAGGCACACCAGTGAATACCCTCAAGACTCAAGACTCGGGTAGAAGCACACCCGCTGATACCTACTACATCGACCATCATGCTCCGGGGTCACACGCTGATGGGACGAGCAGTGTGCAACCTCATTTGGAAATACTATTTATTCAGGCTCCCTTGAGCCGGTGGAGGTGAAGACCACGAGATTCCGCACCTGCGCGCCATAAGAGGTATCTGGACCTATAAATATTTTCGGCAGCCCACGCAGCAACCCCATGCACACGCCTAATCCCTGCTGACGAGCGGTAATGATCGCGAAACACGTGTCCAGGGATGGCAAGCACACCAGTGAATACCCTCAAGACTCAGGACTCGGGTAGAAGCGCACCCGCTGATACCTACTACATCGACCATCATGCTCCGGGGTCACACGCTGATGGGACGAGCAGTGTGCAACCTCATTTGGAAATACTATTTATTCAGGCTCCCTTGAGCCGGTGGAGGTGACGACCTCGAGATTCCGCACCTGCGCGCATAAGAGGTATCTGGACCTATAAATATTTTCGGCAGCCCACGCAGCAACCCCGTGCACACGCCTAATCCCTGCTGACGAGAGGTAATAACCGCAAAACACGTGTCCAGGGATGGTAAGCACACCAGTGAATAACCTCAAGACTCAAGACTCGGGTAGAAGCGCACCCGCTGATACCTACTACATCGACCATCACGCTCCGGGGTCACACGCTGATGGGACGAGCAGTGTGTGACCTCATTTGGAAATACTATTTATTCAGGCTCCCTTGAGCGGGTGGAGGTGACGACCTCGAGATTCCGCACCTGCGCGCCATAAGAGGTATCTGGACCTATAAATATTTTCGGCAGCCCACGCAGCATCCCCAGGCACACGCCTAATCCCTGCTGAAGAGCGGTAATAACCGCGAAACACGTGTCCAGGGATGGCAGGCCCACCAGTGAATACCCTCAAGACTCAAGAATCGGGTAGAAGCGCACCCGCTGATACCTACTACATCGACCATCATGCTCCGGGGTCACACGCTGATGGGACGAGCAGTGTGCGACCTCATTTGGAAATACTATTTATTCAGGCTCCCTTGAGCCGGTGGAGGTGACGACCTCGAGATTCCGCACCTGCGCGCCATAAGAGGTATCTGGACCTATAAATATTTTCGGCAGCCCACGCAGCAACCTCGTGCACACGCCTAATCCCTGCTGACGAGCAGTAATAACCGCGAAACACGTATCCAGGGATGGCAAGCACACCAGTGAATACCCTCAAGACTCAAGACTCGGGTAGAAGCGCACCCGCTGATACCTACTACATCGACCATCATGCTCCGGGGTCACACGCTGATGGGACGAGCAGTGTGCGACCTCATTTGGAAATACTATTTATTCAGGCTCCCTTGAGCCGGTGGAGGTGACGATCCCGAGATTACGCACCTGCGCGCCATAAGAGGTATCTGGACCTATAAATATTTTCGGCAGCCCACGCAGCAACCCCGTGCACATGCCTAATCCCTGCTGATGAGCGGTAATAACCGCAAAACACGTGTCCAGGTATGGCAGGCACACCAGTGAATACCCTCAAGACTCAAGACTCGGGTAGAAGCGAACACGCTGATACCTACTACATCGACCATCATGCTCCGGGGTCACACGCTGATGGGATGAGCAGTGTGCGACCTCATTTGGAAATACTATTTATTCAGGCTCCCTTGAGCCGGTGGAGGTGACGACCTCGAGATTCTGCACCTCCTCGCCATAAGAGGTATCTGGACCTATAAATATTTTCGGCAGCCAACACAGCAACCCCGTGCACATGCCTATTCCCTGCTGATGAGCGGTAATAACCGCGAAACACGTGTCATGGGATGGCAAGCACACCAGTGAATACCCTCAAGACTCAAGACTCGGGTAGAAGCGCACCCGTTGATACCTACTACATCGACCATCATGCTCCGGGGTCACACGCTGATGGGACGAGCAGTGTGCGACCTCATTTGGAAATACTATTTATTCAGGCTCCCTTGAGCCGGTGGAGGTGACGACCTCGAGATTACGCACCTGCGCGCCATAAGAGGTATCTGGACCTATAAATATTTTTGGCAGCCCACGCAGCAACCCCGTGCACATGCCTAATCCCTGCTGATGAGCGGTAATAACCGCGAAACACGTGTCCAGGTATGGCAGGCACATCAGTGAATACCCTCAAGACTCAAGACTCGGGTAGAAGCGCACCCGCTGATACCTACTACATCGACCATCATGCTCCGGGGTCACACGCTGATGAGATGAGCAGTGTGCGACCTCATTTGGAAATACTATTTATTCAGGCTCCCTTGAGCCGGTGGAGGTGACGACCTCGAGATTCTGCACCTGCGCGCCATAAGAGGTATCTGGACCTATAAATATTTTCGGCAGCCAACACAGCAACCCCGTGCACATGCCTAATCCCTGCTGATGAGCGGTAATAACCGCGAAACACGTGTCATGGGATGGCAAGCACACCAGTGAATACCCTCAAGACTCAAGACTCGGGTAGAAGCACACCCGCTGATACCTACTACATCGACCATCATGCTCCGGGGTCACACGCTGATGGGACGAGCAGTGTGCGACCTCATTTGGAAATACTATTTATTCAGGCTCCCATGAGCCGGTGGAGGTGACGACCTCGAGATTACGCACCTGCGCGCCATAAGAGGTATCTGGACCTATAAATATTTTTGGCAGCCCACGCAGCAACCCCGTGCACATGCCTAATCCCTGCTGATGAGCGGTAATAACCGCGAAACACGTGTCCAGGTATGGCAGGCACATCAGTGAATACCCTCAAGACTCAAGACTCGGGTAGAAGCGCACCCGCTGATACCTACTACATCGACCATCATGCTCCGGGGTCACACGCTGATGAGATGAGCAGTGTGCGACCTCATTTGGAAATACTATTTATTCAGGCTCCCTTGAGCCGGTGGAGGTGACGACCTCGAGATTCTGCACCTGCGCGCCATAAGAGGTATCTGGACCTATAAATATTTTCGGCAGCCAACACAGCAACCCCGTGCACATGCCTAATCCCTGCTGATGAGCGGTAATAACCGCGAAACACGTGTCATGGGATGGCAAGCACACCAGTGAATACCCTCAAGACTCAAGACTCGGGTAGAAGCACACCCGCTGATACCTACTACATCGACCATCATGCTCCGGGGTCACACGCTGATGGGACGAGCAGTGTGCGACCTCATTTGGAAATACTATTTATTCAGGCTCCCATGAGCCGGTGGAGGTGACGACCTCGAGATTACGCACCTGCGCGCCATAAGAGGTATCTGGACCTATAAATATTTTCGGCAACCCACGCAGCAACCCCGTGCACATGCCTAATCCCTGCTGATTAGCGGTAATAACCGCGAAACACGTGTCCAGGTATGGCAGGCACACCAGTGAATACCCTCAAGACTCAAGACTCGGGTAGAAGCGCACCCGCTGATACCTACTACATCGACCATCATGCTCCGGGGTCACACGCTGATGAGATGAGCAGTGTGCGACCTCATTTGGAAATACTATTTATTCAGGCTCCCTTGAGCCGGTGGAGGTGACGACCTCGAGATTCTGCACCTGCGCGCCATAAGAGGTATCTGGACCTATAAATATTTTCGGCAGCCAACACAGCAACCCCGTGCACATGCCTAATCCCTGCTGATGAGCGGTAATAACCGCGAAACACGTGTCATGGGATGGCAAGCACACCAGTGAATACCCTCAAGACTCAAGACTCGGGTAGAAGCACACCCGCTGATACCTACTACATCGACCATCATGCTCCGGGGTCACACGCTGATGGGACGAGCAGTGTGCGACCTCATTTGGAAATACTATTTATTCAGGCTCCCATGAGCCGGTGGAGGTGACGACCTCGAGATTACGCACCTGCGCGCCATAAGAGGTATCTGGACCTATAAATATTTTCGGCAACCCACGCAGCAACCCCGTGCACATGCCTAATCCCTGCTGATTAGCGGTAATAACCGCGAAACACGTGTCCAGGTATGGCAGGCACACCAGTGAATACCCTCAAGACTCAAGACTCGGGTAGAAGCTCACCCGCTGATACCTACTACATCGACCATCATGCTCCGGGGTCACACGCTGATGGGATGAGCAGTGTGCGACCTCATTTGGAAATACTATTTATTCAGGCTCCCTTGAGCCGGTGGAGGTGACGACCTCGAGATTCCGCACCTGTGCGCCATAAGAGGTATCTGGACCTATAAATATTTTCGGCAGCCAACGCAGCAACCCCGTGCACATGCCTAATCCCTGCTGATGAGCGGTAATAACCGCGAAACACGTGTCCAGGGATGGCAAGCACACCAGTGAATACCCTCAAAACTCAAGACTCGGGTAGAAGCGCACCCGCTGATACCTACTACATCGACCATCATGCTCCGGGGTCACACGCTGATGGGACGAGCAGTGTGCAACCTCATTTGGAAATACTATTTATTCAGGCTCCCTTGAGCCGGTGGAGGTGACGACCTCGAGATTCCGCACCTGCGCGCCATAAGAGGTATCTGGACCTATAAATATTTTCGGCAGCCCACGCAGCAACCCCGTGCACACGCCTAATCCCTGCTGACGAGCAGTAATAACCGTGAAACACGTGTCCAGGGATGGCAGGCACACCAGTGAATACCCTCAAGACTCAAGACTCGGGTAGAAGCGCACCCGCTGATACCTACTACATCGACCATCATGCTCCGGGGTCACACGCTGATGGGACGAGCAGTGTGCGACCTCATTTGGAAATACTATTTATTCAGGGTCCCTTGAGCCGGTGGAGGTGACGACCTCGAGATTCCGCACCTGCGCACCATAAGAGGTATCTGGACCTATAAATATTTTTGGCAGCCAACGCAGCAACCCCGTGCACACGCCTAATCCCTGCTGATGAGCGGTAATAACCGCGAAACACGTGTCCAGTGATGGCAAGCACACCAGTGAATACCCTCTAGACTCAAGACTCGGGTAGAAGCGCACCCACTGATACCTACTACATCGACCATCATGCTCCGGGGTCACACGCTGATGGGACGAGCAGTGTGCGACCTCATTTGGAAATACTATTTATTCAGGTCCTCTTGAGCCGGTGGAGGTGACGACCTCGAGATTCCGCACCTGTGCGCCATTAGAGGCATCTGGACCTATAAATATTTTCGGCAGCCCACGCAGCAACCCCGTGCACACGCCTAATCCCTGCTGACGAGCAGTAATAACCGCGAAACACGTGTCCAGGGATGGCAAGCACACCAGTGAATACCCTCAAAACTCAAGACTTGGGTAGAAGCGCACCCGCTGATACCTACTACATCGACCATCATGCTCCGGGGTCACAAGCTGATGGGACTAGCAGGGTGCGACCTCATTTGGAAATACTATTTATTCAGGCTCCCTTGAGCCGGTGGAGGTGACGACCACGAGATTCCGCACCTGCGCGCCATAAGAGGTATCTGGACCTATAAATATTTTCGGCAGCCCACGCAGCAACCCCGTGCACACGCCTAATCTCTGCTGACGAGCGGTAATGACCACGAAACACGTGTCCAGGGATGGCAAGCACACCAGTGAATACCCTCAAGACTCAAGACTCGGGTGGAAGTGCACCCGCTGATACCTACTACATCGACCGTCATGCTCCGGGGTCACACGCTGATGGGACGAGCAGTGTGCAACCTCATTTGGAAATACTATTTATTCAGGCTCCCTTGAGCCGGTGGAGGTGACGACCTCGAGATTCCGCACCTGCGCGCCATAAGAGGTATCTGGACCTATAAATATTTTCGGCAGCCCACGCAGCAACCCCGTGCACACGCCTAATCCCTGCTGACGAGCAGTAATAACCGTGAAACACGTGTCCAGGGATGGCAAGCACACCAGTGAATACCCTCAAGACTCAAGACTCGGGTAGAAGCGCACCCGCTGATACCTACTACATCGACCATCATGCTCCGGGGTCACACGCTGATGGGACGAGCAGTGTGCGACCTCATTTGGAAATACTTATTATTCAGGCTCCCTTGAGCCGGTGGAGGTGACGACCTCGAGATTACGCACCTGCGCGCCATAAGAGGTATCTGGACCTATAAATATTTTCGGCAGCCCACGCAGCAACCCCGTGCACATGCCTAATCCCTGCTGACGAGCAGTAATAACCGTGAAACACGTGTCCAGGGATGGCAAGCACACCAGTGAATACCCTCAAGACTCAAGACTCGGGTAGAAGCGCACCCGCTGATACTTACCACATCGACCATCATGCTCCGGGGTCACACGCTGATGGGACGAGCAGTGTGCAACCACATTTGGAAATACTATTTATTCAGGCTCCCTTGAGCCAGTGGAGGTGACGACCAAGAGATTCCGCACCTGCGCGCCATAAGAGGTATCTGGACCTATAAATATTTTCGGCAGCCCACGCAGCAACCCCATGCACACGCCTAATCCCTGCTGACGAGCGGTAATAACCGCGAAACACGTGTCCAGGGATGGCAAGCACATTAGTGAATACCCTCAAGACTCAAGACTCGGGTAGAAGCGCACCCGCTGATACCTACTACATCGACCATCATGCTCCGGGGTCACACGCTGATGGGACGAGCAGTGTGCGACCTCATTTGGAAATACTATTTATTCAGGCTCCCTTGAGCCGGTGGAGGTGACGACCTCGAGATTCCGCACCTGCGTGCCATAAGAGGTATCTGGACCTATAAATATTTTCGGCAGCCCACGCAGCAACCCCGTGCACACACCTAATCCCTGCTGACGAGCGGTAATAACCGCGAAACACGTGGCCAGGGATGGCAGGCACACCAGTGAATACCCTCAAGACTCAAGACTCGGGTAGAAGCGCACCCGCTGATACCTACTACATCGACCATCATGCTCCGGGGTCACACGCTGATGGGACGAGCAGTGTGCGACCTCATTTGGAAATACTATTTATTCAGGGTCCCTTGAGCCGGTGGAGGTGACGACCTCGAGATTCCGCACCTGCGCGCCATAAGAGGTATCTGGACCTATAAATATTTTTGGCAGCCAACGCAGCAACCCCGTGCACACGCCTAATCCCTGCTGATGAGCGGTAATAACCGCGAAACACGTGTCCAGTGATGGCAAGCACACCAGTGAATACCCTCTAGACTCAAGACTCGGGTAGAAGCGCACCCACTGATACCTACTACATCGACCATCATGCTCCGGGGTCACACGCTGATGGGACGAGCAGTGTGCGACCTCATTTGGAAATACTATTTATTCAGGTCCTCTTGAGCCGGTGGAGGTGACGACCTCGAGATTCCGCACCTGTGCGCCATTAGAGGCATCTGGACCTATAAATATTTTCGGCAGCCCACGCAGCAACCCCGTGCACACGCCTAATCCCTGCTGACGAGCAGTAATAACCGCGAAACACGTGTCCAGGGATGGCAAGCACACCAGTGAATACCCTCAAAACTCAAGACTTGGGTAGAAGCGCACCCGCTGATACCTACTACATCGACCATCATGCTCCGGGGTCACAAGCTGATGGGACGAGCAGTGTGCGACCTCATTTGGAAATACTATTTATTCAGGCTCCCTAGAGCCGGTGGAGGTGACGACCTCGAGATTCCGCACCTGCGTGCCATAAGAGGTATCTGGACCTATAAATATTTTCGGCAGCCCACGCAGCAACCCCGTGCACACGCCCAATCCCTGCTGACGAGTGGTAATAACCGTGAAACACGTGTCCAGGGATGGCAAGCACAGCAGTGACTACCCTCAAGACTCAAGACTCGGGTAGAAGCGCACCCACTGATACCTACTACATCGACCATCATGCTCCGGGGTCACACGCTGATGGGACGAGCAGTGTGCGACCTCATTTGGAAATAACGTTCGTGGTCTGGGACACCCAGTTAAAAGACAACAGGTACTCTCTCTTTTTCTAGACTAAATTCTCATGTTTCGTTTATACAAGAAACTCATTGTAATGATACAGAATCTCTTAAATTAAAGAGACAGTGTTGTTTGTTCTCCAGCCTCCAACCGTAAGGGTGGTGTTGCTATTCTGATTCATAAGTAGCCGCTTGTACAAATTTTATTTACACAATGTGATACTGATGGACTTTGGGTAAGGCTGTTATTCACAATAAAGCACTTATTGTGTTCAATATTTATGGGCCCGTTAAACCAGACCCTGACTTTTGGCACAACATTAAGATCTTACTTGCCTCCCCGGATAATCCTAACATTATTTTTGCTGGTGATTTTAATCAATGGTTAGACCCATTTTCTGATAGACAGTCTAAATGTAAATTCAATCACGATAAATCCCACAGACTATTTCAATCTGCCATTGCCTCACATCCATTATGTGATGTTTTGAAAACCTGTAACTCTGATTCTTTTTAACCGCATGCGCGCTAGCTGTTTTCCCGCTGCGCGCTAGCTGTTTTCCCGCTGCGCGCTGCGTTTTTTAAATTACCGCGTTACATGACGAGCTGAGCTCGTCATGAGCGTGCGAGCGGCACATCTCATGACGAGCTCAGGTCGTCATGAGCGCGGAAGGGGTTAATTCAATGTTTTCGAATGTCCATCATACATGTTTCAGAATTGATTATATTTTGGTTAGCAAACCTTTACTCCCCTCTATACAATCTTCTGAGATTGGATCTATTTTTATTTCAGACCATGCTCCTGTCCTTTCCTCACTTGACCTCTTCCTAAGTACTCCAAAATGTAGTCGTTGGAAACTTAATAATTTTCTGTTGTCAGACAATGATTTCATTTCTGAAGCCACGCCCTTTATCAATGAAGTTTTAAAGACTAATAATTCTTTGGACACTTCTTTTCCTAATATTTGGGATGCCTTTAAAACTACTTTTTGTGCCTCTACTATTGCATACTCAGCAAGAAAGAAGAAATCCACCAAGGCCAAGTATATAACTTTCCTACAACAGCACAAATTGCTGGAACATACTTACTTTACTTCTCTCCATGTACAAATTGCTGGAAATTACTTACTTTACTTCTCTCCATGTATTAATTAAGGTCAAATCTGCTTTTAACAAACTTGCCACAGTTGATGATTGCACTGTCCTTCTTAAAATTAAGTCCAAATACCACAGGATCAAAATAAAGCTGTCAAAATGCTGGCCAACTTTTTAAAAACAAAGGGGCAGATTTATGAAGGCCCTGCGCCACCGATGCGTCACTTTTTCCCATGTTAAAAGTGACGCACCGGCGGCGCAAGGCCTTCATAAATCTGCCTCAAAATCTGAGTGTAAAAATATTGTTTCTATCCCAAATGAATTTACCAACAATTTGGCATCCTCCGATGAAGATATTTCTACTATGTTTCAAAATTATGATCAGTCACTTTATGCTGATGATATGAACCCCTCTAGTCAAAATTTACACACCTTTTTTAATAACCTTCCGATACCTCTTCCATTATTGGACAAATTTGGTTTACTAGAAGCTGAGATCACTCTCCAAGAAATAACGGATGCCATTAGAACTTTAAAAAAATCGAAGGCACCAGGTCCCAATGGCCTCTCAGCTGCATTTATTACCACTGTTTCTTCTATTTTTGCTCCTAAACTCATTGCTCTTTTCAACTCCTTTTTTGACAATTCTAAGGCATCTGGTTCCTTTATGGAAGCTTTGATTGTCCTTATCCCCAAACCCGATAAAGATCTCACCCATTGTAAAAATGATTGCCCTATCTCATTAATTAACTATGATTCCAAGATATTTGGCAAAATCCTTGCCTCTCGTCTTGAGAATAATGTCACTTTATTGGTAAATACTGATCAATCTGGTTTTGTTAAGGGCAGGTTAGCTGCTGACAATGCCCGAATGTTTTCTAATGTCATCAACTTTGGGAAAAACTACCAGTCTCTTCTTGCAGATTTGTCCCTGGAAACC
This sequence comes from Lissotriton helveticus, assembly GCF_964261635.1. Lineage (NCBI taxonomy): Eukaryota > Metazoa > Chordata > Amphibia > Caudata > Salamandridae > Lissotriton > Lissotriton helveticus. Next base: position 2,058,036,007 of record NC_136063.1, read on the forward strand.
GAGAAGGCTTTTGATCATATTAATTGGCAATTCATGTTTAATGCTCTTCAATGGGATGGTTTTGGACCTAATTTTATTTCTTATGTTAAACTGTTATACACTGCCACACAGGCCAGCATTTTTGTTAATAACCATTTTTCTAAATATTTCCCCTTGTTTTGAGGTACCCGTCAGGGCTGTCCTCTCTCACCTTTGCTATTTATTTTATGTTTAGAACCTTTCCTCAAATGTATTCATGTTAATTCCCTTATGTCAGGTTTTATACATAACTCCACAGAAACTAAATTGTCAGCATACACCAATGATATTCTGGTGTATATGTCTAACCCTATTTCCTCTCTGCCTCACTTTTTACATGAAGTTCAGTTATATTCTAGCACCTCCGGATATAAGTTGAACTTCTCCAAAACAGTATTACCTTTGAATTCTCTTTGCTACCAATATATGTACACTAACACTAACTTCACCTGGTGTCCTGCAAAAATAAAATATCTTGGAATTTGGTTCTCCTCTACAAAAAATTACTTCTCTCCTGGTCGTCTCGCCACCTGTCAAGGTGGGCTAGATTGGATATTATTAAAATTATGATTGTTCCCCATGTCCTTTACATATTATCCTTACTACCTTTTCGGATTCCAGTTTTTTATATTTCTTGAATTACTTCTATCTGAATCAAGTTTTTATGGAATAAAAAACATCACTGTGTTGCCCTTATGAATTACATTTGGGCGCTCCCTATTGAAGGATTTTTCTTTCAAAAGTGTGATATATAGGTCTAGTTGTACTTTCATTTCAAATAAACCTATTTTTAAAATATATACCCAACCATTATTATATAATATCTTGTCAGCTGGTCTTGATTCACACCAATGTTTTTTGTGCTATACTATTTGGTATAATACATGTATTAAATTCAGATGTAAATAATTCTACTACAAGCACTGGAAAGAGAAGGGAACCATGTTTTTTTTTTATCAGTTGGTTCTTCATAATTCTGTTATTCCATTCTCTCAATTACAGTCACAGTTTAACCTGCCTAACTTGTTTCTCGCTGAGTATCTTTTAATATCATCTGCTTTACAGTCCTATTTGACAGCTAAAAGTTTTCCTTCAGTTTTTCCATCCCTTACCCCTACCACACCGATATACAGTATTTCTCATAACCTTAGACATAAGGATGACTTTATTTATAAGATGTTGTTGTCACCTGTTATTGAACGATCTAAATCCCACAACAAATTACTTTGGGTAGCATATTTATCTATATCACTTCCTATTCCTTCATGGGATAAATTTTGGCTCAAGTTATTTAAAACGTCTGGTGCTGCCCGTATCACTCAATCTTTATAATTTTTTTATAGTAGAGTTCTTATTACTCCTGAATGTATATCCTACTTTTCGCCTACCTCCTCTTCCCTTTGTTGGTCTTGCTCTGAGTCTACTGAGACTTTAATCCACCAATTATATGAATGTTCTATGCCTTGAGGTTTTGGCAATCTATTTGGGCTAAATACATGAACATATTTCAATGTAATATCCCATTATGAATGCAAAATGTTTTTCTGGGCACTGCCTCACCTACTTTTGATGTTTCTTCTTCGAATTCTTTTGTTGTTTGATCTTTTTATTGCTCTTGCATTTAAAGTGATTTTATCCTGCTGGGAGGACACTCTAAATTATCATCGTTAATTTGCTGAAAATATATTTGTGATGATCGCAGAATTGCCAATGTTTCTTCTCTTTCCCCTTCTCAGAAAATGGAATCCGATCTATTATGGTTACCTTTTACTTAATATCTTTACACATATGCACCTGTATCTTAGTTTTTATTTTTATTTTTATCTTACACTTTACTTTTTTTGTTTCTATATATTCATTTCATATTTTATACTTTTTTCATTTTTATTTTTATTTTCTTTCTTTTTCTCTTCTTCCTAAATTATTTGCCTATGCTATCTTCTTATACATTGGTTGTGTTATCATATATGTAAGGTGTTCATTTGTTTGAATATGTTTTTCTTCCTCTAACACTTAATTAAAAAAAATATGAAACAAAATTTCAGTGAAGAGCAATGACTGGGTGTGCCGTGCTCGACTTCTACACTTTGCGCATTGTAGTGGTTGTGCATCTGACCAAGCGGTGTTGTGACAGTGTTTGTGTTGGCTGACTTTGTATGTTTGAACTGTATTTGTTTTCTTTACAGTGATTGTGTATTTACCGGTGTGTGCAGCACCAGAACTATAGGTCTAATATCAGTTGCAGCACAAATACAGTGCATTTATTCTGCATCTTCTGTTATTGCTGTGGCTATAATGCATTTAAACACCCATAATGTACGTCTGCAGGGCAAAGTTTGTTTGTACATTGCATTTGCTGTGTGTATGCAATGGGTATACTTTGCATTTGCATGGTGGAACATCTGTACTAAAGCTGCTGCACCGGTAGTGCCTTTATAAATTACACATATTTGTTCTGCCTCTGCAGTTCCAGATATCAACAGAGTGGTAGGAGAATCTCTGTGAGGCCCACCCACCCCTACATTTCCTACCACCCAGCATTCCCCCAAGTCTCCTGATTAAAATGATATCTCACTTGTGTGAATGGGCCTAGCCCCTGCTACAGGAAAGGGCCCAAACGCAACATAGACTCCAACTTTTTTCAATCAAAATCATTCTGTTTTTTTGCTGTTTGGTTAGCTTCGGAATGTGTGCCCTAGCTTAACTAGCTCCTAGAAAAACCTACCAAACCTGACATTTCTGAAAACTAGATATCGGGGAGTGGTGTGACTTGCATGGCTTTCACAATGTTGTGCTACCCAGAAGAGTAGCTGTGGTGTTCTGCAAATGATGACACAAAGTGTCTTAAGGTCAGAGAGAGGTTTAATCTTATCACCCCAGCCAACAGCGACGGCACAGCAACTACATGTTCTCTTAGTTTGATTCTGTGTTTGTACATTCAATCTCATCAATTTGTACCTGAGGAACTTTATTTGGGTGCAAAATTGACATGCAAGGGTATTTTGAAGCACCCATAAGTGTATGTGGGAAATGTACATGAGGGGAAAATATTCTTCAGGAAATCCAACCTGAATGAAACTGGGCCAAGCTCTGTTTCCGATTAACCATTTACAAGCCAGAGCCACCTCTCTCCTTGTTGAGGTAACAGTCTAATTTCAGCACACCATGTATTCATCCCATCCTCGTCGCCAGAAATTGTGGTGTTCTGCAAATGATGACACAAAGGTTCTTAAGGTCAGAGAGAGGTTTAATGTTATCACGCCAGCCAACAGCAATGGCACAGCAACTGCCAAACATGCAGCAACTGCCAAACATGGAATTCTCACATCGGCAGAACCCACAGTCAGAGTTCTAACACTGACCTCATCAGGGATGAGGTTCTGACACTGACCTCATCGGAGATGAGATTCAATGCCACAGTTGCAAACATTAAAGTTTAATTAAAACCAGACACTTTGCTGCCATTTCTGTGCCTGAACATTCCAAAATCCACTGATTTTCACAAAGGTCCTACCACCTATAGTTGCCACATGATTCCAGATAACACCGGTACTCTACTTGTGTGGGTGGGCCATGAGACTGCAACACATAACGCCTTAAGCTCTATATGAAAAGATCAGCTATATAGGTAGCTGTGGTATTTGGAGCCATGTTTTGCCACCAATCATGCAACCCTACCAACCTCAGACATTTTTAAAAACTATGCCATATGTGATGCACTAAAAGTACAAAACAAAGCAGTAGAACAAGCTGGGTGTACCTCTGTCCCTGAAAAGATCACATAAATGCTTCAGCCCCCATGACCACATTGAGGCACGACCCAGAAATAACAAAGTTCTAACTAAAGTGCTAGAGGGGCATGAAAGCCCAGGTGAAAAGCTTGAATAATGCTTACCTGGGGGGAAAGGAACATGGTGATGTTGGGTGCTAACCATTCATTGTACATCAGATGGATAAAGTACAAAGGGCAAGAGATATGGAGTGCCAATGCACAGCCAGTGTGCACGTTTCAGCAGATATTTATAGCAGCAAATCAACTTGAAGTGAGTCAGCTCCTGAAATGTATTTAGAGAGTAGACTAGAATGGTAAAATACTAACCCTTGGTAATCATGACAATATCTTAAATCTACCACCCGTTACACAATCAGATAATGTGCAAATATGAGAAAGTGTGAAGTGTGTGGGTACTAAAGGACTGTAAAGTTCTGATGCTCAGTCTCTTTACACTCATTCCAACAGCAATGTAAAACAGGACACGCTATTCAGAGTTATTAGCCCACCACCCATTTAGGTTAACATGTTTGGGGAATCTCAGTGTAAGGGGATATTTAAAGATGCAGAATGTGTATATGGAAACAGTCCCATTATGCTGACGCCATAGTCACATATGAACATTGATGCAGGGTGTGATAGACAATTCAGGTTTTTATAGCCCACCACCTTAAAGTTAGTTTATCCAGGAAGGTACATTACAATGATGCATAGAGTGCACTTGAAACCATGAACAAGATCAATTAATCATCCCTCCTTGGGTCTGAGATGACAGGCTGAATAAGGGCCTAAGTACAAACAATGCATTGAAGTGCTGGTAGGTCCATCTGGTAGCATCCATAAGAATTGGTGGAGATCGTGAAGTTGGATGTGAAGCAGGCCGATGTTGGCATTCTCTTTTTCACCTATTTGATACTTTACCAGCCATCAATTCAGCTGCGGGTCCCCAGGCACACAGCAAGTCAAGACGTCTTTCCTACACTTATGGATTCCTCTTTGATTAAAGGGAATGTTAAGTAGCAGTCTCCTTTGCCCCAGTTGCTCTTTACAGGTGCACAGTGGATGCAGCATGTCTTCAATTCCCTTGCTGCAAAGACGACAAACGTTCAGTGTGGGCTTCCTGCGACAAGGGGGAGATGTAATGCCGAGGGCAGCAGTTCCAGTTGGAATTTCATGAATTTCTCTTTGATAGCTCTCAGGTACCCTATAACAAAATATGTTTTTGGAACACGTGATCTATAGCTGTTTAGAGTCATCCAGGCTTCGGTCTGCCTGCAAAAACAGCTTTATCCTCAGTTAACGAGAGAAGCTTTATGCTTTTCAATGCCAAAAGCAGTATGCCTGATGGAAGTTTCCCAGAGCTGAGTTAGGTCAGTTACTGTCAGAGATTCTTGGAATTAGGCTGAGGGGGCCAAAGTGTCCCTGTGCTGCAGCTCCTGCAGCAGAGTTATTGAGGTCTGACTTTCTCATTTTATTCCAGCAGATTATGAACACCCCTTGCTTGGCCAAGGTCTATCTTTGCAGGCTGAACTTCTTTTTTGTGTTGTAATGTTTTATTGTTGGTCACAGGAACGACTTACAATAAAGTTTCAAATAAAATAGAAAAGTTCAACTGAGTTATGTTACACTAGTGATTAGCACAATGTAAAAAACAATATGTGGAACCAGACAGGGGAGAGCATAGTGGGCAGAGATAAGGGTGGGGGGAGGGGGCAGGGGGGGAGAACGGCTAGTTTGTAGGATGGGGAGTGCGAGCAATGATGAATAGATATTGTTCAATTAATCTCCCCTTTACAACATGGTAGGCCTTCACCGTAGGTCACAGTACAGTGGGGCCTAACATTTGTCAGGAGGGGATGTGGATGTTAATAAGTTTAAAAGAAAGTTAATAAGTTTAAAAGAAAGAGAGCAACCCTTGAACCCAACAGGAACTGGGTTAGATACAATATAAAAATGAAGGTTCCCTGGGTTTTTATCTATTTGTATATTTAATTACTGAACTCAACTGTTCTCGTCTCATCCAGCTTAAACACTCACTCTATATGTTCTGAAAACCACATCTGCTGCATTCCTTTCTTGCTCAATATGGGAAAGTAGAACCACAAAGGCATACATTCAAAATAAATCAACAATTCCAAGTATACATTCTATTACATTTATTAAAAGGTTTTTATAAAAATTTTTGATTCAAGAATGATTTTTTCAAGAAATTTTTAGCAGCATATCATTCTATTATAAATTCTTTGGCATCAATATTATGTAGGTATAGTTGCACCCACTTGTTCCATATTCAATTTTTCAACCCCTTGAATCTTAGCGCATTTTATAAGAGGCTGTGCAGGTTTGGTTCCCTTTCACCTTTTGTACAAAACAGAAGGATTGATTTGGGCCGTAAAGACAACCGCTCAAGAAAAAAAGCATATGGATAATTGAATAGATCAATTCGAAAAAGGAAGAGGTTTAACGTTATTGGGCCCTCATCTCTAAAAGTTGAAAATAAAGAGTGAATCCTGCTTCTGAAATTAATAATGAAGACGAGGTGAAAGGGAACCAAACCTGCACAGCCTCTTATAAAATACGCTAAGATTCAAGGGGTTGAAAAATTGAATATGGAACAAGTGGGTGCAACTATACCTACGACTGACCGTCTACAAAAAGGTTTTCATTTCAAACAGGTGCCAAATACTGGTGCAACAACTATGTGGCCCCCCGTATCTGAATTAAATAGGAAGATACGTTGAGAGGCAGGATAAAAGAATACTGTGTTTTTAACTGTCCCGAGGAAGGTGGGGCATATATGCTGAATCCACTGTAACGCGTTGACAAACAAACCTCTTGGTTTTTATATACATATTTCTTTATGATTATTTGTTTCATTGTTTTTAAAATTGGCACTAGGCACTGTATTAAAAATGAAATGTTGATGCCAAAGAATTTATAATAGAATGATATGCTCCTAAAAATTTCTTGAAAAAATCATTCTTGAATTTTTATAAAAACCTTTTAATAAATGTAATAGAATGTATACTTGGAATTGTGGATTTATTTTGAATTTGTGCCTTTGTGGTTCTACTTTCCCATATTGAGCAAGAAAGGACTCCAGCAGATGTGATTTTCAGAACATATAGAGTGAGTGGTTAAGCTGGATGAGAGGGGATGTGGATGTTCCCATCACCCCTCTCACCATAGCATTTTAAAAAGCTGGGAGGTGAGATAATGGGGGGGTGAGAGCGTAGTGTGTGTGCTGGTACGTGTTGGTGTAAGGGGAAAGGGTGCACCTAAGAGATACGGGGGAGCCAAGATCCAGGGTGCAATGTGGTGTAGTCCACCGATCCTGGTCCATGAGGAGGATTGCCCTTACTGGTGGGTGGGGGAGGAGTGCCTGAATGGGTGTGTGGGTAGGGTTATCTTATGGTCCCCGGATGCTGGTGTGGTCTATGTGCGGGTAGACAGCTCTGGGGGTCTTCACGGGTGAGGGGGAGCTCTGGTAGCCTTGTAGTCTAGTGGTCTTTGTGATCTGTGTGCCCAGTGAGAGGGAAAAGGAGAAAAGTGGAGAAGGAAGAGAGGAACAGTACATAGGGAAAAGAGAAGAGTAGGGGAAAATGTATGGATGGAGAAGGGATCTGAGGGGGGTAAAGGCATGAGAAATGTAAGGGGAGGGTGTCTGGAGACAGGGCCTGAAGCAAGTGGTAAGACCAGTGGTTTGGCCCATGAGGACGGGGGAGAGAGAGAGGAGGGGTGGAGCCTGAAGCACTGTGCCTTGCATTAGGCCATCCATTGCACTTAGTGGAGGTGTCGGGCGAGGAGGTGGGGAGGGGGGTCTCAGGGAAAGTAAGTGGCAGTGCAGTTGGCTTCACAGAGTGTCCTGGAGGAAAGGCTCCATTGTCTTGGTGAATACCTCCGTCTGGTCTTGCAGCTCGTAAGACACCATATGTCTCATCTTTATGATCCAGGCTCCTTGGGAGGGAGGTGAGGGCAAACGCCATTGATGGATGATGCAGAGCTTAGCTGAGGACAGTGCAGTGTGCAGGAGGTGGCGCTGCGGAGGCAATAGCTCAGGCGAGTCTCCAAGTTCATGTATCATGATGGCAGTGGTCGTGAGGGGTAGTCAGAGCAGCATAGACAGCCCTAGGGTGTCCCCTACATATGTCCAGAAGGATTGAATTGAGGGGCAATCACATAGATTGTGGGTAAGCTCGCATTGGGTGCTTTGCATCTCCATCATTTTGAGTTGGGTAGCAGGCCAGCCCTTTGCAGTTTGTGCAGGGTCCAGTAGCACACATGTAGTGTTTTGAAAGACAGAATTTCTCTCAAGCTTCCTGAGTGCGCATATGCAAGGCCTCTAGGATTTCAGGCCAATCCTCCTCAATGGTTATCTGGAGAAAGTTTTGTCATTTGTTGCGGATACTACAGGAGAGTGGTTGTGATAAAAGATGATTCAAAAGAGTGCTGTAGAGGCCAGACATCACGCCCCCGCAGCAGACCCATGTGTGAAGATGTGCCGCCCCCGGCAAGGACAGTAGGGTCCACGGACAAGGGCCCAGACGTCACCTGAGGCAATGCTGTAGTTGTGTGTATTGCCAGACGTGTCGTCGGTGGAGGCAAAATTCCTCCCTGAGGTGGCTGAAGGACTTCACATCACTGACCAAAAGCACCAGGTCTAGTGTGTGGATCGCCGCCTCCCTCAAATTCGGGCAGTGGATGGGTCTGTCACCTATACGGATGCTGCAATTGCCCCACAGTGGCGGATCTTGTCGTGCAGCCCATAGTACACTCTGAAGCGGTGGTGGGCTTCTATCCAAGTGTTGGACATGGCTCACAGTACTAGGTGGGAGTGTGATGATGGGGGTGTGCGGGTTCCGTAGAGAAGGCCTTGACCACCATCACAACCGAGAAAAGAGCACCCATTGTGGGGGATCCGGAGTGCCTGGTAGGTGTAGGCAAGTTGAGAGAGGTGCAAGGCCAGTGAATGGTGTTCTACTGAGAGCAACCAGTCTGCCACAGGAGCGATATTCCAGTAGTTTGGAGGCTGGGAAGCGATGGCAGGTGTTAGCCCACACAAAGGCTTGTATCGGGTATCAATGAGACGTCGCATGGTCAGTGGTACCGTGATACGGAGCATGCCTAGCGTATAGGTCAAGCGCGGCAGTGAGACCATCCTCACAGCCTGCGCCCTGACCCACATAGAGAGGCCCAGCAGACACCATTTATCAATGTCCCATTTCATCTTTGCGATAAGGGGGGGTCAAGTTGTCCGTGACCATCTTGGATAGGCCCCTATTGACCAATATGCCCAGGTATTTGACTTGAGAGGCTTTCCAGAGGAACTGGAATCCGTGAATTGCCGCTATGATGGTACATGTTGACAGTGGGAGAGCTTCACTCTTGTCTCAGTTAACCTTATAGCGGGAAAATGTGATACAAAATCATCTTTGATGTCCCGCTGGGAGAGAACTACTGAGGTCTCGTAGGGTGAGGAGAATGTCATCGGTAGATCCTGGAGAGGCCACCCGCAATGGCACCGCCAGAGATAAGTGGGGAGTGGTGAATGGTGGAAGCAAAAGGCTCCATTGCCAACAGGAATACAAGTGGGGAGAGTGGACAACCTTGATGTACGCCTCGTCATATCTGGAAGGGGTCAGAGATGAACCCTCTCCAGTTGACCCAGGCAGTGAGGCAGTCATACAGAAGCCGTACTTTGGAGATGAACGGGTCTCCCTGGCCAAACCTTTTCATGGTAGAAAATAGGTACCCCCTCTCAATACAGTCAAACACCATTTTGGCATCCAGGGAGTGGGCTACTGCCTCCTCCGGCATGTCCCTGGCTGGTCAAAGGGTGTGTGCCAGGGTACGGAGTGAGTTCCTTGAAGAGCGGCCCAGTACAAAGCCAACCTGGTGTTGTGTGAAGGTAAGGGGAGGACCGCTTTTAGCCGCATTGCTAGTATGCTCGTGAGGATCTTGATGTCGCTGTTCAAGAGGATGATTGGGCGGTAGGTGCCGCACATCAGCAGGTCCCTTCCTGACTTGTGTAGGGCTTTGAATACCGCTCTATTGGAGAGAGATCCTAAGGAAGACACCTGTTCTGGCTCCAGGAAGGCCGCATGGAGTGAATCAATTACCTCTTTCACACCCTAGCGAAAGAATTCCGCCGGAAATCCATCCTCTCCTGGGGCCTAAACTGTGACTGGGAAAGGGTTCTCTTCAAGGATTGTAGTGCGTACGTACACATCTGACCTATCCGAGAATTAAACTGTAAGCAATTCAATGGAATGGAATGCATTGCTCTGGGATTTTTGGAGCTTCTTACAGACAAGCTCCTCTCACAATCCTTTATGGCAACATTGAACTGTACCGCATGCCACAGTGACAGCTTTTTACAGCTCACTGAACAGCTCTACTCCCGTACATAGGTTGTCCACATAAATGTTAAAAACATTATGAAGTAGTGGCTAGCAAAATCCCCCATACATTCTCTGCCATGACTCCTTGCATTGAAAAGCAATCTATACGATTTAGACAAAGTCATTCCCTTTATACACTGTCAGGCTGCATATAGAACCACAGAATTCGCATGCAGCATGCACATTTTGATTGGTGTGTACTAACTAAACAGCAACCTCCCTCTGCACAGGATCAAGGGCTCCTTGATAGTTAGACAAATGGTCCACAACAGGCCACATTTTAAACAACCTGTCATGGTCTGAATTGATCAAAGGCAATGCAGCAGAATTATCTTTGAAATACACCATAAACTGCAATAGCACATATCAAAGCTGGGTGTTACCCAAACTGTGCGAGTAGAACAATAGACTTAGCCTTGCTCAGTGCACTATTCCGATTTTGAGCAAAAGGCCCAGAAACGTTATTCATCTCCCCAAGTGATTTGGGAGTCCATTGGAGTGCCCTAGAATTATGCCTAAGCATCAATTCATGCTCCCTCAGAACCTGTTCAGCACTAAAATTTGATTGGTGCACAACTTCATCAAAGGAAGCAAGATAAAAAAGGAGATGGGCCTAGTCAATAAACAAAATATTTGCTGTATCCACTTTACATCCAGGTTCTGTGGCTAATGAGGAATTTGTGGCTGAACTAAATTGTGGGGCTTCCAAGAGAACGCTCGGCCTATGCTTTCTGCTGTATAAGCCTGCTGTCTGGAATGGTCTACCTAGCTCCTATCTCTCCACTGCACAAATTGCGATTGTGAAGAGACATCATAACTGCAATGACCATATTCCTCAGTGTCGCTGAAAGACAAGTCACTGGATGGAACTCTCCTGACAGAAACATCACCTCCAGATTTGCTCCATATTTTCCCCCCTTCAGATTCTAATTAATTACTTGATACTGTCTCAGAGCGGTCCTATATAACTCAGGGTATTGCCTGGACAGTAGTCATCAACCAAGATGCCAACTCTGTATACTGTCTAAAACATGTCAGAAACATTTCTTCTAAAATTCTGTCATATATAGAGTGCAGAAGTATGGGTCGTAATCTGCCCATGGATGTGTGTGTGTGTGACAAAGTGTAAAAGCAAAAAAGCAAAACACACACTTAGCTTATCGATGCTGCTAAAGTGTCTCTAAAGCCAAAAAAAGAAACGATTACTTCAACATGCCACATACGCAATACCACAACATACTTCATGGGAGAATAAAGCAACACAGCAGGTAAGGTTGCTGCACTGCATCACTTGGGGAATTTAAATAAAAGAGGCATGGGGAAAGGAAGGGTTTTCCTTTCCTCTGAAGCCTCTTTGGGGCAATCCTGCTGCACGATTGTGCGATCATGCACCCGGAATGCCCACTAGACACCAGGAATTAATTAAATGTTTGCGGGGAGCAGCATCTTAGGCAAGGGCCGCTCCCCTTTGGGGGTGGGGGGCAATTATTTGGCCTGTTTCTGCTTCCCTGGGGGCAGATCTGCCTATTTAAAAAAATAAATCTTTCCCACTAAACCACCAGATATTTATTTGTGGAGAGTGGCCCCTTGGACAAGGGTCGCTCCTCTTTGAAGAGCAATTTTTTGGCCGTTTCTGCCCGCCTAGAGGGCAGATCAGCCAATATTTTTTTAATATTCTGCCCCACTACATCACAAGGGATATTTTTGCGAGAAGCACCCCTTGGGCAAGGGTTTGTCCCCTTTGGGAAGCATTATTTTGGCTGTCTCTGCCCCTCTGGGGGCAGAACGGACCATTTAAAAATAAAATGTGCCCACATATGTTTGGGGGAGCGACCCCTTAAGCAAGGGTCGCTCCCTTTTGGGGAGCATTATTTTGGCAGTTTCTGCCCCCTTGGAGGGCACATCTGCTGATTATTTTTTATTTTGTGTGGCCCACTAGGCCACCATGAATTTCTAGTTCATTTTTAGATGTTGGGGAGTGCGGCCTTGGGCAAGGGTCTCTCCCCTTTGGGGAACATTATTTTGGCTGTTTCTGCCCACTTGGGGGGGGGGCAGACCGGTTGTTTTTTTCAAAATTTTGTGTGGCCCACTAGGCCACCAGGGATATTAGGTTTTTTTGTTTTTGGTTGTTGGGGAGCGGCTTCTTGGGCAAGGGCCGCTCCCCTTTATGGGGGGATTATTGTGGCCATTTCTGCCCTCTTTGGGGGCAGATCAGCCATATGTTTTAGGCCGTATGTCCCCAAGGGGGGCAGAAGCTACTAGACACTAGGGTTTTTTAAATGTTGGTGTTGGGGAGTTGCCTCTTGGGCAAGGGTTGCTACCCTTTTACAGGGATGGATAGTTTGGCTGTTTCTGCCCCCCTTGGGGACAGATTGGCCTTAAGCTTTTAGGCCCACCTACTGTTAGCTTGGCTGTTGCATTGTGTATGGACTGGCACATTATTTACATATGTAGTTGTAATGTTTTATTTCTTTTTATTCTAGTGCAAAGCTTTTGATTCTTATTTGCGTTGCTCTGAAAGTTTGCCTAGTTGCCTTTATTTGGTAAGAAAAACAGTTTTGTTGTGTTTACTCCAAATGAATATTATTTATTGCTGAATGCATTTTTGTCGTGTCATAATAACAGCATATTTAGGGGCCGATTAGGATGGCGGTTTTTCCGCATCCTCCGGGCCGGCGGAAGTGTCCGCCGGCCTGGAGGATGCGGAAAAACCGCGGCGGAGACTCCAAAGACCCACCGCCAAATTAGGATGGCTGGTGGGTCTGGAATTCCGTCCGCCGCTTTTCCGCCGCTGTCGGCTTCCGACCGCGGCGGAAAAGCTATAACATGGCAGGCGGTGTCTATGAGACACCGTCCGTCATATTATGATGTTGGTGTAAATATGCTTTTCCACGGCGGCTTTTCCGCCATGGAAAAGCATACGGACATTCACTTTGGGGGCCCGTTGCGGGCCCCCTGGGTGAATGGGGGGTGGGGGGTGCACATGGGGGGTACCTATGGTACCCCCCTGCATTTGCGTACACGAAGCAGCAGGCACCGTGCGGTGCCTGCCGCTTTGTGCATGTAAATGCAACACATGCATTTTTAACATTGCGACGGGTGCAGCTTGAAGCTGCACCCGCCGCAATGTTAAAAATAGAGGATGTGACCGCCACCCTGGCGGTCACATCCTAATTGCCATGGAGGGACCGCCGCTGCCCATGCGGACGGTCCCTCCTACTCAGGGGTGGCGGACGGACTTGCGTCCGTCCGCCATCCTAATCGGCCCCAAAGTTAGTGTTTTGAGCATGAAATTCTTTGTAATCTTTTTGTTTTGTGTAAAATTCTTTTGTTTTTCTTTTTTAGTGGGATAGTGTTGATCCTTACTGTGTCTGTGCAGAGTAGGTGGTAGTGAGTCAAGCTGCTTCTGGCAAGTGAGTGGTATAGTTTGTGATAAAGCCATATTTTGTGTATTACTTATTTCACAAAGTGTTGATTGTTGTTGAATTGTTTGACAAGTTACCTTTATTAGTAAGGATTTTGGCCAGACGTAGAATTACTGCTCAGCAGGTGCTTTTTGATTCTTCCTCTGACCATGATTATGAGACTGACAGTGCGTCTGAGGGACATGAGGGAGTGCAAGATTCTGGCAGTGAGTTTTCTGTCCACAAGGAATCATCTGATGATGAAGCTACTCTCAATGCGGATGAAGCTACTCTCAGTGTGGATGACGTGCCTGTTTTAGAGGAGGACACTGATGTGTTGATGGCGCAGCAAGAGGCATTGGCATTGCAGCCTGGGGCTGCAAGGCTTCCTACTGGAAGTGCTCGACTCTGGGTTGATCCAAACATTGTGCAACCATTGTGGCGATGCAGGGTGTAGAGTGGATAGAGAAACATGTTTGCATATACAGTTTTTGCAGTTGAATATAGATGATTTATTTTGCCTGAGATTGTTGAGCAGACTAATTTGTATGCTGAACAGTTTTTGAGGGACAACAGTGCCAGACTTAGGCCCCTCTCTAGAGCTACCCAATGGACTCCCCCAAATGTGGATGAGATGACATTTTTGGGGTTGACTTTTTTGATGGGCTTGATAAGGAAGCCATCCCTGGCTTCATATTGGTCTACCAGTCCCTTGATGGGAACAGCGATATTTCCTGCAATTATGAGTCATGATCAGTATTTACTTTTGCTTCAGATGCTGCAATTTGTTGAAAATGCTTTGGCGTTGTCAGAAGATCACCCTGACTGTGACTGTCTTTTTAAGATCCGTCCTGTACTTGATCACTTTGTAGATAATTTTTCAGAGCTCTATGCTCCTGGGGGAAAAAAAGCTGGTTTTGAGTCTTTGGTCCTGTTCAAAAGCCATTAGTTTTTTACGCAGTACATTCCTAGCAAGAGGGCATGTTATGGAATTAGGATGTATATGTTATCTGAGAATAGGACAGGATATGACTATAATTTCCAGGTATACACTGGTAGGGATTCTGCTATTGACCCTGTTTGTCCACTTTTGGAGTTTATGAAAAAATTGTGTGGGAACTTTCTAGAGGACTGTTTAACAAAGGTCACCATTTGTACATTGATAACTTCTACACTGCTATGCAATTGTTTAAGGAATTGTTCAAAGTGGACACTCCTACTTGTGGCACAATCCGCTCTAACCGTGAAGGTTATCTGAAATAGCTTGTTTGGAAAAGCCGTCAGAGAGGATAGTGCAGTGCCCTTGAGCAGTGAGGAACTGCCAGCTGTGAAATTTGTAGACAGGAGGAATGTGTACATGCTGACTACCATCCATGATGACAGTTCTTCACCTGTGACTGTTTGGGGTCAGGTAGCTGAAGTGCGCAAACCTGTGTGCATTGTAGACTACAATAGGCACATGAGTGGTATCGATAGAGTAGATCAGAGGTTGGAATCTTACATTGCTGTTCGTAAAGCTTACACTTGATAAAAGAAGTTGGCCATCCATCTCTTCAATTTAGCAACTTTTAATGCTTTTGTTGTGTTCAAGGAGTATTCTCCTCCATTAAAGATTACTTTTGTTCAGTTTAAGGAGTCTGTGATAAGCAGCCTTGTTGTAGTGGAACATGCAAGTGTTCCTAGAGCTAGAGTGGTGGAGGATGTGGATTGATTGAAAGATCACCACTTTACAGGTTTAATTCCTCCCACGCCCCAGAAAAACAATCCCTGTAAGAGATGTAGAGTCTGTTTGCGGAGAGGTATGCGGAAAGAGAGCCATACACACTCTGCTGATTGTCGTTTTAATCCTGGGCTGTATGTACCCACATGTTTCAGATTGCATCATACTCAAAATAGTTTTTAGGAGCAACCATGTGTCTAATAGTGCACTCCCTGGTCTATATGATTTTATATAGTTGTTGTTCAGTTTCACGGTTGACATTAGAATGATGTCATAAGTTACTACTGTTGTGTTTGTAGTTATAGTTTTGTATGTAGTTGGTTTGTGTTTTCTGTTTTGTTAAAAAAAATTGATGATGGTGTGTGTGGGCTGTCACTTGGCTGGCAGTGTGCGTGGACTAGCGCCTGGCTGATGGTGTGCGTGGATTGGCGATTGACTGGCCGTGTGCATGGGCTGGTGCTTTGCTGGAGGTGTGTGTGGGCTGGCGCTTGGATGGCAGTGTGTGTGGGCCCGGGGTGTGGGTGGGCTGGTGCTTGGCTGGTAGTGTGCGTGGATTGGCATTTGGCTAGAAGTGTGTGAGTAGTGACTTGCTGCTGGTCATTACACACTCTGCTAGTAAAACTCCACTGCACACACTGGGCGTATGAAAGTGATGGGCCCTTGAATGGCACTGTCTGTTGATCTGCATGTTGTAATATACTGGCCCGCAGCTGAGGTGTGAATGGTCTTGTGTGTCACGTATGAAAGGTGTGTGAATGCCCTGTAAAGAGGTTGGTGCCTTGCTGTGGCTTTACAGCTCACGAGCTGTGAGTCATTGGTTAAGGTGTTTAACCTCTTAAAAATTAGCAGTGTATTTACTTTTTGTGAAATCTCTTGGTAATAAAATATACATTTTAAACCTTTCACTCACCTCGTGCCAAATCCAACCAGTATGTGTGTGTACTTGAGGAACAGATGGGTAGGCAGTCATATTGGTCTAATCTAGCTTTTTGTGCTAAGGTGTAGTCTGTCTCTTGGGAAAATATTCCAACTTTAGATATTTCTGTAAACCAAAATAAAAGGGGAGTGCTGGGTGGTGTGCCTCTCATGGATCCCAACAAGTTGTATTACTCACATAGGTATGCAAACCTCAAAATGTGACTATAGTCACACATATTTCTTGAATTACTGTGTCATAATATTCTAGTATCAGAAAAAACACAATTTTCCTACCATCCAACTTTCCCCCCAGGTCTCTCGATAAAAATGGCACCTCACTCCCTCTGGGTGGGCCAAGTACCAGTGACAGGCAGGAGCCCAAAACTTATTGAGGAGACATCAAAATTACCTATCACAAAACAACCTGCTTTGCAAGGTCGTTCAACTGGGTTTTTGGCCCCGGGCTTGGTGGCCATCTTGGGAAACAACCAAACCCACATATTTCTCAAAACAAGACACTCGGGGAGTCCAGTGAAGTTTGGCTTGCGTGGACCCCCCAACATTTGTGTCAGCCCGGTGATCTCACAACTTTCCCACCCAGATACATTAGAAAAAAGTTTTTTTTTCAGCTAAATTTAAGGTTTACAGGGGATACTGGGTAGGAAAACTTTGGGGGGTCCACACAAGCCATACCTCCCTGGACTCTCCTAGGTGTTTAGTTTTCAGAAATGTGTGGGTTTGGTATGTTGCATTAGATGGCAGCCGAGCCCGTGGCCAAAAACACAGGTAATCCCTCTTGCAAAAGCAGGTTGTTTTGTTATAGGTCATTTTGATGTCTCCTCAATACGTTTTGGGCCCTTGCCTGTCGTGGGTACTTGGCCTACCCACGTGAGTGAGGTACCATTTTTATTGCCAGACTAAGGAGAATGCTGAGTGGTAGGAAATTAATGTCAGCCTGGTAATCCCACAACATTCCCACACAGAAATTTGAGAAACAAGTGATATTTTCAGCTAAATTTGAGGTTTGCAGGGGATTCTGAGTAGGAAAAACTTTGGTGAATGCGGTGTGGGTGGAATTTTGTGAATCCACACAGACGGCAGAACTTTCCATCACAGAAATTTGAGTTTTTTTTTTTTTACAAAGATTGAGAATTGCAAGGGATTCTGGGTAACAGAATCAGGTGAGAGTCATTATGAAAAATGTCCTATAATTTGCATGCTAGTATGGATACCCACAACTTAGCAGATGTACAAATAACTACTACTTCTAAACTCTATATTTTGTTCCTATTTCTGAAATACATAGGTGTCTTTGATACCTATTTTTTACTCTTTATATTTTACCAAATGAATTGCTATATACCCAGAACACAATCAAATCTCATTGCAAGGCACAGCTGTTATTGGCTTTTGGTATGTTGGTTTATTTGTGAACCAACACGTCCTATATATCACCACAACCAGAAGAGTCCAGCAGATATAACGGTATATTTCTTAAAAAATCTGATATACTTAGAAGAACTTTCAACTCAATTTCATTTTTTTTTATTTCAACTGTTAGTTTCTTTAGGAAAATCTTGAAGGATCTACACAAATGACATCTTGCTAAATTCAGAATGTTGTCTAAATTTTTCAAACGTATAACTTTCCGGGATGCATTATTGATTTCACACCCATGGTTGAAAGTACAAAAAATGGTAAAAATACTCTATGTCCCAATAAAGTGCCAAAACTGTGTAGAAGATTTTGGTTTTCTGACCAAAGTCTGCCTGTCCCCAAAAGCTGGGAAGATAGTGATTTCAGCACCACATACTCTTTGTTGATACCATTTGCAGGGAAAAAACAGACACTTTCTTCTGCAGCACTTCTTCCCCAAAAACAAAATGTTGCTGTATTTTGGCTAATTTCTTGGCCCCTCCAGGAGAATCCGCAAAGCCTGGGTACCTTTAAAATCCTCAGGATGTTGGGAGAAAAGGACGCAAATTTGGTGCAGATAATTTATGTGGACAAAAGTTTATAGAGACATAAGTGCGAACTACCTAAATAGCCTAAAAAAGGCTTAGCACAGAGAGGGAAAAGGCCTAGCAGAGAGGGGGTTAAGAGAGAGCCAGAAGTGCTCAAAGAGCAATTTTTATGAAACTGGTCCATTGCTTTCAACTGGCCTTTAAATCGATTTATTCATGCTTCCAGCAAGCATCCATTTGCCTTCTAGGTATTGGCACAAAGTAAAAATACTGAATAACATGTTAAATAACGAATAGTTCTTACTTATTTTTATAATATCAACAAGAGGTATATTCCAAAAGTATCCATGGATTTAGGCAATAGTTTAAACAGAAAGTAGGTAATACTATAGAATACAGTGAAAAAAATTCTGCTAGTTAGCCATAGAAAAATAATAAAAATATGCAGCATAGTACCTGAAAGATTTAGTAATTTATATATATTCTTTTCTGTTTTATAGGACAGGTAGGAATGAGAAAAGGAATTAAGAAGGTAGAGAGGAAGAAGGAAAGAAGAAAAGGAGATAAAAAGCGCAATACAATCATACAATACAATCATACAACGTTACTTATAGCTGAATATTAATATGGTTGTGAAAGAACAATTCATGCAGCCTGGAATTTGAAAATTCTGGACGATTATATTCTAGAATCTTGTCAAAAATACTGGTATCAGTCTTCTAACATGTGTACTGACCGCTGAGGTGATTTTCCAGCTTTTTTGAGCATCGGAAGCTGCTCTTTCCCCATCCTGGTTCTACATCGATCTCTTCAACCAGGTACAGCCCATAATCCAGTCAGGGGGCAGAGTATTATTCAGGAAAGGACGAAGCCTAGGCCTAGTCACTACCACAGTCAGTTTTAGCTGCTGCACCAGCCTCTATTGAGAGTTTTTCTCTTTATTATTAACTTTTTCTAACATGTTGATTATATTTGCCTGTTGAACTTTATTTTCCGAGAGATGGAGAATAAACATATCTGACAATGCAAATAAAATTCAAGCCAATAAAGTTAAAATTTATGCTTTTTCACCACTTGTGGCAAAAATATCTCTGCTCTTCTTCTGGATTTGGAAAATCATAACAGACAACTGTTGAGATTCGCAAGGAATTCACTGACATTCATCCACAGTTAAGAAATCTTGGATTTAAATATGGTCTATTTGATCCTTCGACAATGAGAAGCTGGAAAGATAGTTTTTCGAAATGCTTCCAATGCCCCGAAGACCTACAAATATTTCTGGATCAACACTCCTAAACATTAAACAGTATCTTTTCTTCTTAGTTGTATTTTTCCTACTTTACTATGGCTAACGTTCATAATATTAAAATAGTTTCCTTGAATATAAAAAGGTTTACAACATCCTGTTAAACGTACAACATTTTTCATTTATTTAGGTAGTTGTAAAGCGGATATTTGCTTCATATAAGGAACACATATTGAAGACAAGGTTTTGGATTTTATGAACAAAAAGTGGGTTGATTCTATTATATCTTCTCCTGCTATGGGTAAAAAAAATTGCATAGCCATTCTTTTCCAAAAAGTTTACATCGTCAAATTTTAAGCAAATCTTCGGATTCAGAAGGTTGATATGTTAAAGCGAAACTTAAAATGCATTATCAGGTATGTTTTTACTTTATGTGTATGGCCCAACAGTTGATGTTCCTAATTTTTTGTCCATTTTGAAATTCTTAAATTGGGTAACATCCCACTTATAGGTGGACGGGATTTCAACCTTATACTTGATCCTTTATTAGATAGATCTTCTCACATTACATTTCGACCACCCAGGGCTTTTTTAACCCCAAAAATCCTTTTTTTAACTACTAAATTGGTGGATATCTGGCGACTGCATTATCCTTCTGAAATTTTTTTCACTTTTATCTCCAACCCTCACAACTCTTATTCAAGACTAGATTATTTATTAGTTTAGCGACAATTAATTAAGTTGTTGTTCCTAATATCTGTAATATTGATATTTTTGATAATGGCTTTATTTGTATGGTACTACAACTTAACTCAGATTTGTTAAAGCTCAATCCAGAAGGCGCATGAATACCTGCACAGTCCTGAATGAGCAAAATAAACCAAAAATATTAGCAGCACTTCAAGAATACTTCCAACTCAACCCAGAAGGCTCTACATCTATGGTGAATCGATGGGATGCTTTCAATACCTATATTAGAGGAACCTCCATTTCTCTTATGGCCCATGAAAACAAAACTTAGGAATTAGAAAAACAAATTGCAAAATCTGGGAGACTTTTCATCACTTCTAATGACCCCCATTATAGAATGATACTACAAAAACTTTGATATGAGTGTAACTAAATTTTAAGCAAAAGAGCAAGTATACAGCTCTCTAACTCTAAAGCCAGCTTTTGTTTTAATGCCAATAGATCTGGTTGGTTTTTAGCCAACTATTTACGTATTAAAAAAGATAAAACACAAATAAATTCAATCTATGGCCCCAATGGGAAAATTGCATTGTCACAAAAAGATATTGTTAATGAATTTCTAAATGATAATGCTACCCTATATTTTAAACCTAAATTCCATGATCCTTCTTTGACTGATTCTTTTTTTATATATATGATGTTTACCTAATTTCCTCAGTTAACCAAAGATATATTAGATTTACCTATTACTGAAGAAGAAATTCTATTAGCCATTAAGTCTCTTATACAAAACAAATCCCAAGGCCCTGATGGCATTCAGCAGAATTTTATAAGGAATTTGGGGGCATATTATCAAGGGGCTTTATCTCCGCTTTTTTGGCTTTAAAAGCCAAGAAAGCGGAGATAAAATTATCTCCCTATTACCAAGCTGTCGCTAACACCAGTTAGCGACAGCTAATAGGAGATAGTGACCATCTTGGGCCCCGCTTTGCATGTCAGTGATATTTATCACTAATGACATGCAAAGTGGGCGTGCCAAGATGTTAGCGACTGAAAACAGTCGCTAACATCGCTATCTCCTATTACCAACTTTTGGAGATATTCGTGCTAAGCGCGAATATCTCCAAAAGCTAACACCTGCCCTGAGCAGTTCTTAGCCATGTTAACCAATGGGAGGTGGATAACATGGCTAAGAGCATTTGCTCGATAATGCATGAATATCGCTGACTTTTCTGCGATATTCATGCATTGCGGCCGTTTTTTATCGCATTTGCGATAAACCTTGCTAATAGCAAGGTTTATCTGCGATAAAAATCGCCGATGTGCGGCGATAATTTTTGTCTCTAAACAAGTTAGAGACAAAAATTATCTCTATTGGTTGGTAATATGCCCCTTGATTTGCAACTTATTCCTCATTTGCTTAAAATATTTACCTTTTTTAGTTCTACAGGATCAACTTCAGGTTCCTTTACTGAAGCATCAATTGTAGCTAAACCTAAACCTAACAAAGACCTGACACTTGTATCAAATTATCACCCTATTTCCTTAATAAATCAGGTTTGTAAACTATATGCCAAAAACTTGCAACCAAGCTAACCTCCATTTTGGATTCCCTTATCCATCCTGCTCAATCTGAGTTCCTAAGATATGGGTATTCTGTCAATAACACAAGAACTTTATTACATACTATCGATCAGGTGTCCACTTTATCCTTACCATCTGGAGTACTTGCATTGGATGCTGAAAAAGCTTTTGATAAAGTTCATTGGCAAATTCTATTTCATACTTTAGCTGCTTTTAATTTTGGTGATTCATTTATCCGTATGATATCTGCTCTTTACTCTACCCCTACAGCTTGTTTATTTAATAATGGTCAAATTTCGAATACATTTTCTCTTTTTAGAGGTGCTAGATAAATTTGTCCAATCTCCCAATTGCTATAATGAAGTAATTATAAAACATTATCATTCATGCACATTGAAGCATCTAATAATAGTGGAACTCCGGAGTAAAAAAGTAAGAGATCTGCAACTATCTAGTATAATGATGGAAATAGACTCCTATGATCTGCCTGATATATATAAAGGAGATGTGTCAAATGAGCAGAGGTGTGTGTACAATTTAATATGTTAAACATTAAAGTTAACACAGTGGAATTTAGATTTTCTACAAGCCGGAAAATATAAACATACAGGCTTAATAATTGACACATATACCTTGCAGGCTCAAGAATACTTGGGATGGAATCTGACCAGTTATATTAAATGGAAATACCTATGGTTCAGACAATTTTCCAATGCAATAGCGGAGTTTGAAGGGACTTGGAATCAGGCTCTCAAAGACACACAGGTATGTCAGCTTTGTGAAATCGGCAAGGAATCTCTTGAACATTTAATATGCATTTGACCAAGGCTGCTGCCTATAGGGAGGACATTTCTACGTCCCCTGTTTAGTAATGCCAAAATAAGAACAACTATGGGGGCTGTACGTTATTGTTTTAGGCTCGCTGGGGAAAGTGCAATTAGAAGGAGGGTTCAATTTTTAGAACATGCCTATAAAACATTAAGGGGTCAAATATAATGTCGAGCAGTTCGCCATCGCCTGCATGTCGGTGGCAATCCGCCCGACATTTCCTCCCGCCCGCCTCCACTATTATTATGGCGGGGTACCGCTGTGGACGGGAAGACCGTCCGCCGCTTTTACGCCAGGTCCACGAGTCGACCGGGCGGAAAAGGGTTGAATATGGTGGCGATGTCTGCTAGACACCCCCATCCATATTATAATGCTTGGGGGAAGCAGCCTTTCCATTGCGACAATGGCGCAACGGAAAGGCATGCAGTTTTTGCAGGTGGGGCCTGTTGCGAGCCTCCAGGATGTTGGGGGGTGGGGGGGCACATGCGGGGTACCTATGGTACCCCCCTGCATTTGCTTGCACAACGTGGCAGGCACCGCATGATGCCTGCCACGTTGTGCATACAAATGCATTTTGGAGGGTGCTGCTGACTGCACCGCCCATCGCAAATTAAAAAATGCGGGATGCACCTGCTAGTGTGGCAGGCGCATCATAATTGTGCATGCAGGACCGTCGCACACATGGTGGGCGGTCGCATTACACAATGCGATGGCGGGCGGACATAATAAACCCCTAAATGACTAGATGGTTTTTACTATATGGATATGTATATAGATGCAAAAACAGGTATCATGATCTATGTATGTTTTTTTGTATTTTATAGGATACCACGCATGGAAATGATGTGATTTTGTATTCTATTTTTATCCTTGCTTATCTCTATTGTTGTAATCAAATGATTAATGCAATAAAGTATTTTTACAACTACTAAAAACATTAGCATATGCAGGTGATGTACTTTTATTTATTAGCAATCCTGAGTGCTCCTTTCCTCCTTTATTCAATATTATCTCATCATATTCCTTAATTTCCGGTTACACATTAAACACCAATAAAACTGAACGTTTTTCTCTAAATCCTCACTGTACCCGACCTATGTTACCCATAAAATAAATACATTGCCAAAGAGATAAGATCAAATACCTTGGCATTTTGTTCTCTTCATCTAGGAAAAAATGATAACAATAAATTGTGAATCTATTTTAAATTACATCAAAGATAAAATATCTAAATGATCTTCGCTTCACCTTTTATGATGGCGGAAAATGAACTAAATAAAAATGACTACAGCACCAAAATTATTTGTTTTCCTAGCTATGATTCCTAGTCAATTTCCTACGAAGTTTTATAAAATTGTTGATCAACATCTTTCTAAGTTTATTTGGAATAACAAAGCTCCTCGTATTGGCTATAAAAAACTAAAAATGGCAAAGTGTAATGGAGGATTTGGTTTACCAGATTTTTTTAATTATCATAAAGTGTTTATCTCAAAATGAAGCCCTCTTTGGTTTTATCATTCCCACCTGCTTTTAATCCTCCTATATGGCTTCCTGTAGAAAAAAGTCTGGTAACTCTGTTTCCATTGCCTCCCTTGTTAACCATGTCTAGCAAGTCAATATTATTTCATAAGTATTTGTATAATCCACAAAACTAATATGACATGATTTTGACTCACTTTTTCAAAACATTCTTGATCTGTTACATTTTTGTATTCACGGAATAAGGTTGATGTTTTTCATCTCAAAGATATTTACCACAATAATACTTTTATATCGCTTGATGTGTTGCAGGCAAAATTTCACTTACCATCTTCTGATTTCCCCAAATATGAACTTTTATGTAATTCTATATTAGATTCCTTTCCTAATATTCCTTAAATTTTAAAGTCCGATTTTATATTTTATATGTTTAAACTGTATCCTTTATGTCTCATGCTGTTTCATTAATGCATAAAAAGCTGAATCCATTTCAAGGTAACAATATTGATACGATTTCAACGTTTTGCAATAATGAACTTTCAACTTCTTTCTCATATGAGACATGGAAAACAATATGGTTGAATAATATCTCTGGATTGATACTTGTATCAGTCTTTCAAACCAATTCTCATGTTAAGTTTAATTGCTTATGGTCCCCCTTAAAGTTATTTCAGGCTAAGCTCCTTCCGAGTTCAAAATGTTGGCATTGTAAAGCACTTACCGGTTCGTTAAAGCATATGCTTTATGAATGTACATCGGTTTAAAAATTTTTGAATCAAGTTGGGGATGTTATACAAAAAATACTTGATATGTTATGTTATGTTATGTTATTATGGATTTCTTAAGCGCACTGTCACCGGAGGTTTCCTGGCGCTGATTGGATTGGAAAAGAAGGGAAGAAGGAGGGGAGCGGAGATTTTAATGAGGGAAGAGTATTGTTTTTAAGGACTTCCTGAAAGAAAGGAGGGAACAAGATGACTTGAGTGCAAGAGGGAGGGAGTTCCACAGCTTAGGGGCTAAGCAGGAAAAGCTGCGGCCACCAGATCTTGCGAGTTTGAAACGGGGAACAACAAGAAGCGAGAGATGGGTAGACCTCAGGGTGCGGGGAGGGCAATAGGGAGTGATAAGAGATTTAAGGAAAGCAGGGGCAGGGCCAGTGAGAGCTTTAAAGATCAGACAGTGGACCTTGAACGTAATTCTTTCGTTCACTGGTAACCAATGAAGATGGCGTAATAAAGGTTGGGCCGACTGCCATTTGGGGATTTTGAAGACCAACCGGGCGGCCTGGTTTTGGACGATCTGCAACCTCGATAGCAGAGATTGAGGGAGACCGTGGTAGATTGAGTTCGAAAAGTCCAGCCGGGACATCACCAGGGCTATTAGGACTTGCAGCAAGGCTTCAGGTGAAAGGAGGTGAGCGACTTTCCGGATCCTGTAAAGTTGAAACATACAGGAAGATGTTACTGCGCTCACCTGTGCCTTGAGGGTGAGTCCAGAGTCGATCAGAATTCCGAGACTTTTAACACATCCAGCAGGAGAAGGTGGTGTTCCAAGCTCAATCGGCCAGTACTGAGGGCCCCAAAACTGTGCACTTCTCCCCGGGAGGAGGAGCTCAGTCTTGCCTGGATTGAGCTTGAGCTGATTTTGGTTCATCCAAAGCTGGATGTGTGTCATGGCAGTCTGAAAATTGGTGACAGCGTCAGGGGAAGTGAGGGGAAAAATAAGTTGTAAATCATCCGCGTAATTAAACACGGTGATATCCCATTTACCCAGGGAGTGAAGGAGGGGTTGAAGGTACAAATTAAAAAGGAGGGGAGACAAAGATGATCCTTGAGGGACTCCGCAGGACGAGGGGACACTGGAGGCACAGAAGGGACCCATGCTTACTGCCTGGGACCTCTCCTCGAGGAAGGATTTGATCCAAGACAGAGCCGCCCCACAGATTCCGGCGGATTCGACACGGTGGATTAAGATGTTATGGTCCACCGTGTCGAAAGCCGCCGATAGATCGAGTAAGACCAGAGCCTGGGGATGTCCTTTGTCCTCGCTGCGCCTGAGATTATCCAGCACAGCGAGGATCACGGCCTCGGTGGAGTGGGCTGGTCTGAACCCGGCCTGGTTGGGTGCAAGGTAGTTGGATTCCTCGATAAAGTGTGAGAGGCAGGTCGTGACATGAGCCTCAAGGATTTTGGAAAAGAAAGGTAGGAGGGAGATGGGGCGATAATTGGCCAGGACTGCTGAATCGGCGCCAGGCTTTTTTAAGAGGGGCACCAGTGTAGCCTCTTTAAATGAGCTGGGGACTGAGCCTGAGATGAGAGAAGAGTTGAGCAGGGGAAGGATACAGTGTGGGAGGGCATGACAGATGTCGCGGATGAACTTTTATTTAATTTGTTGATATGCAAATCTGTTGCTCTTTCTAAGGAACTACTTGACCTAAAATGTAAACTTTAACATTTTTTGTTGTCATCTGCTCTAAAGTCTATTACAACATGTTGGAAGTATGTCTCATTATTATCTGTTCATGCTCAGTGCTCATGGATTATTTTCACTGGGAGAGATGCCAATTTATCTTTGACTGGTATTACTCACACTGTAATTCTTATAATTTATTTTGGAAACCGATTGATAATTATTTATCTTCTTAGCTATATCCTTATCTATTTATTCCCATATATTATAAGTTGCACATGTTTTAACTTATACTAGCTTTACTCAAATAGCTGTTTACGATATGTATGCTTGTTCCTATCCCCTCCTTTTTATTTTTATGATTATTAACTCTATATTGCATTGTACCTGTTTTATCTTCAATTACTGTTCTTCATAGATATGGGTACTTCATATAGTACTCTATTGTGTATTATCACGGTGTAATATAACATTTTATAAACTATTTTGAACACGAAAAAAAACATATTATAGAAGTAGCATAAGGTTTGCGTACTGCTTGTGGTAAGGGAAGTGTGTCCGATGTTAATCCAAACTAAATTCCTGGTTTGTAATAAAAAGGAGCATTGTAGTTCAGATTCCCATTGTCACTCAATGTTAGATTTAGGATGAATGGGAGGTGTGTATTGAAGATGCTTGTATATATATGCATGAAGTTGGCCTGGACATTCCATTCTTTTATCGTCATTGGGATTTAAGTTTGAAATATATATATATATATATATATTACCTACTGGCGGTCGCCAGTAGGTATATATAGTTAGGATTTTTTCCCTATGGGATTTTTGAAAATTCTATGTCTAATAACTTTGGCGTTTGTGGACGGAATTGGCTGAAATTTTCAGCAAAATGGAACATTTTGTTTCTGAGCAGCCCCTGGAAATTTGGGGGGAGTTGGTCCAGGGGGGGCCGAGAAAAAAGGGGGGTCCCAAAACGTGTTTTTAACATTGAGTTTTCCATAGGGCGGTTAGCCTCACTTTTAGCCAGAACGGCTGAATGGATTTGCATGAAACTTGGCAAAATTGTAGGGACTGGTAGCCCGATGTGCCTTTTGTAGGTCTCAATATATGTGCTACAGTGGATTTTGAGAAATTAACGTTCAAAAAAAGATATATATCTAGAGCCGCGCCTGGAGCGCTCCTCCGTACGCGTACCGGGGAGCGCTACAGGCGCGCAACGCGACTTGCGCACGGCAAGCTGATTGGTTCTCGGGTGTCTATAAACATTCGAAACAGTCCGCAGCGGCCGCCATCTTGTGTCTCGGTAGGATTGAGACACAAGAGGTGGCAAAAATCAAAGGGGGAAATGAGCAAGAGGGAGCAGGGTACACACCCCCTGACCCCCTAGGTTTCATGTGGGGGCCATAAAAGGCTCCCGCGGGTGAAAAAAAAAAATAAAAAAAAAATCGATTTTCGCGGGGGTGAGCGCCCGGTACGCGCACCGGGGAGCGTACGGGGGAGCGTACCATGGAGATTAAAAATGACAGACTTTTAAAAAAATAAAGCTTCTTTTTAAAAATTGGAGGTAGTTCTGAAAAGAACTTTTTTTTTCATTTTGTTGTTTTATATATTTTTTTTTTTTGTTTTTTTTGTTTTATATTTTTTTAGACTTTTTAAAACAATTTTATATTTTTTTTGGATTTTTTTCAAGGGAAAAACAAAAACAAGGATTCCAAAACTGCTCAACAGGAGCAAAAAAAATTGAAAATTTAGGGACTGGAAGAGCAGCGGTGTTGCTGTTTCTTTAGGGCAATCAGTTCAACACTCTGCTCCCCATAGCAGAGCAGTTCGTCACACTCTGCGCACAAAAATTTGATGCCCGCAAACACCGGCTGAATGTTAGGGATCATTCTTCCACGGGGTGGTCCCGAAGGTGTTGCTCCACCAGTGGAGGTGCTGCCGCCATCTGTTGGTACATTCCGTGCCAGCTCTCTGACACTCTCCCTGGCAAAGTTGTTAGGGTGTCTTCTTTTGACATGCCGGATCAAATTGGCATTGCCAAAACTATATTTTTTCAGAGGATTGCCTCTGGATAAACTACTCCCACATATTTTGCATGTTACTTTGGGAGCGTTGACTTTTTTCTGTCCTTCTGGGATGTCGTAAAATTTCCAGATGAAATGGGTTTTTTTCTTTTGCTGAGGAGGGTCCTCATCTAAAAATCCCTCTGAATCACTGCTGGATGACTCTCTTGCAGCCATTGCTGGAGATCAGAAAAGTAGGAGATAGAGTAGACACAACAGCTCTTGCTCTCTCCAAGTACAAAGCAATAGTGAGAGAATTGGGTGGGTTTCACACAATTTGGAAAAAAAAAAGTTCTGAACCAATGAAAAGTGTTATTTTAAAGTCACATGGTTTGACGCGCTTACGCTACGCGCCCGGGGCGCGCCCCGGGCGTGTATAGTAAGCGCATCGGGGCGCTTACGTTGCGCGATCGTATGCGCTTCCGGGTGCGCTTAC
Organism: Lissotriton helveticus; assembly: GCF_964261635.1. Lineage (NCBI taxonomy): Eukaryota > Metazoa > Chordata > Amphibia > Caudata > Salamandridae > Lissotriton > Lissotriton helveticus. The sequence continues at coordinate 2,058,064,938 of NC_136063.1, forward strand.
GCGGTGCGTCATAAGACGCATCTCGCGATACGTGTCTTATGACGCAAGGCGTGGCGGCTACGCAATATGTCACGATGTTGTTTTCGTTCTCGGCAATAGCGCTTCCGGGACGCGCATTAGTACGCGCCCCGGGGCGCGCCGCAAGATTGCGCTTACCCGTGCGTTCACCTGTCCGCGCCCCGGGAGCGCACTAAAAATAATATTAAAAAAAAAAAAAAATTATAAAATATAAAATTAGATTTAAAATGTATTATTTTTATAAAGATTTGCTATTAAAAAACCTATGAAATTCACTGAAAAAACCATAGGTTATAGACCATATATAGTTAGGAATTAGCATTTACAAAACCTTGAAAATTCACTGAAAAAACCATAGGTTATTGACCATATATAGTTAGGAATTAGCATTTAAAAAACCTTATTTTACTCACACAAAACCATTGAAATTCCATATATAGTTAGTTGCACTAACTATATATCGCGCACCCGCAATCCACTGCTGATCATGTCACATATTACATCATTCATGACATGGTCAGTGACATCACTGATGACATCACTGATGACATCTCAAATGACATCACTGATGACATCACTGATGACATCTCAAATGACATCACTGATGACATCATGATACAGCAATACCAGTTACTACATACGCACTCACTGATTCCTACGTCTACACACACATTCACTCATTCACCCATACAATCACTCATACATACAGTCACTCATTATTACAACACTATCATATGCACTCATACAGCTATGCAGACACTCACACACTGCCACTCATCCATGGAGTTACTCACACACCTAGTCAGTCCTGTAAAGAATCAATCACACTTCCATTTCCTCATCTATACAGTTAAACACAGAACACCATACTTCAGTGACATCACTGATGACATCACTGATGACATCTCAAATAACATCACTGATGACATCTCAAATGACATCACTGATGACATCATGACACACCAATACCAGTTACTACATACGCACTCACTGATTCCTACGTCTACACACACATTCACTCATTCAGCCATACAATCACTCATACATACAGTCACTCATTATTACAACACTATCATATGCACTCATACACCTAGTCAGTCCTGTGAAGAATCAATCACACTTCGATTTCCTCATCTATACAGTTAAACACAGAAAACCATACTTTTCACACATATACTAACACATACTTACTCTCTTATACAATCACTGATACAAGTACACATTGATATGCACAGTCACACACCTCCCAGCCAGCCACACACACACTCAGTCTTCCATACATCCACTCATTCTTCAATATGTAAAACATATTTAAACTTTACAAAAACACACAGACACTAGATGATGTCATCAGTGATGTCATCAGTGATGTCATTTGAGATGTCATCAGTGATGTCATCAGTGATGTCACTGACCATGTCATGAATGATGTAATATGTGACATGATCAGCAGTGGATTGCGGGTGCGCGATATATAGTTAGTGCAACTAACTATATATGGAATTTCAATGGTTTTGTGTGAGTAAAATAAGGTTTTTTAAATGCTAATTCCTAACTATATATGGTCTATAACCTATGGTTTTTTCAGTGAATTTTCAAGGTTTTGTAAATGCTAATTCCTAACTATATATGGTCTATAACCTATGGTTTTTTCAGTGAATATATATATACTTGCACTCCTCCATTTCCGCCATGGACTAGATCGTCTTAGTCCTTCCATTGCTGCTGCTGCTGCTACTTGACCATACTTGAATTGAAAGTAAATATATTTTTACTTGTTTCCTTTTGAATAGAGTGTTTACATTAGATCTGGGCTCCTGCATTTTAAATCTCTCTTACAAGCACTATTTTTATAATGTATAATGCATATGTGTGTCATTTTGTCCTTTAAGAAACATAAAGAAACACACCTGTATTAAATGATTTATTTTTATTTTTCGATTCGGTGCACGCTGCCTTCATGATAACTGACATATGCATTAATTCACAATAATAAAACAACATAATGTGTTCATTTAGGTGTATTTAATTATTTCATGTAAACTATCACATTATAAACATACCTATTACACAAATTTTGAATACATTAGATTCAATATACTTTAGTAATTGCACCAGACAAGGTAACAAGTTGTAACAAATACGTGTTAAAACTAATGTTAGTTCAAATCAAATGTAATTTAAGATATTTATTTATGTAACATTTCCCCTTTTCTAGTGCATTTTCTGCACTTTATTAAATTTAATATTTGTTTTCTTTTTCTAAGGTGTAATGCAATTTTTTTCACTTATCAATTTTAAATAAACACACCAGTATTAACACTTCAAATAAAAAAATCTTTTTTGGGTGTAAGTGTGCATTACATGTTCAGGGTTCTGCGAAGTCGGTCCTGGAGGGTCATATCCACGACGATAACTACATTTGTCTAAATGGGGCTTTGCTAAAAATCTGGCTTTGATCCCGCCCTCCAGGACCAGCATTGGAAAACCCTGATCATGATGAATGCATGCACCAATATTTTAATGTGCATTACAAATTTTCATCACTCATTTTTGTACTGTACAAATATATCATTTACAAAATATGTTGTATTTTCTATCAAAAATGTAAGTAAGAATATGTATTTCACATGCTCATCATTAACATTTCAATAATCAGTGACTTGTAAATGAATAATAATGTTAGGCCACACTTTGTAAAATTAACATATTTTCATGAATAAAGGAGATACTTCTCTCATTAAGCTTTTAATAAAATAGAAAGTTGAAAGGAGAACAAAGAGTATACACTGCAACAGTTTGTGTCTTTGTTGCCCATAACTTGCCTCCTAATCGTACTGCCTAAGGGTAACCTCCTCAGGAAGGGGCATCTATCGGGCACAGAGCAAGCACCTCAAGAATGTTTCTTGGGAGGGATGAGTTTGGGTTTGAACGGGGCTTAAGAACAGGTAAGGGGGGAATTCAGCATGAGGAGTACGGGAGGGAGGGGTAGTAGAGAATTGGGTTATGTAGGTAGAGGGAGCTGGAGTGGGTTATGTGCTTGTGTCTGTATGTTCGGCAGTTACATGTGAGTCTGGTATATGGTGTGTCTCTTTGGATATGTATTTTCTGGGTAGTGTTTGCTATTCTGGTTAGTGTGCAAATTTGATTTTGGTTGGTGTTCTTTGTGTGTAGGTATGCTTTTGCGTGAGTACGTTGGTTATGATGAGTGTGATTTTGTGACACTTATGGGTGTGGTGGTGGTTGTGGTGCTTCTGGGGGTGCTGGTGATTGTGGGTGTGTTGATAGCTGTGATTGTGATGTTTGTGCGTGGGGTGGTGGTTGTGGATGTTGTGCTTGTGGTGCCTTTGGATGGAGTTGCAATAGTTTGTGTATTTTGTTTGTGTGTTATGATATGTTATGTTATGTTATGTTAAGCACTTTTATTAGGCGCACAGCTGCTCCAGCGAAGGAGCGTCCTGGCGCCGCGACAAGGTAGCAGCATAACACAACGAGATAAAAACACAATAGGGTGAAGCTAAGGGAACAGGAAAGTTTTCACCGCACGGCGGAATGAGAGCAAGTCCCTATGGGCGCGAATCGCCGGGGGAAGGGAGTTCCACAGCATAGCTGCACGGACTTGAAAGGAGCGTCCACCGGCTCTGCTGCGCTTAAAGCGGGGGACAACAGCTAGTTCTAAGTCAGCAGATCTTAGTGCTCGCGCCGGAGTGTAGTGAGCCAGAAGTTTGGACAAAATCACCGCTGGAGATCCCTTGAGTATTTTGTAGGCGACACAGAGGAACTTAAACTGAATCCGCTGAGCCACCGGGAGCCAATGCAGCGTTCGCAGGGTACTGGAGGTAGGACAAGATCTAGGTAGTCCTACCACCGCTCTCGCAGCGGCATTCTGAATCCGCTGTAAGCGACCGATTTCAGCTTGGTTTAAGCCAACGAATAGGGAGCTCGCGTAGTCCAGCCTGGAAATAACAGTGGCTTGGATCACATGTTGCCGGGTGGTGGCATCAAAAAACTTGAGCACTGGACGTAGTCCCCGTAGAATGCCAAAGCAACAGGCCGCCGTACGTTTGGTGTGACATACAAACGTAAGGGAAGGGTCCAACCATACTCCGAGGTTTTTAAGCTCGGAGACAGGAAGAGGTGTAGGACCCAGATCCCCAGGCCACCATCTCCCTCCCCAAAGTTCCGGTTGTTTCCCAAAAATCATGACCTCGGTCTTGCTAGCGTTCAGCTGGAGACAGTTGGACGTCATCCAGCCAGCGACCGCCCACAGTCCTTGTTGGAATCTGGGTGCATCCACATCAGCATCCCCGCTGATCGTGACCGCTAGCTGGGTGTCATCGGCGTATGACACCATAGTCATACCCCATTGTCGGACAACCTCAGCCAGCGGCCTTACGTATAGATTAAACAACGTAGGACTCAGCGAGGAGCCTTGTGGGACCCCCAGATCCAGCAGATGGGGTTTGGACTGGTATGGAGGGACGGTTACGCTAAAGGTCCGATTAGCTAAGAAGGACCGGAACCATTGGAGAGCGGTACCAGTGACACCAGCCTCCTCTAACCGACGCAGAAGGATAGGGTGTGATACGGTGTCAAAGGCGGCGCTCAGATCTAATAGCACCAGCGCCGCCGTTTGGCCCGCATCAAGCACGGAGCGCAAGTGCTCCACCATATACAGCAGAGCCGTCTCCGTGCTGTGACCTGCTCGAAACCCATTCTGCGTCGTATCGAGGATATCGGCTTGGTAGAGATGTTCCGAGAGGACCGCGTTTACATGCGCCTCAGTCACCTTGGTGGGCCACGGCAGAAGTGAAATTGGCCGGTAATTTTCGGGCTTACTCCCGTCCAGGCTTGGTTTTTTGAGAATAGGCCGGACCATGGCCTGTTTCCACTTAAGTGGAACTGCGCCAGATGTAAGCGACTTGTTGATCAAAGAGCATAGCGGTGAGATGTCGTGCACCGCAAGATCTTTGAACACAGCCGGACAAAGTGGATCTGCTGGGGACCCCGACTTCACTTGGCAGGCCAATTTGCCAAGGCTTTCAGTTGTTAAGGTCGGAAAAGAGTGCAATTCCTCAGCAGTCAAGGGTTTAAGAGGTGTATCTGCAGATGGAATGGCCGACGGAAAAGCCCTATGGATAGCATTTACCTTTTCCACAAAGAAATCCGCCAGTATTTCACAGTGCTCCACAGAGCTCTGGAAGATCGCAGTCGCCTTTTTGGTGGTAAGGTCTTTCAACACCTTGAAGATGGCTTTAGAGGGATTGGCACTAGTCCGAAATTGTAAGGCATAAAAGGCAGCGCGGGTTCTGCACACTGCTCGATGGTAGAGTTTCACAGTGGCTTGGTACAAGATCTTCTCCTGGATGTTGTAGGTTTTGCGCCATACCCGCTCTGCACGCCTACAAGAGGTCTTGAGAGCCCGCAGCGCATCGTCATACCATGGGCTGGTATTCCTAGCCCCTGATTTACACCAAACTGTGGGGATAAGGGAATCTAAAGCCCTAGTCACCCAGTTACAGAAACCATCATAGCCTTGATCTACCGCCCCAGTTATGTCTAGTGGGTCGGACGATAAAAGGTGGTAGAACTCGTCCAGCTTAAGTTTGTTCCAACGCCGTCTAGGTGTTGGACAGACCACTGGTTTGGGCTGCGTACCAGGTACGGGGCACTGGATCTGTATCAGATAATGATCAGTCCATGCCAGCGGTGTGAGGCTAGTAATGCTGGTTCCCGCAGCGTTGGTGAAAAACGGGTCAAGAATATGCCCCCCTATGTGAGCGGGTTGTAAGACCATCTGGGCCAGCTGAAGCGACTCTAAATCTGCAATAAAACTAGACACCGACGGGCTAGAAAGATTGTCAAAATGCAGATTCATATCCCCAATAATGGAGAAATTAGAGCACCCAACAGCCAGCTTACAGATGGCATCTGGTAGAGCAGCTCTAAAGGCTACCTCACTTCCGGGGGGTCGATAAATCAATAACCCCGACAAGGTGAAATTGGGCGTGATGGCTACCTTAAAGATTGCACTTTCACAGCCAGGAATCCTCTGTCCCTGCCACGTACATGGATAACAGGACTTGACCGCAAGAGCTATCCCTCCGCCTCTAGAGCCTCGGTTAAGAGTAAATACCGAGTATTCCGGCGGGAAAGCCAAGTTGAGAATGGCTGTATCGGCATCCTGCAGCCAAGTCTCTGTCAGGCAGAATATGTCTGGCAGATCATGGCATAGCAGGTCGGAGATGTCCAGATGGTGCTTTGCCAGCGACCTGACGTTCAAATTCCAGATGTTAATAACAGAAGATGAACCAGCAGCCACAGTGACGCGCTCCTCAGACCCCCTTCCCAGGGGAGCGGGAAGACTGAACCGCCCACAACCGCAAGAGAGAGGGCCACCTAAGGGGTCCACCCGCGTTGTCTCGCAGGACCCCACTGACAGACCGATGGCAACTAGTCTGTCTCTGTCATAGCACAGCATTGTGGCCTAATGGAAGTAACCACAGGGGTCCACAGACCTGCCCCGTCCTGCACGTCCTGTCACGGACGGGCGCAGATGGGCAGGACTCTGGCACGACTCCGGCCACGCGAGGACACGCCCGCTACGCGATCCCGCTACGCTGAGGGAGGAGCGTTAAGAAGGCGTCCCGTCCCAGGAGCATGCGCAGTCACGCGCTGACGAAAGAACCTCCCCAGCCCAGGCAAGATGGCAACAACCCGGGGACCAAGCCCGCCAAGCGGCGGTGGGGGCACAAAATTACGGTGCAGGTAAGGGGGGATTTAAAAACAGGCAGCCCAGAGGACCCTAGGCTGAATAAGCACTTTAAAAGAAGGAAATAAAACGCGAGCGCGCAAAACGCTCTAAGCAGCAATGCGCTCCGCTACCTCGTCAGAGTGAAGTGGTCGGGACTCGCCTTAAGAAGGCGTCCCGTCCCAGGAGCATGCGCAGTCACGCGCTGACGAAAGAACCTCCCCAGCCCAGGCAAGATGGCAACAACCCGGGGACCAAGCCCGCCAAGCGGCGGTGGGGGCACAAAATTACGGTGCAGGTAAGGGGGGATTTAAAAACAGGCAGCCCAGAGGACCCTAGGTACCCTGTGTGATTTTGTTTGTGGTTTTGCTGCTTGGGTCTGTTGGAGTTGTTGCCTTTAATAAGGTGAGTGGTCTTGGGTTTGGGGTGGGAGTTGAGGTTTAGGTTGAGGAAGGACCGGAGTTGGGGCAGAAGGTGAGGCTGGTTGGGAGAGTGGGGGATTGAGGAAAATATTTTTGCAAGTAATCTCTGCATGCCAAACATTCAACCAATGATGGCATCCAGAAATGTAAACATTTGTTACATTTGTCAGGTAAGGACCTGCTTGCCTTTCACTATTCTTAGTATGGCCTACAGATATGTTGTGTAAGAGGTCAATAGCCCCCTCACTCAGTTCAGCCGGGGCAACAGGGGCAGGGGGTGAGGTGTCTGAGGCAAAGGAGACCCCAGTACTTTTAGGTGGCCGGGTTTGCGAACGGGAGGAGCAAGAGAGAGGGTGTAGGTTGGTCAATGGTAGAGGACAACAATGAGGTTAGTGAAGGTCCTGTAGGGTCCACCGCCACCAAGGACTGGTGACTTATGGAGGCCTCCAAACATGGTAACGAGGCGGTGACCTTCATTCCAGTCCCCCCTCCATGTCAATATGTCCATCAATGTTAGATGTTCCACCACGCAAAATCCAGTGGCCATCTGCTTTCTTGCCTTCTTGGCCAATGTCCCTTTTGCCTGCTGTTGAAGATGATGTAAAGACATATACAATAGTTTCATTGTATCTATGTAAGTAAAACTGATCATTAAGTTTTTTCTCAAAACATTTTCCGAATGTTTATAGTTCTCCTGTTTCAAGGCTTGTAAACTTTGATTTATTTCTATTATTATCTCCTGTATGTAAGAAACATCTTCAGAAACCTTTTGGTCACAATTTTGCAATTTCTCATTATGGTTCCAATATTATTTTTGATAATTTCTCTTAGCCATTTTCAATTATCTCCAGGAACTGTTTAACACCTTTGAATGGTTCTGATTTGCTTTTTTGAGTAGTGAACTTACATTGTGTGTACAAGGCAAAAAAATTTGTTTTTCTTTTTCAAATAAAAATATGAATCAATGTGTGTACATATTTACTGCAAGGTTGTACCAATATTTGCATAAACTTAAAGCCTGTTTCTTTTCTGTTGGCATTTCACAATGATAAAACTTACAAGTAACTTAAGTGTTTTTCAAAGGTCAAAATTAAAAACTCAATGAAAATATGTCTCTCCCCCTATATGAAAACAATTGTGATAGATGGTGGAAAAGGGAAGGGATGCAGGTCTCAAAATTAACTTGGAGCAGAATTAACAAACTTAATGCTTCAACAATGAGAGGCACACATTTTATGCGTATGCAATTTTATTCAAAGTGGCTAATCTATAGGACCCCCTCTTTCTTACATAATATATATCCACAAATTGAAGAGAGGTGTTTCCTTTGCGCTAAAGAGAATGGTGGCACCTGGTCACATATTGTTTGGGAATGTCTGAAAATCAGCAGTCTGTGGGAAGAAATTGAAAACTATCTCAGAACTAGACCTCTCCATGTCCATCGACCTATCCATTACAGTTCTGGGCTGCTCTCCCAATTGAATGCTAAACAGTACACAAGAAGAGTGCCTATACATTGCAGCATTAGTAGCAAGATCTCTAATTTTACTGAACCGGCGAACCAATAGGATACCTTCCTTCCAAGCCTGGAGAGCGAAACTAAATAAAATCAAAGAATTGGGAAGAAACTATGCATTAAGATCAGGCTCTCTCAAGAAGTTTTAGAAATGCTGGAGCTCCTTCGGGGTCTAGTTCAGAATTAAGGGAAATTGTCCTTAATTCGAAGGTTTAAAAAGGGTTGAGTTGGTGATGGGGTCCTGATTTGAATAGCCAAGCCAGGCCCTTGAGGGTTAACTACCGAATCTACAGCTATCTTATGTGATGAACTTAGGTACTTTATACATCTTTTATCTTTTACCATACAATTGTTCTGTTTCTTTACTGCAACAGGGTTATTTGTAAGACCGCTGGAGTATGTAGACTCCTAATGTTTGGCACTTGCACTTTGTACTTTATCTTGTGGATCTGTACTGTATTTCTTCTCTGTATGATATCTAACTGTAGGGCAGCTCGAGTATCTATATTCTGATAATTTCGCACTTTACTTTATAGTTCTGTATCTCTAAGATAAAAATAAAAATAAACATTAATTACATTTCATGGATTTAGTACTTAAGTTGTCTAGTAATGTATCAAGCCCCATGAATTTACTTCTGTTGTTGAAAAAATTCATTAATACATATTTTGGTAGTTTCACATTACTTCTACAGCATAAGTAAACACAGAGCTTGATACATTTGTAATCCAATTCAGAACAGAGCTAAAAAGTTGAAATTCCCAAATATCAGATTTTTTTTACCATTGTGAAAGAAATTAAAAAATATTATGGCATTCAGTTTAGTCAAAAATTGCTACAACAATATAGTAAATTTTAAATACATTGATTCATATATATTAAAATAAATGTGCATTACCATGTGGAAATTATGAAACCTTGATGCATTTCAAAAATTCCCTAATAAGTATTTTTTTGTGTCTGATTTTTAGTTTCCAAGATGGGTGACTCCAACATATATGAAACTGAACATTTGATCTGCAAAAGTCCCATTGAATAATTCATTTTGTTCATTATTGTTTTATCTTCTGGACATAACAAAGGACATCAAAATAATGTTTAGGTTATGTTTTTTTTCTGTCACCAATATGTTCACATTCCTGTCTATTTTTTCTAAAAATGTGTGCCTATCAAATATATTTTTCACCTTTTTCCAAATCGGACAGCATGCAAATCTGTCACTTTTAATATAAATTACACTGTTTTTATTGTTAAAACCATATTTGTAATATGTTTTAATAAAAAAATAAAGCCATCTTATATTTCTAGTTTCTAGTCAGTTTGGCTCACAAGCTCACTGTTGTTTGTTTATAAGAGTAACTCACAAATTTGATGTTTGGAAACTCCAGTGTATTTAATGCTATGTCATTAGTAATATGGCTAATGTAACATTCTTCACAATTGTGATAGTGCATCACATCTGACACAATAAACAGTGTTGGCCTGTTTGGTACAACTGACCCTTATAACATCAAACAAACTCATTTATAAGATTTGTTTGGCAGTCGTGCTTGCTCAAAACAGTCCTTTGGAAGTGATCAGAAATATATTGCTATCATTTTCCACAAATTAATATGCAAAACACATAATCATTCAAATGTGTACCTACAAGAACTTCTCTTGTGCATTGGACATGTGTAACACTTTATGTTGATGCTATAATTTGTTGCTGTAACACAAACGTTATTTAGGTTGAAAAACTCAAAACTAACTTACCCTCATAATGCTGCTGTTGTGCTCTCAACTGCCCATCAAACAGGGAATAGGTCACTACAAGCGAGCAGGCCATTAGAGCGGTCATGGTTTGGAATGCACGCTTTGCATGTTGGGAGGGCACGTGAGTCGGACTTCTGCTGACTCCTGGGTGCAGCGGTGTAAGTCCTCCCATCGCTCCCTGCAGTGGATGCTGCGCTGCTTGTAGAACCCCTGTGTCCACACCTTCTTGGTGATAGACAACCAGATCTCCTTCTTCTGATTGGAATTGAACATTATGGACACAAAAAAGTATGACTTTTTGTTTGTTTAGATTCATGTAACACAATTATAAGAAATCATTCACAAGCATTTAAGAAAAATACAACAGCATATTTTTAATATTTTAATAAAATAGAAAAATAGCAAAACATTGTAGTAACCTGTTGAGAAACCTTATACCTTTTTATGTCCTTAATTTGTACTAATCCAGGCCAGTGACATCCTCTAGGCTGAGTTATTTGTGGGATAATACAAATCCCAAAGATCAATGATATTTACATGCCTGATATATCTATCTATCTATCTATCTATCTATATATATATTCACTGAAAAAACCATAGGTTATAGACCATATATAGTTAGGAATTAGCATTTACAAAACCTTGAAAATTCACTGAAAAAACCATAGGTTAGAGACCATATATAGTTAGCTGGACATTTTATTGACATAAAACCAATGAAATTCCATATATAGTTAGTTGCACTAACTATATATCGCGCACCCGCAATCCACTGCTGATGATGTCACATATTACATCATTCATGACATGGTCAGTGACATCACTGATGACATCACTGATGACATCTCAAATGACATCACTGATGACATCACTGATGACAACATCCAGTGACTGTATGTTTCTGTAAAGTATAATATGTCTTACATATTGAAGAATGAGTGGATGTGTAAGTGTCTGGACGAAGGATTTAGTAGGTGCATGACTGACTGTATGAGTGAGTGATTAAATGTGTCTCACTGAGTGCATGGGTTAGTGACTAAACTGTCTTAATTTGTGCATCATTATGTCTGTTGTTCTGTAAACTGCTGCATGTGTTGATCAGTAGCTATATGACTAACTATATGGGTTATTGATTGATTGCCCAAGTATTTGTATGGGAGACTGAGTGTGTGTGTGGCTAGCTGGGAGGTGTGTGACTCTGTGCAGATCAATGTGTACTTGTATCAATGTATCAAGTCGCTCCGGACTGTTTGGAATGTTTACAGACGCCGGAGAGCCAATCAGCTTCGCTACGCGAAGTTTTGGTACGCTCCCCGGTCCGCGAACCGGGAGCTGCCCAGTCCGCTGTTACAGATATATATCTTTTTTTAAATGTTAATTTCTCAAAATCCACTGGAGCACATATATTGAGACCTACAAAAGGCACATCGGGCTACCAGTCTCTACAATTTTGCCAAGTTTCGTGCAAATCCATTCAGCCGTTCGGGCTAAAAGTGCGACAGACCGCCCTATGGAAAACTCAATGTTAAAAACACGTTTTGGGACCCCCCTTTTTTCTCGGCCCCCCCTGGACGAACCCCCCCCAAATTTCCAGGGGCTGCTCAGAAACAAAATGTTCCATTTTCCAGAAAATTTCAGCCAATTCCGTCCACAAACGCCAAAGTTATTAGACATAGAATTTTCAAAAAACCCATAGGGAAAAAATCCTAACTATATATACCTACTGGCGACCGCCAGTAGGTAATATATATATATATATATATTCACTGAAAAAACCACAGGTTATAGACCATATATAGTTAGGAATTAGCATTTAGAAAACCTTATTTTACTCACACAAAACCATTGAAATTCCATATATAGTTAGTTGCACTAACTATATATCGTGCACCCGCAATCCACTGCTGATGATGTCACATATTACATCATTCATGACATGGTCAGTGACATCACTGATGACATCACTGATGACATCTCAAATGACATCACTGATGACATCACTGATAACAACATCCAGTGATTTTTTGTTTCTATAAAGTTTAAATATGTCTTACATATTGAAGAATGAGTGGATGTGTAAGTGTCTGGACGAAGGATTTAGTAGGTGCATGACTGACTGTATGAGTGAGTGATTAAATGTGTCTCACTGACTGCATGGGTTAGTGACTAAACTGTCTTAATTTGTGCATCATTATGTCTGTTGTTCTGTAAACTGCTGCATGTGTTGATCAGTAGCTATATGAGTAACTATATGGGTTATTGATTGATTGCCCAAGTATTTGTATGGGAGACTGAGTGTGTGTGTGGCTAGCTGGGAGGTGTGTGACTCTGTGCAGATCAATCTGTACTTGTATCAATGATTGTATAAGAAGGTAAGTATGTGTTAGTATATGTTTGAAAATGTAAGGTGCTCTATGTTTAACTGTATAGACAAGAAAATGGAAGTGTCATTGATTCTTTACAGGACTGACTAGGTGTGTGAGTAACTCCATGGATGAGTGGCAGACTGTGAGTGTCTGTATAGGTGTATGAGTGCATATGATAGTGTTGTAAAGATGAGTGATTGTATGTATGAATGATTGTATGGGTGAATGAGTGAAGGTGTGTGTAGACGTAGCAATCAGTGAGTGCGTACGTAGTAACTAGTATTGGTGTGTCAATGGTTTCAAAAATTATACTCTGTATTTAACACTGGGTGAAACAGAGGTTATATTAAAATGTGAGGAGATGCATTGTATTGTCACATGAATGATATCATAAGTGATGTGGTCATTGATGTCAAATGAGATGTCATCAGTGATGTCATTTGAGATGTCATCAGTGATGTCATCAGTGATGTCACTGACCATGTCATGAATGATGTAATATGTGACATCATCAGCAGTGGATTGCGGGTGCGCGATATGTAGTTAGTGCAACTAACTATATATGGAATTTCATTGGTTTTATGTCAATAAAATGTCCAGCTAACTATATATGGTCTCTAACCTATGGTTTTTTCAGTGAATTTTCAAGGTTTTGTAAATGCTAATTCCTAACTATATATGGTCTATAACCTATGGTTTTTTCAGTGAATTTTCAAGGTTTTGTAAATGCTAATTCCTAACTATATATGGTCTATAACCTATGGTTTTTTCAGTGAATTTTCAAGGTTTTGTAAATGCTAATTCCTAACTATATATGGTCTATAACCTATGTTTTTTTCAGTGAATTTCAATGGTTTTTTAATAGCAAATATCATAAGCTGTCGAATGTCAAGTACGTGGTAAGTAAAAACATTTTCGTGTTTATGCACACTGATCTGCTTTGAATGCTGCCCCCACCCCTCATTTCTATTAGGAGTACTCTCTCTTTGCAGATAGTGAAGGGTAGTTAACGCAGGCCTTTGCCCCCGTTGTAATCCGTCGTGCCTGCTTCTCTCTCCATTTGATTGATTGTTCTCTTTGGTTCATTCTCTATTTACAAACAAGCACAGAGTCGCAATACTCTGTTTAGTCTTTGCAGATAGCGAAAAATCGTGTAAAAAAACAAAAAGAATCGAGCAAAATCAGTAGGCCACTAATGGGATCTCTTTTTGACCTTGCTAAAATATAAACATTAGGAACAACCTGTTGAAAATAGCAATGTGTATGTACATAAGCGGCGTTCATTTGTGTTCACAGTACCCCTTGTTGATTGTTTGAATCGAGCATTGAATTGTTCGAAGTTGGTTCTCTTAAGGATCTTCTCTGCCTGCAAACAAGGAAGAATAGGAATATTCTCTCTCCCTTTGCAGATAGTGAAGGGTAGGTAACGCAAGCCTTTAACACGTCGTACCTATTTCATTCCTCATTGATTGATTGATTGTCCGAACATTGACTGTTTGGGAATTAGTTCTTTTTGGAGGTATTCCCTGTTTGCAAATAAACGTAGGAAAATCTTTGCAAGTAGTGAAAGGGTAGGTAATGCGGACCTTTCTCCCCCGTTGTAATCTGTCATGCCTATCTACTCCCCACTGATTGATGCACCTGTTTCACCCGGACCATTTACTAGAGATATCTGGCCCAACAAGAGAGCAACCCTAGTGAAAAGGACATATGCAATAATAACGAAGTGATCACTGTATCCTGTTAACAGAAACTTTAGCATGAAACAACCTGGAAAGAAAAGAATAGGAAAACGAAAATCAGTAGGCCACTGATGAACTTTTTATTAAATAACAAACAAAGAAACGATAACAATACGTAATGATAAAACCTATTATTGTCCTAGAAACAAGAAACGTTAGAAGTAAGCCCGTAATAAGAAACCTGAAAACATCGCCCCTCACTGCCCCAAAACGTGTCTGTCCCACCGCCTGCCACGGCCAAATAACGGCAAACTGGGAAAGATAGAAGTCAGCAGACATCCGCCCCATTCTAGAAACTTCCAAAGGGCAACAGGTTTTCGGCTACGCCCAGCCGGAAACAACACATATAAGGCGGGTCCTGCTGCCACGCCTCGGAGATCATCACGTAGGGTGTAGCCGGAGGAGAGGCCGAGGCCGAGGCCAGCGGGACCCGGCCAGGGGGATTGACAACGCTGGAGAGTTGCAGGGGGGGGAATGTCCGTGTCCTCGACCCTCCCCTCTCTCTCCCAGTCCGGCCGCGGTGGCCCTTGACAGTTTCAGGTAGTCCCGCCACATTCTCTACCAGTCCGGCCACCAACGGCCGGGGCCGATGGGATCCGGCTGCAGCCGATAAACCAAGGAACCCGTTCATGGGGCCAGAGCAAGGGGCGTCCGGCCGACATCCACTGGAAGCCCGGCCCGAAGACGGACAGTACACTTCTTCTTTCTTGAATAATGGCTGCGACAACACTGGGGGGGATGTCTTGCACATGCCTCCGACCCCCCCCCCTCGTCCTCATCGCCTGGTCCGGCCATAACAAATCTCAAGCGAGGCGCCGTGGGGTGCACTGGGAGGGAGAGACGGTGCGAACAGGCCTCTCCCGCCTCCCCAGTGGAGGCTTCCCACCTGCACCCTCAGCGCTCCAGGCGCCCGGAAAAGAGTTCTTCCACGGTGGCGATGCTGCAACGTCTCGCCCGGCAGGGTGGAGCCCGTCCGCTCATTTGACCCCGCGATCGCCAGTAGCTACCGAACTCTCAAAATGGCGATCGACGTGGCAAGAGCGGGCCCAGCATAAAGAAATGGCCCGGTCACTGGTTGACTCCACCACAGTAGTCCTCCACGACCTTGAAGATTCTAGAGGAGCCGCGGGAGTCTCCGACCCCCGCAGACACCCCCGATGGGGAATGACTGCCATGATCGCCCGTGGAGTGACGAAACTGTATCCGCGGGACGTCGGCGCTCCCATGCTGGCGCCAGCCTCACTTTGAATTACTAGAATCCTGCAAACCTCAGTTCCGGTGAAAGCACACTGTGACCCGGTAGGAAAAATTGTTGCACCCCCTCCCCTTTTTGACTGATAGTTCAAACCACCGATCCTTTCCTTTGCCCTTTTACCAGAACTTTGGACTGCCTCCCCCTCTTTTACATTTTCTAGAGAAAACAAAACATTAACCACTACATTAGCATAGCAGTTGACACCAGAACTGTTTTCAAATTGAAAACCAACAACATCTTCAACAGAATCCTTTTTGTTTCAGCTGTGACCCTGCTACAGCACAGGCATTGTCCCCAGCAGTAATTCTGCAATGCCGGTAAAAATACCTGTGGTGCCTACTGGACTCACTCACCCCCGCGGCGCCCCACGCCGTTATTTGCTGGGCGGCAACTTACTAGACATCACCTTTGTGCCATCTAGATTTCAGCGCGTTCTGCTGCCTTGGAACTATTCGCACAACAGACTGCTACTGACGACCCACCCCCAGGCAACATCTTCTGAATTTTCATAATTTGAAAGAACTAGTAACATGTCCTCATCAGGAATTTCCTCATGAAAAGTCTGCAATGATGATTCTTGTAACTCTATGGTCTCCAAACATTCGATAAAATCGCCATCAAGAGATTGATCAAAAAAATCATTCAAGTCATCTCCTCCTTGTGAGAAAATTTCATTATTGGTGCTGTCAATTTCAATAAATGTATTGGATTATTCAAAAGAAATTGCCACGGTCTCTTCGTTGTTTAAATGTTTTTACTGTTTTTCTTTTGTTGTATATATTTATAAGTTATTAAAGTTTTATAATCCTACTATTTTGTTGGAGTGCTATATATTTTTAATGTGACACATAAATGTAAAAACTTTGCTGTACAAAGAGTCATCCCTGGAATCTTCCGCTTCAGGCTCGGTCCCCTCCCCAATCACAATACAGGATGGTTCTCAGATAGTAGGAACACGTGTGGTGTGACGGATCTCATCGGGTGTGGGCCTTGATCTACTATAACTCCTTTGAAGAGGGGTGATTCTTTACAGCTGGGGCCATAAACTACATCTGCAGGGCTAGCTGATAGCCTGGACAATCGGACACAGAGGAAGAGGAGTGTCAGAGGGTGCGGTAGTGAATAGGGCGAAAGGGAGGTGTCGGGCGGGCACAGAGTGTGATTCTCAGGGAAGAGCAGCGCAGATGGGGAGAGGTTTATTGCCCATGCATAACACAGAGAGCGGGGGTGACCAGTGCCTGGGGAAGATGCTTGCGAGGGTGGGGAGCCATGCTACGAATCGACAGCGTGCAGAGAGTGGGTCTGGTCAAGGCATCTAAAATGGCTGCCGTGCACGACAAAAGTGTGGCATTTCAAAAAAGGCAAGATGGCGCAAACAATGTTTTTCAACACTTCCTCATTTCCTTCGAATCGAACGTTAACAGACGTTGGTGCATATTACCAAAGTTAAGCGATATTTATCGCTAACGATGCTTACCAACGAATTTTTTACCGCTAAACATCGTCAGAAATTATCGAAGATAAACCTTGCTATTATCAAGGTTTATCGCAAATGCGATAAAAAACGACCGCAATGCATTAATATCGCTGAAAACTCAGCGATATTCATGCATTACCGAGCTAATGCTCTTAGCCATGTTATCCACCTCCCATTGGATAACATGGCTAAGAACTGCTCAGGGCAGGTGTTAGTTTTTAGAGATATTCGCGCTTAGCGCGAATATCTCCAAAAGTTGGTAATAGGAGATATATATCTTGCATGCTGTAATGCAAATTATTGTGGTATATGGAACTCATACCATAATCTCTCAGGAAAGCAGAAACTGATCCTTTTGGGACCGCCTGAGAAGGCCTAGGGGGTGAGGGGTACTCTACTTTGCCCCCTTTTCACGTTCCGAACTATTTTATTTTACTCTCTTCTGTAATTACACAAAATAGCAGCGATAAGATGCATCAGAGACACACAGTGAGAGAAAGGAGGCCGGAGATGAAGAAGAGATGTCAAATACACATTGGAGATAATATAGTGGGAGAAGGGAAGTAAATATGAGTAAACTTACCATGTAACATAAAAATGTTGCACTCTATACTATAAGTCTCATTTTATACTACAATCACTTCGCTACAACCTCATAAATTAAAAATAAAAATGAATGTCTCAATCAATTTTTGATTTCTAAATATAAATTTATTCTTCTGAATTTTCTAAATTTGAAAGAACTAGTAACATGTCCTCATCAGTAATTTCCTCTTCAATCATCTCATCTGGAATCTCCTCATTAAAAGTCTGCAATGATGATTCTTGTAACTCTATGGTCTCCAAACATTCGATAAATTCGCCATCAACAGATTGATCCAAAAAATCATTCAAGTCATCTCCTCCTTGTGACAATATTTCATTATTGGTGCTGTCAATTTCAATCAATGTAGTGGAATCATTCAAGTCATCTCCTCCTTGTGACAATATTTCATTATTGGTGCTGTCAATTTCAATCAATGTAGTGGCCAATTCAAAAGAAATTACCACGGTCTCTTCATTGTGAGCCATTTTATTTTCAAATTGCTTGCTGTAAATTGCAGAAAAAAATAATCACTTTCATTTATCGTTTTTAGTAATACATAATATAAAACTAACTTTATCAAGTATTTAGTATAACAGAAGGACTGCAAATAAATAACAGAAAACATTTTTCAAATTATCTTCAAGTGTACAACATAGTTCCCCTAACAAATTAACAACTCACCTTTTTAAAAGTAGGAGAAGTGTTAGTACTGTGTAAATCAAACACCAGAAATTCACCACCAAAAATTCCTCACAAATGTACCTCAGACAGTAGTATCACAAAATGGCTGTGGTTTCCTCTCATTTGAGATATATACATAACCAATTAACTTTCATCACACACAAATACAAAACCAAAGTAACATTTTAATTGGTTCTAAATTTCAACACTTTCAAATGTGTTTTCCCCATGCAATTTTCCATAGGACATTTACATACGTCTACAGCCTGAATGGCTGAACGGAATTACACCAAACTTGGCAAAATGGTACATCAAACCTAAGAGGTCAGGAAGGATCTACTATGCCCCCTTATGGTCATTTGCCCCTTCGCTTTGGCCTCCTCTTGTCTCTCGATCCTACCGAGAGACAAGATGGCGGCCGCTACGGACTGTTTGGAATGTTTACAGACGCCGGAGAACCAATCAGCTTCGCAAAGCTCCGTAACGCGAAAAATACGCGAAGCGGAGCGCTGTTACAGATATATATCTTTTTTTGAACGTTAATTTCTCAAAATCCACTGGAGCACATATATTGAGACCTAGCAAAGGCACATCGGGCTACCAGTCCCTAATATTTTGCCAAGTTTCGTGCAAATCCATTCAGCCGTTCGATTATTATTATTATTTTCGCGGTACGGAGCTTTGTGAAGCGAAGCTGATTGGTTCTCCGGCGTCTGTGAACATTCCAAACAGTCCGTAGCGGCCGCCATCTTGTCTCTCGGTAGGATCGAGAGACAAGAGGAGGCCAAAGCGAAGGGGCAAATGACCATAAGGGGGCATAGTAGATCCTCGCTGACCCCCTAGGTTTGATGTGGAGGTTTTAAAAGGGCCCCGCGGGGCAAAAAAAAAATAATAATAATAATAATCGAACGGCTGAATGGATTTGCACGAAACTTGGTAAAATATTAGGGACTGGTAGCCCGATGTGCCTTTGCTAGGTCTCAATATATGTGCTTCAGTGCATTTTGAGAAATTAACGTTCAAAAACAAGATATATATATTACCTAGCTGTTGCTAACACCAGTTAGCGACGGCTAGTAGGAGATAGCGACCATCTTGGGCCCCACTTTGCATGTGAGTGATATTTATCACTAATGACATGCAAAGTGGGCATGCCAAGATGTTAGCGACTGGAAACAGTCGCTAACATCGCTATCTCCTATTATCAACTTTTGGAAATATTCGAGATAAGCGCGAATATCTCCAAAAAGTAACAGCTGCCCTGAGCAGTTCTTAGCCATGTTATCCAATGGGAGGTGGATAACATGGCTAAGAGCATTAGCTCGGTAATGCATGAATATCGCTGAGTTTTCAGCGATATTAATGCATTGCGGTCGTTTTTTATCGTATTTGCGATAAACCTTGATAATAGCAAGGTTTATCTGCGATAATTTCTGACGGTAAAAAAATCTTTGCAATGCATCGTTAGGGATAAATATCGCTTAACTTTGGTAATATGCCCCAACGTCTGTTAACGTTCGATTCGAAGGAAATCAGGAAGTGTTGAAAAACATTGTCTGCGCCATCTTGTCTTTTTTCAAATGCCACACTTTTGTCATGCACGGCAGCCATTTTAGATGCCTTGACCAGACCCACTCTGTGCACGCTGTCGATCCTTAGCATGGCTCCCCACCCTCGCAAGCATCTCACCCAGGCAGTGGTCACCCCCGCTCTCTGTCTTATGCATGGGTAATAAACCTCCCCCCATCTGCGCTGCTCTTCCCTGAGAATCACACCCTGTGCCCGCCCGACACCTCCCTTTCGCCCTATTCACTACCGCACCCTCTGACACTCCTTTTCCTCTGTGTCCGATTGTCCAGGCCGGTCCTAGGCTATCAGCTAGCCCTGCAGATGTAGTTTATGGCCACAGCTGTAAAGAATCACCCCTCTTCAAAGGAGTTATAGTAGATCAAGGCCCACACTCGATGAGATCCGTCACAGCAGAAGCGTTGCTATTATCTGAAAACCATCCTGTATTGTGATTGGGGAGGGGACCGAGCGTGAAGCGGAAGATTCCAGGGATGCCTCTTTGTACATCAAAGTTTTTACAATTATGTGTCACATTAAAAATATATAGCACTCCGACAAAGTAGTAAGATTATAAAACTTTAATAATTTATAAATATATACAAGAAAACAAAAATAGTAATAACATATAAACATTTTTAGGGAAAAACAACGAAGTAGCGGTCGGCTGTGCGAATAGTCCCAACGCAGCACAACGTCCAGATTTCCGGCGTGGGGCGTCGCGGGGGGTGGGTCATCAGTAGCAAACTGTTGTGCGAATAGTTCCAAGGCAGCAGAACGCGCCGAAATCTAGATGACACGAAAGTGATGTCTAGTAAGTTGCCACCCAGCAAATAACGGCGTGGGGCGTCGCGGGGGGTGGGTCATCAGTAGCAAACTGTTGTGCGAATAGTTCCAAGGCAGCAGAACGATGGCACCAAGGTGATGTCCAGTAAGTTGCCGCACTGGTTTTGGTATCCTACAATGCTGCTCCGAATAACGGCGTGGGGCGCCCCGGGGGAGGCGGCGTGAACGGGCCTCTCCAGGTGGAGTGTCATCTGTTGTAGTGGGGCGCCCCTTTACCGTTTCAGTTGCCATTCCGTCCGTTTTTGGTCCACTGTGTCAAAAGCCGCAATTCAGCTGATTGCGCCCACTCTTGCGGTGCAGCGATAGGCGGCTGTCACAGGACTCTCAAAATGGCGGCAGGCTCTTTCCTTTTTGGGCCTGGTCCACTGAAATGGCCCTGGGACACCTTGGAAATCGGACGCTTGTCTGCTAGGTCTTGGACCCCATTCTCGAAAGCGTCCCCTCCGCCTTGAGAATTCATCAAAAGTTTTGGGGGCCCCGACTCCTGCAGGCTTCTGGTGGGGAGCGGCTGCCATGATTGCTCGCGGAATGACCACGACGGAGCTACGAGATGGTGGTGCTCTCATGCTGACGCCAGTTTAGTCTGAAACATCCAGAAACAAGGTGGGGCTTTCATCGTTTGGGAAAAAAAAAAAGTTTTCATCCAATGAAAAGTGTTGTTTTTAGGTCATATGATCAAGCCTTCCATCATTAGGAAACCAAAAGTAAAATGAACCAATGAAAAGTTTTATAAACAAGTCACATGACCTGTTATGCGGCATAGGGTACAAAATGCGGAGAAAATACGTTGGCACGTGAGGCGGCGTCAGTAGCGGACCGATGTGCGAATAGGCCGAAGGCAATACAACGCGCCAAGATCCGGATGGCACCGAGGTGGTGTCCAGCAAGTTGCAGCACTGATGTGGCCATCCTACAATGCTGAAAGTCGGCGTGGGGCGCCCCGTTGGCCTGTGAGTTTGCGTCAGTAGCGGACCGATGTGCGAATAGGCCGAAGGCAGCACAACGCGCCAAGATCCGGATGGCACCGAGGTGGTGTCTAGTAAGTTGCCGCACTGGTGTGGCCATCCAACAATGCTGAAAGTCGGCGTGGGGGCGCCCCGTTGGCCTGTGAGATGGCGTCAGTAGCGGACCGATGTGCGAATAGGCCGAAGGCAGCACAACGCGCCAAGATCCGGATGGCACCGAGGTGGTGTCTAGTAAGTTGTCGCACTTCTGTGGCCATCCTACAATGTTGAAAGTCGGCGTGGGGCGCCCCGTTGGCCTGTGAGATGGCGTCAGTAGCGGACCGATGTGCAAATGGGGCCAAAGGCAGCGCAACAATATTTTCTGACTGACACCACAAGGCGCTGAGATGCCAAGATCCGGATGGCACCGAGGTGATGTCTAAGTTGCGGACTGATGTGCGAATGGGGCCAAAGGCAGCGTAACAATATTATTTGTATGGAAGATACCACTAGGCGTTGAGATGCCAAGATTCGGATGGCAACGAGGTGATGTCTAGCAAGTTGCTGTACTGGTGTGGTCATCCTACAATGCTGAAACTCGGCGTGGGTCGCCCCATTAGCCTGTGAGATGGCGTCAGTAGCGGACCGATGTGCGAATAGGCCGAAGGCAGCACAACGCGCCAAGATCCGGATGTCACCGTGGTGGTTTCATAGTTGAGAGGCACTTCATCTGCAGTGGGGCGCCGAGATCCGGATGGCACCGAGGTGATGTCTAGCAAGTTGCTGTACTGGTGTGGTCATTCTACAATGCTGAAAGTCGGCGTGGGGCGCCCCATTAGCCTGTGAGATGGCGTCAGTAGCGGACTGATGTGCGAATGGGGCCAAAGGCAGCGCAACAATATTTTCTGAAGAGAAGACACCAAAAGGTGCTGACATTCCAAGATCCGGATGGCACCGAGGTGGTGTCTAGCAAGCTATGCAGTTGAGTTGTGTGCGCACTTGCGGCGAATAGGTCGAAGGCAGCATAACAATGTTTTTTGAATAGAAGACACCACAAGGCGTTGAGATTCGGTTACCACCGAGGTGATGTCTAGCAAGTTGCCGCACTGGTGTGGCCATCCTACAATACTGCTCCGAATAACGGCGTGGGGTGCCCGAAGGGGGGGGAGCCGGCGTGAATGGGCCTTCCTAGGTGGAGGCTCGTCTGCTGTAGTGGGGCGCCCCTTTACCGTTTCAGTTGCCATTCAGCTGAGTTTCGGCTGCTCTTGATGCTACAGCGACAGGCGGCTGCAAGAGGACTCTCAAAATGGCGGCCTGTTCTTTGGATTTGGGCCTGGTCCACTAAAATGGCCCTGGGACACCTTAGAACTCGGACGCTCGATTTTTTTTTCCTTTCCTGTACATGCAAAAAAAGGTAAATGCCCGGTACGTTACACGCTTCATCTGCCACAATGAACTCTCCAGAGGAACCGAAAAAAAATATAGTTGTGGTAACTATACCATGCATCGTCATATGGAGAGGTGGCACCAATTAATTATAGTGCTGCATAAAAGAGAGATTTGGAGGAGAACCCTTGACCTGCTAGTACATTCATCAAAGAAGTGGCACTGAGAGCTTCAGAGGCAAGGGAAACGGTCCCAAATATTTAGAAGAACTTTGGAAAGATGAAAATGACATGTTTAGATTGTGGCAAATTAATTTCATGTGGACAGATGAGTGTTACTCTAATAAATACAGCATATGAACATCATCATAGTCGATGGTTGGTAGAGACATTTTGACTATATCCTGGACCTGCCCGTCCTCGCCCAAAATGGCGCCGGAATAAATGGGACTCGTAACTCCTTGTTGTGTACTGGTTGCAGAACCTTGAAATCACGAGATACGTATGCAGTTTTGAAGCACATGGCGGGCGGGGACGAGAATTGATTGAATATTTCGACATCCCTATTGATATTAAGTTCTGATGTGTTATTGATTACTGTACTGTTGAAAGTTCGAATTAACGTCACCCATGGTACTTGCCCGCAAATGTATATCTAGATAATTTTATTGTAACTGGCCCTGTCGTATTTTAATTATAAAATGTACGTCCACCGATTCCGTAACTGTTAGACACCTTAGTTCTTGCAACCTAATGGCCCGCCCGTTACGTTCCTCTACAGTGTAAATGTCTATTCATCATATACGATTACAGTTTGCTCTGTGGCAGGCCCACGTGGTTATAGGCTCGTATTTGTATAATTAAATGTTCACAATAAAGGTTTTTAAAAGAAAACATGGTAGTAGTATATACATTGGTAAAGTTTTTAATAATAGTGACTGTTTTAGAATCATTAAAAGGCAAGTGAAATAAAGCAGACCAATTACATGAAGGGTAAAAGGTATAATACGAAGGAACGCAGTAAAGATAAATGGTCAAGGGCTGTTGTGTTTTCTATTCCTGCAACATAAAGTGATCGATAAGAATCTCATATTCAGGCGTATCGGCGACTAAGACAGCAGGTCGACCCTCTTTTGCTCAACGGCTCCGTCATGGGACGAAGAAACGCTCTTTTTCTCGAAAAAAGAATATATTTTACTTGCAGGACAGTTGTAAAATTTCCGGGAAAGTACATTAGCCTGGAACATTATAACATATATTTAAGAAAAAATATTGTTCGGAAGTAATGAAAAGCGTAATTTTTAGGTCATATGACCAAGCCTTTCATCATTACAATAAGAAAAGTAAAATGAACCAATGAAAAGTTTTATTAACAAGTCACATGACTTGTTATGCTTACGTTACGCGCTGCGCGCCCCGGATGACTTCCGGATGCGCTAACGCGGCGCGTCATATGACGCATTACGCGACAACGCAGGTACAGAATATAGTCAAAATGTCTCCACCAACCAGCGGTCGGAACACAACCCCTTTCAGCAGGCTAAATAGTTCTGTTAAATGACAACAGAAGGGACAGGCAACAAGAACCATCAGTCAAAGAGGGGAGGGCTAGTTCTTCTCTACC
Organism: Lissotriton helveticus; assembly: GCF_964261635.1. NCBI lineage: Eukaryota > Metazoa > Chordata > Amphibia > Caudata > Salamandridae > Lissotriton > Lissotriton helveticus. Next base: position 2,058,089,872 of record NC_136063.1, read on the forward strand.
GGGTTACATTGCGGCGCTACCGGAACTAATCGAATTGGTAGTCTACAGTGTTTCTGGATGTTTCAGACTGAAGCTGGGGTTAGCATGAGAGCAGCACCATTTCGTAGCTCCGTCGTGGTCATTCCGCAACCAATCATGGCAGCCGTTCTTTATCGTTATTTTGGGCGGGGTGGGTGGCGGAGCCGAGCTGTTTTGCAGCCATCATTGTGTGGAGTTCAGTTCATCTCACTAGTTTTGTATTTGTCATGAGGGGTTGTTCCTAATGTTTCTATTTTAGCGAGGTCAAAAAGAGATCCCATTAGTGGCCTACTGATTTTGCTCGATTCCTTTTCTTTTTTTTTACACGATTTTTCGTTATCTGCAAAGACTAAACAGAGTATTGCGACTCTGTGTTTGTTTGTAAATAGAGAATGAACCAAAGAGAACTAATTCTAAAACAGTAAATACTTGGATAACAATCAATCAAATGGAGAGAGAAGCAGGCACGACGGATTACAACGGGGGCAAAGGCCTGCGTTAACTACCTTTCACTATCTGCAAAGAGAGAGTACTCCTAATAGAAATGAGGGGGGGGGGCACCATTCAAAGCAGATCAGTGTGCATAAACACGAAAATGTTTTCACTTACCACGTACTTGACATTCGACAGCTTATGATATTTGCTATTAAAAAACCATTGAAATTCACTGAAAAAACCATAGGTTATAGACCATATATAGTTAGGAATTAGCATTTACAAAACCTTGAAAATTCACTGAAAAAACCATAGGTTATAGACCATATATAGTTAGGAATTAGCATTTAAAAAACCTTATTTTACTCACACAAAACCATTGAAATTCCATATATAGTTAGTTGCACTAACTATATATTGCGCACCCGCAATCCACTGCTGATGATGTCACATATTACATCATTCATGACATGGTCAGTGACATCACTGATGACATCACTGATGACATCTCAAATGACATCACTGATAACATCTCAAATGACATCCCTGATGACATCACTGATGACATCTCAAATGACATCACTGATGACATCTCATTTGACATCAATGGTCACATCACTGATGATATCATTCATGTGACAATACAATGCATCTCCTCACACTTTAATATAACCTCTGTTACACCCAGTGTTAAATACAGAATATAATTTTTTAAACCATTGACACACCAATACTAGTTACTACATACGCACTCACTGATTCCTTCGTCTACACACACATTCACTCATTCACCCATACAATCATTCATACATACAATCACTCATCTTTACAACACTATCATATGCACTCATACACCTATACAGACACTCACACTCTGCCACTGATCCATGGAGTTACTCACACACCTAGTCAGTCCTGTAAAGAATCACTCACACTTCCATTTTCTAATCTATACAGTTAAACATAGAGTACCTTACATTTTCAAACATATACTAACACATACTTACTCTCTTATACAATCATTGATACAAGAACACATTGATCTGCACAGAGTCAGACATCTCCCAGCCAGCCACACACACACTCAGTCTCCCATACAAATACTTGGACAATCAATCAATAACCCATATAGTTACTCATATAGCTACTGATCAACACATGCAGCACTTTACAGAACAACAGACATAATGATGCACAAATTAAGACAGTTTAGTCACTAACCCATGCAACTCAGTGAGACACATTTAATCACTTACTCATTCATAAAGTCAGTCACGCACCTACTAAATCTTTTATTTAGGCACTTCTACATCTACTCATTTTTCAATATGTAAAACATATTTAAACTTTACAGAAACACACAGTCAATGGATGATGTCATCAGTGATGTCATCAGTGATGTCATTTGAGATGTCATCAGTGATGTCATCAGTGATGTCACTGACCATGTCATGAATGATGTAATATGTGACATCATCAGCAGTGGATTGCGGGTGCGCAATATATAGTTAGTGCAACTAACTATATATGGAATTTCAATGGTTTTGTGTGAGTAAAATAAGGTTTTTTAAATGCTAATTCCTAACTATATATAGTCTATAACCTATGGTTTTTTCAGTGAATTTTCAAGGTTTTGTAAATGCTAATTCCTAACTATATATGGTCTATAACCTATGGTTTTTTCAGTGAATATATATATATATCAAACACACAAAGGTTAGCCCCAAGGAGAGATACCACAGGCAGATGATGTAGTTCGTTTAATATCGTTGAGCATCCTGCAGACAGAATTTCAGCAAAACCAGCAACACCTCATAAAAATGGCCAAACGCGTTTCAGGAAATCTCTTCCCTTCGTCAGTGGCGTAGGTGCAGTGAGCAACAAAGCAGGGATACTTGCGCATGTAATGTTTTAAAGAACCCACTCCAGTGGGCGTAGCCATCTTCACGGCCTCCTGGTTCTTGTAGTCCGCCAAGGTTCTCCCATGTGGGTCTGCTTTGTGCACACTCGTTTATGAAATATAAATGCCCAGGTGGGTTGGTGACAGTCTTTGTTGAAAAGTTCTGTCCTCCTTGGGGCTAACCTTTGTGTGTTTGATAAATAGCGGCTTTGCCAGCCGCGGAGAGACGCCCACTGCCTGTTTGCGGGCCCCGCTGAAACCTACCTGGAATCGGCATCCGGGAGGCAGGCTGTTCGTGTTTGGGCAGCTCTAAAGCAGGACAGAACTTTTCAACAGAGACTGTCACCAACCCACTTGGGCAATTATATTGCATAAACGAGTGTGGACAAAGCAGACCCACATGGGAGAACCTTGGCGGACTACAAGAACCAGGAGGCCGTGAAGATGGCTACGCCCACTGGGGCGGGTTCTTTAAAACCTTACGTGCGCAAGTATCCCTGCTCACTGCACCTACGCCACTGACGAAGGGAAGAGAGTTCCTGAAACGCGTTTGGCCATTTGTATGAGGTGTTGCTGGTTTTGCTGAAATTCTGTCTGCAGGATAATCAACGATATTAAACGAACTACATCATCTGCCTGTGGTATCTCTCCTTGGGGCTAACCTTTGTGTGTTTGATAAATAGCGGCTTTGCCAGCCGCGGAGAGACACCCACTGCCTGTTTGCGGGCCCCGCTGAAACCTACCTGGAATCGGCATCCGGGAGGCAGGCTGTTCGTGTTTGGACAGCTCTAAAGCAGGACAGAACTTTTCAACAGAGACTGTCACCAACCCACTTGGGCATTTATATTGCATAAACGAGTGTGCACAAAGCAGACCCACATGGGAGAACCTTGGCGGACTACAAGAACCAGGAGGCCGTGAAGATGGCTACGCCCACTGGGGCGGGTTCTTTAAAACATTACGTGCGCAAGTATCCCTGCTTTGTTGCTCACTGCACCTACGCCACTGACGAAGGGAAGAGAGTTCCTGAAACGCGTTTGGCCATTTTTATGAGGTGTTGCTGGTTTTGCTGAAATTCTGTCTGCAGGCTGCTCAACGATATTAAACGAACTACATTATCTGCCTGTGGTTTATCTCCTTGGGGCTAACCTTTGTGTGTTTGATAAATAGCGGCTTTGCCAGTCGCGGAGAGACGCCCACTGCCTGTTTGCGGGCCCCGCTGAAACCTACCTGGAGTCGGCATCCGGGAGGCAGCCTGTTCGTGTTTGGGCAGCTCTAAAGCAGGACAGAACTTTTCAACAGAGACTGTCACCAACCCACTTGGGCATTTATATTGCATAAACGAGTGTGCACAAAGCAGACCCACATGGGAGAACCTTGGCGGACTACAAGAACCAGGAGGCCGTGAAGATGGCTACGCCCACTTGGGCGGGTTCTTTAAAACATTACGTGCGCAAGTATCCCTGCTTTGTTGCTCACTGCACCTACGCCACTGACGAAGGGAAGAGAGTTCCTGAAACGCGTTTGGCCATTTTTATGAGGTGTTGCTGGTTTTGCTGAAATTCTGTCTGCAGGCTGCTCAGCGATATTAAACGAACTACATCATCTGCCTGTGGTATCTCTCCTTGGGGCTAACCTTTGTGTGTTTGATAAATAGCGGCTTTGCCAGCCGCGGAGAGACGCCCACTGCCTGTTTGCGGGCCCTGCTGAAACCTACCTGGAATCGGCATCCGGGAGGCAGGCTGTTCGTGTTTGGGCAGCTCTAATGCAGGACAGAACTTTTCAACAGAGACTGTCACCAACCCACTTGGGCATTTATATTGCATAAACGAGTGTGCACAAAGCAGACCCACATGGGAGAACCTTGGCGGACTACAAGAACCAGGAGGCCGTGAAGATGGCTACGCCCACTGGGGCGGGTTCTTTAAAACATTACGTGCGCAAGTATCCCTGTTTTGTTGCTCACTGCACCTACACCACTGACGAAGGGAAGAGAGTTCCTGAAACGCGTTTGGCCATTTTTATGAGGTGTTGCTGGTTTTGCTGAAATTCTGTCTGCAGGCTGCTCAACGATATTAAGCGAACTACATCATCTGCCTGTGGTATCTCTCCTTGGGGCTAACCTTTGTGTGTTTGATAAATAGCTGCTTTGCCAGCTGCGGAGAGACGCCCACTGCCTGTTTGCGGGCCCCGCTGAAACCTACCTGGAATCGGCATCTGGGAGGCAGGCTGTTCGTGTTTGGGCAGCTCTAAAGCAGGACAGAACTTTTCAACAGAGACTGTCACCAACCCACTTGGGCATTTATATTGCATAAACGAGTGTGCACAAAGCAGACCCACATGGGAGAACCTTGGCGGACTACAAGAACCAGGAGGCCGTGAAGATGGCTACGCCCACTGGGGCGGGTTCTTTAAAACATTACGTGCGCAAGTTTCCCTGCTTTGTTGCTCACTGCACCTATGCCACTGACGAAGGGAAGAGAGTTCCTGAAACACGTTTGGCCATTTTTATGAGGTGTTGCTGGTTTTGCTGAAATTCTGTCTGCAGGCTGCTCAACGATATTAAACGAACTACATCATCTGCCTGTGGTATCTCTCCTTTTGGCTAACCTTTGTGTGTTTGATAAATAGCGGCTTTGCCAGTCGCGGAGAGACGCCCACTGCCTGTTTGCGGGCCCCGCTGAAACCTACCTGGAGTCGGCATCCGGGAGGCAGCCTGTTCGTGTTTGGGCAGCTCTAAAGCAGGACAGAACTTTTCAACAGAGACTGTCACCAACCCACTTGGGCATTTATATTGCATAAACGAGTGTGCACAAAGCAGACCCACATGGGAGAACCTTGGCGGACTACAAGAACCAGGAGGCCGTGAAGATGGCTACGCCCACTTGGGCGGGTTCTTTAAAACATTACGTGCGCAAGTATCCCTGCTTTGTTGCTCACTGCACCTACGCCACTGACGAAGGGAAGAGAGTTCCTGAAACGCGTTTGGCCATTTTTATGAGGTGTTGCTGGATTTGCTGAAATTCTGTCTGCAGGCTGCTCAGCGATATTAAACGAACTACATCATCTGCCTGTGGTATTTCTCCTTGGGGCTAACCTTTGTGTGTTTGATAAATAGCGGCTTTGCCAGCCGCAGAGAGACACCCACTGCCTGTTTGCGGGCCCTGCTGAAACCTACCTGGAATCGGCATCCGGGAGGCAGGCTGTTCGTGTTTGGGCAGCTCTAATGCAGGACAGAACTTTTCAACAGAGACTGTCACCAACCCACTTGGGCATTTATATTGCATAAACGAGTGTGCACAAAGCAGACCCACATGGGAGAGCCTTGGCGGACTACAAGAACCAGGAGGCCGTGAAGATGGCTACGCCCACTGGGGCGGGTTCTTTAAAACATTACGTGCGCAAGTATCCCTGTTTTGTTGCTCACTGCACCTACACCACTGACGAAGGGAAGAGAGTTCCTGAAACGCGTTTGGCCATTTTTATGAGGTGTGGCTGGTTTTGCTGAAATTCTGTCTGCAGGCTGCTCAACGATATTATGCGAACTACATCATCTGCCTGTGGTATCTCTCCTTGGGGCTAACCTTTGTGTGTTTGATAAATAGCTGCTTTGCCAGCCGCGGAGAGACGCCCACTGCCTGTTTGCGGGCCCCGCTGAAACCTACCTGGAATCGGCATCCGGGAGGCAGGCTGTTCGTGTTTGGGCAGCTCTAAAGCAGGACAGAACTTTTCAACAGAGACTGTCACCAACCCACTTGGGCATTTATATTGCATAAACGAGTGTGCACAAAGCAGACCCACATGGGAGAACCTTGGCGGACTACAAGAACCAGGAGGCCGTGAAGATGGCTACACCCACTGGGGCGGGTTCTTTAAAACATTACGTGCGCAAGTTTCCCTGCTTTGTTGCTCACTGCACCTACGCCACTGACGAAGGGAAGAGAGTTCCTGAAACACGTTTGGCCATTTTTATGAGGTGTTGCTGGTTTTGCTGAAATTCTGTCTGCAGGCTGCTCAACGATATTAAACGAACTACATCATCTGCCTGTGGTATCTCTCCTTGGGGCTAACCTTTGTGTGTTTGATAAATAGCGGCTTTGCCAGCAGCGGAGAGACGCCCACTGCCTGTTTGCGGGCCCTGTTGAAACCTAACTGGAATCGCCATCCGGGAGGCAGGCTGTTCGTGTTTGGGCAGCTCTAAAGCAGGACAGAACTTTTCAACAGAGACTGTCACCAACCCACTTGGGCATTTATATTGCATAAACGAGTGTGCACAAAGCAGACCCACATGGGAGAACCTTGGCGGACTACAAGAACCAGGAGGCCGTGAAGATGGCTACACCCACTGGGGCGGGTTCTTTAAAACATTACGTGCGCAAGTTTCCCTGCTTTGTTGCTCACTGCACCTACGCCACTGACGAAGGGAAGAGAGTTCCTGAAACGCGTTTGGCCATTTTTATGAGGTGTTGCTGGTTTTGCTGAAATTCTGTCTGCAAGCTGCTCAACGATATTAAACGAACTACATCATCTGCCTGTGGTACCTCTCCTTGGGGCTAACCTTTGTGTGTTTGATATATATATATATATATATATATATATATATACATATTACCTACTGGCGGTCGCCAGTAGGTATATATAGTTAGGATTTTTTCTCTATGGGATTTTTGAAAATTCTATGTCTAATAACTTTGGCGTTTGTGGACGGAATTGGCTGAAATTTTCAGGAAAATGGCACATTTTGTTTCTGAGCAGCCCTTGAAAATTTAGGGGGGGTTCGTCAAGGGGGGGCCGAGAAAAAAGGGGGGTCCCAAAACGTGTTTTTAACATTGAGTTTTCCATAGGGCGGTTGGCCTCACTTTTAGCCCGAACGGCTGAATGGATTTGCACGAAACTTGGCAAAATTGTAGGGACTGGTAGCCCGATGTGCCTTTTGTAGGTCTCAATATATGTGCTCCAGTGGATTTTGAGAAATTAAAGTTCAAAAAAAGATATATATCTGTAACAGCGGACCGGGCAGCGCTCCGGTTCGCGGACTTTTCGCGATACGGAGCTTTGTGAAGCGAAGCTGATTGGTTCTCCGGCATCTGTAAACATTCCAAACAGTCCGTAGCGGCCGCCATCTTGTCTCTCGGTAGGATCGAGAGACAAGAGGAGGCCAAAGCGAAGGGGCAAATGACCATAAGGGGGCATAGTAGATCCTCCCTGACCCCCTAGGTTTGATGTGGAGGTTTTAAAAGGGCCCCGCGGGGCAAAAAAAAATAAAAATAATAATAATCGAACGGCTGAATGGATTTGCACGAAACTTGGGGAAATTGTAGGTACTGGTAGCCCGATGTGCCTTTGCTAGGTCTCAATATATGTGCTCCAGTGGATTTTGAGAAATTAACGTTCAAAAAAGATATATATCTATAACAGCGCTCCGGTTCGCGGACTTTTCGCGTTACGGAGCTTTGTGAAGCGAAGCTGATTGGTTCTCCGGCGTCTGTAAACATTCCAAACAGTCCGTAGCGGCCGCCATCTTGTCTCTCGGTAGGATCGAGAGACAAGAGGAGGCCAAAGCGAAGGGGCAAATGACCATAAGGGGGCATAGTAGATCCTCCCTGACCCCCTAGGTTTGATGTGGAGGCTTTAAAAGGGCCTCGCAGGGCAAAAAAAAAAAAATATCGTTTTTTTAGTTCTTTTGCGTGGGGAGCGCCCGGTTCGCGAACCGGGAAGCGTTCTGGGGAGCGTACTTTCTTGAAAATTAGTGAAAAAAGTTAGAGTAAAATAATAATTGTGAGTGATCAGATGTAGGGTAGCTCTGAGAAGAGCTTTTGGGTTTATGGTACATTTAGGTACTTATAAGTAGGTACCAATGCACAGTCTTAAATTCAGAATGAAAATTCTGTTGCCCTCATCTGAGAAGTGAACTCCATCTCCTCTGTAGATATCTTGCATGTAGTAACACAAGTTATTGTTGTACAAGGAGCCCATTCCATGGTCTCTCATGTAAGCTGAAACAGATTTGTTTACATGCTTCCTCGACTTCTCAATTTGTGGACAAAATTGGTTCGACCACCTCCATTTCTGTCTTTGGCATATATTTGAATATACCAAGGCAGTCTGAGGAAAAAGTGCCATCAATTGGTCAAAGGTGTCCTTTAAAAGCATTTCCAGACCTACCCCAGTCAAAGTGCCCAAGTCATTACCTCCACAGTGCACAATTAACAGGTCAGGTTTTGGCAAATGCATAAAGGTTTTCACCAATGGTATCAATTGGTGACATTTTAATCCTCTGTGGCCAAACCACTTAATTTCCACATCTTGTAAATTGAGGTTAGGTAAATTCCTGTTTTCAGCGTACCTCTGAGCCCAATAGATGTAACTATGTCCAACAATCCAGACAGAAAACATGGCGAGAGAAGGTTCTTCTGCAGTCAGATGAAGTGTGGCAATGAAATGGCAGTTGAAAAAATAAGAGTTTAAAATGAAAAAAACTGTGGAGTTTCTGTGTTAATGAAGCAGTAACAGTGATTGGTGGATTTTGATTGCTGAAAACAGAAAGTTAGGGTGCATGGATGAGTTCGTTGAAAGATGTATTTTGAGTGGCGAAGAAAAAATCATTAAATGGAAGAATGCACTGGATATGCAGGTGCACTGAGAGTTTAGAGTTCAATTGCAACATTGTTGTGTGAACTTGCAAACACCAGAGGTCTTGCAAGAGGTGGTTGCTATGCAAAAAAGCAGAGAGGGCAGAGGGGGGAAGGGTTTTGATTTGAAAAAAAGTGAGGGAAGAGTTTTGATTGGGTGACATGAGAGATATGTGTGAAGAATTACAGCATTTCTGTGCTTTTGATAGCTGCAGACTCTGGAGTGCATACCTTTTGCTCTGCTGAAGACAAATTGGTGTGTTTCTGAGACTGTTTTGAAACTCAAAGTATTTGCTAAGGTGAGAAAAGATTTCTTTAATTTAGATAGAAAATAGTGTGCTTTAAGGAGAAAATTATGAAGAAAGTTGTGTTTTTCAAATGTTGCTTTGTCTCAAGTGTTTTACAAATAGATTTTGTTTCTTTGAGAAATTGTAATTGGAGAAAATGTGAAGTATTAGTACTGACAGGGTTTTTATGTGCATAGGAGCTGTGGAGTGTTTTCAAATTATGATTTGTAAATCGTTTTTGAGGAAAAGGAATGGTTTTAATACTTATGACAAGGACATAATGGTGTATGCTTCTTTATAAGGCAATTGAGTGTCTCTGATGTTATTTTTCCCATTTTAATGTAAGACGTTTCCCTGTGGAGCAAATTGCTTGTAAATATGCTCCCACCTGTGCATGGTAAATTTAGATTTTGACTGTTTGAGTTACTTAGCCATGTTAAAAGTGACCCAAAAAAGTTGCAAAGGCTTTAAAAAAAGACTTTCATGTGTCTTGAGGACATTTTAAGTCATTTCCCCGTGGGCAGTGTTTTCAAATTATGAGTTGAAAATCGTTTTTGAGGTAAAGGAATGTTTTCAAAATTTATGTGCGCCATATGCCCCCAAATTTCTTTTTCAGGGGTGCAGCAGGGTGTTCTTGAGACACCCCTGCACCCTCGGAAAAATTCGTAATTTGTGATGAGGTAATTGCTAATCGCAAATTGCACCTTCATTCGTATGGGCCTCCTGCTCCATGGAAATGAATGGGTAATTTGTAATTAGCAAATAGCTCATCGCAAACTAGGAATGGTAAAGAATCGCTATTTATTCCTTAAAGTTCGCTATTTAGGAAATGCAAAAAATGTTGATGATACATATGGCGGTTCATCTCTAACAAGATAAGAAGCATAGGGATAGATTTATGATGACTGGCGCATCACCAGGGATGTGTTAGTCATCCTGTGCCGCTGTTCCGCCACCTATGGTGTGCTGCATTTACAATGCGGCGCATCATGGGGCAAAAACAGCACAGATGCGTGACGTATTTGTGCCGTAAAGGTGGCGCATTGCTGGAGTTGTATCGCAAGTGTGATGAAGCTCCAGCTAAGCTCAGGGGTGCCCCTGTCGCAGGGTTTCTGTTCTCACACAGAACTGTGCACAGAGGATTGGAACCTCGGCGAATTAGGGTGCCCCAAAACTCACCTTAGTAATCAAAAACCCCTTAGCAAGCTAGGTACAGTGTCACATTGGATATAACAAACTCTCAATGTTTAGACAATCCAGAATATGAACTTATAGTACCTCAGGATACGTGGAACTCATGAACACTCGGTCGTTATATATTTCTTAGAAACCAGAACATGGAGTTAAGAAGAACACATGTGTATTTGAAATGTTTATTTACTAATGCCGTCTTCTCAGGCGTAGTATCTTAGATAATACAAGTACACATATTATCAGTAGCAAAATTACCAGCATAGTTACTAGTACATAAAAAGCGAATGGTGACAGTATGTTAACATGCAGTAAATGAATAAGAGTTAGCAACACTTATAAGCAGCCGCGGGCCGTGGAGGGAGTTACGGTGGGGCAGGGAGGCGGGGAGGGGGAGGGGCAGGGTGGAGAGGGCTCCACCCTGCCCCTCCCCCTCCCCGCCTCCCTGCCCCACCGTAACTCCCTCCACGGCCCGCGGCTGCTTATATCTCACCCTCCCTAATACACATATTATATTATTTGCTAAGAAGGTCTCTTTGTGTTGGTTTAGGGCGTGCCCATACTTTAGTGTCTTAGATTTGAAGGAATCACATCAGCATACACCAGCTCTCTCTTCATGTGAACCGCATCAAGTGTTGTGTATGTGTGTTCGGCAAAGCAATATAAAACCCGCCTCATGCCCAGAATTGGCAGAAGCTGCACTTATGTTATGAGTATGAAGTCGTGGAGATCAGACCTCATAACAATTCTGTATCGTGTTGTTCTTGAAACTTCAGCACTCGCTGTACAGATATAGTTTAACAAGCAAAGCAGATAGTAGAGCAATAACATATTATTCTCATGTAAACCACGATGAACTACTAGGTTGAAAGCTAAAGCAACAACTAAGTGTCGTGTGCAGAAGTTGCAAAAAAGGAAAAATGGCGTTTAAACCGGTAATGAGCCCATGCTAACTTAACACGGTGTAAAGATATCCAGGATCTAGATGACACCTCCCCATGATCCGGAAACGAACTGAATAAGATAATAGAAGTGCCATCTCATGAGAGCAGATTGCAACTTTATATGTGGACGGTCCGCAAGGTAAAACATTAAAAACTAGGAAAATTTAATGCTAAAGAAAAATAAAACAGCCAACTACTTTATCGAGGCTTAAGCCAATAGGCAAGCTAAATAATAAAAACTTGACAAATAAGTCAATGAATTGTCAATGAAATGCTAGTACTCAGCATATCAAACATGAAAAAGGTCTATGACATAACTGTGTATGCAAAATAAGCTGCAACAGCCTCCAATAGGAAGTCACCGTCTTCATCCGAAAAGAGTTCAGCCATCCAATTTAAAAGCGGAAAAGAACATACGTGCTCTCCCAGCACCGGATTCTCTATCACCATCAGAGGACAGCTCGGTGGGTTTTCAAGAAAGCTCTGTTCCAAGAAAGACTGTGTTGCCGCCAGTAAATTCCAGGGACCAATTAGTCCATGCATCAATGCCACAGCCATAATCCTTTCGCCAGGACAAACCAACTCGTGAGTAATGATAGGACTCATCAGCTGATTAAAGTCGACGTCAGGAGAAACCGGTCCGCAGAGACACAAATCAATGGCCCAATCGAAATCACAGGTCAGGCAGTGAAATACAGGCTGGACACAGGTGAAGTAGGAGAATCGAAAAGATAATCCATATGCCGTGCTTAATATCGCCAACGGCATTGTGCCATAATATTCAAGCATGCGATTGCGGAACAGCGTCAGCAGCTGCAGGGCGGGAGCTTGCACAGGAGGGACATCCATATTTAAAAATGTAAAAAAGCACAAGAGCGTCCGCTGCTAATGCAAGTAAAAATGGGAATCCACCAAGCACAGTGGAAAAAATAGAATGAAAGAAAGCAGGGATGACTCCAAAGATTTTCTCAAATGAAGTCACGAGACCACTGGTAACAACTTTAAAAAAGTGCGCCAGGCCCTTTGTGGAGGACGCGTTAAAGATAGTCCGAACCATCTTGCTGAAATGGAAAGGCGAATCAGTATTTAAAAGGGTCTGCACCTCTGTACGGGTGTTCGCTATGTGAAGCACGAAAGTTTCACGGGCCGAACTCAAGGCCACCTCTCTCTGAGACAAAAGAGCTCTTATTCTTGCCATGCCGTTGAAATCTGCTCCCAAGGTTGGTATTTGTGGCCAGATTGAAAACTCCCTATGTTCATGTGTGGGAGGAAATAGAACATTTCTGCAGCAAATAACCCGTTCACTTACTGTTACGATAAAAGGAATACTTTTAATTAACCCAGAACAATCTTCATTATTGAGCATCAAATAACTACCATTTTCCAACAACTTGAACGTGGGGATGATAGCAGGAACTGGCGTGCCTTGCAACACGCAAGCCATATTTGGTCGGTGTTTGTTGCATGAACCGTGTAACTGTATGTGCCTACACATTAGTGAATGATCTGGCGTCTCAGTGCATTCCTCTCCATTCAGATAAACTTCTTGATCATCTTTGAAACATCTGTATGTGTATGGAAGCGACCAGACCTCATGAAGAAAACCACTACCTAAAGGTTCATAACGACCTATTGGTATATATTTCATACAATTTGAAAACTTATATAAAGCAAAAGGCAGCGTTATTAAACCGTGGATAAGGCACGTTGCCAAAGCAGCCAACCTTTTGGATTTATACAGGAAATGTTAAAGGAAGAATTACGGAGTAGGGCCTGTAAATCTTTAATGGACAACCGAGTAAAATTACTCCAACCATCATATTCCTCTAACTCCGGGATAGTAGGGGTGTTTAATTTTTTAGAAGTAGCCAATCCAAAGCATTTGGTCTGGGAAATTGTTTCATTCACAAACAACATATAATTTGGGATGAGACATGCACGGTGCAAAGCCTCAGTGCCTTGTACCTGCCAGGTTCGTGAACCCCAAACTGATGTAGATCCTGGATATCTTTACACTGTGTTAAGTTAGCATGGGCTCATTACTGGTTTAAACGCCATTTTTCCTTTTTTGCAACTTCTGCACACGACACTTAGTTGTTGCTTTAGCTTTCAGCCTACCTGTGTCAAGATCTATGCCTGCTTCAAGCAGGCGCAGGGTTTTGATGCAGCTTTGTCCTATCTGATTGTAAATGCGGCACACCGTGGGTGGCAGAGCAGCGGTGCACGTTAACTGGTGCATCCCTGGGGATGTGCTAGTTAATATAAATCTGCCCCTTTACATTTAATTATGTGCAGGGGACACAGAGTCGGTGAGGTTTATCCAAGGTTAAGAAGAGATGAGTCCTGTTCAGTGAAAAATTGGAGATAGGCTTCACCTCCTCACAGCCGCGGGCCGTGGAGGGAGTTACGGTGGGGCAGGGAGGCGGGGAGGGGGAGGGGCAGGGTGGAGGGACCTAAAAACTGGCATATGGATAATTGCAGGTAAGTACACAATTTAATTATTTAAACGAAATTCGTAGCGCGCACAGCATCGCATTTTGCGATGCTGTGTGCGCTACGAAATTCGTTTGAATAATTAAATTGTGTACTTACCTGCAATTATTCATATGCCAGTTTTTAGGTCCCTCCACCCTGCCCCTCCCCCTACCCGCCTCCCTGCTCCACCGTAACTCCCTCCACGGCCCGCGGCTGCCTCCTCAGCATCGTTGGACATGGTTAAATAATAGCTGCAAAATGTTACTCTTGTTAAACAATTTTACTATTATAATCTCTGAGATCTGTCTCTTACTCTGCAACATCTCATTGTTGTTATCTTTCTTTAAAGATAAAGACAACATCAACATGAGCGACAATCAGCAATCAGTTGATTTTGACCTCATCATTGAACTCGTAATTGAAACATCAGTGGATGTTGATCCCTTGGATGATTTCAATCCTGAGGATGAAGAAGAACGTGATGAGGATGCAGATTTGTCAGAATTGTATGACATAGGATGGGAAGCTGACGTGCTTGAGCCTATGGAACTATAAACATTTATTTAATAAATTTATAATAAATAAAAAGTAAATATTTAAACCGTTTAATTTAAAAATAAAGACACCTTCAAAAACAGGTTATGTGTAGTGTCTTCAATAAAATATTAAAATATGGTCATAAAATTAGATCAGATTCATATATAAAACAGCACAGGTAAAATGAATATAAATTCCATTTCTTTTCTGCTATTTCTGTATTCTAAATTTGCCATGTACAAAAAAATGTTCTATGTAAAAATGTTAAGTAATGTGTTAAGTTTTTGATGACTGTTATTAATTTACTGTTGGGTAATAGTGGTTAATAACATTTTTTATTATATTTTACCACAGATTCAACTGCAGATCATTTCAAGATTTCAGCATGCCAACCAAAGAAAGAGTGAGAAAGGCTGCAAAACGTCAAAGACAGCAGGTGAATAAAAAAAGCAGCAGTCCTCTAACAAAAAGATTTGTCAAGTCACCAAGAAAGCACCGGGTAAGAGTAGAAAAACATTCATAAGAAATATCTGTAGTAAAAAAAATATTACTACAGAAAATGTTTCAGTCCAGAAAAGGAGAAGCAATTCAAACGGTAAGGAAAGGCCAATGAAAAATGTTACTGCTAGAGTAAGAGATAACTCTATGCATGAAAGTAGAAGGAAACAACAGTTTAGGGACATTCGTAAACGAATGTTCCGCAACAGGATAATTGGCAATTTGTTAAAAAATATTAAGAAAGGTCAACAGAAAGTGGTTTTTTATAAGAGAAAAAAAATAGTTGAGAAAGTTATTGATCAGGCATTTGAAATTAAACGTAAGTTATTTATTTTGACAATCAATAGAATTAGGAAGCTAAACAAGGCAATTTATGATTTCAAAAGAAATAGTAGATGGAAGAGAATAGTTAATCGTAGTAATTTTTGTGAAGTTTTTTCTGGAGAATGGATGCATAGTTCAAGCTCTGAGGCATTTTTTAATGAGGAGAGTTATTTCCAGGATAATGATTTGGTGCATGCAGTTGACACCAGTAGTCGAGCTTATGAAGTGAAAGATGGTTGTCCAGTTGAAAAAGAAAAACTTGTGACAACAGAGATAGAAGAGGTGTTAGGTAATGAGGTTTTAGGGAGACGTTCTAAGGGTCCTGTGTACACCTGGAAGTGTAGTAGTATTTGCAGTGTACGACAGGATTCCATCAATTTGCTTTGTGATTTTATACGGTCATTTAATAAGAAAAGTTTGAAGCAGAAAATGAAGTTGTTGCAAGAATTAGATCCTTGCAGAGTGAGAGAAGTGATAGGTTTGCATGGTCATTCACTGGCTTGTCTTTCCAGGAGAGTATGCCAGAGTGTTTTTCATCATTTCAGGATGCTAGCAGTGCATCATAATAAAGTGAGGAAATTAGTTAGAATGTTGTATTATGCTAAGAGTCCAGCAATTATGCTTAAACAATTATGCGCTGCTCTTTTGCATGGTTCTGAAATAGATGTGAAGAATATATGTGAAGAAATTGAGTTTTGTTACTTTGGAAGTAAAGAGGAGAATGTTGAAATTGACCAAGAAGAAGAGAGTAATGTGGAAGATAGTGTACAGGTTTCCAGTACAGATAATTTCCAGAGGGAAATTGCGACGTTTGAGGTGAAATCAAGTGAGAGGCCAAATTTCACTTGTGTGTGTTGTCGACGCACTTATTATAAGAATCAGACTAAGTTAGTGGATTTATATGGAAAAAGTGAAAGGGAAAATAATAGTGAATGGAAGGATTTTACAACATACTTGATGGTAGAAAATTGTTTTGATTTGGGATTGGATCAACGTGTGCGTACTTATTGTTGTAACAAATTAAATCAAAACCAGATGCCTGCTAGAGCAGTTCATAATAATCTGGAATTGGTTGAGATTCCTTCTGAATTGAAGGATTTAAATACTTATGAATCTATTTTGATTCAAAGTATCCATCCCTTTCAGGCTATTGTAAGAATGGAGCCAAAGACAGGGAAATTGCCTCCATCAGATTTACAGAGAGGATTAAATGGAAGAGTTGTTTATTTGCCTCTAGATTTGAAGAAAAACATTAACACAATTGGAGTAGAAAAAGTGGAAGAGGAACCTCTTGTTATCTTAGTTATTGGGGTTCCAACAAAGAATAAGAAAATATGGCAAGATTTAGTAGATGTTAGGAAAGTCAAAAGGGCAACATTGTATTTGAAAAAATATAATAAATACTATAAAATTGTATATGTTGCAGAAGAGGAAGTAAGTGAGGAAGAGGATAGCGATTTGTGTGCTGGTCAAATTGAGAAAGTAGAACCCTGTACTAGTGAAGAAATATATGAACATTATAGTGTTCATCCTTTGCATTCCAAGGAAGTCATGGGGAATGCTATTGAGTTGTTTCAAATGAAACAAGCGAAAGGGAGTCCCATTAGTGTTTGGGAGGAAAGTTTGGAAGCTCGGTGTTTCCCACAGCTTTTTCCAACAGGTCAGGGAGGTAGATATGATGAGCGACCTCATCAAATTCCTGCTTCTGAATACCAGACTTTGCGATTGTATGCAGGAGATCCTAGGTTTCGACAATGCATTCCTTATTTGTTTCATCTCCTGTTTGAAAGCGATCTGTCTGGACTGTCATATGCAGTGAACCACATCTTGAAAAGTGGTATACACATGCAAAACATCTCGGCAAGTGACTTTATGGATAAAGTCAATGTCCAAGACAGTATTTTGGATTCTCACCTGATTAATCTCATGGCGTGTCAGCGTGGTACTAATGAGTACTGGTACCGTCGTTATGGTGATTTAAAATGTATGCTGAGGAACTTAGGAACTCCCACATGGTTCCTCACTTTGAGCTGTGCTGAGTATGGCTGGGAAGACTTACTTGAATTTCTACGAGAGGCAAATGCTAACGTAGAAAACATCGAATTCAAGACACCCGGAGAACTGTGCTCTTTGGATCCAGTCAATGTATGTAGGTACTTCAATCATAGATTTGAAGGTATGATGTCTTTCATCATGAATAAGAAGAATCCACCTCTTGGAGAGGTGTTGGATTTCTTCTGGAGGAAGGAGTACCAAGCAAGAGGTGCTCCTCATATACATATGTTGCTGTGGATCAAGGATGCACCTAAATTTGGAACGGATGCAGAAGACTCAGTGATGAGTTTCATAGAACAGTATTCTACGTGTGCTGTTCCAAACGCAAAGGAGAAAAAAAGCCTAAGAGAAAAAGTTCTACGTTTCCAAAGCCATCGATGTGGAAAGTACTGTCGTCGTAAATTCCGGAACAAAGACAAGTTCTACACCAAATGTCGTTTCGGCTTTCCACGACCGGTGATTTCTAAAGGAAGAGTGAACAGTTTGATGTCTTCGCTGCGACATAATGTGATGAAGAAATCACCTAAAAACACATACAATTTGAAGAGGAACGAAGAGTCTAAGTACATCAACGACTACAACCCGGTGATTTTGTCCATGTGGAATGCTAACATGGATATACAGTTTGTGGCTGATAACTGTATGGCTGTGGCTCGGTATGTGACATCTTACATCACCAAAAAAGAGAAGACAGAATTGAAGGATATGTGGGAGGACATTTCCCATGAAAAGAGCCTCAGCAAGAAGTTGTACAGTTTCAGTCTGAAGATGTTGTCGCATCGAGAAATCGGAGCTTACGAATGTTCTGACCGGTTGTCTTCAGCAAGTCTCTATGCCAAGTCCAGGAGTATCGTTTGGGCGAGTGTTGGTCTTGCTGCAACGCGTAATCGAGTTCTCAAACCTGTGCGGGAAATTGAGTATTTGGCGGAAAAGGAGCCAAACAGTACCGACATTTTGAAGACCAACATGTTGGATACATATTATCCAAATCGAAGCAGTCACCTCGAGAATGTTTGTCTGTATGAGGTTCTGCAAAATTACATATTCAAGAGGAACATCAAAGAAGATACTGAGAAAGGAGTGTATGCTGTAATAGGAAGTGAGGGATGTCTGGTCAAGCAAAGAAAATGCCACTTGATAAACCATCGAAAATTGAGTGGCGAATCTCCTGAAAAAAAGGAGTTTTTCTATTTAGCACTTTTGCAACTTTTTAAGCCTTGGCGTGCAGAAGAGGAACTGCTTGGAGATTTCCTTTGTTACGAAGACTCATTCAATGCTGCCAAGGAGACCATAGAATGTCCTGCTTTTCCCAAATATGTAGAAATGTTGAATGTGGAAATTGAGCAGGAAGCAACGATTGCAGCCGAGATTGCCAGAGACAGTTCTCAGGACAGTCAGAGTTCTGCTTCATTGAGTCAGGATCCACTAGGAGGACCTCTTATCGAAAATGAAGCTGCCACTGCTATGAATGAAGTGGAAAGAGCCATGGCACATGCTCAGGAGGATGCGGTTAACTTAGAAGAGTTGGAAAGACAACTCAACGTTGAGCAGAGGAAAATATATGACAAACTTACCATGCAAATTGATCATGGATTAAGTCATGACAAGAAAGAGTGCTCATGTACGTCGTTGAAGCCTGTCCGACTGTACGTGAGTGGAGAAGCGGGAACTGGAAAAAGTTTCCTTATTAAAGCAATTTCATGTTATTTGCAGGAAAGGACAGAGTCATCGCTGTCTTGTGTTGTCACCGCTCCAACTGGACTGGCAGCACATAACATTAAAGGGATTACTTTACATCGTTTACTGATGCTGCCAGTGGAGCATGACAACAAATTAGAATATCACAAGCTATCTGGAGATGCTTGTTTTGAAGTTTCAAGAGTCTTGAGGAAAATGAAACTTCTTATCATTGACGAAGTAAGCATGGTTTCCAATGTCATGCTTGCCTTTTTGCATTTGAGAATGCAAGAAGTTCTCAAAACAGAGTATGATGTGTTATTTGGTGGCAAATACATCATTGTTTTCGGAGATCTTCTGCAGCTGACACCAGTGAAAGGGCAACCTGTGTTCAAAATGCTCACGCATGAAGATACCAGGAAGTGCTCAGGGAGCATTGGCAACGTCAATATATGGTTAAACTTCAAATATGCTGAACTGCATGAAAATATGCGTCAGGCAAAGGATGAAGTTTACAAGACTATTCTACAAGATGTTAGAATTGGAAAAGTGACCGAGCATGGGAAAGAAGCTTTACATGCACGATTACTGACACATTTATATCCAGACGAAGATGTTGTGCCTGAGAATATTTTTCAGAAAATTACTGAGAAAAAATCTGGAATATGTTTGATGCCAACTCTTGCAGAATGTGCCAAATTCAACAACAAAATGTTGCATTTAGAAAAGCAAGAGATTGTGAAACTGGAAGCTATTGACAGAGTAGAGCATATGGGATCAACAATTATTTTGTCTGAGAATCTGAAAACAAAATTGGATTCATTAGAGAAGAGTATATCTAAAACTGCAGGTTTTGAAAAGACTCTGAATGTGTGCTTGAACTGCCGTATAATTTTAAGAAGGAATTTACATGTTGAAAGAGGTCTGGTAAATGGATCAATGGGTAATGTTGTTGATTTTGTGAAATACAGAAATAGAGATGGAACTGAATTTTTAAAAATTAAATTTGATGGCATTGAGGAAGTACAGCTAATTGGTCGTTGTTCTGCTAGATTTTTGCTTGTAAAAGACTTATATGTTCATCGTAAGCAGTTTCCTGTTTGCTTGGCATATGCGGTGACAATCCATAAATCGCAAGGTTTAAGTGTAGACTGTGCATTGGTGAATATTGGCAGTTCTGTGTTCAAGGAGGGTATGGCATATGTGGCATTGTCACGAGTTAGAACTTTATCGGGATTGTACTTGATTGAGTGTGATGTCACAAACATTTGTGCGGATCTAGATTGTGTTAAGGAATACAATAGGTTAAGAAGAGAGTATGCGCCACATTTGCCTCAGTATCCTTTGTTTGAGAAACGTGTGGTAGGCCGGAAACGAAGAAATGTGACCAATACTGGGGAGGTTGTAGCAAAAAGACGAAAAGTCGATGAACCTGAAATTATAAGCAGAAACAAAAAGGATTCTGTTGAAGATGTTGTTGGTTTTCAATTTGAAAACAGTTCTGGGGTCAACTGCTATGCTAATGTAGTGGTTAATGTTTTGTTTTCTCTAGAAAATGTAAAAGAAGAGATTGTGGTCAATTCTGATCAAAGATTTTGCAGTTTGTTAAATTCTGTGTTAGAGAAATGTAGCACTGATAGAACAAACATAGAAAGTGTGTCTGAAATTCGAAATCTGTTAGACAGATGTTCAGGCCAAACACAATTCTCTCAAAATAGTCAGCAAGATTGTCAGGAGTTTTTAATGTATATGCTTGATGTATTGCATGATGAAGGTGTAGATGTAGATCACCTGTTTGGGCTTTCTTATCAATGGCAGCATGACTGCGAGAACTGTAGGGTATCAAGTACTACTAGTGTAGACTCAGAAAGATTTATATATTTAACTTTGCCAGACAGTAAATCAGTCTCTTTTAATAAGCTAGTAAAAGCAGCTGATCACAACATGGAGTGTAGCCAATGTAAATCTGAAATGATGTCCACATTATTTATACGAACATATGGCCAGTATGTCATTTTAATGTTCCAACGATGTAGGCCTGATGGAACAAAATTGACAACTTTAATTAAAAATGTTGTGGCTTCACAGTTGTCAATATCAGGAAGGACTTTTGTAACTGTAGCAATTATATATCATGATGGTCCTTCAATAACATCAGGACATTACACAGCTTATTTAAAGTGTAGAAATGGCTGGTCATTCTGCAATGATTCTGTTTTAATTTTCAAAAAAAAATTGCCGTATGACCTTAAAAACTCTTACCTGGTGTTTTTAAAACCAAAATTTTAGGGAAAGAATCTCGGGATGTGCTCTGAGGAATTTCAAGAAGTTCTAATGGCTCCTACACGATTTGGCCTTGAGGATAAGTGTAGTACAGAGACATAACTTCTTACCATAACACTGGACGTCATGGAGAAATACGTGCACTTTGAATGAGTTCAGAAAAACTGTTTCTTTTTATAAGCTAATTGAAGCAGCCAATCAAAACATGGAGTAGAGGGAATGTAAGTCTGCAATGCTGTCTACTGTTTTACATTGCTTTGTGATTAAAAGTGATGTAGAGAATTAAATAATTGTACTAGTCATAAAGGTAGTGTAAGTCTGCTTCATAGTAAGCAGTATCAGTGTGATAGGAAATGTAGAACATGATTGAGCAAGAAGGGGAAGATATTAGTAGTCCAGGACTGTGAAAATGATCTTCAACATTTTAATTGTGAAAGTTGCGGAAATACAACATGACGGGATTGGCTTAAAAGAATTCTAAGAGTTATAAATGGCTCAGACACGATTTGGCCTTGTGGAAACGTGTGGTAGAGAGCGAGAAGTCATTTATTGTATGTAACATGTTTTTGAAAACGATGGAGGTTTTCTTTCAGAAAGTGGCGGGTTGAAAGTAATAACAGCACAACAGAGTGTAAGCTGTTCATAGGACATCCTTGGCCGTCATGGAAAGTAAGTTAACTTTAAGGAGTTCTGAATTCTGATTTGTTATGTTGTATGGGTTTTTTAAACACAATCATTTTGATTGTGTTTTTTTTTCCCCGCTGTTATATGATGAATACCTTCAAGTCACTGTTTTAGTGAAATTTGATACATTCTGAGAACAGCAAAAATAAACCATTTAACATGTATAATTAATTCTGTTCTGTTTGCATTTATGATGTACATGTAGAACTGTGTAGGAGGCATGGAGAAGGTGAGGCTTCTGTAAGTGTCAAAGTTGTTGCATACAGTGCTCATATTCTACGTAGTCTTTTATATTTCATTACTTTCACTGTTTCTGACTGATCTAAAAATTTTTTTTTAAAAAGAACAGTAAGTATAAGGGAAGGAAACAGACAGTTATGTTAAAAGAAAGACAGCTATAGGGAATAAACTAGGGATACTGTTACCCGCAATCCTCTGCTGATGATGTCACTGAGCATGTCATGAATGATGTAATATGTGACATCATCAGCAGTGGATTACGGGTAATAGTATCTCTAGTTTACTCCCCTATAGCTGTCTTTCTTTTAACATAACTGTCTGTTTCCTTCCCTTATACTTACTGTTCTTTTTTTAAAAAAAAAATTTTTGGTTCGCTTCCGGTTCGCGTACCGGCGAGCGAACTGGGAAGCGAACTAAGAGAAATAGAGGTTGGCACAGTTCCAAATATTGTACCAATTTTTTAATAACGGGGAGGTAGTTCTGAAAAGAACTTTTTTTTTTATTGTTTTTGTTGTTTTATATTTTTTTTATTATTTTTCTGAACATTTTTTTACTTTTTTTGAATTTTTCTGAACAGTTTTATATTTTTTTGGGTTTTTTTTCGGAGGGGGCAACGAAAACGATTCATTGTAAAGGGCTCAACAGGAGCAACAAAATAAAAAAAGAATTTATTATTTGGGGCGTTTCGTACAAACTTGCATATGATAGTCAATAGCTCTGTTGATCAGAGTGATGCTACTTTCTCTGTAGCAAATGAATCCACTGCAATGTACGCAGACTTGTTTTACTTCACCAAATCTCATTTGTATATTTGGCACCATCTCCCTGCCCTCTGGTCCCGTTACTTCCGGTACAACAGATCTTCTGGCCATAATAGGGAGATTATCTAGGTCGTTACGAAACTGTGCAGCACTGTAGTTGTTAGGATGCCACCTAGTCATATGGCGATGCATTGTGTAGTTTCCGAAACTGTATTTTTTGTCGGTCCCTCTGGACAGTCTATCTTGACATATAAGGCAAGTTACGTATCTTGCATTTACTTTTTTCTGACCTTTGGGAATTTTAAAAAATTGCCAAATGAAGTTTTCTTTCCGGTGAGACATCCTGGGCTCCTCAGGCAAAAACTGCCTCTCTTCGTGCTCTTCCTCCTGTTCCTCTTCTTCCTCTTCTTGCTGAATTATAACTTCAGCAGGTGGTCCACTCTTCCTTGGATGTGGTGGAGGTGGTGGGGAAGCACCAGCTGAAGCTACTAAAGAAGCCATTGCTCACTGGTAACAAAGGGTCTTTCTCTCACAATGATGAAAGTCAGAGTGAGGAAAGAAGGAGGGATTTTCATCATTTGGGAAAAACAATAGTTCTCAACCAATGAAAAGTGTTCATTTTAGATTATATGACCTAGTCTTACATCATTAGGAAACCAAAAGTGAAATGAACCAATGAAAAGTGTTATTACCAAGTCACATGACCTGCTGTGTTTACGTTACGCGCTTTGCACCGCCTCCCGGTTTGCTTCCAGAAACCTGCGCTTTGCGCCTCGGTAAGCGTACCAGTTCGCTAACGTAGCACGTCATATGACGTATCACGCGACAACGCGAAACGTCATGCGGACGGGAGGCGTCACGATGTTGTTTTCTAACGCGGCAGTTGCGGTAAAGGAACGTTTACCGGCTCGCGGTCTATTTCGCGGCATCAAGGTCAGCTAACGGGAAGCTTCCCGATTCGCGAAGCGGGAACGAAGAAAAAAAAATATTAAAAAAAAAAATTATTAATAAACATATAAAATATATTTTTGGATTTAAAGAAGAATACATTTTACAGCTACAGATATTAGCTGTTAAAAAACCAATGAAATTCACTGAAAAAACCATAGGTTATAGACCATATATAGTTAGGAATTAGCATTTAGAAAACCTTATTTTACTCACACAAAACCATTGAAATTCCATATATAGTTAGTTGCACTAACTATATATCGCGCACCCGCAATCCACTGCTGATGATGTCACATATTACATCATTCATGACATGGTCAGTGACATCACTGATGACATCACTGATGACATCTCAAATGACATCACTGATGACATCATGACACACCAATACCAGTTACTACATACGCACTCACTCATTCCTACGTCTACACACACATTCACTCATTCACCCATACAATCACTCATACATACAGTCACTCATTATTACAACACTATCATATGCACTCATACACCTATGCAGACAGTCACACACTGCCACTCATCCATGGAGTTACTCACACACCAAGTCAGTCCTGTAAAGAATCAATCACACTTCCATTTCCTCATCTATACAGTTAAACACAGAACACCATACTTCAGTGACATCACTGATGACATCACTAATGACATCTCAAATGACATCACTGATGACATCTCAAATGACATCACTGATGACATCATGACACACCAATACCAGTTACTACATACTCACTCACTGATTCCTACGTCTACACACACATTCACTCATTCACCCATACAATCACTCATACATACAGTCACTCATTATTACAACACTATCATATGCACTCATACACCTAGTCAGTCCTGTGAAGAATCAATTCCATTTCCTCATCTATAGTTAAACACATAACACCATACTTTTCACACATATACTAACACATACTTACTCTCTTATACAATCACTGATACAAGTACACATTGATATGCACAGAGTCACACACCTCCCAGCCAGCCACAAACACACTCAGTCTTCCATACATCCACTCATTCTTCAATATGTAAAACGTATTTAAACTTTACAAAAACACACAGACACTAGATGATGTCATCAGTGATGTCATTTGAGATGTCATCAGTGATGTCATCAGTGATGTCACTGACCATGTCATGAATGATGTAATATGTGACATCATCAGCAGTGGATTGCGGGTGCGCGATATATAGTTAGTGCAACTAACTATATATGGAATTTCAATGGTTTTGTGTGAGTAAAATAAGGTTTTCTAAATGCTAATTCCTAACTATATATGGTCTATAACCTATGGTTTTTTCAGTGAATTTTCAAGGTTTTGTAAATGCTAATTCCTAACTATATATGGTCTATAACCTATGGTTTTTTCAGTGAATATATATATATATATATACATACATACATACATATATATATATATATATATATATATATATATATATATATATATATATATATATATATATATATATATATATATATATATATATATATATACATATATATATATATATATATATATATATATATTACCTACTGGCGGTCGCCAGTAGGTATATATAGTTAGGATTTTTTCCCTATGGGGTTTTTGAAAATTCTATGTCTAATAACTTTGGCGTTTGTGGACGGAATTGGCTGAGATTTTCAGGAAAATGGAACATTTTGTTTCTGAGCAGCCCCTGGAAATTTGGGGGGGGTTCGTCAAGGGGTGGCTGAGAAAAAAGGGGGGTCCCAAAACGTGTTTTTCCCATGTTAATTTCCATAGGGCGGTTGGCCTCACTTTTAGGCCGAACTGCTGAATGGATTTGCACGAAACTTGGCAAAATTGTAGGGACTGTTAGCCCGATGTGCCTTTGCTATGTCTCAATATATGTGCTCCAGTGGATTTTGAGAAATTAACGTTCAAAAAAAGATATATATCTGTAAGCGCGCTCCAGGCAGCGGTCCGGTTCGCGTACCTGACGCGTAACGGAACTTCGCGTAGCGAAGCTGATTGGCTCTCCGGTGTCTGTCAACTTTCTAAACAGTCCGGAGCGGCCGCCATCTTGTCTCTCGGTAGGATCGAGAGACAAGAGGAGGCCAAAACAAAGGGGGAAATGACCATAAGGGGGCATAGTAGATCCTCCCTGACCCCCTAGGTTTGATGTGGAGGCTTTAAAAGGGCCCCGCAGTGCAAAAAAATAAATATTTTTTTTTGTTTTTTTGTGTGGGGAGCCCCCGGTCCGCGAACCGGGAAGCGTTCTGGGGAGCGTACTATAAGGAAAAAAGAATGATAGACTTTTAAAATACTGTATGTTAATTGATTGTTGGTTTTGTTGATTATTTTTTAATTTCTTTATTTTTTAAGCAAACATTTATTATTGTGATTGTGTTTCAAAATTTAATAACATTTCTAACATTTCACTGTCTGAAATGTCGTCATTTTCATTGAACATAGCTTGTAATCTCTGAGTGTGTAAAATGTCCTCATTTTGAAGGAGGTCATCTACTGCTTGCACACATTGCAGTAGTTCTTGGTCCCAAGTTTCATCCATAAATTCTATATAATTTGGATCAATTAATTCTTGGCTGCTCTCTTGCAGGACAATTTGAAATGAAACTTTCTGTTCGCTTTCCATGTTGCCTGAAATTTGGATAAAAAAATATATATATTAGTAGAGATAGGGCACTGTTGGGATTAATTTTAGATAGGCAGTTTTTATCAGTGAATTTATCTTTGGGCAGTGTATAGTATCAGAGTGGAAGTAGGAATATAAAAAAGTGTATGTGATTTAACGTAAGTAAATTCATAATTATACAAGAGAAACCTAACTCTATCCATAACTATAACAGAGAAGTCTATCTAAATCTATAACTACTACAGAGGGATAGTATATAACTATCAGAAAAAGTTTACCATATTAACTGATAGTGCACAATATACTTCAGTTTTTAAAATAACAACTTACCTTTACAAAGAAGTTGAAGTGATTAGTGAAAATCCAATTGAAATGTACACCAGGAAGTAGTAGTCAAAATGGCTGTGTTTCCTTCTCTTCCTTTATATATATTCAGGTATATAACCAATCAAATGTCAGGTAAAAAAAGTAGAAAATGAATGTAACATTTTCATTGGTTGTCAATTCCAACACTTCAGATGTGTTTTGTGAAGTAATTTACCTCACGGTATTTAGAGAGGTCTACAGGCTAAATGGCTAAATGGAATTTCAATCAAATTTGTGAAAATGATAGGGATTGGTATGTAGTATGAGCTAATCTATATTTGGTGAAAGTGTCTCCAGTCGTTTTTCTGTAAATTACTTTCCCACCTTTTTTGATGGTGCGCTTCCCGGGGAGCGACCCGGTACGCGAACTGGCGAGCGCCCCGGTACGCGAACCTGAAGCGTTACGAGAGACCACCATTTTGTGTTTCGGTCGAATTAAGATACAAGATGGAGGGCAAATAATGTTCAGAATGGGTAGAAGGGGGCACGGTAGACGTATCTTGACCCCCTAGGTTTTCTGAGGGTGGCTGAGGAGGGCCATATGTGCGAGAAAAAAACATTTTTTTAAAAAAATTCGCGAGGTTAGCTTCCGGTCCGCGTACCGGGTAGCGCCCCGGGGAGCGTACTTTGTTGAAAATTAGTGAAAAAAGTTAGAGTAAAATAATAATTGTGAGTGATCAGATGTAGGGTAGCTCTGAGAAGAGCTTTTGGGTTTATGGTACATTTAGGTACTTATAAGTAGGTACCAATGCACAGTCTTAAATTCAGAATGAAAATTCTGTTGCCCTCATCTGAGAAGTGAACTCCATCTCCTCTGTAGATATCTTGCATGTAGTAACGCAAGTTATTGTTGTACAAGGAGCCCATTCCATGGTCTCTCATGTAAGCTGAAACAGATTTGTTTACATGCTTCCTCGACTTCTCAATTTGTGGACAAAATTGGTTCGACCACCTCCATTTCTGTCTTTGGCATATATTTGAATATACCAAGGCAGTCTGAGGAAAAAGTGCCATTAATTGCTCAAAGGTGTCCTTTAAAAGCATTTCCAGACCTACCCCAGTCAAAGTGCCCAAGTCATTACCTCCACAGTGCACAATTAACAGGTCAGGTTTTGGCAAATGCATAAAGGTTTTCACCAATGGTATCAATTGGTGACATTTTAATCCTCTGTGGCCAAACCACTTAATTTCCACATCTTGTAAATTGAGGTTAGGTAAATTTCTGTTATAAGCATACCTCTGAGCCCAGTAGATGTAACTATGTCCAACAATCCAGACAGAAAACATGGTGAGAGAAGGTTCTGCTGCAGTCAGATGAAGTGTGGCAATGAAATGGCAGTTGAAAAAATAAGAGTTTAAAATGAAAAAAACTGTGGAGTTTCTGTGTTAATGAAGCAGTAACAGTGATTGGTGGATTTTGATTGCTGAAAACAGAAAGTTAGGGTGCATGGATGAGTTCTTTGAAAGATGTATTTTGAGTGGTCAAGAAAAAATCATTAAATGAAAGATTGCACTGGATATGCAGGTGCACTGAGAGTTCAGAGTTCAATTGAAACATTGTTGTGTGAACTTGCAAACACCAGAGGTCTTCCAAGAGGTGGTTGCTATGCAAAAAAGGCAGAGAGGGCAGAGGGGGGAAGGGTTTTGATTTGAAAAAAGTGAGGGAAGAGTTTTGATTGGGTGACATGAGAGATATGTGTGAAGAATTACAGCATTTCTGTGCTTTTGATAGCTGCAGACTCTGGAGTGCATACCTTTTGCTCTGCTAAAGACAAAGTGGTGTGTTTCTGAGACTGTTTTGAAACTCATAAAGTATTTGCTAAGGTGAGAAAAGATTTATTTAATTTAGATAGAGAATAGTGTGCTTTAAGGAAAAAATTATGAAGAAAGTTGTGTTTTTAAAGTGTTGCTTTGCCTCAAGTGTTTTACAAATAGATTGTGTTTGTTTGAGAAATTGTAATTGGAGAAAATGTGAAGTATTAGTACTGACAGGGTGTTTTTGTGCATAGGAGCTGTGCAGTGTTTTATGACTTGAAAATCGTTTTTGAGGAAAAGGAATGCTTTTAACATTTATGAGAAGGACATAATGGTGTCTGCTTCTTTATAAGGCATTGGAGTGTCTCTGATGTTATTTTTCCCATGTTAATGTAAGACCTTTCCCCGTGGTGCAAATTCCTTGTAAATATGCTCCCACCTGTGCTTGGCAAATTTAGATTTTGAATGTTTGAGTTACATAGCCATGTTAAAAGTGACCCTAAAATGCTGCAAAGGCAATCAAAAAAACGCTTCCATGTGTCTTAAGGGCATTTTAAGTCATTTCCCCATGTGCAGTGTTTTCAAATTATGACTTGAAAATCGTTTTTGAGGTAAAGGAATGCTTTTAACATTTATGAGAAGGACATAATGGTGTCTGCTTCTTTATAAGGCATTGGAGTGTCTCTGATGTTATTTTTCCCATTTTAATGTAAGACCTTTCCCCGTGGTGCAAATTCCTTGTAAATATGCTCCCACCTATGCTTGGCAAATTTAGATTTTGAATGTTTGAGTTACATAGCCATGTTAAAAGTGACCCTAAAATGCTGCAAAGGCAATCAAAAAACGCTTCCATGTGTCTTAAGGACATTTTAAGTCATTTCCCCATGTGCAGTCTTTTCAAATTATGACTTGAAAATCGTTTTTGAGGTAAAGGAATGCTTTTAACATTTATGAGAAGGGCATAATGGTGTATGCTTCTTTATAAGGCATTGGAGTGTCTCTGATGTTATTTTTCCCATTTTAATGTAAGACCTTTCCCCGTGGTGCAAATTCCTTGTAAATATGCTCCCACCTGTGCTTGGCAAATTTAGATTTTGAATGTTTAAGTTACATAGCCATGTTAAAAGTGACCCTAAAATGCTGCAAAGGCAATCAAAAACGCTTCCATGTATCTTAAGGACATTTTAAGTCATTTCCCCATGTGCAGTGTTTTCAAATTATGACTTGAAAATCGTTTTTGAGGTAAAGGAATGCTTTTAACATTTATGAGAAGGACATAATGGTGTCTGCTTCTTTATAAGGCATTGGAGTGTCTCTGATGTTATTTTTCCCATTTTAATGTAAGAACTTTCCCCGTGGTGCAAATTCCTTGTAAATATGCTCCCACCTGTGCTTGGCAAATTTAGATTTTGAATGTTTGAGTTACATAGCCATGTTAAAAGTGACCCTAAAATGCTGCAAAGGCAATCAAAAAACGCTTTCATGTGTCTTAAGGACATTTTAAGTCATTTCCCCATGTGCAGTGTTTTCAAATTAAGACTTGAAAATCGTTTTTGAGGAAAAGGAATGCTTTTAACATTTATGACTAGGACATAATGGTGTATGCTTCTTTATAAGGCATTTGAGTGTCTCTGATGTTGTTTTTCCATTTTAATGTAAGACCTTTCCCCGTGGTGCAAATTCCTTGTAAATATGCTCCCACCTGTGCTTGGCAAATTTAGATTTTGATTGTTTAAGTTACATAGCCATGTTAAAAGTGACCCAAAAATGCTGCAAAGGCTTTAAAAAAACGCTTTCATGTGTCTTAATGACATTTTAATTCATTTCCCCATGAATGTAGGTAGGCCTCACCTTAAACAAACCTCTGGATAGGCCACACCTTATCGTCATCCTGAATTAATCATTTAAAATGCTAGGGACAGATTTATGATAGGTGTATGCCTCTTTTGCGCCACTGTGCGTCACTTTTGTGACGCAGTGGCGGTGCAAAAGATTTGCTATGTGGCGACAAAATTACAAATTGATGCATCTAGGCAGATGTGTCATGCTGTAAAAAAACCGTGCCACATGAAACCGATGCAGCAGTGATGCAAAAGATGGACCATGTTGCAAGACAGGCCTCACTTCATCTCCAACAAGATAAGAAGCTTAGGGATAGATTTATGATGACTGGTGCATCCCCAGGGATGTGCCAGTCATCCTGCGCCGCTGTTCCGCCACCCATGGTGCGCTGCATTTGCAATGCGGCGCACCATGGGGCAAAAACAGCACAGATGCGTGACGCATCTGTGCCGTAAAGGTGGCGCATTGCTGGAGCTGCATCGCAACTACCATGCAGCTCCAGCAAGGCTTAGGGGTGCCCCATCTCCATTTAATCTGCAACCCTGAGTAGGCCTCACCTTAAACAAACCTCTGGATAGGCCACACCTTATCGTCATCCTGAATCAATAATTTAACATGTTAGGGACAGATTTATGATAGCCGTGTGCCTCTTTTGTGCCGCTGTGCGTCACTTTTGTGACGCAGCGGCGGTGCAAAAGATTTGCTATGTGGCGACATATTCAAAAATTGATGCATCTAGGCAGATGTGTCATGCTGTAAAGTCCTGTGCCACATGAAACCTGCGTCAGTTTTCATATAGGTGTTTTGTTGCAAGGTATGCATTAATTTGCAAGAAAGCCCTGTAAAACTAACACAGTGAAATTTAGAAGATATCACTGACTCAGCTTTATAGCATTGCTGAATCAAATCATTACGCCTGTTTGAAACAGGCATAAGGAGTGATGCACCATGCAATGTGTGGCTTGCTCCTGTGCATTGCAGTAGACATGTTGCGTTTACGACGTGATTCCTGCAATGTGCTGCTTTTGCGGCACAGATGCGTGTCACATCTGTGCTGTTTTCACTCAATGGTGCTCCACATTGTAAATGCGGCACACCATGGCTGGCAGAGCAGCGGTGTACATTAACTGGTGCATCCCTGGGAATGCGTCAGTTAACATAAATCTGCCCCTTTACATTTAAGTATGAGCAGGGGACACAGAGTTGGTGAGGCTTATCCAAGGTTAAGAAGAGATGAGTCCTGTTCACTGAAAACTTGGACATAGGCCTTACCTCCTCAGCATCGCTGGTCATGGCTAAATAATAGCTGCAAAATGTTACTCTTGTTAAACAATTTTACTATTATAGTCTCTGAGATTTGTGCCTTACTCTGCAACATCTCATTGTTGTTCTCTTTCTTTAAAGATAACGACAACATCAACATGAGCGACAATCAGCAATCAGTTGATCTCGACCTCATAATTGAACTCGTAATTGAAACATCAGTGGAAGTAGATCCCTTGGATGATTTAAATCCTGAGGATGAAGAAGAACATGATGAGGATGCAGATTTGTCAGAATTGTATGACATAGGGTGGGAAGCTGCCGTGCTTGAGCCTATGGAACTATAAACATTTATTTTTAAAAATTTATAATAAATGAAAAGTAAAAATGTAAACCGTTTCATTTAAAAATAAAGACACCTTCAAAAACAGGTTATGTGTATTGTCTTCAATAAAATATTAAAATATGCTCATAAAATTAGATCAGATTCACATATAAAACAGCACAGGTAAAATGAATATGAATTCCATTTCTTTTCTGCTATTTCTGTATTCTAAATTTGCCAAGCACTAAAAATGTCAAGTAGTGTGTTAAGTTTTTGATGACTGTTATTGATTTACTGTTTGGTAATAGTGGTTAATAACATTTTTTATTATATTTTACCACAGATTCAACTGCAGATCATTTCAAGATTTCAGCATGCCAACTAAAGAAAGAGTTAGAAAGGCTGCAAAACGTCAAAGACAGCAGGTAAATGATATAATGCAGCAGTCCTCTAAGAAAAAAACTTGTCAAGTCACCAAGAAAGCACCGGGTAAGAGCACAAAAACATTTATAAGAAATATTTGTAGTAAAAAAAATATTACTACAGAAAATGTTTCAGTCCAGAAAAAGAGAAGCATTTTAAACGGAAAGGAAAGGCCAATCAAAAATGTTACTGCTAGAGCAAGAGATAACTCTGTGCATGATAGTAGAAGGAAACAACAATTTAGGGACATTCGTAAACGAATGTTCCGCAACAGGATAATTGGCAATTTGTTAAAAAATATTAAGAAAGGTCAACAGAAAGAGGTTTTTTATAAGAGAAAAAAAAAGTTGAGAAAGTTATTGATCAGGCATTTGAAATTAAACGTAAGTTATTTATTTTGATAATCAATAGAATTAGGAAGCTAAACAAGGCAATTTGTGATTTCAAAAGAAATAGTAGATGGAAGAGAATAGTTAATCGTAGTAATTTTTGTGAAGTTTTTTCCGGAGAATGGATGCATAGTTCAAGTTGTGAGGCATTTTTTAATGAGGAGAGTTATTTCCAGGATAATGATTTGGTGCATGCAGTTGACACCAGTGGTCGAGCTTATGAAGTGAAAGATGGTTGTCCAGTTGAAAAAGAAAAACTTGTGACAACAGAGACAAAAGAGGTGTTAGGTAATGAGGTTTTAGGAAGACGTCCTAAGGGTCCTGTGTACACCTGGAAGTGTAGTAGTATTTGCAGTGTGCGACAGGATTCCATCAATTTGCTTTGTGATTTTGTACGGACATTTAATAAGAAAAGTTTGAAGCAGAAAATGAAGTTGTTGCAAGAATTAGATCCTTGCAGAGTGAGAGAAGTGACAGGTTTGCATGGTCATTCACTGGCTTGTCTTTCCAGGAGAGTCAGCCAGAGTGTTTTTCATGATTTCAGGATGCTAGCAGTGCATCATAATAAAGTGAGGAAATTAGTTAGAATGTTGTATTATGCTAAGAGTCCAGCAATTATGCTTAAACAATTATGCGCTGCTCTTTTGCATGGTTCAGAAGTAGATGTGAAGAATATTTGTGCAGAAATTGAGTTTGGTTACTTTGGAAGTAAAGAGGAGAATGTTGAAATTGACCAAGAAGAAGAGGGTAATGTGGAAGATAGTGTACAGGTTTCCAGTACAGATAATTTTCAGAGGGAAATTGCGACGTTTCAGGTGAAATCAAGTGAGAGGCCTAATTTCACTTGTGTGTGTTGTCGACGCACTTTTTATAAGAATCAGACTAAGTTAGTGGATTTATATGCAAAAAGTGAAAGGGAAAATAATAGTGAATGGAAGGATTTCACAACATATTTGATGGTAGAAAATTGTTTTGATTTGGGATCGGATCAACGTGTGTGTACTTATTGTTGTAGCAAATTAAATCAAAACCAGATGCCTGCTAGAGCAGTTCATAATAATCTGGAATTGGTTGAGATTCCTTCTGAATTGAAGGATTTAAATACTTATGAATCTATTTTGATTCAAAGTATCCATCCCTTTCAGGCTATTGTAAGAATGGAGCCAAAGACAGGGAAATTGCCTCCATCAGATTTACAGAGAGGATTAAAGGGAAGAGTTGTTTATTTGCCTCTAGATTTGAAGAAAAACATTAACACAATTGGAGTAGAAAAAGTGGAAGAGGAACCTCTGGTTATCTTAGTTAATGGGGTTCTGACAAAGAATAAGAAAATATGGCAAGATTTAGTGGATGTTAGGAAAGTCAAAAAGGCAACATTGTATTTGAAAAAAAATAATAAGTACTATAAGAATGTTTATGTTGCAGAAGAGGAAGTAAGTGAGGAAGAAGATAGCGATTTGTGTGCTGGTCAAATTGAGAAAGTAGAACCCTCTACTAGTGAAGAAATATATGAACATTATAGTATTCATCCTTTGCATTCCAAGGAAGTCATGGGGAATGCTATTGAGTTGTTTCAAATGAAACAAGCCAAAGGGAGTCCCATTAGTGTTTGGGAGGAAAGTTTGGAAGCTCGGTGTTTCCCACAGCTTTTTCCAACAGGTCAGGGAGGAAGATATGATGAGCGACCTCATCAAATTCCTGCTTCTGAATACCGGACTTTGCGATTGTATGCAGGAGATGCTAGGTGTCGACAATGTATTCCCTATTTGTTTCATCTCCTGTTTGAAAGCGATCTGTCTGGACTGTCATATGCAGTGAACCACATCTTGAAAAGTGGTATACACATGCAAAACATCTCGGTAAGTGACTTTATGGATAAAGTCAATGTCCAAGACAGTATTTTAGATTCTAACCTGATTAATCTCATGGCGTGTCAGCGTGGTACTAATGAGTACTGGTACCGTCGTCATGGTGATTTAAAATGTATGCTGAGGAACTTAGGAACTCCCACATGGTTCCTCACTCTGAATATGGCTGGGAAGACTTACTTGAATTTCTACGAGAGGCAAATGGAAACATCGAAAACATCGAATTCAAGACACCCGGAGAACTGTGCTCTTTGGATCCAGTCAATGTATGCCGGTACTTCAATCATAGATTTGAAGCTATGATGTCTTTCATCATGAATAAGAAGAATCCACCTCTTGGAGAGGTGTTGGATTTCTTCTGGAGAAAGGAGTACCAAGCAAGAGGTGCTCCTCACATACATATGCTGTTGTGGATCAAGGATGCACCTACATTTGGAACAGATCCAGAAGACTCAGTGATGAGTTTCATATAACAGTATTCTACGTGTGCTGTTCCAAACGCAAAGGAGAAGAAAAGCCTAAGAGAAAAAGTTCTACGTTTCCAAAGCCATCGTTGTGGAAAGTACTGTCGTCGTAAATTCCAAAACAAGGACAAGTTCTACACCAAATGTCGTTTCGGCTTTCCACGACCGGTGATTTCTAAAGGAAGAGTAAACAGTTTGATGTCTTCGCTGCGACATAATGTGATGAAGAAATCACCTAAAAACACATACAATTTGAAGAGGAACGAAGAGTCCAAGTACATCAACGACTACAACCCGGTGATTTTGTCCATGTGGAATGCTAACATGGATATACAGTTTGTGGCTGATAACTGTATGGCTGTGGCTCGGTATGTGACATCTTACATCACCAAAAAAGAGAAGACAGAATTGAAGGATATTTGGGAGGA
The DNA here is from genome assembly GCF_964261635.1 of Lissotriton helveticus. NCBI lineage: Eukaryota > Metazoa > Chordata > Amphibia > Caudata > Salamandridae > Lissotriton > Lissotriton helveticus. Next base: position 2,058,125,536 of record NC_136063.1, read on the forward strand.
CATTTCCCATGAAAAGAGCCTCAGCAAGAAGTTGTACAGTTTCAGTCTGAAGATGTTGTCGCATCGAGAAATCGGAGCTTACGAATGTTCTGACCGGTTGTCTTCAGCAAGTCTCTATGCCAAATCCAGGAGTATCATTTGGGCGAGTCTTGGTCTTGCTGCAACGCGTAATCGAGTTCTGAAACCTGTGCGGGAAATTGAGTATTTGGCCGAAAAGGAGCCAAACAGTACCGACATTTTGAAGACCAACATGTTGGATACATATTATCCAAATCGAAGCAGTCACCTCGAGAATGTTTGTCTGTATGAGGTTCTTCAAAATTACATATTCAAGAGGAATATCAAAGAAGATACTGAGAAAGGAGTGTATGCTGTAATTGGAAGTGAGGGATGTCTGGTCAAGCAAAGAAAATGCCACTTGGTAAACCATCGAAAATTGAGTGGCGAATCTCCTGAAAAAAAGGAGTTTTTCTATTTAGCACTTTTACAACTTTTCAAGCCTTGGCGTGCAGAAGAGGAACTGCTTGGAGATTTCCTCTGTTACGAAGACTCTTTCACTGCCGCCAAGGAGACCATAGAATGTCCTGCTTTTCCCAAATATGTAGAAATGTTGAATGTGGAAATCAAGCAGGAAGCAACGATTGCAGCCGAGATTGCCAGAGACAGTTCTCAGGACAGTCAGAGTTCTGCTTCATTGAGTCAGGATCCACTAGGAGGACCTGTTATCGAAAATGAAGCTGCCACTGCTATGAATGAAGTGGAAAGAGCCATGGCACATGCTCAGGAGGATGCGGTTAACTTAGAAGAGTTGGAAAGACAACTCAACGTTGAGCAGAGGAAAATATATGACGAAGTTACCATGCAAATTGATCATGGATTAAGTCATGAGAAGAAAGAGTGCTCATGTACGTCGTTCAAGCCAGTCCGACTCTACGTGAGTGGAGAAGCGGGAACTGGAAAAAGTTTCCTTATTAAAGCAATTTCATGTTATTTGCAGGAAAGGACTGAGTCATCGCTGTCTTGTGTTGTCACCGCTCCAACTGGACTGGCAGCACATAACATTAAAGGGATTACTTTACATCGTTTACTGATGCTGCCAGTGGAGCATGACAACAAATTACAATATCACAAGCTATCTGGAGATGCTTGTTGTGAAGTTTCAAGAATCTTGAGGAAAATGAAACTTCTTATCATTGACGAAGTAAGCATGGTTTCCAATGTCATGCTTGCCTTTGTGCATTTGAGAATGCAAGAAGTTCTCAAAACAGAGTATGATGTGTTATTTGGTGGCAAACACATCATTGTTTTCGGAGATCTTCTGCAGCTGACACCAGTGAAAGGGCAACCTGTGTTCAAAATGCTCACGCATGAAGATACCAGGAAGTGCCTAGGGAGCATTGGCAACGTCAATATATGGTTAAACTTCAATTATGCTGAACTGCATGAAAATATGCGTCAGGCGAAGGATGAAGTTTACAAGAATATTCTACAAGATGTTAGAATTGGAAAAGTGACCGAGCATGGGAAAGAAGCTTTACATGCACGATTACTGTCAAATTTATATCCAGAACAAGATGTTGTGCCTGAGAATATTTTTCAGAAAATTACTGAGAAGAAATCTGGAATATGTTTGATGCCAACTCTTGCAGAATGTGCCATCTTCAACAACAAAATGTTGCATTTAGAAAAGCAAGAGATTGTGAAACTGGAAGGTATTGACAGAGTAGAGCATATGGGATCAACAATTATTTTGTCTGAGAATTTGAAATCAAAATTGGATTCATTAGAGAAGACTATATCTAAAACTGCAGGTTTTGAAAAGAGTCTGAATGTGTGCTTGAACTGCCGTATAATTTTAAGAAGGAATTTACATGTTGAAAGAGGTCTGGTAAATGGATCAATGGGTAATGTTGTTGATTTTGTGAAATACAGAAATAGAGATGGAATTGAATTTTTTAAAATTAAATTTGATGGCATTGAGGAAGTACAGCTAATTGGTTGTTGTTCTGCTAGATTTTTGCTTGTAAAAGACTTATATGTTCGCCGTAAGCAGTTTCCTGTTTGCTTGGCATATGCGGTGACAATCCATAAATCGCAAGGTTTAAGTGTAGACAGTGCATTGGTGAATATTGGCAGTTCTGTGTTCAAGGAGGGTATGGCATATGTGGCATTGTCAAGAGTTAGAACTTTATCGGGATTGTACTTGATTGAGTGTGATGTCACAAACATTTGTGCGGATCTAGATTGTGTTAAGGAATACAATAGGTTGAGAAGAGAGTATGCCCCACATTTGCCTCAATATCCTTTGTTTGAGAAACGTGTGGTAGGCCGGAAACGAAGAAATGTGACCAATACTGGGGGGGTTGTAGCAAAAAGACGAAAAGTCGATGAACCTGAAATTATAAGCAGAAACAAAAAGGATTCTGTTGAAGATGTTGTTGGTTTTCAATTTGAAAACACTTCTGGTGTCAACTGCTATGCTAATGTAGTGGTTAATGTTTTGTTTTCTCTAGAAAATGTAAAAGAAGAGATTGTGGTCAATTCTGATCAAAGATTATGCAGTTTGTTAAATTCTGTGTTAGAGAAATGTAGCACTGATAGAACAAAAATAGAAAGTGTGTCTGAAATTCGAAATCTGTTAGACAGATGTTCAGGCCAAACACAATTCTCTCAAAATATTCAGCAAGATTGTCAGGAGTTTTTATTGTATATGCTTGATGTATTGCATGCTGAAGGTGTAGATGTAGATCACCTGTTTGGGCTTTCTTATCAATGGCAGCATGACTGCGAGAACTGTAGGGTATCAAGTACTACTAGTGTAGACTCAGAAAGATTTATATATTTAACTTTGCCATACAGTAAATCAGTCTCCTTTAATAAGCTAGTAAAAGCAGCTGATCACAACATGGAATGTAGCCAATGTAAATCTGAAATGATGTCAACCTTATTTATACGAACATATGGCCAGTATGTCATTTTAATGTTCCAACGATGTAGGTCTGATGGAACAAAATTGACAACTTTAATTAAAAATTTTGTGGCTTCACAGTTGTCAATATCAGGAAGGACTTTTGTAACTGTAGCAATTATATATCATGACGGTCCTTCAATAACATCAGGACATTACACAGCTTATTTAAAGTCTAGAAATGGCTGGTCATTCTGCAACGATTCTGTTTTAATTTTCACAAAAAAATTGCCGTATGACCTTAAAAATTCTTACCTGGTGTTTTTAAAACCAAAATTTTAGGGAAAGAATCTCGGGATGTGCTCTGAGGAATTTCAAGAAGTTCTAATGGCTCCTACACGATTTGGCCTTGAGGATAAGTGTAGTACAGAGACATAACTTCTTACCATAACACTGGACGTCATGGAAAAATAAGTGCACTTTGAATGAGTTCAGAAAAACTATTTCTTTTTATAAGCTAATTCAAGCAGCCAATCAAAACATGGAGTAGAGGGAATGTAAGTCTGCAATGCTGTCTACTGTTTTATATTGCTTTGTGATTAAAAGTGATGTAGAGAATTAAATAATTGTAGTAGTCATAGAGGTAGTGTAAGTCTGCTTCATAGTAAGCAGTATCAGTGTCATAGGAAATGTAGAACATGAGTGAGCAAGAAGGGTAAGATATTAGTAATCCAGGATTGTGAAAATGATCTTCAACATTTTAATTCTGAAAGTTGCGGAAATACAACATGACGGGATTGGCTTACAAGAATTCCAAGAGTTATAAATGGCTCTGACATGATTTGGCCTTGTGGAAACGTGTGGTAGAGAGCGAGAAGTCATTTATTGTATGTAACATATTTTTCAAAATGATGGAGGTTTTCTTTCAGAAAGTGGCGGGCTGAAAGTAACAACAGCACAACAGAGTGTAAGCTGTTCATAGGACATCCTTCGACGTCATGGAAAGTAAGTTAACTTTAAGGAGTTCTGAATTCTGATTTGTTATGTTGTATGGGTTTTTTAAACACAATCATTTTGATTGTGTTTTTTTTTCCCCGCTGTTATATGATGAATACCTTCAAGTCACTGTTTTTAGTGAAATTTGATACATTCTGAGAACAGCAAAAATAAACCATTTAACATGTATAATTAATTCTGTACTGTTTGCATTTATGATGTACATGTAGAACTGTGTAGGAGGCATGGAGAAGGTGAGGCTTCTGTAAGTGTCAAAGTTGTTGCATACAGTGCTGCACTTCTGGGTAGTGTTTCATATGCTGGACTACATCTGCACTATGAGATACCTAAGCAAAGGCAACACAGGTGATGTGATTGTGAAATGAGGAAAAAAACTCCACATTTTTCAATTACATCACCTGTGTTTCCTAAGTTTACGAATGACATTGTGCAGATGAAGTTTAGGTCTGTCCACGGACACAGAAGAGGTCTGGCCCTTGTTCAAGAGTGAAGTGGAAATGACTTACTTCATTGGTAGGCCTTCACATGTATTATCTCCTCTGTATTCTTCAACAAGCATAAATTTGATATGCAATCCTGAGTAGGCCTCACCTTAAACAAACCTCTGGAGAGGCCACACCTTATCGTCATCCTGAATCAATCATTTCAAATGTTAGGGACAGATTTATGATAGGTGTATGCCTCTTTTGCACCACTGTGCGTCACTTTTGTGATGCAGCGGCGGTGCAAAAGATTTGCTATGAGGTGACAAAATTACAAATTGATGCATCTAGGCAGATGTGTCATGCTGTAAAAAACCCGTGCCACATGAAACTGATGCAGCAGTGATGCAAAAGATGCACCATGTTGCAAGACAGGCCTGACTTCATCTCCAACAAGATAAGAAGCTAAGTCTTCTGTAAATGTCAACATTTTTGTATATACTGCTCAACTTCTATGTACTCTTTGATATGCTAGACTCCATCTGCACTATGAGATACCTAACCAAAGGCAACACAGGTGATGTGATTGTGAAATGAGGAAAAGAAACTCCACATTTTTCAATTACATCACCAGTGTTTCCTAAGTTTACGAATGACATTGTGCAGATGAAATTTAGGTCTGTCCACGGACACAGAAGAGGTCTGGCCTTTGTTCAAGAGTGAAGTGGACATGACTTACTTCATTGGTAGGCCTTCAGATGTATTATGTCCTCTGTTCTCTTCAACAACTCGAAATTTCATTTGGAACCCTGAGTAGGCCTCACCTCAAACAAACCTCTGGATAGGACACATCTTATTGGCATCCTGAAACAATCATTTAAAATGTTAGTGTCTTGCGACACTTTTGTGAGACAACAGCAGTGCAAAAGATGCACCATGTTTTAAGATAGGTCTCACTTCATCTGCATCAAGATACTGTTAGTTTAAAATGTATATCTTTAGGACTGTGTAGGGGGCCTGGAGAAGCAGAAGCTTCTGTAAGTGTCAAAGTTGTTGAAAAACTGTTTGTCCTTCAATCTTTTCCCTTGTCTTTTCTAAGTTTTTAAATATTTTTCAAATGTTTGTTCTCTCTTTCACAGATTGAAAGTATAAAAATAAAAAGTGAGTAAGTTAACGACAATTATAAGGTAAATGTTTTGTACTCTTTTTGTTACATTTCTATCACATTCACCTAGTATTAGTTCCACAGCTTCATTTCTTTAACCCTCAGTTTCCTGCCTTTGCTACTTTCCTCATTCCTTTCTCTATTACCTACTTACTCAACTCCTTCCACTCTTTTTCTCAGTCCCTCTCTTCTCATAGTTCCTCACTCTTGTTCACTCACTCCGTCTCTATTACTCTTAGTGTCTTTGACTGATCACTCTTTCACTACTTGTTCATAATGCTTTCTCTGTGTAGTTGAAGCACACTAAGGAGCATATTATGAACACAGCCAATAAAATTATTGCTGTTTTTATTGGCAGAAAACTGCTGCAAAAGTGGTTTTAGCGGCAGTTTTCTGCCGCAAAAGCGGCTTTAGCGACACATTTCTGCCGATAAAAGCTGCAAAACTTTTATTGGCTATGTTGATGATATGGCTCTATGTTATTTACATTTCTTTGCTGTTTCAATTAATCTTTTTCTGTTATTTTTTCTTTTCTGTTTTCTGTTTTTTCTCTCTATTATTCCACATGTTTTAATCTTATTTTGAACATTCACTCACATTCTCCAAGAAACTCTTCTTTGTTATTGTTCTACTCTCTTTTTTTTCTTTCACTTCCTTTTTTATTTTGTTTTTCACAATTATACCCTCTTCCATCTTTTCTTCGGTAAATAGATCTATTAAACAGTATCTCTGGTTTAATCCCTATAGCTGTCTTTCTTTTAACATTACTCTCTGTTTACTTCCCTTATACTAACTCTTCTTTTTTTTTTTTTCTTTTTTTTGGGTTCGCTCCCGGTTCGCGAACCGGGAAGTGAACGGGGAAGCGAACCAAAAGAAATAGAGCTTGCCAGAGTGCTAAACATTCTAGCAATTTTTTTTGAAAGGGGAGGTAGTTCTGAAAAGAACTGTTTTTTTAATGTTTTTGTTGTTTTATATTTTTTTTTATTTTTCTGAACATTTTTTGTTTTTTTTGTATTTTTTGAAAAGTTTTATGTTTTTTTTTGGTTTTTGATGGAGGGGAAACAACAAAAAACAGGCATTGGAAACGGCTCAACAGGAGCAAAAAAAAAATTACTGTCTGGGGCGTTTAGGGCAATTGTGATTTTCATAAGCTCGGTTGATTAAGGTAATACTCATATTACCACAAGACAATAATGCACCACAATACAAGCAGGTAAACTTCATATGGACAAAGTTGTCCTGAATGTTTGGCACGGTTTCCCGTGCCTCTGCTGGTGTCAAAGATATCTGTGATGATGACCTGGCCACAGGAGTTGTTGGGTTTTCCTGCTGGTCACGTATCTCTGCCCGGCTGTAGTTTAAAGGATGCCACCTGCTCATATGACGATGCATGGTGTAGTTACCGAAGCTGTATTTTTTTAAGGTGCCTCTAGATAACATCCTTACATATGAGGCAGGTGACATATCTGGCATTTACTTTCTTCTGCCCTTCAGGGATCGAAAAAAACTGCCAAATAAAACTGGTTTTCCGATGAGAAACCCGGGGTTGCTCTTCTAAAAACTGTGGTCCTTCTGTCTCCTCTTCCTCTTGCTCATCCTCTTCCTCCTCTGTGTTGCTGATGAACTGGGGAGGTGGTCCTCTCTTCCCATGAGGAGGTGGTGGTGGTGGTGGGGGTCCACCAGCTGAAGCTACCAATGAAGCCATTGCTGAACTGTCAAAAAAGGTCTTCCTCTCACAAAGATGAAAGTCAGAGTGAGGAAAGAAGGAGGGGTTTTCATCATTTGGGAAAAACAATAGTTCTAAACCAATGAAAAGTGTTATTTTTAGGTCACCTGACCTAGCCTTACATCATTATGAAACCAAAAGTGAAATGAACCAATGAAAAGTTTTATTAACAAGTCACATGACCTGTTACGCTTATGTTACGCGCTGCGGAACGCGCCCCGGATCGCTTCCGGGTCGCTGCGCTTCGCGCCTCGGTTCGCGCTCCGGAGTACTTCCGGGTGCGCTAATGCGGCGCGTCATAAGACGCATTACGCGGCAACGCGATACGTCGCGCTTTCGCGGCGCGCCCCTGATCGCTTCCGGGGAGCTGCGCTTCGCGTCTCAGTTCGCGTACCGGAGCACTTCCGGGTGCGCTAACGCGGCGCGTCATAAGACGCATTACGCGACAACGCGATACGTCGCGCTTCCGCAACGCGTCACGATGTTGATTTCTAACGCGGCAGTTGCGCAAACGGAACGTTTACCGGTTCGCGGACCGGGTCGCGGCATCAAATTGAGCTAACGGGAAGCTTACCGGTTCGCGAACCGGGAGCGAAGAAAAAAAAATATTAAAAAAATTAATTATTAATAAACATATAACATATATTTTTGGATTTAAAGAAGAATACATTTTACAGCTACAGATATTAGCTTTTAAAAAACCAATGAAATTCACTGAAAAAAACATAGGCTATAGACCATATATAGTTAGGAATTAGCATTTACAAAACCTTGAAAATTCACTGAAAAAACCATAGGTTATAGACCATATATAGTTAGGAATTAGCATTTAAAAAACCTTATTTTACTCACACAAAACCATTGAAATTCCATATATAGTTAGTTGTACTAACTATATATCGCGCACCCGCAATCCACTGCTGATCATGTCACATATTACATCATTCATGACATGGTCAGTGACATCACTGATGACATCACTGATGACATCTCAAATGACATCACTGATGACATCACTGATGACATCTCAAATGACAAATGACATCACTGAAATGCTAATTCCTAACTATATATGGTCTTTTTTCAGTGAATATATATATATATATATATATATATATATATATATATACACATATATACACACATATATATTACCTACTGGCAATAGCCAGTAGGCATATATAGTTAGGATTGTTTTCCATAGGGAAATCGCAACATTCTGTTGGGAATAACTTTGGCGCCGGTTGAGGAATCTTCCTGAAATTTTCCTTAATTTTGCCTCGCCGCACTTTGGTCCTTCCCTCAAAGTTTGGGGGGGATTCGTCAAGCGGGGGGAGATAAAAGGGGGGTCCCAAAACGTGTTTTCCCCATGTTAATTTCCATAGGGCGGTTGGACTCACTTTTAGCCCGATTGGCTGAATGGTTTTCCACCAAACTTGGCAAAATTGTAGGGACTGGTAGCCCGATGTGCCTTTGCTATGTCTCAAGATATGTGCTCCAGTGGTTTTTACGAAAATTAACTTTGAAAAAATATATATTGGGCTACATTGGGCTATATATATGTTAGAGCCCAAATGTAGCCCAATGTAGCCCAATGTAGCCCAATGTAGCCCAAATATGGCCACCAGAGACAAAAAAACAAATGTAGCCCAAATATCAGCCAGATGTAGCCCAACTATAGCCCAATGACAGAATGTCCCAGAGTGTTCTAAAGAACAACTAGAGCGCTAACAGTCTTACTTATGACAAAAGTATGGCACACCTAAAGTCATCTTGATTGGAATAAAGTGTTAACACTTAAAACATTTAATTTGCAAAGGAACAACATGAGGGGGTTCATTTTGCCATAGAAATTATGATTAGTGCTGAAGAAAGAAAAATTAGGGCACATTTTGAGTGACTTCTCAAATCCTCTTATATTTCATTAAAAAAATTCTGATATGCAGTCTCCCAAGATGGCCACCAGAGATAAAAGAGCCTGTGCTTAAACACTCTGTTAGAAAAGCAGGCATTTGAGATTTAAAAACCGTTTTAATATATAAAAACGTTATCCGCTAATAGAATTAGCATTTAAAAAACCTTGCGAATTCAATGAAAAAACCATAAGTTTCAGGCCTTACATAGTTAGGTATTAGCATTTAAAAAACCTTGCGAATTCACTGAAAAAACCATAGGTTTCAGGCCTTATATAGTTCGGAATTAGCATTTAAAAAACCTTTGAAATTCACTGAAAAAACCATAGGTTTCCGGCCTTATATAGTTAGGTATTAGCATTTAAAAAACCTTGCAAATTCACTGAAAAAACCATAGGTTTCAGGCCTTATATAGTTAGGAATTAGCATTTAAAAAACCTTTGAAATTCACTGAAAAAAACATAGGTTTCAGGAGTTATATAGTTAGGAATTAGCTTTTAAAAAACCTTTGAAATTGACTCAAAAAACTATAAGTTTTAGTGGTGTTATAGTTAGCTGGACATTTTACTCATACAAAACCATTGAAATTGCTCCTATATAGTTAGTTGTACTAACTATATTTCGCGCACCCGCAATCCACTGCTGATGATGTCACATATTAGATCATTCATGACATGGTCAGTGACATCACTGATGACATCTCAAATGACATCACTGATGACATCACTGATGACATCATCCACGTGACAATCACATACACCTTTTCATACACTATTACAATTTTTCATCACTCTTTGTAAAATACAGAGTATCATATTTAAATCCATTGTCACAGCAATACAAGTATCTAAAAATCCACTCAGTGATTCATAGATGTATACACACATCTAATCACTTACCTATGGATTCACTCATACATGCTGTCAATGAACAATAGAACACTATCAAAAATACTTATACATCTATATCGACATTAAACAACAGCACGCATCCTATTCACATATGAAGTCATCCTACTCACTTATGCAAACAATAGATCATACTTACATATTTACTTAGAAAAACACTTATACAAACACCACTTCTTCTAGTCATTTAGATAGTAAGTCATACTTAGTAAATTATAAAATCATTATTACAAGTATACAGTTATCCATACAGTCACTCACACAATCATTGTGTCTTATTTTTTTTTTTTTTAAGACCAATGGTCCCAAACTTTATTTAGTTTCACAGATAAGAAGGCAATTATTCACACAATGTCATAAAAAAAGAATAACTACTACAAACGGTACCCAGCAAGTATCACATTTCGACATGTCAGTTATACAGGAGTGAAAATAAACAGTAGCCAGGGGAGATGCATTAGTCCGCAAGCGGCAGTGCCAGGAAATGTCTCGTGCTGTAGTGCTCGTGGCCCGCAGCACTGCAAAAGGACCAACGTGGTCATGAAAGTCAACAACCATTGTCTTGGGTCGCGTTCCCTGATTGACACAGTAGCAGTCAAAGGCAGGATCATATCCCACTTAGTCATACGGGTCGCTGGGTTTCAGTCTCCTGTTCCTGGCAATGTCCAACAGGCATTGTGTGAAAAATAAACAGGGAGGGGAAATCGAGCATTATCATGAGTACAGCATAAACAATCTCTTTGCCAACCAAGAGACATAACTGGGAATCAAAAGAAGGGGGGGAGGAAGAAACATTTCAACAACTGTTGGACTAGTATTTGTGTGTACAGTAGTGTATCAGTGATCCTAGCTGTGTGTGGTGCACCCTATGTGGGCCGTGTGGGAGTGGGGGCGGTTGAGAATGTAGTGTCGCTGCGGCTGTAGGGCAGGGAGGGGGGCGAAGGCGGGGGGGACAACAGGGGACACCTCCCCCGGTGGGCAAGACCCCGGGGGAAGGGAAGGGGGGGGCGGAGGAGAGGGGGAGGTGGGGGAGCTCACGCCACGCCCGGACAGCAGTCAACTGGGCCCTCACTATTCCGTGTCGGGGCGGTCACGCTATACCGGCCTGGGTGCACGCCCGATGGTACGCGGTCAGGGTAGCGTCCCAGTCGCGGGCGATCGGGTACTTCCGTAGGCCCGCAGTCTCCCTGTGTAAAGACACACTCTCCGCGCAAGCCCAGTTGCCAAGAGAGCGACGCCAGTCTGCAGGGCGCGGTGGGGTAGCACTCTTCCATTGTTTCGTGATGAGACGTTTAGCCGTAATGAGTCCTAAGTCCCAAAAACGCGCCCGCAGTTTGGTTTGTTTGGTTCTCTTGTAGAGTCCCAGCAGGCATGCCTCCCAGGTTTTGGGGAGGGTGTCACCCGCGGCCGCCGTCAATGTGTCAGTGACCGCCGACCAGTACAAGGCGAGGTGGGCGCAACTCCAGAGTGCGTGCAGGAAGTCCGAATTCAGGAGGCCGCATCTGGGACACGCCGACGATGTGAGTCTGAAGTAGCGATTCAGTTTGTCAGGAGACAAATACGCGCGGTGTATGATGTAATATTGGATGGTCTTAAATCGCGCGTTGCGAGGAATATTCCTGGCGCCCGCTAATACTGCGGCCCACTGTTTGTCAGTCCAGTCGCTACCCCGGTCAGTCGTCCACTTCTCCCTCAGTCTTCGAGAGGAAAACTGAGTATGACTGTGCAGCGCTTGTGCTAACCAATGCACTATATGGGAACCATCGCCCATCACATGTAGATACTGGATAAGCATATGTGCGGATGGCTCGTGTCCCATGTCACCCCATGTCTCCGTCAGCTCACGGAGAAGTCTGGCATGTGTCAGAGATTGGCCCACCGGTAGACCGGTATCTGCGGCCAAGGACTCGAAGGGCAACAGCTCTCCGTCGCCATACAGGCCGCCCAGTTCGTCCAAGTCTGCCGCAGTCCAACTGCGTAGCTCGGCCGAGGACAGCACGCTAGTGCCCAAGGGAGTCCCCAGTAGAGGCAGGTTCGGGGCATAAGGCACCGTACTTTTGGTAAGTCTGAGGCTCCGCATAAAGCACTGCTTCGCGACTGCCACATGGACCTGAGTGGGGGCCGGCCCCGCGTCAGGGGGTGGAAAAGTGTCAGCACCTGTACGGGGGTCAGGGTGGCGTCGATCGTGGCCGTGTCCATCAGGTTCTTGCCGCTCAGCCAGTAAGCGACCCATTGTAGCTGGGCTGCTAAGTAATATAGCTCCTGATTTGGGACCGCCAAGCCTCCAGCGTCCGAGGCCGCGTAGAGGGTCTTCAATGCCACCCGGGGTCGCCCTTTATTCCAGATGAGGCGCCTGGTGAGGGCTTCCAACCCTTTGAATACGCGTGCCGGCACATACACTGGCAGGTTAGTATAATAATAGAGGAGCCGGGGGAGCATTATCATCTTGATTAGCGCCACTCTGGCCGGCACATTCAGTGGGAGGGAATTCCAGAACGTGATCTGGGCCGAGAGCGAGGATATGCCTCTCACTAGGTTGCCCTCCAGGAGATCCACTGGGTCTCGGTATATTAAGATCCCTAGGTACCTGAATACCGTCGGGTGCCACCGGAGCGTCTCCCCCATCATGCGCACATCACATTGTGGCATCTCGTCACTGAAAGCATATGCCCCCGATTTGGCCCAGTTAACGCGGAGCCCCGACATGTCCCCGAACGTTTGAAAGATGTCTGTGATTGCCTCGGGTATGCAGGTGAGGTCCCTGATATATAATAATAAGTCATCCGCGTACAGAGACACTGAATGAATGCCATCCGCCAGTGGGATGCCCCAGTTGTCGCCGGAGGTGCGGAGCAGTTCTGCTAACGGCTCCATCGCCAGGGCGAATAATAGAGGGGAGAGGGGGCAGCCCTGCCTGGTGCCCCTCCCAATACGAATCCTGTCAGAGAACAATCGCCCAGTCCGGACTCGCACCGCAGGTGCCTGATAGAGAAGCCCCACCATCTGGACATAGGCGTCGCCCAGCTCGTACTTCTCGAGGACTCGGAGGAGATATGGCCACTCCACCGAGTCGAACGCTTTTTCCAGATCAAGTATGATGCATCCTGAGCGTGGCCAGGTGGGGGTCGCATACCGTTGGATTCTGAAAAAGCGGCGCAGATTGTAGGACGTGCTCCGGGTGGGCACAAAGCCGTTCTGATCAGAGTGTACAAGTGTGGGGACCAGCGGCGCAAGCCTCCGAGCCAGTGTCGCTGCTAAGATTTTGTAATCAGTGTTGAGGAGTGCCAATGGTCCGTACGAGCCGAGCTCGTTTGCCTCTCTACCCGGTTTTAGTAGGGAGACCACGTTAGCTTCGTTCAGGGACGCCGGGAGTTCAGCATCCTCCGATGCTGCCACATACACCCTCAACAGTTCCGGTATTAACACCAGTGAGTAGGCTTTGTAGAACTCAGCCGGGAGTCCGTCAGGGCCTGGTGCCTTGCCATTGGAGAGGGAGAAGATCACCTCCCGTAGTTCCTCACTGGTAAGCGCAGCACCCAACTCTGTCTGGTGGGCAGTAGTAGCTACCGGGAGTTGCAGTGCCGCCAGATAGTCCGTGATATCCGCCACTGTGGCCCGCAGCCGGGAGCTGTATAAGGACCTGTAATGCGACGTGAACGCTTCGTGTATCTGCTTCTGGGTGTAGACCTCAATGCCCTGAGCCGTGCGGATCGACAGGACCGACGTGGACTGGGTGTCTTGTCGTACCAGCCACGACAGGAGCCTGCCAGGTTTATCGCCTGTGTTGTGGGTGCGTGCGGAGTGTGCTGCGAAATTAATGTTCTTCAGGCGCTCCATCAAAACAGCGTGATCCGCCCTGGCCGAGATCAGCTGGGAGTCATCGCCCTCCGCCGCCTCTCGTTCTTTGTCTAGCAGTGTCTCTTCCGCCCGTATCAGATCTCTCTCCACCTGTCTTCGTAGGCCCGCCTGCACACCGAGGCAGTCCCCCCGGGTCACTGCCTTGAAGGCGTCCCACTCGATTCCCGGGGAGGAGGCCGAGTCACTACTGTCCTCGAAATACTGTATTATCCTCCTGGACATCTCCTCTCGGAATGGGGTGTCAAGCAGGAGGTCCGGTTGTAAGCGCCACGTGGGTACAGGCGGTCGTGGGCGCCTCCATCCATATACTAGAGTGTGTGGGTTATGGTCTGAGTGCGTCCGCCCCAGGTAGTCAGTGTCTGTCACGGAAGGGATCAGGTCGCGGGACATCATGAATCTATCCAGTCTGACATGCAATGAGTGGGCTCCCGAGTAGTAGGAATACACCCGGGTGGTAGGATTCCTGACTCGCCAGGCATCTTGCAAATTCCACTGCGCCGCCCAATCAAGTAGGGCCCTGGAGGCTGCCGGCGCCGGGGCGGTTGTCGCTGGGGGGGACGAGCGGTCAAGGGAGACATCTAGCACGCAGTTATAATCCCCACCTAACAGTAGGGGTACGTCCGGCCAAGGTGCAACTACCGCCGATTACCGCGTGAAGAATTTCCCCTGCTCGACATTAGGTGCGTAGATGGAGGCTATGACTATCTGCTGCCCGTCTAGTCTGCCCTGTATGAAGACATAGCGCCCCTCAGTGTCAACATTGCTGTGTGTCAGTGCGAATGGAACCCCGGGCCGAACCCAAATCAGGGTCCCTCGTGCAAACGCTGAAAAGGTCGTGGCGAATATCTGCCCCCTCCACCTACGGCGAAGTGTGGCTACCTCAGTGGCGACCAGGTGTGTCTCTTGTAGTAGTGCAATCTGGATCTGATGTCTTTTAAGATAGGAGTACACCTGATATCTACGCGAGGGTGTGTGCATGCCCCTGACATTCCAGGTACAGAATTTAAACGTAGTCATCACAGTATCCACTGCGGCCAAGCAATCGCCCCCCCCCAACCCCCAGCCCGCCCCGCCCAAACACGCACAGCAGCAGTTATCAATGACCACTTTTCCCACCCGCCATCCCACACAGACCCAGGAATGCACGTTGTAACACTCCAGTACCAACACTAGTCTCAAAAGGAGGAACTTCAACAGAACCATAATACCAAAAGGGCAACTACAAAACAAGTCGCCGCCCAAACGCTCTATCGAGCTCAATCAATCCGTGAGTTCAATGGGGGGATGACAAAGTACGTCGCTCAGGTAAAACAAGTTAATTTGCTATGCCAAGGGAGCCGTTGTGACTCCCCTCCACGGGCAGTGGGTCAAAGGGTACCAGAAGACAGTGGCAGCGCCCGCAAACAGGGTCAGAGTTCCCAGTGTCACTGGACTCGGAGGTTGAGTTCCGGGGGGGACCCCATCCGTCTTTCCCCCGAGGGGGGGGCACTCACCTTTAGGGGTCCGTCCACCCCACCAAAACAGTGTTTCCGGTGGTGCTCCAGTGGGACAGCTCCGGCCTCCCTCCCGGCGGCCGCGGCGGCTCCGCGTCCGTCTGGCAGGTGGGGGGGTCGGGAGCAGAGCACAGACCCCGGGGAGGTGGCCGGTTGGATCAACCCCGGAAGCGAACAAACTGCTCCATGTTGCCAGTTGCAGTAGCCCAGCCAGGGCTAGGGTGTGGAGGATTGCTATGCTATCAAGTCCGCCGTTTGGGGTGTGACATCCGGTAGGCCCTCTGTGTTCGAACCATCCGGCAATCCGTACAGGTATTCATCGTCTTCGCTCTCGCGTGACCGTGGGCTGGCGTTGGAGAGCAGGATGGGTGATTGTGACCCACTGATCTCAGCTGCTATCCGGAGGGCCTCTTGCCGTTCATTCTGAACCTGCTCTGGTGTGGGACCGATCTCTGTGTCCGCGGTCGGCGGTCTGGCCCCCGAGGTGCGCCGCTGTCTCCGCCTGTGGGTACCTCGATTTCTGCATCGTTGCATCGGTGCGGACCCGTGGTTCTTGTCCACCCCCGAATCCAGCCAGGTCGCCGCCGCCTCCGGAGTATCGAAGAAGTGGGTCTTGTCCTGTGCCACCACTCTGAGGCGCGCCGGGAACAGCAATGAGTACTTGAGAGCCAGACGCCTGAGCCGTTGTTTCACCGCTAAAAACGATTGACGCTGTCGTTGAACTTGTACCGTATAATCAGGGAAGAACATCACCTTGGCGTTGTCCACCTTTATGTCTGACAGTTTCCGTGTTTCGCGTAAGATGGCGTCCCGATCACGGTAGTTCAGCACTCGCATAAGCATTGTTCTCGGGTTGGAGCCCTCCGGGGGTGGACGGGACGGTACTCTGTGCGCTCTTTCCACTACAAAGTGTGGTGACAGCGTGCCCTCCGGCAATAGTTCTCTGAGCCAGGTCTCCATGTGTTCCGCTGTCTCCCTCCGCTCCCATCGTTCCGGCAGGCCTACTATGCGCACATTGTTTCTTCTGGCCCGTCCTTCGCATCCTCCGCCCTATCCTCGAGGAACTCCACCCGGTTGAGTAGGTCACGTACATGCTTATCTGTCTGCGCCAGCTTGGGCGAGGCCTCCGCCATCGTTTGTTCCAAGGCCGTGGTGCGTTCGGATAGTTTCTTGTGGTCCGCTCGGAGATGCGTCAGGTCCACTGCTACCTTATCGATCCTGTTCTCCAGTGACGTACGGGTCAGCTGCACGGATTCTTCCAGGCGCTCCATGGCCGCCAGCATAGTGTCCAGCTTGGAGGCGGTTTGGTCAGCCTCTGAGTTCTTCGCCATCTTTCCTTTGTTCAGTGCCCCACCGGTGCCGGTCCTTGCTCTGGTCCCCCCTGACATGGGGCTGGTCGATGCCGCAAAGCGGCCAGGTGGGTAGGCCCTCGCAGTGAACACCGCCGGAACCTGTGTGCGCGGGCCGCCTGGGTAGGCACTTTGCTCCACTCGTGTCGGGTGGCGTGTGGTCCGCGGGAGGAGGGGGAACCGCCACACCGCCAGGCCCTCAGGATCTTGCACTATGTCGCCGTCTGGGGAGGACGAGATGGCTGTGTCTTGACTGCCATGGGAGCTCCCACGTGCACCGGCTGTCTCTGTGAGTGCCTCTGTGTCGAACCGCCTCCTGGCTGCGCCACGTGAAAATCTGCTAGGCCGGACCGCGTGGTCTCTCCGACCGTGTCCGCCCCTTGGGCCTGGAAAGGCACGCTCCGCTGGGCGACTCTGGGCGCCACCAAGCGCTGCGTGGGGCTCCGTGCAGCCCAGCGCCAGGTCAGTAGCGGTGAAAAGTGCGGGGCCACGCTGGTTCCTCACCCGCGCAGGCACGGGTTAGTCCTCTTAATGTAGGGCCGGTCGCCGGTGGGGCTGCTCCGTTGTGGTCGTAGACTGCGTACTGTGCGGGCCGGGCCCCTGAGTGTTGGCCAGGTCCGGTGTCGGTCAGTGGCTATTTCAGGGCGGTGGGGCGGGAGCAGAGGCCTAGGAGACAGGACTGTTCAGCCTCCGTCGGCGGTCGTAGGGGCCCAGGGGTAATATCGCCAGTGTGGGCCCCCAAACAATAGAGCGCGATCTCCCCTCGGCATCCACTAGGCTTGGCGGGGTGCCTCCAGTGCCGGCAGGCAGGGTGGGCCGGTGTCACAGCTTGCAGCGAGCCAGGTTGGTGTGCCCACTTTCAGTGTCTGGGGCCCCTGAGTAGTTGGCTCGCCGGCGCGATCCCCCCCCCTCTGGGCCGCGCCGGGGAGGATGTGCACGTCGCGGCCTACCTCTCAGGGCCGGATCCCCGGTCTCAGGTGGTTGGGTCGCCGATCGGAAGTGAGCCCTGGGCGGGTAGAAGCCGGGTTTGCCGTCGGTCGGAGGGTCTGTCACTCCGATCTGCCTAAAAATTATTCTGGTGGCGGATTAGGCTCCCGGGTGCACTCGGTGTGAGTTTGGGCTCGCCGCCGCAGGATATGGAGGAGAAATGGCCCGTGGTAGGGGAGCTTCACTCGGAGCTCAGCCCGGGCACGTCCGCTCACATCGCGTGCTTAGCCACGCCCACAATCATTGTGTCTTATGTACACTTATTTATATACAACAACTGACACATACACTGCCTTTTATTTTTCTAGTTTGTTGGACCTGTTGGACCTGTACCATTGAGAAATATATTTGCTCATCACCACACCCATAAAGATATTCACTCACCCAAACAACTGTTAGAACATGTAGTTTTAACTTCATATATCTACTGAATCAACTATTCACACATCTTTGGACAGGCACACACCTCCCACCGAACCACACACACTTTCACACTCCCATACAAATACTCAGTTAACTAATCAATAACTAATATAGACTTTCACATAGCTAGTAACCAACTGTAGAATCAGTTTACACAACAACTGACAAAGGGATACAGATATTCACACAGTTTACTCACTATCCACTATATTTAGTGAGACATTATAAATTGGTCAAGTAAACAGTCAATTACACTGCTACTAAATCCTCCATTCAAATATTTATTTATATATATCCACTAGATAACAACGCCCACAACAGCAAGGAACTTTTCAACATCGTCAAGGAATTTACCAATCCCTCGGTCAACTCTAACGACATCACCCCTTCTCAAGCCCTCTGCGGCTCCCTAGCTTCATTCTTCCACAACAAAATTGCAGACATCCACAACAGCTTCGACGACCAACCCGGAGACCAACCCACCCAACCATCTGCTGGACCTTCACCCCCCTCGAACATCCTTAATGACTGGAACCCAATCTCCACTGAGGACACCATCCGCCTGATGAACTCCATCCACTCAGGATCCCCCACAGACCCATGCCCTCACTACATCTTCAACAAAGCAGACTCCATCATAGCACCGCACCTCCGAGACATCATCAACTGCTCCTTCAACTCCGCCACCTTCCTGGAAAGCTGGAAACACGCTGAACTCAGCGCCCTTCTGAAAAAACCCACAGCGGACCCCACCGAACTCAAAAATTACCGCCCCATCTCGCTCCTTCCATTCCCGGCCAAAGTCATCGAGAAAGCCGTCAACAACCAGCTCGCCGCCTTCCTCGAAGCCAACAAATCCCTCGACTCCTCACAGTCCGGCTTCCGAGCAAAACACAGCACTGAGACCGCCCTCATCGCAGCAACAGACGACATTCGAACTCTACTGGACAATGGAGACACAGTCGCCCTCATCCTCCTCGACCTCTCCGCAGCCTTCGACACAGTCTGCCATAGCACCCTTCTACAGCGCCTCAGAAACATCGGAATCCAAGGAAAAGCTCTAGAATGGATCACCTCGTTCCTCACCGGAAGAACCCAGAGAGTCCGCCTTCCACCATTCAAGTCAGAGGCCACTGAAGTCATTTGCGGCGTACCACAAGGATCTTCACTCAGCCCCACCCTTTTCAACGTATACATGAGCCCCCTCACGGACATCGCCCGCCAACACAACCTTAACATCATCTCCTACGCGGATGACACTCAACTGATCCTATCACTCACCAATGACCCTAGCACCGCCAAAACTAACCTAAACGAAGGTATGAAAGAAGTAGCCGAATGGATGAAACACAGCCGTCTGAAACTGAACTCAGATAAAACAGAAGTCCTCATCTTAGGTACCTCCCCCTCCGCATGGGACGACTCTTGGTGGCCAGAAGTCCTTGGAAAAGCACCCATCCCGAAAGACCACGCACGGAACCTGGGCGTCATCCTGG
Organism: Lissotriton helveticus; assembly: GCF_964261635.1. Classification (NCBI taxonomy): domain Eukaryota; kingdom Metazoa; phylum Chordata; class Amphibia; order Caudata; family Salamandridae; genus Lissotriton; species Lissotriton helveticus. Next base: position 2,058,145,201 of record NC_136063.1, read on the forward strand.
ATTCCTCACTTTCAATGAACAGACAAGTCAACGCCGTCTCCTCATCCTGTTTCAACATTCTTCGCATGCTCAAAAAAACATTTCGTTGGATCCCCACCGAAACTAGGAAAACGGTCACCCACGCTCTGGTCACGAGCCGACTGGACTATGGAAACACCCTCTACGCCGGTACCACCGCAAAACTCCAGAAAAAACTCCAACGAATCCAGAACGCGTCAGCCAGGCTCATATTAGACATCCCGCGCAACAATCACATCTCTGGTCACCTGAAAGACCTCCACTGGCTCCCCGTCAATAAGAGGATCACTTTCCGGCTCCTAACCCACGCACACAAGGCACTCTACGAAATCGGACCAGAATGCCTCAACGCAAGACTGTCCTTCTACACCCCCTCACGCCAGCTACGATCATCCAACCAAGCCCTGGCCACTGTACCTCGCATCAACAAAACCACCATGGGAGGTAGATCCTTTTCCTACCTGGCAGCTAAAACATGGAACTCACTTCCCACTCACCTTCGCCTCACTCAGAACCACCTAGCATTCAGAAAGGAACTTAAAACATGGATATTTGACCAGTAATTCCCCTCCCCTCTTCAAGCGCCTTGAGACCCTCTGGGTATGTAGCGCGCTATATAAATTTTCTGACTTGACTTGACTTGACACTTATTCTTCAATGCAAATTGCTATATATATAATGCATATTTAAATAACGAAGCAAACCACATTCACTGGATGATGTCATCAGTGATGTCATTTGAGATGTCATCAGTGATGTCACTGACCATGTCATGAATGATCTAATATGTGACATCATCAGCAGTTGATTGCGGGTGCGCGAAATATTGTTAGTACAACTAACTATATAGGAGCAATTTCAATGGTTTTGTATGAGTAAAATGTCCAGCTAACTATAACACCACTAAAACCTATAGTTTTTTGAGTGAATTTCAAAGGTTTTTTAAAAGCTAATTCCTAACTATATAACTCCTGAAACCTATGTTTTTTTATCAGTGAATATATATATAGATATATATATCATATTATATATATATATAGATATATATATCATATATATATATATTCACTGAAAAAACCATAGGTTATAGAGCATATATAGTTAGGAATTAGCATTTACAAAACCTTATTTTACTCACACAAAACCATTGAAATTCCATATATAGTTAGTTGCACTAACTATATATCGCGCACCCGCAATCCACTGCTGATGATGTCACATATTACATCATTCATGACATGGTCAGTGACATCACTGATGACATCACTGATGACATCTCAAATGACATCACTGATGACATCACATTCTTTACCGCAACTGCCGCGTTAGAAAACAACATCGTGACGCCTCCCGTCCGCATGACGTTTCGCGTTGTCGCGTGATACGTCATATGACGTGCTACGTTAGCGAACTGGTACGCGAAGCGAGTCGCAAAGCGCAGGTTTCTGGAAGCAAACCGGGAGGCCCTGCAAAGCGCTTAACGTAAACACAGCAGGTCATGTGACTTGGTAATAACACTTTTCATTGGTTCATTTCACTTTTGGTTTCCTAATGATGTAAGACTAGGTCATATAATCTAAAATGAACACTTTTCATTGGTTGAGAACTCTTGTTTTTCCCAAATGATGAAAATCCCTCCTTCTTTCCTCACTCTGACTTTCATCATTGTGAGAGAAAGACCCTTTGTGATCACTGAGCAATGGCTTCTTTAGTAGCTTCAGCTGGTGCTTCCCCACCACCTCCACCACATCCAAGGAAGAGTGGACCACCTGCTCAAGTTATAATTCAACAAGAAGAGGAAGAAGAGGAACAGAACGACGAGCACAAAGAGAGGCAGTTTTTGCCTGAGGAGCCCAGGACGTCTCACCGGAAAGAAAACTTCATTTGGCAATTTTTTAAAATTCCCAAAGGTCAGAAAAAAGTAAATGCAAGATACGTAACTTGCCTTATATGTCAAGATAGACTGTCCAGAGGAACCGAGAAAAAATACAGTTTCGGAAACTACACAATGCATCGCCATATGACTAGGTGGCATCCTAACAACTACAGTGCTGCACAGTTTCGGAACGACCTAGATAATCTCCCTATTATGGCCAGAAGATCTGTTGTACCGGAAGTAACGGGACCAGAGGGCAGGGAGATGGTGCCAAATATACAAATGAGATTTGGTGAAGTAAAACACATCTGCGTATTTTGCGATGGATTCATTTGCTACGGAGAAAGAAGCATCACTCTGATCAACAGAGCTATTGACTATCATATGCAAGTTTGTACGAAACGCCCAAAATAATAAATACTTTTTTTTTGTTTTGTTGCTCCTGTTGAGCCCTTTACAATGAATCGTTTTCATTGCCCCCTCCAAGAAAACCCCCCAAAAATATAAAACTGTTCAGAAAAATTCAAAAAAAGTAAAAAAAAATTCCGAAAAATAATAAAAATAATATAAAACAACAAAAACAATAAAAAAAAAAGTTCTTTTCAGAACTACCTCCCCGTTATTAAAAAATTGGTACAATATTTGGAACTGTGCCAACCTCTATTTCTCTTAGTTCCCAGTTCGCTCGCCGGTACGCGAACCGGAAGCGAACCAAAAACAGTAAGTATAAGGGAAGGAAACAGACACTTATGTTAAAAGAAAGACAGCTATAGGGGAGTAAACTAGAGATACTATTACCCGTAACCCACTGCTGATGATGTCACATATTACATCATTCATGACATGCTCAGTGACATCATCAGCAGAGGATTGCGGGTTTTTTGGCAACGTGCCTTATCCACGGTTTAATAACGCTGCCTTTTGCTTTATATAAGTTTTCAAATTGTATGAAATATATACCAATAGGTCGGGCTACCAGTCCCTACAATTTTGCCAAGTTTCGTGCAAATCCATTCAGCCGTTCGGGCTAAAAGTGAGGCCAACCGCCCTATGGAAAACTCAATGTTAAAAACACGTTTTGGGACCCCCCTTTTTTCTCGGCCCCCCCTTGACGAACCCCCCCCCAAATTTTCAAGGGCTGCTCAGAAACAAAATGTGCCATTTTCCTGAAAATTTCAGCCAATTCCGTCCACAAACGCCAAAGTTATTAGACATAGAATTTTCAAAAATCCCATAGAGAAAAAATCCTAACTATATATACCTACTGGCGACCGCCAGTAGGTAATATATATATATATATATATATATATATATATATATATATATATATATATATATATTACCTACTGGCCAATCCATTCAGCCCGAACGGCTGAATGGATTTGCACGAAACTTGGCAAAATTGTAGGGACTGGTAGCCCGATGTGCCTTTTGTAGGTCTCAATATATGTGCTCCAGTGGATTTTGAGAAATTAACGTTTAAAAAAAGATATATATCTGTAACAGCAGACCAGGCAGCGCTCCGGTTCGCGTACTTTACGCGCAACGGAGCTTTGTGAAGCGAAGCTGATTGGTTCTCCGGCGTCTGTCAACATTCCAAAAAGTCCGTAGCGGCCGCCATCTTGTCTCTCGGTAGGATCGAGAGACAAGAGGAGGTCAAAACAAAGGGGAAAATAACTATAAGGGGGCATAGTAGATCCTCGCTGACCCCCTAGGTTTGATGTGGAGGTTTTAAAAGGGCCCCGCGGGGCAAAAAAATAAATAATAATAATAATCGAACGGCTGAATGGATTTGCACGAAACTTGGCAAAATATTAGGGACTGGTAGCCCGATGTGCCTTTGCTAGGTCTCAATATATGTGCTCCAGTGGATTTTGAGAAATTAACGTTCAAAAAAAGATATATATCTGTAACAGCGCTCCGCTTCGCGTAACGGAGGTTTGCGAAGCTGATTGGTCATTCTGTCACTGGGCTATAGTTGGGCTACATCTGGCTGATATTTGGGCTACATTTGTTTTTTTGTGTGTCTGGCGGCCATCTTTGGGCTACATTGGGCTACATTGGGCTTCATTGGGCTACATTGGGCTACATTTGGGCTGCAACATATATATAGGCCAATGTAGCCCAATATATATTTTTCAAAGTTAATTTTCGTAAAATCCACTGGAGCATATATCTTGAGACATAGCAAAGGCACATCGGGCTACCAGTCCCTACAATTTTGCCAAGTTTCGTGGAAATCCATTCAGCCGTTCGAGCTAAAAGTGAGTCCAACCGCCCTATGGAAATGAAGGAAATGAATGGGTAATTTGTAATTAGCAAATAGCTAATCGCAAACTAGGAATGGTAAAGAATCGCTATTTATTCCTTAAAGTTCGCTATTTAGGAAATGCAAAAAACTTTGATGATACATATGGCGGTTCATCTCTAACAAGATAAGAAGCATAGGGATACATTTATGATGACTGGCGCATCACCAGGGATGTGTTAGTCATTCTGTGCCGCTGTTCCGTCACCTATGGTGTGCTGCATTTACAATGCGGCGCATCATGGGGCAAAAACAGCACAGATGCGTGATGTATCTGTGCCGTAAAGGTGGCGCATTGCTGGAGTTGTATCGCAAGTGTGATGAAGCTCCAGCAAGGGTCGGGGGTGCCCCTGTCGCAGGGTTTCTGTTCTCACACAGAACTGTGGACAGAGGATTGGAACCTCGGCGAATTAGGGTGTCCCAAAACTCACGTTAGTAATCAAAAACTCCTTAGCAAGCTAGGTACAGTGTCACATTGGATATAACAAACTCTCAATGTTTAGACAATCCAGAATATGAACTTATAGTACCTCAGGATACGTGGAACTCATGAACAGTAGGTCGTTATATATTTCTTAGAAACCAGAACATGGAGTTAAGAAGAACACATGTGTATTTGAAATGTTCATTTACTAATGCCGTCTTCTCAGGCGTAGTATCTTAGATAATAGAAGTACACATATTATCAGTAGCAAAATTACCAGCATAGTTACTAGTACATAAAAAGCGAATGGTGACAGTATGTTAACATGCTGTAAATGAATAAGAGTTAGCAACACTTATAAGCAGCCGCGGGCCGTGGAGGGAGTTACGGTGGGGCAGGGAGGCGGGGAGGGGGAGGGGCAAGGTAGAGAGGGCTCCACCCTGCTTCTCCCCCTCCCCGCCTCCCTGCCTCACCGTAACTCCCTCCACGGCCCGCGGCTGCTTATATCTCACCCTCCCTAATACACATATTATATTATTTGCTAAGAAGGTCTCTTTGTGTTGGTTTAGGGCGTGCCCATACTTTAGTGTCTTAGATTTGAAGGAATCACATCAGCATACACCAGCTCTCTCTTCATGTGAACCGCATCAACTGTTGTGTATGTGTGTTCGGCAAAGCAATATAAAACCCGCCTCATGCCCAGAATTGGCAGAAGTTGCACTTATGTTATGAGTATGAAGTCGTGGAGATCAGACCTCATAACAATTCTGTATCGTGTTGTTCTTGAAACTTTAGCACTCGCTGTACAGATATAGTTTAACAAGCAAAGCAGATAGTAGAGCAATAACATATTATTCTCATGTAAACCACGATGAACTACTAGGTGGAAAGCTAAAGCAACAACTAAGTGTCGTGTGCAGAAGTTGCAAAAAAGGAAAAATGGCGTTTAAACCGGTAATGAGCCCATGCTAACTTAACACGGTGTAAAGATATCCAGGACCTAGATGACACCTCCCCATGATCCGGAAACGAACTGAATAAGATAATAGAAGTGCCATCTCATGAGAGCAGATTGCAAGTTTATATGTGGACGGTCCGCAAGGTAAAGCATTAAAAACTAGGAAAATTTAATGCTAAAGAAAAATAAAACAGCCAAGTACTTTATCGAGTCTTAAGCCAATAGGCAAGGTAAATAATAAAAACTTGACAAATAAGTCAATGAATTGTCAATGAAATGCTAGTACTCAGCATATCAAACATGAAAAAGGTCTATGACATAACTGTGTATGCAAAATAAGCTGCAACAGCCTCCAATAGGAAGTCACCGTCTTCATCCGAAAACAGTTCAGCCATCCAATTTAAAAGCGGAAAAGAACATACGTGCTCTCCCAGCACCGGATCCTCTATCACCATCAGAGGACAGCTCGGTGGGTTTTCAAGAAAGCTCTGTTCCAAGAAAGACTGTGCTGCCGCCAGTAAATTCCAGGGACCAAGTAGTCCATGCATCAATGCCACAGCCATAATCCTTTCGCCAGGACAAACCAACTCGTGAGTAATGATAGGAGTCATCAGCTGATTAAAGTCGACGTCAGGAGAAACCGGTCCGCAGAGACACAAATCAATGGCCCAATCGAAATCACAGGTCAGGCAGTGAAATACAGGCTGGACACAGGTGAAGTAGGAGAATCGAAAAGATAATCCATATGCCGTGCTTAATATCGCCAACGGCATTGTGCCATAATATTCTAGCATGCGATTGCGGAACAGTGTCAGCAGCTGCAGGGTGGGAGGTTGCATAGGAGGGACATCCATATTTAAAAATTTAAAAAAGCACAAGAGCGTCCGCTGGTAATGCAAGTAAAAATGCCAATCCACGAACCGGAGTGGAGAAAATAGAATGAAAGGAAGCAGGGATGACTCCAAAGATTTTCTCAAATGAAGTCACGAGACCACTGGTAACAACTTTAAAAAAGTGCGCCAGGGTCTTTGTGGAGGATGCGTTAAAGATAGTCGGAACCATCTTGCTGAAATTGAAAGGCAAATCTGAATTAAAAGTATTCCTTTTATCGTAACAGTAAGTGAACGGGTTATTTGCTGCAGAAATGTTCTATTTCCTCCCACACATGAACATAGGGAGTTTTCAATCTGGCCACAAATACCAACCTTGGGACAGATTTCAACGGCATGGCAAGAATAAGAGCTCTTTTGTCTCAGAGAGAGGTGGCCTTGAGTTCGGCCCGTGAAACTTTCGTGCTTCACATAGCGAACACCCGTACAGAGGTGCAGACCCTTTTCAATTAACTCAGAACAATCTTCATTATTGAGCATCAAATAACTACCATTTTCCAACAACTTGAACGTGGGGATGATAGCAGGAACTGGCGTGCCTTGCAACACGCAAGCCATATTTGGTCGGTGTTTGTTGCATGAACCGTGTAACTGTATGTGCCTACACATTAGTGAATGATCTGGCGTCTCAGTGCATTCCTCTCCATTCAGATAAACTTCTTGATCATCTTTGAAACATCTGTATGTGTATGGAAGCGACCAGACCTCATGAAGAAAAGCACTACCTAAAGGTTCATAACGACCTATCGGTATATATTTCATACAATTTGAAACTTATATAAAGCAAAAGGCAGCGTTATTAAACCGTGGATAAGGCACGTTGCCAAAAAACCCGCAATCCTCTGCTGATGATGTCACTGAGCATGTCATGAATGATGTAATATGTGACATCATCAGCAGTGGATTACGGGTAATAGTATCTCTAGTTTACTCCCCTATAGCTGTCTTTCTTTTAACATAAGTGTCTGTTTCCTTCCCTTATACTTACTGTTTTTGGTTCGCTTCTAGTTCGCGTACCGGCGAGCGAACTGGGAAGCGAACTAAGAGAAATAGAGGTTGGCACAGTTCCAAATATTGTACCAATTTTTTAATAACGGGGAGGTAGTTCTGAAAAGAACTTTTTTTTTTATTGTTTTTGTTGTTTTATATTTTTTTTATTATTTTTCGGAACATTTTTTAACTTTTTTTGAATTTTTCTGAAGTTTTATATTTTTTTGGGTTTTTCTTGGAGGGGGCAATGAAAACGATTCATTGTAAAGGGCTCAACAGGAGCAACAAAACAAAAAAAGAAGTATTTATTATTTTGGGCGTTTCGTACAAACTTGCATATGATAGTCAATAGCTCTGTTGATCAGAGTGATCCTTTTTTCTCCGTAGGAAATGAATCCATCGCAAAATACGCAGGTGTGTTTTACTTCACCAAATTTCATTTGTATATTTGGCACCATCTCCCTGCCCTCTGGTCCCGTTACTTCCGGTACAACGGATCTTCTGGCCATAATAGGGAGATTATCTAGGTCGTTCCGAAACTGTGCAGCACTGTAGTTGTTAGGATGCCACCTAGTCATATGGCGATGCATTGTGTAGTTTCCGAAACTGTATTTTTTCTCGGTTCCTCTGGACAGTCTATCTTGACATATAAGGCAAGTTACGTATCTTGCATTTACTTTTTTCTGACCTTTGGGAATTTTAAAAAATTGCCAAATTAAGTTTTCTTTCCGGTGAGACGTCCTGGGCTGCTCAGGCAAAAACTGCCTCTCTTCGTGCTCGTCGTCCTGTTCCTCTTCTTCTTCTTCTTGTTGAATTATAACTTGAGCAGGTGGTCCACTCTTCCTTGGATGTGGTGTAGGTGGTGGGGAAGCACCAGCTGAAGCTACTAAAGAAGCCATTGCTCAGTGATCACAAAGGGTCTTTCTCTCACAATGATGAAAGTCAGAGTGAGGAAAAAAGGAGGGATTTTCATCATTTGGGAAAAACAAGAGTTCTCAACCAATCAAAAGTGTTCATTTTAGATTATATGACCTAGTCTTACATCATTAGGAAACCAAAAGTGAAATGAACCAATGAAAAGTGTTATTACCAAGTCACATGACTTGCTGTGTTTACGTTAAGCGCTTTGCAGGGCCTCCCGGTTTGCTTCCAGAAACCTGCGCTTTGCGACTCGCTTCGCGTACCAGTTCGCTAACGTAGCACGTCATATGACGTATCACGCGACAACGTGAAACGTCATGCGGACAGGAGGCGTCACGATGTTGTTTTCTAACGCGGCACTTGCGGTAAAGAAACGTTTACCGGCTCGCGGTCTATTTCGCGGCATCAAGGTCAGCTAACGGGAAGCTTCCCGATTCGCGAAGCGGGAACGAAGAAAAAAAAATATAAAAAAAAAAAATTATTCATAAACATATAAAATATATTTTTGGATTTAAAGAAGAATACATTTTTCAGCTACAGATATTAGCTGTTAAAAAACCAATGAAATTCACAGAAAAAACCATAGGTTATAGACCATATATAGTTAGGAATTAGCATTTACAAAACCTTGAAAATTCACTGAAAAAACCACAGGTTATAGACCATATATAGTTAGGAATTAGCATTTAGAAAACCTTATTTTACTCACACAAAACCATTGAAATTCCATATATAGTTAGTTGCACTAACTATATATCGTGCACCCGCAATCCACTGCTGATGATGTCACATATTACATCATTCATGACATGGTCAGTGACATCACTGATGACATCACTGATGACATCTCAAATGACATCACTGATGACATCACTGATGACATCTCATTTGACATCAATGACCACATCACTGATGATATAATTCATGTGACAATACAATGCATCTCCTCACATTTTAATATAACCTCTGTTTCACCCAGTGTTAAAAAGAGAGTATAATTTTTGAAACCATTGACACACCAATACTAGTTACTACATACGCACTCACTGATTGCTACGTCTACACACACCTTCACTCATTCACCCATACAATCATTCATACATACAATCACTCATCTTTACAACACTATCATATGCACTCATACACCTATACAGACACTCACAGTCTGCCACTCATCCATGGAGTTACTCACACACCTAGTCAGTCCTGTAAAGAATCAATGACACTTCCATTTTCTTGTCTATACAGTTAAACATAGAGCACCTTACATTTTCAAACATATACTAACACATACTTACCTTCTTATACAATCATTGATACAAGTACAGATTGATCTGCACAGAGTCACACACCTCCCAGCTAGCCACACACACACTCAGTCTCCCATACAAATACTTGGGCAATCAATCAATAACCCATATAGTTACTCATATAGCTACTGATCAACACATGCAGCAGTTTACAGAACAACAGACATAATGATGCACAAATTAAGACAGTTTAGTCACTAACCCATGCAGTCAGTGAGACACATTTAATCACTCACTCATACAGTCAGTCATGCACCTACTAAATCCTTCGTCCAGACACTTACACATCCACTCATTCTTCAATATGTAAGACATATTTAAACTTTATAGAAACAAAAAATCACTGGATGTTGTTATCAGTGATGTCATCAGTGATGTCATTTGAGATGTCATCAGTGATGTCATCAGTGATGTCACTGACCATGTCATGAATGATGTAATATGTGACATCATCAGCAGTGGATTGCGGGTGCACGATATATAGTTAGTGCAACTAACTATATATGGAATTTCAATGGTTTTGTGTGAGTAAAATAAGGTTTTCTAAATGCTAATTCCTAACTATATATGGTCTATAACCTGTGGTTTTTTCAGTGAATATATATATATATATATATTACCTACTGGCGGTCGCCAGTAGGTATATATAGTTAGGATTTTTTCCCTATGGGTTTTTTGAAAATTCTATGTCTAATAACTTTGGCGTTTGTGGACGGAATTGGCTGAAATTTTCTGGAAAATGGAACATTTTGTTTCTGAGCAGCCCCTGGAAATTTGGGGGGGGTTCGTCCAGGGGGGGCCGAGAAAAAAGGGGGGTCCCAAAACGTGTTTTTAACATTGAGTTTTCCATAGGGCGGTCTGTCGCACTTTTAGCCCGAACGGCTGAATGGATTTGCACGAAACTTGGCAAAATTGTAGAGACTGGTAGCCCGATGTGCCTTTTGTAGGTCTCAATATATGTGCTCCAGTGGATTTTGAGAAATTAACATTTAAAAAAAGATATATATCTGTAACAGCGGACTGGGCAGCTCCCGGTTCGCGGACCGGGGAGCGTACCAAAACTTCGCGTAGCGAAGCTGATTGGCTCTCCGGCGTCTGTAAACATTCCAAACAGTCCGGAGCGGCCGCCATCTTGTCTCTCGGTAGGATTGAGAGACAAGAGGAGGCCAAAACAAAAGGGGAAATAACCATAAGGGGGCATAGTAGATCCTCCCTGACCCCTTAGGTTTAATATGGAGGCTTTAAAAGGGCCCCGCGGGGCAAAAAAAATAAAAAAAAAATTTTTGTTTTTTTGCGTGGGTAGCGCCCGGTACGCGAACCGGGAAGCGTTCTGGACAGCGTACTGCAATGAAAAATGAATGATAGACTTTTCAAATGCTGTATGTTAATTGATTGTTGTTTTTGTTGATTATTTTTTATTTTTTTTTATTTTTTAAGCATTTTTTATTGTGTTTCATATTTTATTAAACTTTCTAACATTTCATTGTCAGAAATTTCAAAATGATCATGGAATATACATTGTAGTCTCTGAGGTTGTAAAATGTCCTCATTTGCAAGGAGGTTATCTACTTCTTGTACACATTGCAGTAGTTCTTGGTCCCAAGTTTCATCCATAAATTCAATCTCATTTGGATCAATGATTTCTGTGTTGGACTCTGGAAGGACAATTTCAAATGAAATTTTTTGTTCGCTTTCCATTTTCCCTGAAATTTGCATAAAAAAAATATATATTAGTAGAGGTAGGGCAATGTTGGGATTAATTTTAGATAGGCAGTTTTTAACAGTGAATTTATCTTTGGGCAGTGTATAGTATCAGAGTGATTGTATCTAAATTTATAAGTACTACAGAGGGATAGTATATAACTAACAGAAAAAGTTTGCCATATTAACTTAAAGTGCACAATATACTTCAGTTTTAAAAATAACAACTTACCTTTAAAAATAAGTTGAAGTTATTAATGAAAATCCTATTGAAATGTACACCAGGAAGTAGTAGTCAAAATGGCTGTGTTTCCTTCTCTTCCTTTATATATATTCGGGTACATAAGCAATCAAATGTCAGGTAAAAAAAGTAGAAAATGAAAGTAACATTTTAATTGGTTGGGAATTCCAACACTTCGGATGTGTTTTGTGAAGTAATTTACCTCACGGTATTTAGAGAGGTCTACAGGCTAAATGGTTAAATGGAATTCCAATCAAATTTGTGAAAATGGTAGGGATTGGTATGTAGTATGAGCTAATCTATATTTGGTGAAATTATCTCAAGTGGCTTTTGTGTGAACTACTTTCCCACCTTTTTTGATGGTGCGCTTCCCAGGGAGCGACCCGGTACGCGAACCGTTGAGCGCCCCGGTTCGCGGACCTTAAGCGTTCCAGGAGTCCACCATTTTGTGTTTCGGTCGAATTAAGATACAAGATGGAGGGCAAATAATGTTCAGAATGGGTAGAAGGGGGCACGGTAGAGTTATCTTGACCCCCTAGGTTTTCTGAGGGTGGCTGAGGAGGCTTACATGTGCGAAAAAAAAAAAATGTCAAAAAAAATTTCGCGAGGTTAGCTCCCGGTTCGCGTACCGGGTAGCGGCCCCGGTAGCGTATTTTGTTGAAAATTAGTGAAAAATGTTAGAGTTAAATAATAATTGTGAGTGATCAGATGTAGGGTAGCTCTGAGAAGAGCTTTTGGGTTTATGGTACATTTAGGTACTTATAAGTAGGTACCAATGCACATTCTTAAATTCAGAGTGAAAATTCTGTTGCCCTCATCTGAGAAGTGAACTCCATCTCCTCTGTAGATATCTTGCATGTAGTAACGCAAGTTATTGTTGTACAGGGAGCCCATTCCATGGTCTCTCATGTAAGCTGAAACAGATTTGTTTACATGCTTCCTCGATTTCTCAATTTGTGGACAAAATTGGTTGGACCACCTCCATTTCTGTCTTTGGCATATATTTGAATATACCAAGGCAGTCTGAGGAAAAAGTGCCATCAATTGCTCAAAGGTGTCCTTTAAAAGCATTTCCAGACCTACCCCAGTCAAAGTGCCCAAGTCATTACCTCCACAGTGCACAATTAACAGGTCAGGTTTGGGCAAATGCATAAAGGTTTTCACCAATGGTATCAATTGGTGACATTTTAATCCTCTGTGGCCAAACCACTTAATTTCCACATCTTGTAAATTGAGGTTAGGTAAATTCCTGCTTTCAACGTACCTTTGAGCCCAGTGAATATAACTATGACCAACAATCCAGACAGAAAACATGGTGAGAGAAGGTTCTCCTGCAGTCAGATGAAGTGTGGCAATGAAATGGCAGTTGAAAAAATGAGAGTTTGAAATGAAAAAAACTATGGAGTTTCTGTGTTCATGAAGCAGTAACAGTGATTGGTGGATTTTGATTGATGAAAACAGAAAGTTAGGGTGTACAGATGTGTTGTTTGAGAGATGTATTTTGAGTGGTCAATAAAAAATCATTAAATGAAAGAAAGCACTGGATATGCAGGTGCACTGAGAGTTCAGAGTTCAATTGCAACATTGTTGTGTGAACTTGCAAACACCAGAGTTTCTCCAAGAGGTGGTTGCTATAGAAAATAACTAGAAATGGCAGAGGGGGGAAGGGTTTTCATTTGAAAAAAAGTGAGGGAAGAGTTTTGATTGGGTGACATGAGAAATATGTGTGAAGAATTACAGCATTTCTGTGCTTTTGATAGCTGCAGACTCTGGAGTGCATACCTTTTGCTCTGCTGAAGACAAATTGGTGTGTTTCTTAGACTGTTTTCAAACTCAAAGTATTTGCTAAGGTGAGAAAATATTTCTTTATTTTAGATAGAGAATAGTGTGCTTTAAGGAGAAAATTATGATTTATGTGGCGCAAATTGCTTGTAAATATGCTCTCACATTTGCATGGAAAATTTTGATTTTGAATGTTAGTGTTATATAGCCATGTTAAAAGTGACTCAACCATGCTGGAAAGTCAATCAAAAAATGATTTCATGTGTTTTAATGACATTTTAAGTCATTTTCTCATGTGCAGTGTTTAGAAATTATGATTTGAAAATCGTTTTTGGGGAAAAGGAATTGTTTATAAATTCATGACAAGGATATAATGGTGTATGGTTCTTTATAAGGCAATTGACTGTCCCTGATGTTATTTTTCTCATTTTAGTGTAAGACCTTTCTCTGTGGCGCAAATTGCTTGTAAATATGCTCTCACATGTGCATGGAAAATTTAGATTTTGAATGTTTGTGTTAAATAGCCATGTTAAAAGTGACCCAACCATGCTGGGAAGGCAATCAAAAAACGCTTTCATGTGTTTTAATGACATTTTAAGTCATTTTCCCATGTGCAGTGTTTAGAAATTATGATTTGAAAATCGTTTTTGGGGAAAAGGAATTGTTTATAAAATCATGACAAGGACATAATGGTGTATGGTTCTTTATAAGGCAATTGACTGTCCCTGATGTTATTTTTCTCATTTTAGTGTAAGACCTTTCTCTGTGGCGCAAATTGTGTGTAAATATGCTCTCACATGTGCATGGAAAGTTTTAATTTTGAATGTTTGTGTTACATAGCCATGTTAAAAGTGACCCAACCATGCAGGAAAGCCAATCAAAAAACGCTTTCATGTGTTTCAATGACATTTCAAGTCATTTTCTCATGTGCAGTGTTTAGAAATTATGATTTGAAAATCGTTTTTGGGAAAAAGGAATTGTTTTTAAATTCATGAGAAGGACATAATGGTGTATGGTTCTTTATAAGGCAATTAACTGTCCCTGATGTTATTTTTCCCATTTTAATGTAAGACCTTTCTCTGTGGCGCAAATTGCTTGTAAATATGCTCCCACCTGTGCATGGAAAGTTTTAATTTTGAATGTTTGTGTTACATAGCCATGTTAAAAGTGACCCTACCATGCAGGAAAGCCAATCAAAAAACGCTTTTATGTGTCTTAAGGACAATTTAAGTAATTTTCCCATGTGTAGTGTTTTGAAGTTATGATTTGAAAATCGTTGTTGAGGTAAAGGAATGTTGTTAAAATTTATGTGCGCCATATGCCCCCAAATTTCTTTTTTAGGGTTGCAGCAGGGTGTTCTTGAGACACCCCTGCACCTTTGGAATAAATTCCTAATTTGTGATGAGCAAATTGTTAATCGCAAATTGCACCTTCATTTATATGAGCCTCCTAGCTCATGGAAATGAAGGGGTAATTTGCAATTAGCAATTTTCTCATCGCAAATTTGGAATGGTAAAGAATCGCTATTTATTACTTAAAATTCGCTTTTTTGGAAATGCAAAATAGTTATATGATACATATGGCGGTTGATGTCTAACAAGATAAGAAGCTTAGGGATACATTTATGATGACTGGCGCAATGAAGTAGAAATCACTTACTTCATTGGTAGGCCTTTACATGAATTATCTCCTCTGTATTCTTCATCAAGCGTAACTTTAATCTGCAATCCTGAGTAGGCCTCACCTTAAACAAACCTCTGGATAGGCCACATCCTATTGTCATCCTGAATTAATCATTTAAAATGCTAGGGACAGATTTATGATAGGTGTATACCTCTTTTGTGCCACTTAGAAAACATTGTCCATGGGGAAATGACTTAAAATGTCCTTAAGACACATGAATGTGTTATTTTAAAACGTTTGCAATTTTTTTGGGTCACTTTCAACATGGCTATGTGACTGAAACAGTCAAAATCTAAATTTGCAATGCACAGGTGGGAGCATATTTACAAGGAATGTGCTTCATGGGGAAAGGTCTTATAATGTAATATGGGAAAAATGACATTAGAGACACTGAAATGCCTTATAGAGAAGCATACACCATTATGTCCTTGTCATAAATTTGCAAACCATTACTTTTCCCCAAAAACGATTTTCAAATTATATTTTGAAAACACTGCACATGTGGAAATTACTTAAAATGTCAATAATTCAAAATGTGCGATTCCTTAAATGCAATGTATCAAAAAAAAATATGTAAAAAATGATATTAAGGATTTGGAAACTACCACTAACTTCTAGTTTGTGGTAATTTGCGAATTCTTTTCAAAAAGCATTTTTTTCAACAAAAAAAAAAAGGTCCCATATGACGCCCATACATGCCATTAGGGCATGTAGGTGTGCCATGTGCTCTCAAATTTCTTTTTCAGGGGTGCAGCAGGGTGTTCTTGAGATACCCCTGCACGCTTGAAAAAAATCCTATTTTGTGATGAGCTAATTGCTAATCACAAATTGCAACCTTAATTCCTATGAGCCTCCTAGCCCATGGAAATGAATGGGTAATTTGCAATTAGCAATTTGCTCATTGCAAATTAGGAATAGTAAAGAATTGCTATTTATTCCTTAAAATTTGCTATTTAGGAAATGGAAAATAGTTTGATGGTACATATGGTGGTTCATCTGTAACAAGATAAGAAGCTTAAGGATACATTTATGATGACCGGTGCAATAAAGTGCACATTACTTACTTCATTGGTAGTCCTTTATATGTATTATCTCCTCTGTATTCTTCATCAAGCGTAACTTTGATCTGCAATCCTGAGTAGGCCTCACCTTAAACAAACCTCTGGATAGGACACACTTTATTGTCATCCTGGATTAATCATTTAAAATGCTAGGGATAGATTTATGATAGGTGTATGCCTTTTTTCTGCCACTGTGCGTCACTTTTATGATGCAGCGGTGGTGCAAAATATTTGCTATGAGGTGACAACATTAAAAATTGATGCATTTAGGCAGATATGTCATGGTGTAAAAAAAAAACGTACCACATAAAACCCAATCAGCAGTAATGCAAAAGATGCACCATGTCGCAAGACAGGCCTCACTTGGGGCCATATGTATCAAGCTAATTAGCATTTGCAAAGATCAAAATTCTATGAATTTCGGCCTTTGCGAATGTTAATTAGACAAATGGTATGTATCAAACAACTTTGATGCAAAATAAGGAGTAGCAAAATTTGCTATTCCTTATTTTGCGATTGCACTGAAGCATTTGTAAATTTTGTGACTACTTAAATGCAATGTATCAAACAAAAACTATGTAAAAAATGACATTAAGGATTTGGAAACTATTGTGGTAAATTAGTGGTAATTTGTGAATTCTTTTCAAAAAGCTTTTTTTCAAAAAAACAAAAGGTGCCATATGACGCCAACACATGCCCTTAGGGCATGTATGTGTGCCATATGCCCCAAATTTGTTTTTCAGGGGTGCAGCAGGTGTTCTTGAGACACCCCTGCACCCTTGGAAAAATTCCTACTTTGTGATGAGCAAATTGCTAATCGCAAATTAAACCTTCATTCATATTAGCCTCCTAGGCCATGGAAATGAATGGGTAACTTGCAATTAGCAATTTGCTCATCGCAAATTAGGAATGGTAAAGAATCGCTATTTATTCCTTAAAATTCGCTATTTAGAAAATGTAAAATATTTTGATGATACATATGGCAGTTCATCTGTAACAAGATAAGAAGCTTAGGGATAGATTTATGATGACTGGCGCATCACCAGGGATGTGACAGTCATCCTGCGCCACTGTTCCGCCACCCATGTTGTGCTGCATTTACAATGTGGTGCAGCATGGGGCAAAAACGGCACAGATGCGTGACGCATCTGTGCCGTAAAGGTGGTGCATTGCTGGAGTTGTATCGCAAGTGCGATGCAGCTCCAGCAAGGCTCAGGGGTGCCCCATCTCCACAATGCTGCGTCAAGACCTATGCCAGCTTCAATCAGGCGCAGGGTTTTGACGCAGCTTTCTCCTATCTGATTGTAAATGCGGCACACCATGGGTGGTAAAGCAGTGGTGCACATTAACTGGTGCATGCCTGGGGATGTGCCATTTAATATAAATCTGCACTTTAAAATTTGAGTATGTGCAGGGGACACAGAGTCGTTGAGGCTTATCCAAGGTTAAGAAGAGATGAGTCCTGTTCAGTGAAAAATTAGACATAGGCTTCACCTGCTCAGCATTGCTGGACATGGCTAAATAATAGCTGCAAAATGTTAATCTTGTTAAACAATTTTACTATTATAATCTCTGAGATTTGTTTCTTACTCTGCAACATCTCATTGTTGTTATCTTTCTTTAAAGATAAAGACAACATCAACATGAGCGACAATCAGCAATCAGTTGATTTTGACCTCATCATTGAACTCGTAATTGAAACATCAGTGGATGTTGATCCCTTGGATGATTTAAATCCTGAGGATGAAGAAGAGCGTGATGAGGATGCAGATTTGTCCGAATTATATGATATAGGATGGGAAGCTGACCTGCTTGAGCCTTTGGAATTATAAACATTTATTTTAAAAATGTATAATCAATAAAAAGTAAAAAGGTAAACCGTTTAATTTAAAAATAAAGACACCTTCAAAAACAGGTTATGTGTAGTGTCTTCAATAAAATATTAAAATATGCTCATAAAATTAGATCAGATTCACATATAAAATAGCATAGGTAACATAAATATAAATGTCATTTCTTTTCTGGTATTTCTGTATTGTAAAAATGGCAATGACTAAAAAATCTTCAAATTAAAATGTCAAGTAGTGTGTTATGTTTTTGATCACTATTACTGATTTACTGTTTGATAATAATCTTTATTAACATTTTTTATTATATTTTTCCTCAGATTCAACTGCAGATCACTTCAAGATTTTAATATGCCTACAACACAAAGACAGATAAAGGCTGCAAAACGTCAAAGACAGCAGGAGAAAAAAAAAATGCAGCAGTCCTCTAACAAAAAGATTTCTCAAGCCACGAAGAAAGCACCGGGTAAGAGCTCTAAATATTTCATAAGAAATATTTGTAATAAAAAAAATATTACTACAGAAAATGTTTCAGTCCATAACATGAGGAGTAAATCAAATGGAAAGAAAAGGACAATGGAAAATGTTACTGCTAGAGCAAGAGATAAATCTGTGCATGATAGTAGAAGGAAACAACAGTTTAGGGAGATTCGTAAACGAATGTTCCGCAACAGGATAATTGGCAATTTGTTAAAAAATATTAAGAAAGGTCAACAGAAACTAGTTTTTTATAAGAGAAAAAAAAAAGTTGAGAAAGTTATTGATCAGGCATTTGAAATTAAACGTAAGTTATTTATTTTGATAATCAATAGAATTAGGAAACTAAACAAGGCAATTTTTGATTTCAAAAGAAATAGTAGATGGAAGAGAATAGTTAATCGTAGTAATTTTTGTGAAGTTTTTTCTGGAGAATGGATGCATAGTTCAAGCTGTGAGGCATTTTTTAATGAAGAGAGTTATTTCCAGGATAATGATTTGGTGCATGCAGTTGACATCAGTGGTCGTGCTTATGAAGTGAAAGATGGTTGTCCAGTTGAAAAAGAAAAACTTGTGACAACAGAGGCAGAAGAGTTGTTAGGTAATGAGGTTTTAGGAAGACGTGCTACGGGTCCTGTGTACACCTGGAAGTGTAGTAGTATTTGCAGTGTGCGACAGGATTCCATCAATTTGCTTTGTGATTTTGTACGGTCATTTAACAAAAAAAGTTTGAAGCAGAAAATGAGGTTGTTGCAAGAATTAGATCCTTGCAGAGTAAGAGAAGTGACAGGTTTGCATGGTCATTCACTGGCTTGTCTTTCCAGGAGAGTATGCCAGAGTGTTTTTCATCATTTCAGGATGCTAGCAGTGCATCATAACAAAGTGAGGAAATTAGTTAGAATGTTGTATTATGCTAAGAGTCCAGCAATTATGCTGAAACAATTATGCGCTGCTCTTTTGCATGGTTCTGAAATAGATGTGAAGAATATATGTGAAGAAATTGAGTTTTGTTACTTTGGAAGTAAAGAGGAGAATGTTGAAATTGAGCAAGAAGTAGAGGGTCATTTGGAAGATAGTGTACATGTTTCCAGTACAGATAATTTCCAGAGGGAAATTGCGACGTTTGACATGAAATCAAGTGAGAGGCCTAATTTCACTTGTGTGTGTTGTAGACGCACTTATTATAAGAATCAGACTAAGTTAGTGGATTTATATGCAAAAAGTGAAAGGGAAAATAATAGTGAATGGAAGGATTTTGCAACATACTTGATGGTAGAAAATTGTTTTGATTTGGGATTGGATCAACGTGTGTGTACTTATTGTTGTAACAAATTAAAACAAAACCAGATGCCTGCTAGAGCAGTTCATAATAATCTGGAATTGGTTGAGATTCCTTCTGAATTGAAGGACTTAAATACTTATGAATCTATTTTGATTCAAAGTATCCATCCCTTTCAGGCTATTGTAAGAATGGAGCCAAAGACAGGGAAATTGCCTCCATCAGATTTACAGAGAGGATTAAAGGGAAGAGTTGTCTATTTGCCTCTAGATTTGAAGAAAAACATTAACACAATTGGAGTAGAAAAAGTGGAAGAGGAACCTCTGGTTATCTTAGTTAATGGGGTTCCGACAAAGAATAAGAAAATATGGCAAGATTTAGTAGATGTTAGGAAAGTTAAAAAGGCAACATTGTATTTGAAAAAAAATAATAAATACTATAAGAATGTATATGTTGCAGAAGAGGAAGTAAGTGAGGAAGAGGATAGCGATTTGTGTGCTGGTCAAATTGAGAAAGTAGAACTCTCTACTAGTGAGGAAATATATGAACATTATAGTGTTCATCCTTTGCATTCCAAGGAAGTCATGGGGAATGCTATTGAGTTGTTTCAAATGAAACAAGCCAAAGGGAGTCCCATTAGTGTTTGGGAGGAAAGTTTGGAAGCTCGGTGTTTCCCACAGCTTTTTCCAACAGGTCAGGGAGGAAGATATGATGAGCGACCTCATCAAATTCCTGCTTCTGAATACCGGACTTTGCGATTGTATGCAGGAGATGCTAGGTTTCGACAATGCATTCCTTATTTGTTTCATCTCCTGTTTGAAAGCGATCTGTCTGGACTGTCATATGCAGTGAACCACGTCTTGAAAAGTGGTATACACATGCAAAACATCTCGGCAAGTGATTTTATGGATAAAGTGAATGTCCAAGATAGTATTTTGGATTCTCACCTGATTAATCTCATGGCGTGTCAGCGTGGTACTAATGAGTACTGGTACCGTCGTCATGGTGATTTAAAATGTATGCTGAGGAACTTAGGTACTCCCACATGGTTCCTCACTCTGAGTTGTGCCGAGTATGGCTGGGAAGACTTACTTCAATTTCTACGAGAGGCAAATGCTAACGTAGATAACATTGAATTCAAGACACCCGGAGAACTGTGCTCTTTGGATCCAGTCAATGTATGTAGGTACTTCAATCATAGATTTAAAGCTATGATGTCTTTCATCATGAATAAGAAGAATCCACCTCTTGGAGAGGTGTTGGATTTCTTCTGGAGAAAGGAGTACCAAGCAAGAGGTGCTCCTCATATACATATGTTGTTGTGGATCAAGGATGCACCTAAATTTGGAACGGATCCAGAAGACTCAGTGATGAGTTTCATCCAACAGTATTCTACGTGTGCTGTTCCAAACGCAAAGGAGAAGAAAAGCCTAAGAGAAAAAGTTCTGCGTTTCCAAAGCCATCGATGTGGAAAGTACTGCCGTCGTAAATTCCGAAACAAGGACAAGTTCTACACCAAATGTCGTTTCGGCTTTCCACGACTGGTGATTTCTAAAGGAAGAGTAAACAGTTTGATGTCTTCGCTGCGACATAATGTGATGAAGAAATCACCTAAAAACACATACAATTTGAAGAGGAATGAAGAGTCCAAGTACATCAACGACTACAACCCGGTGATTTTGTCCATGTGGAATGCTAACATGGATATACAGTTTGTGGCTGATAACTGTATGGCTGTGGCTCGGTATGTGACGTCTTACATCACCAAAAAAGAGAAGACAGAATTGAAGGATATGTGGGAGGACATTTCCCATGAAAAGAGCCTCAGCAAGAAGTTGTACAGTTTCAGTCTGAAGATGTTGTCGCATCGAGAAATCGGAACGTACGAATGTTCTGACCGGTTGTCTTCAGCAAGTCTCTATGCCAAGTCCAGGAGTATCATTTGGGCGAGTCTTGGTCTTGCTGCAACGCGTAATCGAGTTCTCAAACCTGTGCGGGAAATTGAGTATTTGGCGGAAAAGGAGCCAAACAGTACCGACATTTTGAAGACAAACATGTTGGATACATATTATCCAAATCGAAGCAGTCACCTAGAGAATGTTTGTCTGTATGAGGTTCTGCAAAATTACATATTCAAGAGGAACATCAAAGAAGATACTGAGAAAGGAGTGTATGCTGTAATAGGAAGTGAGGGATGTCTGGTCAAGCAAAGAAAATGCCACTTGATAAACCATCGAAAATTGAGTGGCGAATCTCCTGAAAAAAAGGAGTTTTTCTATTTAGCACTTTTGCAACTTTTCAAGCCTTGGCGTGCAGAAGAGGAACTGCTTGGAGATTTCCTCTGTTACGAAGACTCTTTCAATGCCGCCAAGGAGACCATAGAATGTCCTGCTTTTCCCAAATATGTAGAAATGTTGAATGCGGAAATTGAGCAGGAAGCAACGATTGCAGCCGAGATTGCCAGAGACAGTTCTCAGGACAGTCAGAGTTCTGCTTCATTGAGTCAGGATCCACTAGGAGGACCTCTTATTGAAAATGAAGCTGCCACTGCTATGAATGAAGTGGAAAGAGCCATGGCACATGCTCAGGAGGATGCGGTTAACTTAGAAGAGTTGGAAAGGCAACTCAACGTTGAGCAGAGGAAAATATATGACGAAGTTACCATGCAAATTGATCATGGATTAAGTCATGATAAGAAAGAGTGCTCATGTACGTCGTTGAAGCCTGTCCGACTGTACGTGAGTGGAGAAGCGGGAACTGGAAAAAGTGTCCTCATTAAAGCAATTTCATGCTATTTGCAGGAAAGGACAGAGTCATCGCTGTCTTGTGTTGTCACTGCTCCAACTGGACTGGCAGCACATAATATTAAAGGGATTACTTTACATCGTTTACTGATGCTGCCAGTGGAGCATGACAACAAATTAGAATATCACAAGCTATCTGGAGATGCTTGTTTTGAAGTTTCAAGAATCTTGAGGAAAATGAAACTTCTTATCATTGACGAAGTAAGCATGGTTTCCAATGTCATGCTTGCCTTTGTGCATTTGAGGATGCAAGAAGTTCTCAAAACAGAGTATGATGTGTTATTTGGTGGCAAACACATCATTGTTTTCGGAGATCTTCTGCAGCTGACACCAGTGAAAGGGCAACCTGTGTTCAAAATGCTCACGCATGAAGATACCAGGAAGTGCCTAGGCAGCATTGGCAACGTCAATATATGGTTAAACTTCAATTATGCTGAACTGCATGAAAATATGCGTCAGGCGAAGGATGAAGTTTACAAGACTATTCTACAAGATGTTAGAATTGGAAAAGTGACTGAGCATGGGAAAGAAGTTTTAAATGCACGATTACTGTCAAATTTATATCCAGAACAAGATGTTGTGCCTGAGAATATTTTTCAGAAAATTACTGAAAAGAAATCTGGAATATGTTTGATGCCAACTCTTGCAGAATGTGCCAAATTTAACAACAAAATGTTGCATTTAGAAAAGCAAGAGATTGTGAAACTGGAAGCTATTGATAGAGTAGAGCATATGGGATCAACAATTATTTTGTCTGAGAATCTGAAAACTAAATTGGATTCATTAGAGAAGAGTATATCTAAAACTGCAGGTTTTGAAAAGACTCTGAATGTGTGCTTGAACTGCCGTATAATTTTAAGAAGGAATTTACATGTTGAAAGAGGTCTGGTAAATGGATCAATGGGTAATGTTGTTGATTTTGTGAAATACAGAAATAGAGATGGAATTGAATTTTTAAAAATTAAATTTGATGGCATTGAGGAAGTACAGCTAATTGCTCGTTGTTCTGCTAGATTTTTGCTTGTAAAAGACTTATATGTTCGCCGTAAACAGTTCCCTGTTTGCTTGGCATATGCGGTGACAATCCATAAATCGCAAGGTTTAAGTGTAGACAGTGCATTGGTGAATATTGGCAGTTCTGTGTTCAAGGAGGGTATGGCATATGTGGCATTGTCACGAGTTAGAACTTTATCGGGATTGTACTTGATTGAGTGTGATGTCAGAAACATTTGTGCAGATCTAGATTGTGTTAAGGAATACAATAGATTAAGAAGAGAGTATGCGCCACATTTGCCTCAGTTTCCTTTGTTTGAGAAACGTCTGGTAGGCCGGAAACGAAGAAATGAGAACAATACTGGGGAGGTTGTAGCAAAAAGACAAAAAGTGAATGAACCTAAAATTACAAGCAGAAACAAAGAGGATTCTGTTGAAGATGATGTTGGTTTTCAGTTTGAAAACAGTTCTGGTGTCAACTGCTATGCTAATGTAGTAATTAATGTTTTGTTTTCTCTAAAAAATGTAAAAGAAGAGATTGTGGTCAATTCTGATCAAAGATTTTGCGGTTTGTTAAATTCTGTGTTAGAGAAATGTACCACTGATAGAAGAAACATAGAAAGTGTGTCTGAAATTCGAAATCTGTTAGACAGATGTTCAGGCCAAACACAATTCTCTCAAAATATTCAGCAAGATTGTCAGGAGTTTTTAATGTATATGCTTGATGTATTACATGCTGAAGGTGTAGATGTAGATCAGCTGTTTGGGCTTTCTTATCAATGGCAGCATGACTGCGAGAACTGTATGATATCAAGTACTACTAGTGTAGACTCAGAAAGATTTATATATTTAACTTTGCCAGACAGTAAATCAGTCTCCTTTAATAAGCTAGTAAAAGCTGCTAATCACAACATGTGTAGCCAATGTAAATCTGAAATGATGTCCACATTATTTATACGAACATATGGCCAGTACGTCATTTTAATGTTCCAACGATGTAGGCCTGATGGAACAAAATTGACAACTTTAATAAAAAATGTTGTAGCTTCGCAGTTGTCAATATCAGGAAGGACTTTTGTAACTATAGCAATTATATATCATGACGGCCCTTCAATATCATCAGGACATTACACAGCTTATTTAAAGTCTAGAAATGGCTGGTCATTCTGCAATGATTCTGTTTTAATTTTCAAAAAAAAATTGCCGTATGACCTTAAAAACTCTTACCTGGTGTTTTTAAAACCAAAATTTTAGGGAAATAATCTCGGGTTGTGCTCTGTGGAATTTCAAGAAGTTCTAATGGCTCCTACACAATTTGGCCTTGAGGATAAGTGTAGTTCAGAGACATAACTTCTAATCATAGGACTGGACATCATGGAGATATATGTGCACTTTTAATGAGTTCAGAAAAACTGTTTCTTTTTATAAGCTAATTGAAGCAGCCAATCAAAACATGGAGTAGAGGGAATGTAAGTCTGCAATGCTGTCTACTGTTTTACATTGCTTTGTGATTAAAAGTGATGTAGAGAATTAAATAATTGTTGTAGTCATAGAGGTAGTGTAAGTCTGCTTCATATTAAGCAGTATCAGTGTCATAGGAAATGTAGAACATGACTGAGCAAGAAGGGGAAGATATTACTATTCCAGGATTGTGAAAATGATCTTCAACATTTTAATTCTGAAAGTTGCGGGAATGCCAAATGATGGGATTGGCTAACAAGAAATCCAAGAGTTATACATGGCTCTGACAAGATTTGGCCTTGTGGAATCTTGTGGTAGAGAGCAAGAAGTCATTTATTGTATGTAACATGTTTTTAAAAACGATGGAGATTTTCTTTCAGAAAGAGGTGGGCTGAAAGTAATAACAGCACAAAAGAGTGTAAGCTATTCATAGGACATCCTTGGACGTCATGGAAAGTAAGTTAACTTTAAGGAGTTCTGATTTTTGATTTCTGATGTTGTATGGGTTTTTTAAACACAATCATTTTGATTGTGTTTTTTTTTCCCCGCTGTTACATGATGAATACCTTCAAGTCACTGTTTTTAGTGAATTTTGATACATTCTGAGAACAGCAAAAATAAACCATTTAACATGTATAATTAATTCTGTACTGTTTGCATTTATGATGTATATGTAGAACTGTGTAGAAGGCATGGAGAAGGTGAGGCTTCTGTAAGTGTCAAAGTTGTTGCATGCAGTGCTGCACTTCTGCGTATTCTTTGATATGCTAGACTACATCTGCACAATGAGATACCTAAGCAAAGGAAACACAAGTGATGTGATTGTGAAATGAGCAAAATAAATTGCATGTATTTCAATTACATCACCTGTGTTTCCTATCATTACGAATCACATTGTGCAGATCAAGTTTAGGTCTGTCCAGGGAAACATAGGAGGTTTGGACTTTGTTGAAGATTGCAGTGGACATGACTCACTTCATTGGTAGACCTTCACATGTATTATGTCTTCTATTCTCTTCAACAACTCGAAATTTCATCTGCAACCCTGAGTAGGCCTCACCTGAAACAAAACTCTGGATAGTAGACATCTTATTGGCATCCTGAAGCAATTATTTTAAATTTTAGTGTCTTGCGACACTTTTCTGAGACAACAGCAATGCAAAAGATGCACCATGTTTTAAGATAGGCCTCACTTCATCTGCATCAAGATAGTGTTAGTTTAAAATGTATATCTTTAGGACTGTGTAGCTTCTGTAAGTGTCAAAGTTATTGAAAAACTGTTTGTCCTTCAATCTTTGCCCTTGTCTTTTGTAATTTTTTAATACATGTTTTTATATTTTTCAAATGTTTGTTCTCTCTTTCACAGATTGAAAGTATAAAAATAAAAAGTGAGGAATTTAACGACAATTATAAGGTAAGTATTTTGTACTCTTTTCGTTATATTTCTATCACATTGAACTACTATTAGTTCCACTGCTTCATTTCTTTAATCTTCAGTTTCCTGCCTTTGCTACTTCCCTCATTCCTTTATCTATTAACTACTTACTCAACTCCTTCCACTCTTTTTCTCAGTCCCTCTCTTCTCATAGTTCCTCACTCTTGTTCACTCACTCCGTCTCTATTACTCTTAGTGTCTTTGACTGATCACTGTATCACTATTTGTTCATAATGCTTTCTCTGTGTAGTTGAAGCACACTAAGGGGCATATTATGAATGCAGCCAATAAAATTATTGCTCTTTATATTGGCAGAAAACTGGTGCAAAAGCGGCTTTAGCGGCAGTTTTCTGCCGCAAAAGCAGCTTTAGCGACACATTTCTGCCGATAAAAGCTGCAAAACTTTTATTGCCTATGTTGATAATATGCCCCTATGTTATTTACATTAGGGCTATATTGTCCAGTATAACAATCAAAATTGCTCTCCAAAGACACCAGGCAAAGCAGACGCTCCCTCAAACAGATCACCAAGCGCAATTTACCCTACTTACAATCTAGCCTGTTCTCTGTCGAGACTTTAGCAATCTTTAGAGCACAAGATAAGATTTTTTTACATGGAAGAGCCATACGTATTGCAATTCTACTTAAGAAACAAGCATTGGCATAGACAATAGGTCTCGCCTTTGGGACTTTATACGTGTTTAGCCATGCAACAGTTGATGTTGCTGCACCAAGGATATTATGCTGCATAACTAAAGACTTAGAAGGTCCCAAAGTCGATACCTATTGGCTATGCCAATGCTTGTTTTTCTTTCACTTCGTTATCTATTTTGTTTTTCACAATTATACCCTCTTCTGTCTGTTCTTTGGTAAATAGATCTATTAAATAATATCTCTTCTTTACTCCCTATAGCTGTCTTTCTTGAAACATCACTCTCTGTTTACTTTCCTTATACTTACTCTTTTTTAAAAAAAAAAATTTTTTTTTGGTTAGCTCCCGGTACGCGTACCGGGAAGCTAAACCGGAAGCGAACCAAAAGAAATAGAGCTTGCCAGAGTGCTAAACATTCTAGCAATTTTTTTGGAAAGGGAAGGTAGTTCTGAAAAGAACTTTTTTTTTTATATTTTTGTTGTTTTATATTTTTTTTGTATTTTTTTTGTATTTTTTGTTTTTTTTGTATTTTTTGAACGATTTTATATTTTTTTTGGTTTTTTTGGGGGGGGGAAACAACAAAAAACAGGCGTTGAAAAGGGCTCAACAGGAGCAAAAAAAAATTACTGGGGGCGGTTAGGGCAATCATGGTGTTCATACGCCAGGTTCAGTGCATTGATGCTCATGTTGCCACAAGCTAATAATCCACGACAGCGCATACATAAGTGTATCATGTTCCCAAAATTGGGCTGGATATTTGGCACAGTTTCCCGTGCCTCCTCTGGTGATAAAGAAACCGATGTTGCTGGTCTCGTCACAGGAGTTGGTCGAGGATTGTCCATCATATCCCTTAATTCCGCCCGGCTGTAATTTAAGGGATGTTTCCTTGTCATATGCCTATGCATGGTATGATTACCGTAGCTGTATTTTTTGTCCGTCCCTCTGGACAATTGTTCCTTGCATATGAGGCATGTTGCATACCTGGCATTGACCTTTTTTTGGCCACGAGGGATGGAAAAAAACTGCCAGATGAAACTGGGTTTCTTTCTAGAAAAACCCCGGGGCAACTCTTCAAGAAATTGTGGTTGTTCTCCCTCCTCATCCATCTCTTCATCTTCCTCCTCAGTGTTGATAACCACTTGGGGAGGTGGTCCTCTCTTCCCATGAGGAGGTGGAGGTGGTGGTGGGGGTGCACCAGCTGAAGCAATCAGTGAAGCCATTTTCATAAAATCAAAATAGGTCTTCCAAGAAGCAAAATAGGTCTTCCTCTCACAATAATGAAAGTCAGAGTGAGGAAAGAAGGAGTGGTTTTCATCATTTGGAAAAAACAATACTTCTCAACCAATGAAAAGTGTTATTTTTAGGTCACCTGACCTAGCCTTCCATAATTATGAAACTAAAAGTGAAATGAACCAATGAAAAGCTTTATTAACAAGTCACATGACCTCTAACTTTCATGTTACGCGCTGCGGAACGCTCCCCGGTTAGCTTCCGGTTCGCTGCGCTTCGCGCCTCGGTCCGCGCCCCGGGACACTTCCGGGTGCGCTAACGCGATACGTCACAAGACGCATTTCGCGGCAACGCGATACGTCGCGCTTTCGCGCCGCGGATCGCTTCCGGGAAATTGCGTTTCGCGCCTCGGTCCGCGCCCCGGGGCACTTCCGGGTGCGCTAACGCAGTACGTCATAAGACGCATTACGCGGCAACGCAATACCGTCACTATGTTGATTTGTTACCGGTTCGCGGACGGGATCGCGGAATCGAATTGAGCTAACTGGAAGCTTCCCGGTTAGCGGACCGGGAGCGAAACAAAAAAAATATTTAAAAAAAAATTATTAATATCATCATTGATGTGACCATTGATGTCAAATGAGATATCATCAGTGATGTCATTTGAGATGTCATCAGTGATGTCATCAGTGATGTCACTGACCATGTCATGAATGATGTAATATGTGACATCATCAGCAGTGGATTGCGGGTGCGCGATATATAGTTAGTGCAACTAACTATATATGGAATTTCAATGGTTTTGTGTGAGTAAAATAAGGTTTTCTAAATGCTAATTCCTAACTATATATGGTCTATAACCTATGGTTTTTTCAGTGAATTTTCAAGGTTTTGTAAATGCTAATTCCTAACTATATATGGTCTATAACCTATGGTTTTTTCTGTGAATATATATATATACACACACACGCGGTAATTTTTATGAAATTATAATTGATTTTACAAATGTAAATTTTGTAGATCGCAAATGAAATTAATAAATATACATTCATATATTTAGAAATCCACACCAAAAATAAAAGGGGGATCAATACAAAATGCATTCTAATGTTGTGGTGTTGTCTAATAATAAGGTATTTAAAAAATACACACCATAAAGTTTCTATGTAATTAAAAAAACAGAAATGTCACTTCAATCACTACACTTCAGTCATTAACTGAAAAGGAAAACCTAGCTTGTGTTTAAAAAAAAGAAGTTAGGCAAAATAGCATTTCAATGTTAAACATGAACCTGTTCCTCTGTTAAGCCATGCAGCTGGCTGTATAGGGACAGGGCCTCAGTAGCCAGCCCCTCTGGGGAGACGTTTGGGGCTGTCTACTGCTTTTCCTTACATTGGCTCCCAGAGGTCAGAAACAGCAGTCAGAAAGTTGAGGAGGTGTGGTTTGTTGCACTGTTAGGAGGCAAGTGAGCTTTTTTCAAAATGCTGCATACATCTACAGAACGTGCAAGATTATCAAAGGTGATGTCGTGAAGTTTTCCACGGGTCAACTACCTTTGACTCTCGTCTAATTGGAAATGTCTTTACAGTGAGGTCAGGCATCCGCCATTTTAAAAGTAGTGTGTTTGTGAATGTTAAGTGCGTCACCACTACTCAAAATGGTGGCTAGTTTGCGTACATATAAAAATGCTAAGGCTATTGATTTGATTTGATGAAAAAGTATTATGTAGTGCATTACTGTGCTTGAATGAGATAGCTGAAAGGCTTTGTTTACACTCTTGATGTTGGAATTTTTGATAAAAAATATAAAATAATAAAATACACATGTGAAAAATGTAATTGTATTTATTTTTAAATTAATTAATGTTAAAAACTAAATGAAATGTGTTTTATTTTGAGAATATGTTTGCAAAAATAAAAATATATATGTATTTCTAATGCAGGCATATGAACCTAAGGAGACTGAATAGATGACAGCCTTAAGTTATGAGACCATTTTCCTCACACGGTATGTAGCTGCTGATGTGTATTATCATGTGTTTCCTGCATGGCCCATTGTAGTTTTCTCTATGTTAGTCTAATTGTGCACATTGGAGGCCGCATTTTCATTTGCACACATTGCTATATAAACATGCTTGCTTTTATCCCACATTTTACTTTCACGTGAAGCCTGCATATGTTTTTGTGCTCTATTCTTTTCCTGGGATTTAGTCATAGTCAAGGTCAAACAACAATGCTTCTTGTTATTCTCTCTGGTCAGGCACTAAACCTAGACATAACACAAGAATGCAGCTGCTGTTTATGAGCACACGTCTTGTCACATAACTGCGAAAAGGAGTTTAATAAATGCACACACATGAGTGAGGGTTCCGTGGCAAGATAACTACATCTGCCGAGATTTAAAATGTCCAAATGTATATGCAAAGGTAAGGAGTCTTCTACTAATCCCAGAGATCTTTGATATATAATCGTCTAGCTTCAATAGAAGGGAGGGGGGTTTAGGATATTATGTGTTATAACATGGCTTATAACATGAAAGGTTTTTAATGATGCATGGTTTATTGACCATGCTAACATTAATTTTAGTAAGCATTTTTTTCTAATTGTGGCACGAATGTGCATTTTTTTGTTTTATTGTGGATGAGTAGGAGTGGGAGAGTGAAAGGGTGTGTCCTGTTACCGCGATCCCCAAGAGGATGGAGGATGTTGTGTTCTCGTGTTCCAATTCACTTGTTTCTCTGGTAAGGTTAGGGGGAAAGTGAGGCACTAAAATTAGTCAGATTCAGGATCATAGATACTGAGTTAGTATGATGACTCAGTCCCTACATGCCAATGGTCTATGATCCTAAGTATAGTTCTGTTCCTGAGCAGAATCCCTGCAACAGTATTATCATTGAGGAAAGCACTTCTTGTAGCACACCACTTACAATTGATTGTGACATTCCAGCAGATACAGCAACAGTGTATCAGAATGGTCCCGTGGCCACAAATGGGAGTTCAGAATGGTCCCGTGGCCACAAATGGGAGTACTGCCATTATTTGTACTATTTATGTTATTGATGAGGGTTTCCATTTGTGAGGCAGAAGATCTGTCTCTAGATGGTGACAAAAATCAATACACGGTTGCTACATAATCTGATTCTTTTGATTATCTCCCATTCTTTCAAAGTGGCAAGGTCTGGAACTGTAAATTAAAATAGTATATTTAGTTTTGAGAAAATGCATTGCTCAGAATATATTACAAACATTCCTTTATTTCAAATAAATCAAATACCAGTTTTTGATTTGTGGTTTTTAGTTATTTTTTGTCATTTTTAAAAAATGTGGAAAAAATTACCTACATGTAATTCTTGTATGAATTTGCAATCTCTTTTTATTTAACATTTTAAATGTATGATGGACCTATAAAAAGTGAACAAATTGAGGAACGAAATACAACAGAAGTCTTTGTTATGTTTTTTAATTTAACAAAACAAAATAAACTAAAACAGGACGAAAACAAATAATCAAACAAAAAACATAATAAATCAATCATGGGGAATAAAACTAGTTCTGAAAAGCCAAAATTGTTTGAAATCCAATGTACAAACAACAACTGGCATCAAAAAGGTAAATGTGTCCAGTGGTGGAGGTCTTGCCATCCTCACCTAGTGGTCAAGATGAATGTCCCCACCTGAGGGGGACTGTTGAATCCACAATTGCAGGACCTGAGGTGGGTGGAGGTGTTTCCTCTTTTGGCAGGGCCTTCCATGGTTGAGGCAGATGTAGTAGGCCCAAATGTGTTGGACCACGGAAAGAGGAAGATGTTGCTGGAAATGCCCTGAACATATGGGCAAAACAATCATGCAGAACCCAGGATAGGGAACCCAAATTTGAGTTGAGATTTTCCATCAGAACACTGTGCTCCCTCTGCAACTGCTCCATCTCCCGAAGCTCTGTAATGACCTTTCCCATAATTTCTTGGAACTGATTATGAGGTCTCAAGACTTGCTCCTTGGTAGTCTGGCGGACAGTGAAGCCAGTGGCCTCACTTTTCCAGATCACAGATTCACTCCCATGATCCCTACCCCCAATAGCCTGTGTCCTAGACCCAGTGTGCCCCATCCCCATGGGTCCTGGCTAAAGTGGAGGTGGTGGTGGTGTTGGAAAAGTAGCAGCCAGGATGGGGGCCACAAGATTGGGTTGATGTTCCTTTGGATACTGGAAGTGGAGGTGTGGTAACAGCTGGGGTGGGAGGTGTAGGTGTAGGACAAGTAGGACTCACTGTATCTGTCTGCCCAGGTATACCAGATGGACCAGTCTGCTCCTCATCAACCATACTTGCAGGAGTGGATTCCTCACTGAAGGCTAGTTCCTGCTCTGGAGTGGTGGTATTGTCAGTGCCAATAGCAGATGGTTGTCCACATACTCTGGGTGTTGAACCTATTATAAATAAATATATACATGATTTTAATAATCTGGATGGTACATCAAATGAGCCTGTAGGAAAAAGTGAAGCAATCTAAAAGGAAAAAGGTCTTTAATATGATAAATATACCTTTAAATAATATTATGATAAATTACAAAAATAAATTAAATTACAGACAGAACAACTGTTAATAAGCATGTAAAATGATGTCTCATAGTGGAAGAAATGGGAAGTATACGTGAAATGTAGCACATATTCAACACAATACAGTAGAGAGGAGAAATGCAAAATAAACCATTCCAAAGTCTAGCAGTGTAAAAATCTCTAAATTAAACAAGTTAGAAGGGTAAATAGCAGTAGTCATCATATAATCATATGAACATTACAAAGTATAATTTTTATCAAAGCAACTTATATTCAGCCCACAACATAACATACGTAATGGCCGACTACAAGTCTGGTGTTCCTACAATGGATGATGCAATGCTCCTTCTACTGTAGGACTGCCAAAGCAGTTGTCTAACCACCTGCGATATTAGGACGTCAATGCTGGTCTGGCTGGTGGCCATGCAGCGGTCTGACAGCGGCGGCCCGTTAGGCTCGTAGAAGACCCAACATGCAGACCACTGTTCTCAAACTGCGAACTGTACCTTCCTGAATGGTGTGGCATGCAGGCCACACCATTCAGTAACTGAGGGTGTACTACATGTGCCCCCTCACATGCACGCCCTAGGCCCCTCGATGAAAGGGGGTCCTGGGATGGCCCCTTTAGTTGCCTTACCACCACCCTTTTAATGGCAGGCTCACTGTCATGAAAATAGTGGTGGTGAGGCAACTCAGAATATGCTTGACTGTGCCGCTGCGGCACAGCCAGAATATTTTTGCCTCTGACACAGCAGCCCTGTAGGTGATCAAACTGCTGTAGTTGTAATACTGCGGGCAGTCCCGCAGTGCCGCTGTGGTCAGACCACCACCACTGGTTCGGCAGTCCCATGGACTGCCAAACTCATAATCAGACCCTTAAAGATATTTGATTCCACATATTTTGATTTGACATCAATTCAATAAAAATTAAAAGAAAGTGACAATTTATAAAATGTTCATTTTAAAACATAGCATAAAATAAAGATTGATAGATACATACCACTACTATATGTGAACATATGAAAGGGAAAAGAGAATAAAAAAAATAACATTCCGATAATATTTTCACCAAACAAAACACAAGGCATGATAGTATTTGTGGTCATTTCAAGTACACATTAACATCTATTGCAAAATTGGAAGTTGAACATACCTAATGAAGTATATGCAGTGAAAATGAACAGACATTTACAATGTAAAGCTTTTGCAACCTGTTGCTATGCATCCTCTCCATAGTACCCAGTTTCCTGCTGCTCAGACAGCGTGAGTGTGTTGGAATGTTGATAAGTGCTTGGTTGGTACAAATGTTAGTTTGAGAGATTGGGTTGAGCAGATAGGATGCTTCTCCTGGTGGGGCATTTACCATCTTACTTATAACCTGTAACTAAGACTTATCTTATTCAATAAACCTATATCGAATAATCTACACAACTGGATACCTGACTTGCTATTTACAAGAAGGTATCTTCGTTTAAAACACAAAGATAAAGGATTTTGAATATATTGGGAAATCTCCTGTAAGCAACAAAGTCAAAGTAAGTGAAGACTTGTGAATAATTAGGGCCATATATACAAACACATTTTCCTATAGAGACAGAATGGGTAAAACCCTTTCATACATCTGGCCCTAAATGCCTTATGCCCCACCAGTGTCTTGATCACCAGGCACGTTAAGGAAAGCAAGAGTGACCCCCCCTACTCAAAGAGACAGGGTACCAGTGAATGGTTTCAAAATTCAATTACTCTTGAAGTGTTTACATACAAATTCTCAACTCACACACCATGAAGCAATCAAACATTTCACTCCACCAGCCTTGAAAGAGAAGGGCAAAACAGTCATTGGTAACAGTTAATCTGAAGGAATCAATAACCATAAATAAGGAGCATTGATGCCTTTTGGTGGTGCAAAGCAGGGTCAAGCCACCTTCCTCATGACAATAAAATATCTACCCCTCTTAACAAATGATCCAGGAGATTCGCCTGTGTAAAGACATAGAGCAGATATAAACATAAATCGACTTCCTTACATTCACTACATTTATTAAATCACAATTTCAGGGTTCGATAAAATTTCCCTATAAACACAAATGCTATAGGATATTTACCTGTGTAAAGACATAGAGTAGATATAAACTTAAACCCACTTTCTTACAATCAATACATTTCCTAAATCACAAATTCAATGTTCTATAAAGTTTCCCTATAAACACAGTATATCTTTATTTATTTATTTCTTAACAAATGGACTGAGAGCTTCTCAACACATAGTTCCCCCACCTTTTGCATAGAACAACACATGCATTTGCCGCAAGCAACCTGATCAGGACTGGGAAAAGTGTTAACAATCATTCCCTCAATCAAACCACATACCAGTCGTTTAAGGAACGTTTCACAAATTCTAGACTCACCTATTATACGGGTAAAGCTAATATTCACAGTTTTTCTGGCTGTTCTCAACTTTAAAAAATAAAGAATCAGTAGTCAATTGTGGTTAAAAACCTAAAGACATGGATGACAGTTAGTCCTAATCTCATAAATGATGGTCCCATCTCCTTTTTAAAGAAGGAATTGTAAACAAGAATCCAATTATGTAATAAACCTACCTCTGATAAATTCCCACAAGAAGGTGTGGAAAGCATTCTAAAATAGTTGTGCCCAACTATTCAGTCGAGGTCTTCGTGTATCAATGC
Organism: Lissotriton helveticus; assembly: GCF_964261635.1. Classification (NCBI taxonomy): domain Eukaryota; kingdom Metazoa; phylum Chordata; class Amphibia; order Caudata; family Salamandridae; genus Lissotriton; species Lissotriton helveticus. The sequence goes on from NC_136063.1 coordinate 2,058,180,783, forward strand.
TATCAAAAATAGAATAGGGAATTGCTTTTAAAACCTTAAAAATAAACAATATATTCCTAAAAAAAATAACACAGTTATGAATACATAAAAATCTCAAAAACACGGGAGGGAGTATCCACAGGACACAGTGTCCTAGTGACTCATAGAAGTGGAGAGAGATATATAGTAAAGAAAGAATTCTTTCTTTGTTTAAGAAACCCCTCACTCACCAACCTGGTTGGTGACATGCCTAATCATAGGGGTCCACCACGGTGGCTGAGTGCTTTGTCTGGTTTTTTTTTATAGTGTGATGGTGTAGTCAATTAGTACATTTAAAAATTGTCTTTGTAGTCCACCCTAAAATTTATTTTGGGGTCACAAGACAAAGATTAAAACCTGGTGGGATACTTGTATTGGCCTTACTGACCAGGAAGTATCGGTGTATTTGTGAAAAAAATTGTGGTCAACATGTTTCAACCTCAAAATAAAATTGCAAGGTTTTCATCAGGACCAAGTGTGTGAAATGGGCGGAATATGCACGCTAAGGCGCACCTTACCCTGATTCAGCCAATGGCCAGACCGTGTATTTGAGGTTCAGCAAACTTCCAGCCTTCTGTGTAAACAAAAGATTATTTCTGAAAGAAATAAAGCAAATAAAAAGTGCACAATTACATGTGTTTCTTCATTGTAAACATTCCGAGTTATCAACTCTCCATGGTTCAAGGATAGGAGATCTTGAACCTCCACACACACTAGATGTCGTAACTCAGTGACATATTGTGCTTGCATGCACGTTATGATGCAGTTTTGCAAATCAGGGTTTTTTTCTTTGACCCTCACACACAGTACACACCCACTCGCATTCTCTGTGATAAGTGGGTGTCATGCACCTCCTTGTATCACAGGAGTGCATTGTGTAGTGGCTAAGCAATAATGTCTTAGACATGCATCACAAGTATTGCTTCAAACAACTTTGAAGTGATCATGCACTTGGGGTGACAGACAAGGGAAAGGGGTCGGTGGGAGAACCAAAGTACCAAAGTACTTTCAACAACCAACAGAAGAGCAAAAGAACTTACTGGAAACTAAATTACGTTTCGCCCCATGGAATCCGTGGGGTGGCTGTTTACAGAAGCATTCTGTGAAGCAAAAGGGGCGAATTTAGTTCAATAGGTAGATACGCTCTATGTCAGGATGGCGCTGTATTTGTACCTGTAGGGATGGGGACAAAATTGCATTGTTGTCAGATGGTTATACATCATGGCAGTGCCCACCCGCTTCCATTCTGCACTCACGTCTTGTAACACTGAAGCCCCTCGGAACAGTCAGTCCTCACGGATTCCCGAGGATGCCTGAAATGTATTTCCGTGGCCTTAAATGTTGGTTTGTTACCTTCAAGCTTCTGCCCACATGACTCGCTGTACTGTCACATGACCACGAGTACGTGTGGAGCAAGGGGGCGGTGCTATGGACCCTGGTGTGCAGGGGATGGAGGGCAAATTCCTAGCCTCTCAAAGGTAGTGGATGCGCTAACTTTATTACTTTACCAAGCGGACACAGTGTGTGCTAGTCCCATGCCTCACTCCTCACTATATAAGTTAGGCAATGTAGTGTTGTCTCTAATGCAGTGTGTCTTTCTTTCTTTTAATGTTATGGAGTTGTAAATTCAGAAATGGGTGAAACACCTAATAAACCATCAGGGTGAATTATTAGAAATCCTATCTATAATGGCTCCTAAATGTATCAGAATAATGCCGACCAAGGGCGGGACAAGGTTGTGTGTAGGAGCTCATCAAAGGTAATCAACCCTGTGTCTGTACTATTCATCTCTGCCTTACAGTGTTCCAAGGTATATTATCATTGAGCCCAATGATGTTGGTGACTGTAAACCCAACGTTGTTCTTTTTTAAATAGTCGTTGCGCTGTTTTCTGTCCAGTTTTTACCACTTCTATCACAGTCCATCTCATATCATTGGTGGTGTGGTTATTTGTGAAGAAGTGTTCTGTCAGTTTGGTAGTCACTTTCTTGCACCTGATTGTATTGTGGTGTTCGCAGATTCTTTGCTTTACCTTCCGTCCTGTCATGCCCACATAACGTAGACCGCATGAACGTTATCAAGTACACTACATTGCTGCTGCTGCAGTTTGTGTGGGCCCTTTGAGTCCACAGTTTGTCTTCTTCCAAATTGAGTGTTTTGGTTAGTGTAGTTAAATGACAAACACTACAATTGCCACAAGGGTAGTGATCAGTTATTTAGATGAGGAAACTTGATTAATGCTACAAATGTCCTAAAAATTTTAAAAGAAAAACATTTATATATGGGTTTCTATGTTTACAAAAGGTGCAAAACACATTAGCAACCGTTAAATTAAAAGCAAACGTGACATGTAAGTTTAGTGACACTTTCAAAAGTAGTCTCTACTCCACCAGGGATTCCTGCCAATAATCCAGGACGTAGGATCTACAAAACCTTCTCTACCCAGAGAAAATGTTGTGTGGGGTCTGGGAGAATCACCACCATTCCTCTGGGCCTCCAGGTGATGCTCCAAGGCCCGGGAACACACTCTCCTCCCCAGGTATTTCCACCTCTTCCTTATTTATTCTTGTGTGCACAGGCTGTATGCTACAGCATTCACTCTGCCAACTATTCTGGCCCACATTTGCATTTTCTGAGCTACAATTGTATTTTGTACTTGGCCTCCAAACAATTGTGGCTCTTCTCTGATAATTTCATACATCATGACTTACAATCCTCCCTCAGCAAACTGTGGTTTTCTCCTCCCTGCCATTATGAGATAATAAACTTAAAAAAATGTAATAACCCTCAATATAAGAAATAAAACAAAGGGAACATGAACAAGGTTAAAGAAAGCAGAATAAAATACTGACTTCACTGAAAAAGTGCTCAGATAACAATGTTCTGCTGCACTCCAATAGCCAAGGATCATGATCTGAAATTAATGTGTTTTATAGTGTGGTATGCAGGTGAAAATAATCAGGTGTGTAATGCTAGCATTCAAGCAAAAGCCACAGAAATAGTACAATGTTGAACATGTCGTGTGACGGAATCACTCCATCTGCAAACCAACACTAGGACAACACCTTCACAACTGTGAAATCTAAATATGCTCAGCCTCATCTTGCCACCCTAACAGCAATGGAGAAGTGTTAGCCAGCAAAGGAGTCTGCCACATCAACAGGGGTGAGCCATTTATGCAACGGAAAACAGTCTGTCAACGCACATGGTGGACCAGCAAGCCACCATCTAAGTACGGCAGATGGGAATCTGTACTTATAAACGCTGCAATGTAGGTACGGCAGGAGTCCCACCAACATCTAAATCAGGCCCTTAGTAATATTGAGGTTGTTACCTCATATAGTGGAATAAGTTGTTAAGAGACATCAACATCATCAGCAAAAGCAGTGAATTTAACTTTAGTTCCTTTATGCTTAGAACTCATACTCATAATGACGCAATTCATCCTGCTTGCATAACTAAGAGTAATTTGGGGGTAAAAAACCTACTGCAAGAACACAGTTAGCCATTCCTGTTCACTAATTGTGTTCTCCTGCATTTAACGCTGGTTCGTAGTGCAAAATGTATACTTACGTCCATTTTGGATGCAAGGGTACATTTTGTAAAGTAACACTTTGTAAAGTAAATAGCGCTAAATTCTGGTAATAAGTTGTGGAAAATCCTACCTCAAGAGCACATTTTCTTATTTTATCACCAATATTTCTTCCTTTTCAAAGTATAGCTTATAATGTTGCTTAAAGCCAGATAGTTCGGTAGGGGTGACTAGTATTAAAGGGATAGAGAGAACAGCATCAAGAATGCCCATAATATGTGACGGACAGGGCCCGATTATGCTGGGAGTGGTTAGCATTCCATCAAGAACGTATGCAGTATTTCAAGGATGAACCACTATTAAGCCATGTATATTCCATCTGGAATCATAAATGGTTGCTCTATGTCGAAAAGAGTTTCTGCTATGCAGAGACAGACATGTTCACAATACATCAGGTATGGATGCTTTTAGACCACAACAAGATCGCCCACCCCTTGTACACACCCTTAGTCCCCAGTAACCACCTGTACCTATAATTACCTCTTCACCACTACAAACAGAGATGAACATACCTGTTTATGCATACCAAGTATATCTCTCACTCTCTCTCACACACACACAAGCTCTTCACCCCCTCGTAATTTACCTTCACAGGTCCAGTGGCAATGCATTCAGTGTTTCACTTCTCAACAGATATCCTATTAGTCCGTGATTCTTGACAGCAGTAACAGGTGCATGCAGTCAGGTTTGGTAGTTTTCACTGGTCCAACTTATCTTGCCCAATACCTTAGCTCCACAGCCATTCAGAAGAGGACGGAGGGATCACGGGAGTACCGTTGCTTTCAATGCACCTAACTCAGGCAAGATGAAGGCACGTATAGAGGGAAAGTGATACCTCATTAAACAAGTTGATTAGCCAAGCTAACGGCCAGGCTTTAGGTAATCAGCTTTCCTAATTAGTTTCTCCAGTGGCAACTGAAAAGGGTGGGGTACCATTTAATATGTCCCAATGTGCCCACCACCAACGTTATAACGATTATAGCCCATTAAATGCCTATCACAGAAAATATACCTCCTGTCACAAAGAGAAAGGCACGGGTCCCAAGAGCAGCATTTTGCATCTGGCTAAGTATGAGGAATTACCAACTACACAATAAAACACAACATAACATATGACTTGACTTTAACCACTCTAACATGCACCTGGAAACAATCCTTTCAACCATGTGAGCCCTGTTACCCTATAACAACAAACATAACCCCATTCAGGTTGGGAGGTGCTGTAAAACTTGAAAGCCTCCCATTATCAATTACTCCACAGAGATAAATATTATAACATCTACATCCACAGCGGATTGGCCTACAGGTTTCAAGGTTAACACGCCTGAAAAGAAAACCCTTAGTCTCTTAATATGAGACCCACTCTCTCTAGAGCTGAGTATAGCCAATGACATTCCCTCTGCAGAGACTGGCTATTTGAAAAATTCATAAACTGCAAACTTCTAACATGTCATAACATTGCATTGTTCTATCATGTATATACTGATAGTGCAGGAGAATATTCATTTAGCAGCATAGGGACCTAATTTGACTTGGATAGTAGGGCAGAGGGTGCTCATCCTTTATAGATTATATTCTGGTCTCAAGATCTCTGTTAAATAAGATAGCTGGTGCAGGGATTGAATGGAGCGGCTTCAGCGACCATAACCCCCTGGTCCTGGAGATGTTGTATAGGGTGGGACCAAAACATAGAGCTCAACTCACATTCACAGAGAGGGCAACAGATCAGGGCAGGAGACTAAAGTGGTCCAAAATTAATGGGGATAAGTTTTACAAGGACCTGGTGGACGCCGGCAACTTGGCCATCAACGACTGTTTAGACACAGAGGTCCACGGATTGAGGCTCCTGGAGGCATTCGATCAGATTGCCAAGTTGATCGACGGCCTATTAAAGACCCGTGTGCCCTTAAAGAATTACGGGAACCCTCAATGGTTCGATAAAGACTGCTCCAAAGCTTTGAGGGAGCTGAAAAGCTGCCTTAAATCTAAACCAAGGGTCCCTCATAAAGTGAAGGTGTGCAGAGAAAATTATAAAAAAGAGATTAAGAGGAGGAAACTTGTCTTGCAGGCAGAAGCGTGAGCAGAGTTAAGAGAAGTAGGGGAAAGAAAGGATCTAGCGGGTTTCTGGAGGATTATCAATAACCCAACCTTCCAGGAAAAAGATACCCCGGAGATAGGGGCTAATATCCTCCCTGAACAGTGGGTTACCCACTATAGGAGTCTGTATAATCATGAGTCTGGTACTACCGTAGAGTTATCGGCTATTTTAACTCAGGCTCCATCGGTTGAATTCACCATTAAGGAGATCACCGCAGGGATTCAGGGTCTGACTAAAAATAAAGCCCCGGGGCCCGACGGGATTCCCCCAGATTTGTTTCTGAGTAATACTGAATTTTGGGCCCCTTTAATGACAAGGGTCATTAACACTGCTATAACCTGCGGCCTGCCCCCGTCCTGGTCAACAGCAGTTATTGTGCCGATTTTTAAGAAGGGCAATAGGGACGACCCCAAGTGTTATCGCCCGATTTCCCTTATTGATGTGTCAGCAAAACTTCTAGGAAGGGCAATTCTTAACAGACTGTCCGAGTGGACCGAAGAAAATAACATCTTCTCGGACACTCAATACGGATTTAGGACAGGAAGGTCCACTAGTGACCAATGCCTGAACCTGTATATGCTAACTGCCAAATACACCATGGCGAGTGATGAACCGATTTATATGGGTTTCATGGATTTGGCAGCAGCATTCGATCACGTTAATAGGGAGAAATTGTGGGGCATGATGTTTAGTATGGGGATCGAGAGTGGCCTAATTAGCATTTTGAGGGAACTGCACAGTGACACCACGGCTAAGGTCCGCTATAATAGGGAGGGGGGATTGACTAATTCATTCCCCTGTATGAGCGGAGTTCGGCAAGGGTGCATCCTTGCCCCTTTTTTGTTTTCCCTGTATATTAATAATTTGGAGCAGTTTTTGTTAGGTTTAAAGGCTGATTGCCCAAGGTTCGGGTCGCATCATATTCCTGTTCTGCTTTACGCAGATGACGCGGTGCTGATTGCACGTACACCTAGGAGCTTACAAATCTTGATTGATGGATTTGTTAAGTTCATGGGCACCCTGGACCTTTTTGTTAATCTGGGTAAATCTTATGTGCTCCTGGCGGGGAAAAAATCTACCCCCAAATTTATTTATACAATAGGGAGTCACATTGTAGAAGAGGTCAAAACGTTTTCCTACCTCGGTGTAACATTTGATGGCGCCTTACAGTTTGATTCCTTGGTGGAGGAGCGTTGTGGTAAAATGATCGCATCTAACGGGGCTATAGCCAGCTATGGCAGGAGGCTAGGAAGATGGTCCCCGGAACAGGTGATGAACCTATATAGCTCTATATCATGCTCCAAAGTTATGTATGGGGCAGAAGTATGGGGCTTCGTTAATACCACAAGAATCCAACGAGAAGAAAACAAATACTTGAAATCAATCTTGAGGGTACCCCAAAGCACCGCTGGATTAATTGCCCACAGGGAGCTAGGGAGGCCATATATAGAAGACCTGATAAAATTGAGGCCCATAGTAGCCTGGTTAAAAATCTGGGTAAATCCTGATGCGTCACTTAGTAAAGAAATCTTATTGGATTGTTTGAAGAGGGACAAATGCATGCGTATCCCTTGGCTCCATTATGTGAAGAATACTCTGGAGGAACTATGTTTTGGGAACCTCTTTACTGACCCTGCAACAATTGTAGCCCAGAATATGTCGCAAGTAGGGAAAATTTTTCTTGAGCGGAAAAACCTACGCAGAGCTGAGGCGGAAGGGTGTAAAAAGACAGTGAGGGCCCACAACCTAGTGAAGAGCGTGGAGGGCATGGAACCATACTTGTACCTCATGTATAATGCACAGGACAGGTTCTTGATGTGCCGTTTCAGGCTGAGCCTACTCCCATTTATGTTGGCATCACCAGCAGGATTCGCTACACCAATTGAACAGAAGGGGCCCTGCGGCTGCGACAACAGGTCTCCGCAGGACTCCCTTCACTTTGTTTTACTTTGTCCCTTTTATACAATGCCCAGACGCAGATTCCTTGTAAACCTCTTAAAAAAAACAAATTGGCCCACGCTAGGGAGGCATTAGTATTTTTACAGAAAGCCTCGGACCCCTTAACATTATGTAGTATTATGAATTTTATTAAGGTAGCAGTCCGTTTAAGACACACTAGGGGAGAAGAATGAAATGTCTCAAATTTTATGCTTTTAAGTGTTATATACTGTTTCATCATTTGTATTGTTTGTACTTTATGCTCTGTTTATATTCTGCACAAAGGATCTTGGAATGTTTAATAACTTTTTATTATGTATATACGTGTGTGCTTTTATGGTGTTTTTTAATCACCGAATAAAGATTCTTTGAATTGAATTGAATTGACTTGGATAGTATTGAAAAATATTCTAGTTTCTCAAGAAAGTGCGGAATCTAAAAGCTAATCCTACAGGAAAATTCGGTGCACCATATAGGAATGCTATGCTGGTGCACATTTCATGGGTTAACTAGCTGCCAGATTGAGCCCTCCCTCCAGAAATCGGAGGGGTTTCATTACAACCAAATTCGAAATCAAGTCTCAACCTTCCATTTGAAGGATTGAAAACCGGTTTGAGCCAAGATCACAAGAGTTTACTGTCAGATGGAATAGAAATCATAGGATTTCAGGCTGAGTATGTTAATCCGTGGACGTCTGACAAAGTAATGTGCATTTTTCACAGCTATCTTATTAGTTTAACAACGGTTATCACATAAAATATTTCAATACCAGTGTAAGCCCCTGAAGGCACCTCGAAGTTGGGAAGCAGATAGCAGAAACGGATAAAGCCTTTTGATGATAAGAAAGTGGGAACACGTTAAAAAAATGCCATGGGAAAAAGATAAAAGGAACTTTTAAGATTCCAACAGTACTAAAATCCAATGCCGCTATATGTATTTTTTTTTTCATTTCTCCCTTAAACCGTATATTAAAAGCATCTCAAAGGCGAGCCACGAAACTTTAAATCTGCTATTATTTCACACATGCTGCTTAAGTAAGCCGTAATCTACAGAGGCTGAAGACAACCTTTGATTCTATGCTTCGTCTGCCCATGCATTCAGGGTAAGAGCACATACAAAGGACGTGGAAAAACATAGGTTTTTGAGACCTGACTCCAACTGTGCACGACTGTGCCGGTATTATGTAATTAAGTTGTCGCTCCTGTGCAGAAATAAGTATGTTATTTGAAACAGTACTTGACATTTCAGATTTTTTAGTAATTATGCGACAAAAGTATGCGCTGTATTATGCTTTTTAAAATAACTTTCGATGATAGCCTTTTGTGTCTTATATCGCCCACACAGGGGTGCACATAATATAAGATTATAATAAATGAAAAATGTGATTCAACTTCATAAACTAGACATAGTAGATCAAATCCATAGTGCTGAATCATGTAGCTTCGCTTTCAAATACCCTTCTTTTGAGAAAAAGATTTAAATAGCTGGCAAGAATATTAAATGCAGTATTGCTGCAATGTAATTTACTAAAATCACATTTTGAAATACCACAGATATTTACTTTTTTTTTTCTTTTACAGTTAGGCACATCTGAGCTGCCCAAATTCAAAATTCCTTTCAAGGGTTGAATACATGATGAATGGGGGCTGCGAAATAAAAATCATTGTGGGTGTACAGTACAAACTATTAATGTATATCATTAAAATGTTTCTTGCCAGTCTAAAAATATATTTAGCACGAAAGAGGTAAAAAGAAAAGAAGCAAATGGTAAGAGCAATTAGAAAAAAATGTACTAAGTAAGTGAGGCATTCATTTTGAATTTGGCAGGCAGCCCATTCGCTGAGGCTCGACCATCGGAAAAGTGACACTTCTTCCACCCCACCTCTAAATGGGAACAATGCGGTGCAGTTTTGGCGAGCCTGAGCTCCATCAGTTTAGGGTGTGGTGTTTGTTCTCTCAAACGTGCACCAGTGGCTGGTGGACTTTCCCATCTATGACCAGTAATTCAACAAGGATGAATGGTGAAAGGCACTTGGTGAAATGCAAGTGAAGTGCACAAATTAAGGGGCAGATTTATTAAGAATTATTGAAAGAGAGCGTAACAAGGCAATTGCGCTGTGATGTTTGATTAAGAGTGAGCTTATGATTGCCAAATTTACGAAGATATGGAATGAGTATCTTCCTGCACAAAAACAATCTAAAGAGGTATTTTACACTTTCTATGTGTGATGAAAAATGCATCACACATAGAAAGAGGAAGTAACAAAGAGAAATAAACATATTTCTCCTCATTATACATCTCTCTGGTAAGCGTACTGAATTCCAGCTTTACAAACCTTAGTACATCTGGAATTGCATGAAATCCATTAGTGGATGGACAGAAACACCCATGCTCCACATATCAACACCAACCACTAAGAAATCTAATGTAATGCAGTGCAAGCTGCTGCGTTGTGATACATTTCTTTTTACAAAGCTACACAAGGCCAATCAAATCAGGCCTCATATGGTTTAGTAAATCCCAAAGTAAATCACAAGTAAATCTGGGCCTGAATCTCTATCTGGTAATCTTACTTGGATTTTGCTTTACAGCTGATAACAAACAAATAACTGTGAAGTACCCACAGGTCCCCAAAACTTGGCGCTGATAAGTGCTACCACCAAGATAATGGCAAGCACAATGAAGTGCTACACTAACATGGGTGAAGCACTGGCATGAGCTGGTCTAAAACATAAAGAGCTGGAGAGTGAAAATATTCGACTGTGTGCTGGTTCCGAAGTCTCAGAGGCAAGCTGAAATGTCATGACCAGGTGTGGCCAGTATCGTCTCACAGTGGGAATGCTGCGGTGTGGTGGGACGGGGTGGGGCGGGGTGGGGCGGGGTGGGGCAGGGGAGGAGCAGGGTGGGGGGTCGTGGAGTCAGACATACAACGTCCACGATTAAGGTAAGCACATAAATAAATAAAACGATTTACCTTGCGCTCACTGCATTGCCATCTTGACCCGTCTTGATACGCTATAATACTTTACAGAGAATAGATATAGGCAAAAGAGCAAAATATCCGAGTAGACTTTCCTTTTCAAAGGAGGCATGTGGACAAACTGAGGAGTGATTTAATAAGCAAGGCAAGAGGAGAGAGGTGGTGGACAAGTGCTACCTAAGTGAAATACAGCTCAGTAGCTGAATGTGTGTGAAAGGGTATTTAAAAAAATATATAAATACGTTCCTGAGTGGAGGAATTGAGGGGCATATTTACAATATTTTGGCATAAGGCAGTGCCACAAGCCTTCAAGCTGTGCTGCCCTTTGTTAAAAGAAAAGGGGAGGGTTGAACTGTATCTACAAGATACAGAGCATTCCTGTCCTATCTGCCAGTGCCAGTGCCGGTGCACAAACTGCAGCCGGGCACCAACGCAAGCACCCTAGCACCATGGTGCAAATGTTTATGTGTTGTTGACATGCAGGACGTTACACCTTGGGAGCTCAAACCCTGGTAGCTATGACACAGAGCAGAAAAGCTCGCTTCACGTAAGAAAATATGTAAAGCATTTAGAAGTACCAAAAATTGAAAAGGTGAAGACTCAACATAATAAACACATTCCAATATCACCAAACAGTGCAAAAAATATTGCAAAGGGCAACCGGTCATGCTAGACCAGGACATAGGTAAGGTTTAAGGTTGACTGCATGGAGTGCATGCCAGATACGAGGCTCAGGTAGACAACAGTCAAAAAGTTACTTAAGGGCTAACAACAATTTTCTGGAGAAAAGTGCCACAAGGCAAGCTGGATCCAAGTTGGGGTTTGAGATGGTGGGTTGTGAAGTGTAAGGTCCCATTGTGGTTTTCGACAAAGTTGAAAGCTCTTAGTGAGCAAAGTCCATGTTCCATGCTCAAGAAGGTCTTAACTTCGATCCCATTCAGCTGGGCCTCGCTCTCAGTGAGGTTCTCCATAGACACATTTAAAAACTTTTGTGGAAGTCAGATCTCCTACCCCCACCTGGTATGTCAGCTCTTTTGTACAAACTAGCTCACTGTGCCAAAAGAATCTCCTATCATCAAGGAAAGATTAGTTCCTGGCAACTATCGAACATGACAACCCTGATCTCTCACGACCGTGGAAACAATATATTACCTTTCGATCAGTCACTCGTGCTTACTTAGTTTGTCTCAGAGAGATACACAGAATAAACTGGCTGGGCATTTATAAATGATTAACAGTACTATAAATGTAAATGGATGGTATAGTTCTACCATCCTTCTATAAACATGAATGCATTCAAGTATATAAAAAACATGAAAAAAGATGCGTCCTCCTACGATGCCTCCCTAACTAGATGTACCTAAGTGTACCTAGCATGGGTGTAGGTGTGTAGTAATCCAGTCCAATTCATATGGATATATAGGTTTATTGTAGAAGAAGAACACAGTACAGCAACTGCTCAGCTCAGCAGGTCCAACATAAAACCTCACTTGGAATCTAGAATCCTCAAACCATGGAAACAGATTGCAATACTAGATTTAAGGGTAAACCTGTAACTAGGTGCACTTAAAGGTACAGATGATAAATAAATATATACATATTATATGAAATACAACAAGGTGTTAAGCCAAGAATCCCTCTAGGATTTAGCCAACCCCATTACCTGAAGTGAGAGACTATGGGACCCCCTCCTGGGCTTGAGTTGGACACCCTGCGAGGGATGTTAGAGCACTGCTAGCTGGCGTATCTGCATGCATGAACCTCAGCGTCTCTGGTCAGTGTGTTGGCCGGGACTTATCGGTCTCCTCTGCCTATCTTAGCAAGATGTGATGTATATATACCATAGGTCTCCTCAGGGGTTCTACCTTGCTGTATTACTATGTCGGCCTACGGATGACGTTGGGCATGAGCTCTATACATATATTGTATACAGGTGATGGTAGTCCTGCTGTGCTTCCGAGAATCCTCATGCATAATGTTTGAGATTTTGATCTAGGGAAAACCCACTTTCTGAATGCAGTGTGATATCTATTTAAAATGTCAGTCCCTGTAAACCGTGACAAGTGTAATGTAGGAAGCGAATATAGGCGAAGGGTAATGAGATTGCATTTTTGGTACCTACATGGAATATAACACCGGCAAGTTGGATCAGTTCTGCTATTATATGCCAACAGCTTTAGCTTAATGTCAGTCCTTGTCTCACAGAAGGACTTCGAAAGAAAATTTGACAAAAAGTTTCCAAGTGCCCGCATTGTCATTTTGGACAGGTGGAGTAAACTATTACACCAGCCATAGGTTACAGGACTCAGGTACAACATTTAGGGTCAGAGCAGATGTAGTTAAAATTAGTCACCCAGGCTCATCAGGAAAGCGTGATACCTGCACCTTTCGTGTTACCGTAGCCTAACATGAGGTCAGTCTTATGACTCTTGGAGTTCACTTCTTTGTCCTGGGTAAAAGTTGGAGCAGCTCTAAACCTTAGGTTTTACTTTCTAATAGTACCACTTTTAAATACTAGGTACCCTGCCAGCTTTGTGGGCTACAAGTCCTACTTAAGAGTGAATTAGTCAGTATATCAAAGCATGTTTTTTACCTGTCACTAGTGTTTATTTTAACAGGTACATCTCCGGGTTTTTAATAAATAGCAGGCATGCTAAACATGTATGCCTGACACCACGTTTACTGGTTATCCTGGTGGATTGGATTAAACATTCTGCAACCTACAGGCGACATTAAACCCCCGCACCACGCCATTGCTGTATCACCTGCACAACACATGAAAGCCTTACTAGAAAGTTATATATGCTAATTTAGAATAAGCTAATTCTGTTATATTTCGAGGTTGTATCACATACACCAAAGATTAGACAACAGTGTGCAGAGTTCAGATACTAGCAGCATTAGTCAGAAAAATATCAAAACAACAAACCAAAAACAATAACAAACTACAATCAGCACAAAACTTCAACCAGAAAGATCATGAAAGAAACAAGTAAATACAATGTAAAAGGGTTAGAGCATGACAAAGATGATGTAATTGAAGAGTTGTGATGAACCACATGACCAACTTACTCGCATTTAATATGCTACTTCATAGCATCCTCCTGTATTATCCCAGAAGTGCTTGTAACCTGCCATCTTGTTTGTGAAAGCATTGAACACTCATCCTGATTGCCCACAGAAACCACCCCCAAAAAACAGATTGTACAGGCAACCACCATGCCATCCTAACTATCCACCTCCCAGGGTCCACAGAACATGGAGGAAGCCAGTGCAAAGCAGAAGCACCAAATCAGAATATAGCAGCACAGCAGAGCCACCCAAAAAATTCGGATAACCCCATAGATGGCAAGCCACTGAGCCTTCAATTCATAGGTGCACTGTGACACAGGTCACAGAACTACAGAAAAATGCATACTTTTTTCCTAGTCTCAACAGGAAAATATGAATTAATCGATAGTATTCATATTTTATTATATTACATTCATAATTCTTTCTACAAGGCAGGGCCAGTTTTAAATGCAAAATATTGTGTAGCGCCAAAGCAGGAACTTGTGCACCATAGTGCAAGGGTGTCTGCATGCAGGGGAGGATTGCTTATGTGTGGGTAGGTGTCCCTTTCTGTACATAAACAATCCTGAAATGCCATTTTGTCACTTTCATGTGTGCTGCTTAATGCAACACACATGAAAGCCACAAAATGGCATTATTTTTTAAGATTGTTTATGTACAGGAAGGAAGACCTTCCTCTACACAAACAATCCATGGCATTTTACTTTTTCGGTGTGTCCTTCTCAAGGTAACACACATGGAAAAAGCAAAAACAAGGAGAAATAAGGCACTTCTTCTCGTTTCACCAATTTCAGACCAGGTTTTACCTGGTCTCAATTTAGTCGCTGTCTCCTATGTACACTGCCTTGTACATAGGGGGCAGCATCAAAATCACTGCTCACCTCTTTCCCACTAACAATGGCATGAAAGGGGGACTTATTTACAAGGCAGCATTAAGGCGCGTTAAGCCCCTATCGCCACCACAGAGTCGATAAAAGTGACGTTGTGGTGGTGATAGGGGCTTGTACATATGCCCCTCAGAGTCCTGATAGAAATTCTGATTCAGATACGCACACGAGTGGGCTTTCCCATACATGGAGGACAAGTATTATCAATCTAGCACTGAGCAGGTTTATCATCCGACAGGCCAGAGGGATGGGAGGCATCAGGGAAGGAGGACTCCCCAGAACTGGACATTTGAAAATACCAGTAGTGAAGAAGACGATACTAGTGCCCAACCTTCCACCTCTAATCAGGGCAGAGTGAGTTTTAATCATCAGGACATATCAGACAAGAATTTAGGTGCACTGTTCTGTTCTTTTTTAGGTCAGCACCAGGCAGACCGTGGAAGAGGGGGAGGGCTAGCCCACAGAGGGAGAGGCGGGCTCGCCAGAATCTGAATCAAGCATGGCAATTTTACTCCCCCAGGGTCACACAGAGCAGAGGCAAAAAACCACTACAGTTTTAACTACTAGAGCAAATGACATAGTAGTAAATCTATCCAATCACGTATTGACAAATGATGAACTCCAGGTTTTAAACAAAAGGCTCGGTTTTGTGCCCACTCCCGTACATGACAGCTTCAAGTATAGGAGTGAATTTTTTGAAGTGATGAGGAAAATCAAACTCAAGAAATTCTTTGCTGGAAAGGAACGTGAACCTCCTTCTGTGTTTAGTACCAATCTGCACCGTCCCTCGTTGTTTTGCCCCCCCACGAGCTCAGTCGGGCCAGAAGTACAGGTGTTTGAGGAGAATGTTCTACAAGATATTGATTTGCTGGAGAAAGTTGAGAGCAAACGCAGGTTTAGTAATATGAGCAAGCCTGAGTGTTTGGCTGTTAAATCATTGCAAAATACCAGCTCACTGACCATCAAACCAGCCGATAAAGGCGGGCGGTGGACGTGAGGAACACCTTGGACTATGAGGCTGACGTGCTGCGGTTATTGGGGGCCAGCCAGAATTATAGACCATTGGCTCGTGACCCTACTGGGGAACTACAGGACCTTATATCAAGCCTAGTGACAGGGGCAAAGGAGAAAAAATGGATCACCTCTAAGGAAATGGATTTTTTGATCAATACCAAACCGAGAACCCCGGCATTCTAGATACTGCCTAAGATTCTTAAAGTGCAACGGCCCCCACCGGGTCGCCCGATTGTTTCGGGGATCCAGTCTGTGTTGGAGCCGTTGTTGCAGTTCTCTGACTTTTTCCTGAGGGAATGTGTGGTTAATAAACCTTCCTATTTGCAGGACACCACTGATATTTTGAATATCCTAGAAACTCTTGAATACGATCCTAGTCATACATTTTTGGTAACGATTGACATCGAATCGTTATACATAAGCATACCCCAAGAAGTCACACTGGTGGCAGCAGCGCGAGCGTTGTCGGTATGTGAGTGGTTCTATGACACGCCCCAATTATTTGTACTCTAGTGTGTGGAGATAGCGCTCACCCACAACTTCTTCAAGTATAAGAAACAGCTGTACCTCCAGGTGTCTGGGACTTCAATGGGGGCTATTTTTTTCCCCAGTCTGGCCTGCATCTATGTGGGCCAGTTCAAGGCACATTACATACATCATACATCTAACCCCTTCCAGAATAACATATGTCTCTGGAAGAGCTTTATAGATGATGTGCTTTGTATCTGGACGGGCACAGAAGTCGAACTGCAACATTTTTTGGTTTGGCTGAATGGTCTGGATGAATGCCTTAAATTCACCTGGAAGGTCAGTAGGGATGCGGCAACATATCTGGACTTGGACATCTTTGCAGTGGATAAACGGTCATGCACCAATGTCCACCAAAACCGATGGATAAGAACTTTCTACTTCACTATAGGTCTCTCCATCCGCGTGCCCTTTGGGACAATCTGCCAGTGGGCCAATGTCTCCGGTACCGGAGGAATTTCAGCACAACAGAGAAATTTGTGGAACAAGCCACTGAGCTGACAGAGAAACTTGAAGACCGTGCATACCCTAAGAAGATTGTGAGAAATGCTCAGAAGAGGGAATTGAATACATCTAGATCAGTGCTACTGGAAAGGAATAAAAAAGAGAAAAGAAAGTGCCTTCCGGTGGTCACCACTTTTGACCCCCTACCTACAAAATTCGCCAAATCATCAAGAGACACTGGTACCTTCTGAGTAAAAACTGTTTTAAGATGCCAGCCCCCAGGTTCGCTTTTAAAAGATCCCATAGTTTGCAGGATCAATTGGTACACACCCGTCCCAGACAAGTGTCGAACACCTTGGACATTATTGCAGGGCACCACCCGTGTGGTGGTTGCTCGGTATGTGACTTGATGGAGCGAGTGAGTAGTATACAATTGGTGGACGGAAGAACGTGGCATTTGAACAAATTCACCAATTGTAATATGGCCAATGTTATTTATCATTTGACTTGTCCCTGTGGGCTCTATTACATTGGTCTTACTACACGGAAGATTAAAATCTGCATACAGGAACCATCAAAGCCAGCAAATTGACTACCCGGCTGGTAGTGCATTACCGCAAACAGAAACATAAGTTCAGGGACATCAGATGGGTGGTTGTGGAGAAAGTATGGGGTGACCCGTTGCATATTGAAAACAGACTGACCACCAAGGAGGCACGTTGGATATACCAGGAGAAGGCAGACAAGACTGGATTGAATGATGTGATTGAGTGGAATAATGTCACAGCACGTAGATAGCTATATAAAGAATAGGATTTCTACTGTTATTAGCCATGGATGGTGTCAATTCTTTTGGTATTCATCAGAGGTTGTTTTCACAATGTCTGGGTTGGCCCCCCTGTTTCCCTCCATGCCCCCACGTCTTGCATCTTTCTTGAGGGGTAGAATGAGAGGCCGCGGAATACGTATCTTTCCCTGTGTTTTACGGCTGACTGACAGGCTGGGCACCAATGGCTTACCTTGAGGGTTAGACTTGTCAAGGTGGGTTGAAACCCGTGGTTCTAGTCACAATTTACAATCACATTTTACTTTAAAAAATGTTATATTCCCTCACTAGATGGGAGTTTCCAGCTCTCTTTTTACATGAGATGTCTTTTTACATGAGATGTCTGGTTCATATTCATAAAAATAAAAAGATAAGCATGACTCTGTTGAAACTTATACTCTTTCATTTTGCTTTTAAATCATTAAGCTGTGAATATATCATACAAATGGTAAAATGGCATATTTGCACACAGATTGTGTTTATGTTTGATTACATGATGTACACGATATGTTTTTACCCATTACAAGATGGCCGCCATCGTCGAGCACCACGTGATTTGCAAGGCTGAGCCTGCCCGGGAGAGTTGTAAAAAGACCAGTGTTTGGGAGAGATGCTGAGCTGGGAGTTCTATGCCCAACGCGCTGGTAACAGGTCCGGTAAAAGGGTGTTTGTGTACTTAGAGAGACTGGTTTAAGGAGCATAATGCGGGCGTCCTAAGGAGCATACTTGGCATGTTTTTGGTGCTGCAATATTGTGACATGGATAGGAGGGAGTAAAAGCACACTGGGCCAAATTAATTAACACTGAATCATGCGCTATGAGTAGGCAGTGAGCGGGAGTGAGGGACCCCTTAATGGGGGTATTATAACCCAAGGTGGGGTGAATTAGAACATGAGAAGAAGCATGCTAAACCAGTTAAACATACAGAAACCCCGTGGGCCCTGAACTGGTAGCATATGTGTGTATTCCATCTACACATTGACGGAGTGCGATTGGGACTAACAGACGTGGATGCGTACACGTTCTGTATACTGGTGGCTGCAGGTATGCCAGAGAGTGGCAACCACCAGGTAAACATTTTATGTCCAATGAGCAAATTGCAATGCAATTTTATTTGTGTTTTTTGGGGCACTCTGTGTTTGTCGTTATGTGTTACATTTGTGTCTGTGTTCCTCAGGTTTTATTGCTGTGAAGTCAGAGTAGGGTGTGCACTGACCCCTAGCCCTGAAGAAGTTGCAGACAAGGATTGATAGGCAATGAAACATGTGGGCTTCATATATGTTAAAACCAAGCTCAACAGTAGCTTTTGGTTTTTAATATGAGCAGATACCCAGCAGCTAATAAAATTGATCATAGTGCTAGTGGTGCCGAGCTCATTTTTTAGTGGGTTGGAACATCAAATTCAGGTGTTTCAGCCTAGGGGGTCGGATTGCAGTAATTTTTTTGTAGTTAGCTTCACTCTTGAGTTACACACATTATTTACACGTTATCTATTTTTAGGTAGGAAGGCACCGATGATGAAAAGTGGAAAACACTGACGAGTACCTGTCAGTAGTTCCCTGGTTGTTGTTTCCGTGAGGTTCCTTCCCTCCTTGCATACACTTTTTTAGAACAACCTTATAAGTTGGAGGGTGTTTTTGAAGTTGTGGGAGCACAGACATAGGATTTTGGTATTTTAAGAAAGGAGCTAGGCACACCTTGTTAGTACTGCAGACATGTCGCGAACTATGAATATCCTCACTAATTAAGGAGGTAGGTGCTGTTTGAAAGACCCTATGAGACAAGGGGCAGGTTTTGTTGATAATAGTAATGAGAGTGGGGGGCAACCCTCTGTGCTCCTGTTGTGTAATGAACCATTAACTATGTAACATTTTTCCCCACTACCTAATTTTATAATTATTTGTAGTGATTAGACATAATATATCATCACACAAAACACACATGTAAAGTATTTGTTTATTTCATATAATATTAAATATTTTAATTGACATTATTCATAAACATTTTTTATATTTTCTTTTGAAAATTCGGAAATATTTTTCCAAAACTATTATTTAACCCCTTCGGTGCGCATGACGAGCTGAGCTCGTCATGAGTTGTGCCGCTCGCACGCTGATGATGAGCTCAGCTCCTCATGTAACGCATTTTAAAAAAAAAGCCGCACAGCGCGAAAGTCGCGCCCGCACGCATGCAGTTAAAAAATATAAAATTACAATATTTTTATCTATGTAAAGCAAAACATTAATAAATGAATGTCAAATAAAATGACATTTATCACATCATTTGCTCTTTTTTATTTTTATTTTTAATACGTTCATTAATTTCAATTTTAGTTCTGATTCATAATTATATTAGGAATGATTTTTTACACAAAATATAAATTATCAAACTTTTTTAAATTGTTTGTATTACTTTGTTAAATTTTTATGAATATACATTACTTTTATAAAATTTTCCAACACTTTTCACTATAAACATAAATTACCCACTTACATTTTTTGAATGTAAAATATGTTATTTTTTTTATATTTCTATTTTCACAAATATTTAGAAATTAGCATTTCTCACACCACTTATCACATAGCATTTTTTATATTTCATTTTTCAATTTAATTATTCAAAAGTAAATTTTGAATGTTTTTTATTTTTTATTTTTAAATGTTATGCACTACCCACCCTTCTCCCCTACAGCACTAAAACCCACTCCTAAACACTAGCAATGTTCACATTTAATTATATTTTCCTACATTATTTCTAAATATAGTAATTATTTGTTATACACTACAATATTTCTTACATACAATATTTTTGACTCAATATTTTACACAGCGATATTTTCAACATAAAATTCTACATCGATGTATGTACATTCGATATTTTTGTAGTGTCCATATTATGAATTCCATGTTCTGTCAAATCGAATTTATTTTTTAATATTCTGACTATTTACCGCCCTGGAGATGCGGACTGTACATACAGGGCATTCAAGGTGTTATGAGGAGGGCACATGAAAAGTTTCCACAGGTCTGTCTAAAAAGGACAAGTAACACTTTTAATGAATGAGGCCTTAAAATAAACCTGTGCACAGGGCCGCATGCAAGAGACCATGATATATGTGCCAATACCACACTGCATGACATTGTGTTTCCACATACTGTTCATTGTGTTTGCAATTCTCAATGCTACATTCAAATGTTACACAACATGACACTTACTAAAGATTAATGTTAACATCTGAGGGGGCTTACTTGAAAGGGCGTCCAGCCTCTGTTGCATAACGTTGTGTGATGCACCAGCGGCACAACATGCTCTGTGATACTTACAAGCACAGGTAAAGCCACCCTGCATGGCTTTATGTGTGCTTGTACATATTTCCCCGTTTCATGCAACACTTTGCATGTTAGGGACATGACATGGGTGTTGATGTGGCTGTTTCTACGCAACACTCATGTCCACTAATGCATTTCAAAATTTAGGAGCAATTGTAAACCTGGAACTGCATCAGAATGCTACGCCAACCCAGGGATGGCGTAGTGAGGCGCAACGAGGAGAACTGATTTCCTTTCTCCCCATTTGTTAACTTGTTCAATGTGTCCTGCATGCTACAGCATGCATTGGAAGAGGTGATCACCTCTATTGTTGGTTTGTGAGCATGAAGTTGCCCCTTCTTGCACAAAACACAATCTCCCCACAATACAGGCATACTTGCACCATGGTGCAAAGGTGCCGGAGCCAGTGCATGGCATCAGTTTGTGCGTTAGTGCCAGGGAAAGCACAGAGATGTATCATTTTGTTTAAAATATGTTGCATCACTGTGCTTCAAAAGTAACGCTGCGTGGTGCAGAAATGTGACTTATGCCACTGTGCTGCGTTAGTTTCTGGTAAATGGGGCCCTACGTTTAACAACATGAATAAATCAAAAACATCACTGTGTCATTCTACCTATCCACTATTCCGGGGAATTCCAAGCCCAGGTGGTCCACGAAATCCTGCTCTCGATTGACAATGTCAAGCCAGCTGTGTTTATATTGCCGCATGTTCCGGTTCACACCAAAAAGGTGCTGCATTTTGAATTGCACCTTCTCTCGCTGTGTGTTCCTCCCCTGGGTTGGGTGCTCCCAATCATATTGGGGATATAGAGGACAATGAGCCACAGTAGCCCACTGAACTCCTGCTCAATCAGGTTCCGGGACCTGCTCATCATCTTTGTGACACAGCACAAAACACACTAACAACTGAAATACTAACTCTGTGATTTAAACAACCCTTCCCCCTATAACTATTAAAAATACCAAAATATAGACAAATACCTCTTAAGAATCAACACAAAACTACACAATACAAAACGACATAACTATACAGGCATAATATTGACACAATAGAAAATGCACAGACAGAGAAACAACTTTCACACAAGACCAAACTCAGCAGCAATCTAAAACACCCTCCTACACCATGCACATACAAGACAACAGTGAAAGAGAAAGTGAAAGGAATTTGGAACTTCCTGCTTTGCAGCATGTCAGGCTCATGACATCATATCCTGTTTGGACACAACACGTTTTTACACGATGCGTAATTTTTTCTCATGTGCGTCACATTTTTGTGATACATCGATCATCTCATAAGTTAATGTACACAATATAAGAAGCAGTGTTTTTCACGCAGGACACCAGATGCATGTTTTGCGGGTGACATAAATGTATCTCAACATGAACATTCATTAGTAATGCATCCATTTCTGTTGCAAAGGATTGCAGGGGAGTGTGATTTTGGCAATTTCATGGATGGGATCATTTTTTAAATATTTGATCAGTGTGCCTCTTGATTGTTTAACTTGGAGCACAATATTTGACGTTTCTTCTGACAGCGTCAATTTGGGGGTTGAGTGAATTATGCCTAGGTCTGATTCTGATGTTAGATGCTATTAATTCATTTTTGGGGCTGAGTCATATTTTGAGGGGATCCAAATCTGACATTAGGTGGTGACACCATCAAATGAATTCTGTGACATCAATTTATAGTCCACTACTGTCCAAGTGGATGTTTTTTAATGTTTGTCCTTGTGAAAAACTTTTGAAGCATACACTTTTACTACATTCTTTTCATATTTCTATTGTTCAAGCTATTGTGTGACATTGTATTCTATGGTGCACACAAAGTAATATGGACACATTGGATTATGGATGTACGAAACCACTACAAGGAATCTTTGTGCGCTGCTGTACATCAAGACATGAGCTCAGTAATGCACAGTGTCTATGTGTGACAATGCTTTCATGTTTGTTTCACACACATTTGTGCACTATGGTATGCCATGCAACATCACAGGCAACTTTGACCCATGGGACAAGTCTGCCTGCATTGCAGGGCTGATTGATTCTGTGGAGGAAGGTACACCTTCATGCACTATATCAATCAATTCATGGCAGTAACTATTTCTATGTGCAGTGTTATTTGCACAGATATTGTGAATGATAAGTACATTGAGATTTCTCAAGAATTCCACTTTCTTCTTTTCCCTACCACAAGCCCCTGATGTTGTGTATAATTTAACCTTTTACAATATCTTTCAAATCTTGAATTCTCACAACATAAATGGGTGATGGGCTTGGGAAGCCATCTTACATGGCTTTATGTGGCCTTGTATATATGCCAGCGACACATTGTGCCACCAGAAAGTCACAAACGGGACATTCCAGTGCTGCAACAGTACCAGTATGGCATCATGAATGTTGTGTTAAGTGTTGCTGTTTAGCTTGCCTACAAGTAGGCCATTGCCATACTATCCATTCTTGAAGCGGTCATTTATGATGCTATGCCGGTATATGAAGCCATCATATAAGCTGCAGGGTATTTTGCAGCATGTTTGTGAAAAGGCATGTGCATTGATGAAGTGGCAGTGTTTCCGGTTCCTATATAGATGTGAGGCTGCTGCAGGAGGTACGAATTGTGTATGTGTGCAGTCCATGGCACCCAGCTCATGTGGGAACCCCGCAATGTCATAGAATCCTTGCTTGATCTCCATCTACTGTTCTGGGGTGTTGGGGAAATAGAGGTAGTGGGATGTCAGCTGGATGATAGCACATTTGGGAGGAATGATGAGATGGATGGCTGGGATATTCCAGCCACTTTGGCAACTGATGTTTTGAAGGACCCCGAAGCCAGCATATGTAACACAGCCATGAGTTTTGCCTGTGGAGGTATGTTGCTAGGCTTGTAGGTTGTGACCTCCGGCCATGGATCAATCAGTTGTAGTAGGTGTACAAAAGTCTGCTTCTTGATGCAATGAAGAGTGATGACCTCCTCCTCCCTGAGGTGTCTCAGAGTGCTCCTTTGGCAAAATATTCACTCCTTTCTCCTTTGTTGCCTTCGGGAGGTGAGGGAAAGTGTGGGGAGGGGTGGTGTGGTGGGTTGGATGGTGGTGGTCATCTTTGTCTGGCTCCTGGTCGCAATATTACTACCTCCATGCTGAGGTTCCAGTTGCAGCACTATACACTCAAACTTCTCCTATATATATGTCTGAATGAGTCAATTACGACGTGTGGGTTTTGCCAGTGCAGCGAATTTGACGTAAGCGCAATGCTACGCCACTTAAGCTGCATATGCGTCACTTTTGCAAAAAGTCATAAATATCAATGCAACACTTTTGAACTTGTGTGTATGACGGAACACCTACCTTGCATAATTAAATACTTACGTGACGCAGTCCATTCCATCACAGTGTCTTCTTCATGCATGGGTGGGGAAAGTGGCGCATTTTCGAAGGTGCGTCACCTCATAAATATGGAGTAGGACTTCCCCTGTCGATTTGTCTAACTTTTTGAAGCATTGACGGCACAACCTCTTCATATATAAGCCCCCTAGTAACTCCAGCATGCCCCCTGTGCTTTCTGCTGACTAGAACTCTTACTCCTATTACCTCCAGCCTACCCTTCTCGTACCTCCCTCTGCAAGGGGGAAATGCAAAATGTGAGGGTACCCAAAATAAATGCCAATTATAATCTTTGTTTAGGGCAATCTTAAATCCTATACTCTTGTTTGCCCAGTAAGGTACCTATGCATCAAAGTATCTAACACTATTAACAAGAATAGTAATAACCCTTTATGACTCTACTGCTGAAACAATATAGTTAACCAACTGAAAGAGACCAAACTAGATACAAAATGCAAAGACATTCATACTAAGAGGGTTTTAACTCGTTAAACAAGCACACACTATTCTGAGAACACAATTCTCCAAATTAGACCTTACTAACACCCCGACTGTTATGCAGGTAGTCCAGTGCATATTGCAAAAGATGTAATTGAAATTTGGCACTGTTTCAAAGGAAGGGCATCGGCCTGTACTTTTGATAAAAAATGGTTTACAATGTTCAAGAACTTTTCGCATCTCCCCAGCACCCTAGGGGATCTGCTATTAAAGCAAAAGGAAGATGCTTGTACCCAGGTTACGAACTCCCTCCGCCCCAAAAATGGGTTTTAGTAGTAATCGCCTGTGATGATCTAAAGCGGAGCAGCAGTATAGCAAAGGAAACCATGATTCTTGATATTTGTGGCATAACCTGCAATTATTATTAACACCTGAGCCAGCTCAGCACAGGTTAAAATCCCTTATTGGTAAGACAGGCAGTCTCATATAATGGATTTGAGCCCATGTAGGTCCATTGATGGAATCCCAAATATATGTTTGTGCTATCCCAAAATGATAGGAATTGTTTAGAGGCTGAGCCAACCCCTCGGCTATCAACAGCAAATAAATCCTGTTCCCAGGAAGCCACATTGGCTTGTTAATGGCTGTCTACTATGCAGAATGTGGGATGGTGCCACACCCAAAGGCAGAAACTTCGATCTTAAACAAGAGGATTGCTTCATTTAGCTTGATGGACCATGGGTTACCTGGGTTTTCATTAATGGTTTTCAAAAGGCTTTTTACTGAGTTTGTAGGAGCCGTCCTGCACTTGATGTAAATTTTAACATGGATGCCTTACACTCAATTGATTGAGTTACTAGCCCCCAGGTCTAGTCTTAATCTAGAGCATCAAACATGTTGCAGTTGGTGGAATAGTTTT
Source organism: Lissotriton helveticus (assembly GCF_964261635.1). NCBI lineage: Eukaryota > Metazoa > Chordata > Amphibia > Caudata > Salamandridae > Lissotriton > Lissotriton helveticus. Next base: position 2,058,206,252 of record NC_136063.1, read on the forward strand.
TTGTATGCTCTGATGTGAAATAACTCCAGAGTAACGTCTAATGCACCAGGATAGGCAAAATGACCATACTGTAGGGCTGGGTTTAAGGTTGCCTTTGTCACTCTTAAGATAGGGGCGGTAGAGGCACTACTTAATAAGCAATTTATTTGGCCAATCCCTTAAGTAATTTCTGACGCCGTCTTTTTAAGGTCTTTTTCTATGGCAAAGGCTGAGCCAATTTCGCTGAACCACACACCCAAGTACTTGTAATGCCTTGCTGTAGCGATGGTCTTACCACCCATTTGTCAAGTTGCCGTCTTCTTCTTCGGTAGCCACCAAATATCAGGACTTCAGTTTTGGACTGACTCACCTGTAGATGGCTGGCCTTGTTAAATCTACTCAAGACATCCACAGCCCTTTGCAAACTCTACTTGGTGTGATCCTTGACCACAATGTCGTCAGCGTATGGAATTATTTGCAAGCAGACCAAACTTAGCTCTGTAGGAACCAAACTACAGGCATCCAGTACTTTCCCTAAATCAGCCGTGTACAGATTAAACAGCATAGGAGCCAGAATGCATCCCTGTTTTAGCTCACGGTTTGTTTTAACTTATTGTGTAACCATCGATGAGTCAGTTTTCACCTGATCCCAGGTCTCTCCTTGTAATTAGATGATACATCTTAGCAAATTTAATGGTATACCACAAGCCACAATCTTCCTCCAGAGGGTGGCCCTGTCCACCCTATCAAAAGCTGCACTGTAATCTATAAAACAGCACAGGAGAGGTGGCCTGTTCTTCTGAAGGGCACGGTACCTGAGGACAGAATGGGATCTTCGCCCTCCGCCTGGGACGACTCCTGGTGGCCCCCAGCCCTGGGCACCGCACCCAAGCCAACCGACCACGCACGCAACCTGGGCTTCATCCTGGACCCCTCCCTCTCGATGACCAGACAAGTCAACGCCGTCTCTTCATCGTGCTTCAACACCCTGCGTATGCTTCGCAAGATCTTCCGCTGGATCCCGACCGAGACCAGGAAGACTATTAACCAGGCACTCGGACTACGGAAACGCCCTCTACGCCGGAACCACGACCAAGCTACAGAAAAGACTCCAGCGCATCCAGAACGCCTCCGCCCGACTCATCCTGGATGTCCCCCGACGCAGCCACATCTCCAGCCACCTGAGGAACCTGCACTGGCTCCCCGTCGACAAGAGGATCACGTTCTGGCTCCTCACCCACGCACACAGGTCTCTCCACGACCCGGGCCCCAAGTACCTCAACGACCGCCTGACCTTCTACACGCCCACCCGCCAGCTACGGTCCACCAGCCTCGCCCTCGCAGCCGTACCACGCATCCGAAGAGCCACCGCCGGAGGAAGATCCTTCTCTTACCTGGCTGCCAAGACTTGGAACTCCCTCCCCATCCACCTTCGGCTGACCCAGGACCATCTCGCCTTCAGGAAACAACTCAAGACCTGGCTGTTCGAGCAGTAGCATACCCCTCCCCCCAAGCGCCTTGAGACCCTCCCGGGTGAGTAGTGCGCTATACAAATGGCATGATTGATTGATTGATTGAAAGAGCTTGAAAAGTATCTACAGTGGATGTCCCAGCCCTGAATCCTGATTGCAAAAAAAGTCAAAATGTCTTCTTCTGCTACCTAAATGTTCTAATAAAATTCGGGCATAAGCATTTGCCTCAATGTCATGTAAAACAACCAATCTATAGTTTGTGGCTATGGTCTGATCTCGGCTCTTAAATATGGAGCATAACATTGATCTTTGCCAGCTCTCTGGTATATCAGCATTTTGAAAAGAATGGTCATAACTTGGGGCCCAACTTGTTTGGGCATCCTTAAAAAAAGGCCAACTGTAAGGCCATTCGGGTCAGGTGCTCCAGCTGATTTTAACAGTTTTAATACTTTTGCCACAATTTGTTAGATTGCCCCGGTCCAAGTGATATTCTTCCTCAGGCTGTCCCAGCCCTTATATCAAATCCTCTTGATGTGGACTTGGTTCCGTTGCCTCAGATTTTTCTTTATAGATTGGAATAGACGTTTCAAACTGACCAGCCACTTCTGTGTTGTCAAACTGATCAACATATAGCTCAACAATATTCTGCACCCACACAGCTTCGGGAACATAATGTTCGCTAATCAAATTACTGTTTATTTATCAATATGGGCCCAGGATCGGGCCTTATTAGAGTCCTTTAATAGATGAAAGACTGTAGCCCATTCTTTACATTTTGTTTCCTTCTGTTGTACCCAAACAATGTTTTTGTGTAACCAAGTTCTGGCCAATTTTACTGCTGCAGAAGAAGTTTTGGATGGATTGCGCCTAATGGTGTATTACGTTTATGAATTGATCATCATGAAACTGAATTTGAGGTGCCTTCTGGCAGGGTGAGTAGAGAGATTTCACAATTTTTGACACGCAGCTCCCAATTTGTGGTGTATATATCAGTATGCCCATGCAACATGAGGTATGTGCGTAGTACTATTCAAGCAGTAAACAAATGGATTTTCGAAAGAATCAGGGCCACTGAGAACAATGACCCCTACTACACAGTAGCTACACATTTCAATAAGGTCCATTTTGGGGTTAGATTCAAGTTGACAAACTAAGAGATTGAACAAATCTCGCTCAATCTCAGGGGACGCAGCTGAACATTGAAGGAAAGAGTTGAGATATATTATTGACCTGGAAACTAAAAGCCACCAAGGCCCTAACACTTAACACTGAACATGAACTTAGGTTACATTTGGGTGATTAATGATTTGTTGTGCATTGCTTCCTCTGTACTGATGCTCGGTTCGTGTTTTGACTTTAACATGTATATATGTTTGATTTTACTTCAGTGGGAAAGGAAGGGAATCTCAACTCATCTTGTGAAGTGTTTGGACAGGAATCCTCTACCCTTTCTTCTGTTTCATATTTTGGTGTCTGCACAACATGTCAAATATATGATTTGTTTTCTCCATGTGTCTGACGGGACTAGGCATATATTTTTGATTATTTTGAAGCCGTATGCAGGATATCAGCTAATTATTTATCATGCACTACAGTACAGGAACTAGTTATCCATGGATGGTGTGCCCACTTGGGCATGATTTATTAGTTATTTTTTATCATCTCTGGCACATACAGCTTATTATATGTATTTTTCCTAACTTGGAACTCATGTATTATTTGTTCATACTGTTGCTAACCATTTAGTGGACACCATCTGTTTTTCAAACATATTGCTTCCTGCTGTATAGCATTCTTGTGTCCCCTTCCAATCTCTTTGGAAATTAAGACACGTTGTATCATTGAGTCATTAGCATGCCTTTGATGACAATGTATTTACTTGTTTTTGTTTTGTCTTCATCTATAATTGAGGATCTTAGGAGTAGGGTTAGAGATCTCCTACATCAAGGATGCTCAGTTGAATGTTTGTGTTTACACCTTCCCAGGTGTCACCATGTTTTAGCATATTTTCACGTCTTAGGTTTGTTGATTTAAAAGATTTGATATTTAAAGAAAATTGCATTTCTTTTCTCATTTAACTTCTTGCCTATCAAGACATTGGAAGTTTAATTACTCCAAGATGGTGCTTGTTTTTTAGAGTTTTGAGTACCATATTTGTCACTAAGTCCGTTCTTTATGTCTCTATGATTTAAGTGCTGAATGGTCTGCCATGTTTTCTTATGTGATAAAGGCCATTTCTTGACTTAAATGTGTCATGAGATGCTATACAAAAAACACAACGTTTGATACTACAGATGATACACATATGCATGGAATATTAATAATTATGTTTATTTTTTTCTATTTATAAAACTAACTACATTTTACACCGATTTATAAGTGTGCATTTTCATTTTTCACTATGTGAGTAAGTATATATAAATATATTCCGCCATGGTGCAAGGGTGCCACATTATATTGCACCCTGGATTGTTTTTATGTAGGAAGGAGACACCTTCCCTGCACAAAAACAATCCTTAAAGGCAAGGACGACACAAACCTTTGATGAATCTGGGCCCGGGGAGTAGAGGTGCATGGTGTTGCACCATAGGAGTGAGTGGACATCAAGTGAATGAGACTACCAGGATTCTGGTCCAGTGGGAGCTAGCAAGGGGCTCACTTGGGCTGATTTTAAAAGGGATGCTGCCTCCTTTCACTATTGAGATAGTAGTATATCAGGGGTTTTAGCGTTTTTCTATGTGCCTTTAGGTAGTGTATAAAGTCGAAATCTCCCTTATGTGCAGTGTGCAAAGGGAGACCGATTTGGCCCATCAAAGGGGGTGGAGAAGAAAAGATCCTTCATTACAATAGTAGTTCAAAATGAAATTTTAGGTTAGTAAACTAGGAATAGGCTATCTTATTAAGAGAGTTCAATACAGTGTCTGGCAAAATGTTTTCTGTAGAGAGTATACCGCTAATCATTTGTTAATCTTCTTTATTCCCTTCAAAAGCACCCAAGGGCACGAGGACATCCGAGGGCCAAGCAGTGACCACCACCACCACCAGTGTCACAGCCTCAGCAGATGGTTCTGCTGGTCCCAGTAAGTCATGCCTATTATTATTTTTTACTTTTACCTCTTCCCAATAGTAAAATTATTGACCTGTTTATTTATAATGTCTACTTTTTATCAGCTCTCCTATTTAGTGTTTGTTATCCCTGAATGATCCTGTTTTCTAAATTGACTTTTTCCTGTCTGTAGCATTCTTCTGCTCTCTTTTTTCTTAAGCTTTTCTTCACTCCTCTGTTATATGACTTGTGTAGTACCCTTTCTTGTGCTCTCTTTTTTTGTAAGCTTTTCTTCACCTACCTTTTATATGTCTTGTGTAGTACGATTAACAAAACACATTTTTGGTAACATGAAGAGGATTGCAGGCCCAAGTAAACTATTCACTAGACTTGCTGGTTGAGAAGTCTTTTTTGCTCAAAAGGTGCAAAATAAAGGGAAAGAGAGAAAGAGTGGCCATATTTGTGGACCCCCAATGTTTTTTGCAGTATACTAGAAGTTTTCATGACAGTGCAGCATGGCAAGAAAGCAATTAGGTCTCATTAAAGGCCAATACCAAATATCCTTCATTGACCATTCCCTTCCACCACTTCAATATATTTCACTCTTATCCTTTCATGGCCTTATCTCTCCATCAGAAGAAAAATGTTACTGCTTGACCCTAACTACCTGAGTTTTTTAATATGTCGTCAACCAACAAATCTTCCAAAAAGATATTTTCGATGGACAATACTAGTGACTTAACTGTAGTGAAGCCTTGCTGTTGTATGTTGTGCAAAATAATTATTAGGTGGCTAATCTGGTACCAAAAATGGATGCAGTAGACTAATCTCCAAGTGCACAGACCACCAGTGCTGTAATCAGTGCCAGCAGTCAACCAGGGACGGAGGAGGCCCAGGCGGTGGGCAGTGGAGCACTCACAGTGGTGACAGGGGCAAGTGGCAAGTCATCTTGCATTCTTATTGACAATATCGTATTTGTTAAGCAAGGCAGATATCCCACCATTATTTGACTGCCAACAGCATTTCTCCTCCTAAAACTGCAGCATTGTTTAATTTAGAAAAAATGAATTTATTGATCTTTAACCAAAATACCAAACTGTACAACACATGTTTTGCGACATAAGTCTCTTCCTCAGGGCCAAGAACAGTATCTTCTTGATACAAATGTAAATAATCATATACCTGAGATGTCACAAGTAGACAGTGAACATGAACCAGTTATTAAAGAAAGAATCAAGACAATAACAAACAAGCATTCGCAATGCAGAAAGTCTTGCCTTTTGTTAGAGTTAGAGCTAATGGCAACGTAAATGATGATGTCTTTTGCCCATGTGTTTTGGTTTCGAGTGGAGTGGATGTATGTGGTGTGGAATTATGTGGATGGGTTTGGAATTGTTAGTTGTGGAATTGTTTTGTTTGGCGTGGATTTGTGTAGTGGAATTATGCAGCATTGTGTGCAGTGGAATCATATGGATAGTAATTATGTGGTATCAAGTGTACTGGGATTATGTGGAGTGGGATTGTGTGTAGTGGAGCGTAATTATGTGGAATTGTATTTTGTGTTGTGGAGTGGTATGTAGTGGAGTTGAATTATGTGGTGTGCTGTTGAATTTTGTTGCATGATGTGTGAACTGGATGTATGTGTTGTGTTGTGTAATTGTGTTGCTGAGTTCAATTATGTGTTTTTTTTGTGTCCTCATTTGTCGTAGTCAGTTTCAGATTGGAGATTATGCTTGGCTTTTTGGCTTTTTTTCGGGTACAAAATGTGTCCTGACTCCCTTTTTATTTAATCTATATACAAACGGCCTCGAGAAGGCCATGTTAGAGGGGAGTAAAGATCTCCCAACAATTGCCCGTCGTCCAATCCCCGCGTTACTTTACGCAGTCGATGCGGTAATTATGGCGCGAACCCCAGTACAGCTTCAGATTCAGCTAAACTCATACTGTAAATTCATGGCATCATTGGATCTAATGGTCAATATTAAAAAAAACGTTAGTTATGCACTTAGGCAAAAAGACATCTAAGAAAAAAACAATTTGTATTGAACAAGCTAAACTGCTGGATTGCACTAGGACATATCCCTATTTAGGCATATTATTTGATAACATCTCCTCCTGGAAATCGGCCATCGATAGTAGACATCTTTTATTTCTAAGAGCTACCCCTGCCCTGATTGCTTTTTCTCGTAAAATAGGGAAGCCGCTCCCAAAAGAACTCATGCAAATATACCATGCCAAGTGCCACAGCGTAGCTGTTTATGGTGCAGGGGTGTGGGGCTATGCTCCTGTGGTCACCTTGCAGAGGGCAGAGAATAATTTTATCCGCTATCTTTTGGCCGCTCCACAGGGCTCTCCAGCGTTCGCTTGCCATATTGAACTGGGCACGGATTATATTGCTGATTATATAAAAATCCAGCCAATATTAGTGTGGCATCGTATTTGGTCAACGGAACAGTGTAGCTTAACCCGTGCACTAATCGTAGATTGCTTGGCTTTAGACAATTGGCTAGACGTTCCGTGGCTGTCCCATGTACATAATTTTCTCAACGATCTGGGTCTTTCCAAATATTTTGAAGAACCTGCAACCATAATTAATGTTACAAGAAAGGCCCTGAGATCGCTTTGTCTATCTCACTTGGGAGAATTACGTATGGCTCAAGAAATCAACAAAGTTACTAATCGCCATATTTTAACTATCCAATGTACTTTGGGCATCCAGCCGTACCTTACTTTTTGTTTGACCAGCTATGAAAAATATTTGCTAACTCGGCTCAGGCTTAAGTTGTTTTTCCGCTTGGTAACTTTCCCAAGGAGACAGAATTGGTCAACCTCTATCATCAGGTGTCCTTGCGATGGTACCTCAGAACAGTCCAATATTCATGTATTGCTGTTCTGTCAACTGTATGACGTACCACGCAAACGTTGGATCATTCCAATCCTGTTATCCCTCGGAATGAGAAGATGGCGCCCTGCTTTTATGGCCTTACAATACTTAGATACAATATCAAATGCCAAATGTGTAGCCATGTTTCTTAAGACCTGCTTGAAAATCCGATTGACATATGGAGATTTACAGTGAAAAATGAACCATTATGGGTTGTCATGTCTGAGTTCATATAATTAGCAGATGGAATCCAAACTTTTTTATACTATTTATGAGTAGTGATGAAAGGCCTTATAATGTGTATATACATAAATAATGTTTAATACTATTTTTACTGTGTATTTATGATTGCATATGAAAATGTATATTATGATCGTTGCTTTTATGATTTTATCCTGTTCTAAAATCGAATAAAGCTTTTCTACTACTACTACTATGTGGATGAGGTTGGAATTGTTAGTTGTGGAATTGTTTTGTTTGGTGTGGATTTGTGTAGTGGAATTATGCAGCATTGTGTGCAGTGGAATCATATGGATATGTAATTATGTGGTATCAAGTGTACTGGGATTATGTGGAGTGGGATTGTGTGTAGTGGAGCGTAATTATGTGGAATTGTATTTTGTGTTGTGGAGTGGTATGTAGTGGAGTTGAATTATGTGGTGTGCTGTTGAATTTTGTTGCATGATGTGTGAACTGGATGTATGTGTTGTGTTGTGTAATTGTGTTGCTGAGTTCAATTATGTGTTTTTTTTGTGTCCTCATTTGTCGTAGTCAGTTTCAGATTGGAGATTATGCTTGGCTTTTTGGCTTTTTTTCGGGTACAAAATGTGTCCTGACTCCCTTTTTATTTAATCTATATACAATTGGCCTCGAGAAGGCCATGTTAGAGGGGAGTAAAGATCTCCCAACAATTGCCCGTCGTCCAATCCCCGCGTTACTTTACGCAGTCGATGCGGTAATTATGGCGCGAACCCCAGTACAGCTTCAGATTCAGCTAAACTCATACTGTAAATTCATGGCATCATTGGATCTAATGGTCAATATTAAAAAAAACGTTAGTTATGCACTTAGGCAAAAAGACATCTAAGAAAAAAACAATTTGTATTGAACAAGCTAAACTGCTGGATTGCACTAGGACATATCCCTATTTAGGCATATTATTTGATAACATCTCCTCCTGGAAATCGGCCATCGATAGTAGACATCTTTTATTTCTAAGAGCTACCCCTGCCCTGATTGCTTTTTCTCGTAAAATAGGGAAGCCGCTCCCAAAAGAACTCATGCAAATATACCATGCCAAGTGCCACAGCGTAGCTGTTTATGGTGCAGGGGTGTGGGGCTATGCTCCTGTGGTCACCTTGCAGAGGGCAGAGAATAATTTTATCCGCTATCTTTTGGCCGCTCCACAGGGCTCTCCAGCGTTCGCTTGCCATATTGAACTGGGCACGGATTATATTGCTGATTATATAAAAATCCAGCCAATATTAGTGTGGCATCGTATTTGGTCAACGGAACAGTGTAGCTTAACCCGTGCACTAATCGTAGATTGCTTGGCTTTAGACAATTGGCTAGACGTTCCGTGGCTGTCCCATGTACATAATTTTCTCAACGATCTGGGTCTTTCCAAATATTTTGAAGAACCTGCAACCATAATTAATGTTACAAGAAAGGCCCTGAGATCGCTTTGTCTATCTCACTTGGGAGAATTACGTATGGCTCAAGAAATCAACAAAGTTACTAATCGCCATATTTTAACTATCCAATGTACTTTGGGCATCCAGCCGTACCTTACTTTTTGTTTGACCAGCTATGAAAAATATTTGCTAACTCGGCTCAGGCTTAAGTTGTTTTTCCGCTTGGTAACTTTCCCAAGGAGACAGAATTGGTCAACCTCTATCATCAGGTGTCCTTGCGATGGTACCTCAGAACAGTCCAATATTCATGTATTGCTGTTCTGTCAACTGTATGACGTACCACGCAAACGTTGGATCATTCCAATCCTGTTATCCCTCGGAATGAGAAGATGGCGCCCTGCTTTTATGGCCTTACAATACTTAGATACAATATCAAATGCCAAATGTGTAGCCATGTTTCTTAAGACCTGCTTGAAAATCCGATTGACATATGGAGATTTACAGTGAAAAATGAACCATTATGGGTTGTCATGTCTGAGTTCATATAATTAGCAGATGGAATCCAAACTTTTTTATACTATTTATGAGTAGTGATGAAAGGCCTTATAATGTGTATATACATAAATAATGTTTAATACTATTTTTACTGTGTATTTATGATTGCATATGAAAATGTATATTATGATCGTTGCTTTTATGATTTTATCCTGTTCTAAAATCGAATAAAGCTTTTCTACTACTACTACTATGTGGATGAGGTTGGAATTGTTAGTTGTGGAATTGTTTTGTTTGGTGTGGATTTGTGTAGTGGAATTATGCAGCATTGTGTGCAGTGGAATCATATGGATATGTAATTATGTGGTATCAAGTGTACTGGGATTATGTGGAGTGGGATTGTGTGTAGTGGAGCGTAATTATGTGGAATTGTATTTTCTGTTGTGGAGTGGTATGTAGTGGAGTTGAATTATGTGGTGTGCTGTTGAATTTTGTTGCATGATGTCTGAACTGGATGTATGTGGTGTGTTGTGTAATTGTGTAGCTGAGTTCAATTATGTGGGTTTTTTGTGTCCTCATTTGTCGTAGTCAGTTTAAGATTGGAGATTATGCTTGGCTTTTTGGCTTTTTTTTCGGGCACAAAATGTATGAGGAGTCCGATCTCTCCTTTACAGAGGGGATGAATGACATCTAGGACCTTCTATTGACCGAGCCACTTTTCCTTTTTCTCCATTACCACAGGTATATAAGGATTTACCGCTCCAGGTCTACCAATCGATCTTGGACATTGCCTGACAGCCTGCGTTTCTGTTATTTAATCATAGGACTAAATAATACACAACAATTACAAGTTAAAACGGAAAAAAAATATATAAAAGAGGAAAAAATTACAAGGCGCAAAAAGAAATAAGAAAAAGAATACTTATAAGGATTCCTCTTAAGGGAGTGTATTCTTACACCAATTATCCCATAAGTTACACATTTTTGTTTTTTTTGTGTTATACGTTGCCCTGTCTAATTTTGCAGTTCTATATATTTAATTAATTCATTCACATTCTAAAGGAGAATGAGTAAAATCCATTTAATGCACAGTTCTCTACACACCAATAAAATTAACAAAAAAGTAAGAGTTTTATACTGTTTAGATATATTAATTAAAGACTCTTCCTCTGGAATTCCTCCAAAAATGACCAACGCAAGACTCACCTTAATTTCATGACCCACAATACTGGAAATCGTTGCACCTACTTTTTTCCAGAAAACTTGGATGGAAGGACACCGCCAAAACATGTGTGCTTCATCTACATTTATTTCACCGCACTTTAGGCACTTCTTCACGACCTGTAAACCCATTTTGGAGAGCCTTCCTGGAGTCCAATATGCCTAGGGAATGGTAAATAAGTGTTTTTTTCCTAGAGGTGCAGACTTAACACTGTGCTATAAAAAAGGTAAAGATACTTGCCATAATATGTCAAGATCATAGTTCGGCAGCTCCTTCCTCCAAGTTGCTTTAAACCAAGGCCATTCAGTACCATGTTGAGATTTCCTTTCGACACGGTGGCGACAAAACTAATATTGACTCAAAAAAATTGTTTCCCTTTTCAGATTTTCTCAACACTTTGGACCAGCTTAGCAGCTGGTAATATTTAAATATGGAGACTGACTCTTCTGTAATTTCCTGCATTTTCTGCCACGAAATTAGTTCCGAACCCTCTAACAAATGGCCCCATCTGTCAATTCCCTTTTCTTTAATTGAAACCGCAAGAGAATCTTGTAAGCACACTGGTATTCCAGGCGATTTCCAGATTTGGGCGGTATTACTGTAATATCGGATTTGCAATGTCCACCTCGTTTGAAACCATACTTTACATGCTGCTTGAAGCATTTTCAGTCTCACTTTTAAAAAAGATTTCAGGTCTCCAAATTTAAAAAGAAAAAAACTAGATTGATCCGGAGGGCCAAAAGTAAGAGCTTGGAAAAGTGGTGAAAGGTCGGTGGTGTCTCATAATAGTTGCCTGAAATGTTTTAAATGAAAGGCTCTCTGGTATTGAAGGAGATCTGGACTGGCTACTCCACCATTTTCCTTTTTTTCCCTGAACTTCCTCCAGGCAATTCTTAAACTCAAATGGGATAGAGTTAAATAGAAAAGTATATTTAGGTAAAATTGCCATTTGAGGGCATTAGATTTGCCTAAAAAAGATAGAGGTAAGTGTTACCTCTGTTGTAATTTGTTCCTGACCTTAGAAGTAACTTTAACAAAATGTGTTTTTGCTAATAAACCGAGTCTCTGAACCACCTCAACCCCTAAATAACTGATGCTATGTCTAACTAGATCACTCCTGTAATTTGTGTGTTCAGTGTATAATCTCTATCTTGGCTGGGTTAACAGCATATCCAGATATTTCTCCAAAACTCTCCAAGGTTTCCCAAATAGCTTCTATTGATTCCTGTAAATGGCCAGTAAATATCATCAGGTCATCTGCAAAAAGAATGATTTTCTTATCCCACCTATTACAGGAGAATGATATGATATTCTTACATGCTCTTAGTTTAATGGTGTGTGGCTCTAGATACAGGTTAAACAATAGAGGGTAAAGTGGGCACCCCTGCCTGGTACCCCTACCTATTATAACCTGCTTAGATAGTATGCCATTTACTAAGACTCAAGCAGATGGATTTCTGTGTAGGGTCTTAACTGCAGAAATAAAATTATGACCTAGATTAAAACACTGAATTACCTCTTGAAGAAAAAGGCCAACAAACCCTATCAAACGCTTTAGATGCATCGCATGTCTTCACCGTTAGGGAACTGGCACATTCCATTGCTAAATCAATTGCGCCTATCAGCTCATGGGTTAAGTCATGTAAATGCATGCCCTTTATAAAACCCCCATTGTGAATCAAGAGGCCGACCATCCGATCCAACCTTTTAGTATTATCTGAGTATACAATTTATAATCACTGTTAAGCAGGGAGATCAACCTATACAATTCACATAACCTTGGATCTTTGTTACGCTTTAACAAAATTATTATTGTGGCTAGGACCCAGGGTGGGGGGGTTCTTGTTTTAAGATATACGCCGAATTAAAGAGATCAAGCAAAATAGGAGCCACTTCATCTTTTAGATGGGAGTACATTTTGTTTGGAAGAGCATCAGGTCCTGCAGCCTTGACTTTTTATAGGCTTTTTTTGTGCTAGAAATTTCTTCTATTCTAAAGGGGGCAGATATTTCTTCTCTAAGTTTATCACTGAGGAGTGGGAGGTTGATATCTTGCTATTCAATCCCTATCTGGGTTTGTATTTTCTATGTAGAGATCTATCTCCCCATCTTCAGTGATTCTATTCCCGGTAGTTTGACATTTTACTTCTTTTATCGAATTTCTGGCTTGATCTACTCTAGCCTTCCATGCCAAAAGTTTGCCACGTCCTTCCCTGTACTCATAATTAGAAAGTTTACTTGCTACCCATTTTTGCTTTACCTTAATCTCCAGATAATCAGCTAAATTCACTTTCGCTTTTGCTAATTCTGCTTCAAACCCCAAGCCATTAATTGGATTTGAACTACACCCTATATTCCCCTCTGTTGCTTGAATTGTGTCTTCTAAAAGTTTAATCTCCTCCGTAGCCTTTTTATTGTGTGACGCATTAATACCAATTATTATATCTCTGATATAGGCTTTATATGTGTCCTATACGTTATTAAAGGGAGAGTCCAGCTCCTTTCGGCTGTCTTTTCTTTTATTGAACATTACAGTGAGACCTCCGCATGATCCTATAAATGCTCCGGAATATGTACCACACCCTTAATATGGTTACTAACACCAGCTGTTACTAGAAAATTGTGTATCTGCGATCGGTGAACATGTTTTCTGTTATGGAAATTATATTTTTCTGATTCTGACCCCGCCTTCACGCCTTTTAAAGACCTTGATCTTGGATTATTTGCGTTAGGGTCGCTCTAATTTTTGATGCAGTGACAGTCAACCTCTAAGACGTTGTGTCCTGCGCAAGCTTAAGGGGTACATTAAAGTCGCCCCCCATGATAATAGGTTTGTTTATCGCAATTAAACATAAAAATAATGTATTTAAGGGGGTCAAGTCATCCAGGTTTGGCCCATAATATCCTACGAGTGCAAGCCAAATCCCGTGGATCTTTGCCTTTGCTATTACCCATCTACCTAATGGATCAGCCCATGTTTCACCTAAAATACATTGGGAGTTTTTTTTAAACAGAATGGCCACCCCTTTTATTGTAACCGTTTGGGTTGTGCAAATACAGTGGTAAATCCATAGATGTCTTTTTAAAATTTCCAACCATTCTTCTTTTAAGAAATGTGTTAGATTTGGGGTCTCTAGTTGGCATAGGTAGGTACCTGTGACAAATAGGGACCTTTGCGTCTAGTCAGGGTAAGGGGCTACACTCCTAAAATAACCCCTGTTCACCCCCTTGGTAGCTTGGCACGAGCAGGCAGGCTTATCTCAGAGGCAGTGTGTAAAGCATTTGTGAACACATAGAGTAATACAGTGACAACACTCCAGATGGACACCACACAGGTTGTATTATAAAAATAGGTATTTTTATGTAGACTTAACACAAGACCAAACAACAAAAATCCACAATACTGTACTCATAAAAAGTCTCTAAAAGGTTAAAAAAAAGCTCAGTTCTCTCATGTTGTAAATGCGAAACTTTACTCTCAATGTACCTTAAATGCGTAGGAGAGTGGATGCATCGGTTCCTTACTGCTGCACAGGGGAGTTGATGCTCGCTTCTCACTGTGTGGGGAGTTGATGCGTCAGTTTCTTACTGCTCTCCGGTGCGATGAGACAAGATGGCACCTCGATGCAATACTTTTATCCGGTACAATGCGACAAAATGGCGTCTCGGTTGCGATAACTTTGGTGTGATGCGTGTACTCCAGACGGCCGTGTGGCGACAAAATTTCTTACTGCTCTCCGGTGCGATGTGACAAGATGGCACCTCGATGCAATACTTTTCTCCGGTACAATGCGACAAAATGGCGTCTCGGTTGCGATAACGTTGGCGTGATGCGTGTACGCCCGACGGCCGTGTGGCGACTCAATGATTTTAGGAGCTATGACAGGCCCTGCGAAACGCTTCTCTGGTGATGTGATGATTTCCTCTGTGGCAGCGTCCTGCTTCTCCGGGGATGCGCCGCTCTACGGCGATGCGATGATGACAGTGGTGGCTTGCTTCCTCGGCGATGAGATAAGAGCGGCTGCGGCGGTAACATGCTTCTCGTTGTTGGGTCGCGCTTCCAGCTCCCAGAGACACGCAGTCTCTCAGAAGGCCCAGCATAGCAGCGGGCACATCAATTCCCAGCAGGAGAATTCAGGGGGGGGGCTGGCTGGTCAAGTCTTCTTTCGCTGAGACTTCAGGCAGGAGGCAAACTCTAGTTCAAGCCCTTGGAGATTCTTCTTTAAGTTTATAGAAAGTACACTCAGTCCTTTTCTCCTCTCTTTGGCAATGAAGCAACCACTGCAGGCCAACCCCCAAACACATTGCACAGCACAGGGGTAGTCTCCTGCTTCAGCTTCCTGGTTCTTCTCCTCAGCAAAGGTTTGTCTTGATTCCCAGAAGTGATCTAAAGTTATTGGGTCTGGTTCCCAATATTTATACTATTTTTCTCTTTGTTCTCTGAAGGCCGAGAGACTTTGCCTAGTCAAAACCAGTTCTAGTCAGTCCTGGAGCACTTTGTTTACAGGACTCCTTCTCTTCCTTTGACAGTGTAGGGGAGGGACATCAGACACACCAGAGGAGGTGGAGTCAGCATTGTGGAGGGAAGGCACAGCCCTATTCAGGTCCCAGGTGCAACTCTTCCCTCCCATCTGCATGCAGATCTCTCTATTCAGCACTGTGCTGATTCACCCTGTGTCCTGGAATCCCCCAGCCCCTGTCACTCAAACTCCAGACAAAGAATATCCTTCTCCTTCTTGGTATCACCCCCAACCCATTGACGTTCCATGTCAACATTTTCAGACATCTAGACTTAATTAGATCTGCCATTCATATGGGTAATTCCTGTAACTTTTTGAGAAACTCCAAATATCAAGCAATAAAGATAACCATAACACCTCTGAATTAAAATAAATCATGAATGGCATTTGAGGACTTTCTTTTTTGCTTTTCTCCCACATGCTCCCCCACCCTTTGTGAATCTTATTTTTTTGCTTTTTCCTAAATTTAGATGTTAAGGTCATGACTCACCCCTCCCTCCCTGGGGAACCCACCCTAACAACTTGAGGTATACTAGCGACACCTCTTTTTGAGCTCTCCTACCTCCTGATGGACTTATTAATAACAGTTGTTATACCGCTTGTGCTTTCATCTGTTGTATAAAGACTCTCACATCATTTGGATCACGGAAATTGTGAATTGTGCATCTTATTATTCCTCATGACCCTTAGGGATGCGGGGAACCGGATATTCGCAGTGGCACCAAGGTCTCTTAGGTCCTGTATATATTTACCAAGCTCCCACTGTCTATTCAGTGTTGTGCAGGATATATCCGACCTTATACGGAACAACAAGTAATTTTTTTAAGTGTGATCCCGTTCGAAATACTCCTGTAAGGATACTTTCTTGCAGTGAGTAAGTTTTTAAAATTTACTAAGATCTTTCTCGCTGCCTCCCTACCTGTACGCAGTACAATGGGATCCCAATGGACTCTCTGTATATCTTCCTCCAGCAAAGCTTGATCGAGATCCATATTCTGCTCCAATATTGGGGAAACTACAAAGGCCTTGATATCTCCCCCTTCCAACACTTCAGGACCATTGAGAATTCTGATATTATTGCGTCTCGCGTTATTTTTGAGGGCTTCTAACTTGTCTCTTAGTTCTTGCTCGTTTTTTTTTAATTTCAAGATCTCCTCTTAATTATCCGCCTCCCTCGTTTAGAGCTGGTCATGTGCGAGTTCAACAGCTCCTACTCGTTCCACTAAGCTGTTGATTTTTTCTTCCATCGATTCACAATGCCCTTGAATTTTTTGTTGGTTACTTTCAGAGATAAAAACCTCTCACTTATTTCGGATACCATTGTCGTAAATAAGTTCTCTAGAGCTGGCAATGTTTCTGATTCTCCTATCATAGACGGTGCCGTATGTTCCATTGGGGATTTTAAAGTAACCAGACTTTGGTCGGCCCTAGGAGTTATGCTGTCCGGACACAGGTCCGAACTATCTTCGAGACCTACTAATGGGTCAAAGCTGTTTTTTGTTGTTATTGTAGATATTTCATTTGAGCCTGTAGCAGTAGCCATATTCTCCTCCACCTTCTAACTATTTGATGTAACCTTAGGGAGTTGTTGTGAACCCGGACCAGAGTAATCTTTTGTTTTAGTTAGTGATTCCTGCGTTTGTACCTTAAAATACGAACACAGAGAGGGGGTAATTTTAACTTTCCTGGGCTTCCCCTTCTTTATTTGTTCAGATATATTATGCCTTTGATTCCCCGCACCGCCTTTACTCATGTGGGTTATCTGAAAGAGATTCGGGTTGCGTGGTTGCCAAATCACCTGTATTTTCATTTTTGTATTCACAATGTTTAAAATGAGATCCTCCTTACCCCGAACCCTCTGCTCCTTAGTGTATACCTTTTTATAGTATTACTAATTCTTGCTGTTGCCTTAAACTCCCCCTCTTATCCCTTCTCTCCTTTTTTCCTTTATTCCCTGTATTTACTTTGGTTATGCCAGGATTTTTAGCCCCTTTTCCAGAATCACCGCCCTCTGGGGAGACCTGCCCCCTCCTCCTTACCAGGGTCATCAGCGTTGTACCTTTTACATTTCCCTGCTCCTGCGCCTTCTGATTAGATGTCAAAGTGGGCTTTCTCTTATAGATTCTTCAAGGTTTTTCTCTTTTGCGTCCTGGTCAACGCTGGATTTTCCCAGCCCGTCAATGTTCCTTGTCAGGAAGCGGATCCTTGTTGCAGCGCGGCGACTCTTCCCGAGCAGCGCTACTGCCTCCGCCCACACACCTCCCAGTGTCTCGCTGACGAGTCTCTCCGCCGCGCAGCACTCTGCCGAAAACGCCGGGGCTCGCATGGCAAGAAAACTGGAGAAACATCAATGAAGAACGCCAAAGAAAGAGAAATTCACCCCTGCAGCACCCTCATGTTGTTTCTAAATTGCCAAAATCCATTGCGGAAAGCACAAATGGCTGCTCCTCGCTGGCTAGTCCACCATCGACCTGGAGAGCTCGGGACCGTTACAGATTGGTGGTCGCCATGTTCCCCCAATTATGCGGTTTGTTGTTGAATTGTGTGGTGTGGAATGGAAATATATAGAGTTGAATTGTGTTGCAAGTGTGAGGCTTTGAGAGAAATTATACTGATTAGATTTAAGTGGTATGGTGTGGAGTGTATTTGTGTGGATTGGATTGTCTTACCAAGTTTAAAAATTATGAAACATAATTACAAAGAAAGGCATTCTTTTCTAGTACACAAATTCACAAAATTGAAACGTTGCTTCTGCCATAGAATATTGGAAATGCACAAACGCGTCTTCAATTGAAGACCTAAGCAAAGAGGAGCTGCAAACAAAATATGCACATTCAACATGAGCGGGGAAAAAAGAAAATTGTTCCAAAATAAAACACTTGAACACACCAGTGGAAACTTACCAGTAGTTATACACTGTTCTCTGGGCGTTAACAAACAACAACTAGATAGATAAAAGATAGGTAAGGTCTGGTAGGTGGTGCAGTAACAGGTTTCCCTGTGCCGGTCTGCCAGTAGGGAAGCTGTCTCAATGTAGGTCGCTGATCTAAATAAGCAGGAAGGAGAGGCACAGCAGGCAGGGGAGTGGTCAGTCCCCATTGTTAGTTGCCCAACAGCTGCTGAAACATGAAGTGCAGTATCCATGAAGTGGGCGCCATGCTGCAAAAAATAAAAAGGCACGCAGCATGACAGGGCAACTTTAGGGTGTCTCCATGCAACGCTGATCCACGCACTGCTGAAACATGAAGCCCGGTATCCAAAAAGCAGATGCTGTGCGGAAAATAAAAACAGTCTTCCAGAACAATATACTGAATTGTTTACTCCTGCGACTAAAGCATTAGCCCTTCAATGATGGCAATGTAACAATACCACAGGATCTAGCAGGCATGTTATAGTTGATCCCTTTCACAACTGTCCTGTTGTTTGTAGTCCCCTCCTACCATCACATATCCGTAAAATTCAATATACTGCGCATGTCCTATCCAGGTGTTCGGAGCAAGCTGCGGTGCTTATGGCCTTGTTCAAGTCAGTCCAAACGTCACGGTTTCAGTGAGGTAGTCCCAAGGATAGCAAGGATAGTGAGGTTCTGCTTGACCATACAGATGCTATCAATGGGATACATCGTTGAGATGCATGCGCATGACAGTCTGTCAACACTATGTAAATTTGAAAATGTGATATGTATGAGCTTTTGCGGACTTTGTGATTGAGTCGCAGTAACAGGGCAGGTGGGGGAGCCACATATAGCCGGGCACATGCAGAAAATAGGAAGGGTGCACAGCCTCCGAAGCCACTGTCATGCTTAGGAAGAGGGAGTGGGAGGGGCTAAAATGTCTCCTGACTATACGGCAAGACATTTTCAAAGAAACCAAACAGCGAACACAGTGTAGGGGGTAGAGATAAAGTGCAGCGGACATGAAGCTGTGCCACACTCAGCATAAGGAACATTCTAAAACAAGCAGCAATGGGTGGGTGGTGGTGCGGGGATGGCACAAACAGGCAGGAAGCTGACCAACAACCAAACAACAGATAAGCTTTCGAAGTGTAAGTACACTCTACTTGGTTGGCGCTCCTCAGCTAAGAGTAGACATGACACATTGGCTGTGCGAACCAGTTAAGAGGCAGCATAGAAGAGCGACACTGGAGTCAACCTATGGTAAGCAGCAGGCGGGCTCTATGTTTATTTAATGAATACAGCAGGTGTTGCAGACAGCACATGCCACTTCCTAGGCTTGAGCTAAAAACAAAATTAGGCAATTGTTCGCCATTAGAATCACAACTTACAAAATGTGCCTAGAAAATCGACACAATAGAAAAATTATGTTCACAAAAGGAGAAAGAGGAATAGAATAGATGACTATGTACATACCAATGAATCTATCTCTTTTTTACACAAGCTGCGTGAGGTGTACTAAGTGATGCCGAAAATAAAATTGTGAATTAATAAGAGAACATCCTATAGAGAGCCAAAGACAGAGAACTCAATTTGCCAAAATATATAAAGAAATATAAAAAAGGAGTTAAATACCAAATTAGAAAAGAGTGTGAAAAGTTGATGAATATCTGTATTTGAACCTAATAGGTATTGTACTTGGCTTATGTTGTAAAACATGTGTTGACCAGTTTTCCGTTTTGGTGAAAGATTAATGAAATATTTTTTTCAGACAAAGAATCCGAAACATAGTCCACTTCAGAAACAAGGTGTTTTTCCTAGTGTACACTTAGTTACCTACTACTGCCACTTTACTTTATTAGTCTTTCTTTCTGCCCCAGACTACCAGAAAATGTAAATTTCTGCTTGGCATGTGCTACATTTGTCTGCCCAAATTACTTTTATTTAATGGCTTTCATGATGGGTACCCGCTTGTTCCAATTCTTTCTTTCTGTCAAGTTATCATTGGTCAACCATTGTGACTGAGCAAAAGTGTAGCGCATGATCAGTGACACACAACCATTCCATTTAGCTAAACGTCTACTTAGCTTAATCCCTCTGTTTGAAATTGGGTCTCTAGCTGGCAGAGGTTTTCTCCCAAGTAGGTACCACAATCCTAGTCAGGGTAAGTCAGATACACAACCTAAATTAACCCGTGCTCACCCTCTGGTAGCTTCACACAGAGCAGTCAGGCTGAATATAAGAGGCATTTGAGGCATTTTAAAGCATTTGTGCGACACTTTCACACTTTAATTACAGGAAAACAGTGAAAACACCACAAAAGGATCATCCCATGTGTAGAACTTGAGATATGAACTGTTGAAGAATAAACTGCAATATAGTGCATAAAACGCTAATAGCGCTTAGGGGTTACTTGAAGTCATGCTGGACCAGTTTAAATGGAAAGTTCAGGCTGACCAGAAAGGAGGGCAGCCAGGCTACAGCACCTAGGCAGGACCACCTGAAAAGGTACCTTGGATGGAGAAAGTGTTGAAGAGTTGATGCGTCAAAGACTTGATGCATTTGTTCTGATCTGTGCCATCGGGTAAATGCATTGGTGCAGAGCCTCGCAGTCGGGCCTCATGTCATCATCAAACCCCTTTTGATACAGGCGATGCGTCAAGTTCCTGCTTGTTGTCATGACTGCAATTGCTGCATTGCTAAGAGACATGGGCTTGAGCTAGCCTTATGTTGTGGTAGTCCTGCTGCTGTTGCTGATGCAGGGGTGCTGCCCCCAGTCTTTTGCTGCCCAGTACCTGACACCACGTTTCCTGAAAAAGATGACGTTTGGCACACCTGTGGTGGCAATATCTTTCTTCTTCTCCTTCTCACTGGCCACTTTCTTGGCAGAAACACCCTTCTTTGGGGCCATCTTACACACAATATAATTTAGTTAGTGCAAACCACAAATAATTAACAATAGTGTAATCCATTCCAAACCATAATAACATAATATTTCAATAGCATGCAGATTGAAAAGCATACTTTAGGTGCCTCTAATACCTACAAGATACATGTGGCATCTTAACCCTCTTCTCCAAGAGCGTTTCTCTTGGTGTTAACCATGCTCTCTTCATTGCATTTTATGACATTTTTCTAGGATACCCTCGGTCTTTCAATCTGCCAACCAGAATGTTTGCATGAACAGTGTATTCGTCTTTGAAGGAACAGTTTATTTTTTTCCTTAAGAATTGACCCTAGGGTAAATTATCATGTAAGTTTCTAGGAGGGTGGCTGGTGTATTGAAGGGCCTTATTGCAGTCACTTGGTGTTTTATGTAACGTAGTGACCAAGCTTCTATCAGAAATGTACACTTTGACATCCAAAAATGTCATTCTTTGAGAATTGTAGTTAAGACTGAATTTGATGTTGGCTGTCCTAGCGTTAAGCCATCCATGTAACTGAAGCAAATGGTCTATATTCCCAGTCCATACCATGAAGATGTCATCGATATATCGGACCCAATTTGAGATATATTCACCAAATGGGTTGTTGTTGTTGACGTATTTTTCTTTGAATTTAGCCATATACAATACTGCCAGTTCAGGAGCAAAGGAACAACCCATCGCTGTCTCCTTTACCTGGAATTAAAAGTCACCACCAAATTTAAAATAGTTTTTTTGAAGGGCAACATTTGCCAAACACATGATGAATTCTGTTGGGACCCTAGCTGGTTTTGGTCTTTCTCCCAGGAACATTTCGATTGCTGATAGACCGCCCTCTTGAGGTATCTGAGTGTACAGTGACACTACGTCTAATGTAACTAACGTATGAACTCACATCTAAAAATCAATTGATTCAATCTGGTTTATAAAATCTGGTGTATTACAAAGATATCTTTCTAAAAGGGGAATTTCTAAAGCAATGATGTCAAAGCCAACTTTACCAGAAAGGAGGATTTATCATTATCATTCCAAAGATATGAAACATCAAAAAGCTACTCTGGTCTTATCAGGAATTGCAGCTTAAAAGTGTATTCAAAAATTCCCAAAGCTAGCCCATGAAAGGTGTCGGCTTCACAGTAGTAAAAAATGTATTTGGGTGTTTGTCACTACCAGGGCATATCAAAATTAAACATACTTGTCCTACTTTTTACTTACATGACACCTTGCCCTTTGGATTACTTACAGCCCACCTTAGGGATGACATATGTAATAAACGGAGAGTTTGAGGCGTGGCAAGTAGTGGAAGTGAATAGCACGCACAGGCACTGCAATGGGAGACCTGAGACAGGTTTGAAAACCTTATTAATGCATAGTTATTTCAAACCTTAGCATACAAAAACAGTTAATTTAAAAACTAAACCTCCAGCAGCATTACATCAAAATGTAATGCAATAATAGTAATAGTAATAAATCGTTTATTGTGATGATTATTTAAAATCTTACAATATTACACATCTCAGACAAAGACTACAAACTGTGTTCTCAAATAAAAACACTAAAAATGTCATTTTGTAAATAATTAAATATCTACAATAGGCATTACATCTAATTTGCTTTTAACTATCATTAAAAACTTTACAAAGATCGCGTTTAAAATAATGTCATTCGGGTTCACGCAATTGATCAAGGCCTGTCTACATGTCCTTATGCCACGTACTTTGAAGGGAAACTTTAATATCGATTTCCTCTCCTGTAAAAGCGTGGGACAGATACAGAGAAGATGAAGCATATCTTCCTCACTGTTGTCACACAGTCTGCATTTCTTTTGCATTTTCGGTCTCTCCCACGGGGGCAGGTGACATAGGCCTGGCATAGTTCCAAATCTGGCTTTGAGGAGGACCTGTTTGTTTTTTTAGTCCATGGTGTTACCAGGTATTGTTGGATTTCCTTCTTTTTGTATCCATTAATTATCGTCCATGCGTGTTTTCTTTTGGTGAGGATAGCTTTATCGTTTAAGATGGATAGATGGCTTGCAGTTTTATTAATTATTTTCTTGAACGATGACTTGATTATATTGTTTTCCCATATTGGCGTGATCGCAAATTCCTTTATTGCCTCCGATAGGTAGATCCACGCAGTGGAATTTGTATCCTTATTTATTTCTCTCCATAAGAGTTGCGATATTTCATTTTGGTGGTCATTTTTTATTTGGTTCCATACTTTTATAAAGTGGCCTTGCCTTGCATATTGCTGGTTGGTCAGTCCAAACTCCAGCCTTACTTGGGCGGGGGACGCATTTGCTGGTAAATGGAATACGGCTCGATAGGTTCTGGTTATGATCTTGTTCAGGGTTTCACTATCCTTGCCCATTATCACCTCACTGCCATATGTTATGGTCGGTAGGAGTTTTGCGGCAATTACATTCAGCAGAGGACCATATGTTAGGCTGGGAAGTGACTTTTGCACAATTCTAAATGCTGCAATTAGTGAGTTCGCTTTTCTTTGAGTCTCACTTTTTTGCAGTTGATAGCTACCCTTCACATCAAATAACACACCCAGGTATTTATATACCTCTACTTGCTCCAGCTCCTTTGTATCCATAATCCATTTACTTTTATATCTTCTCTTGTTGTTTTTGGTCACTACCATAATCTTTGTTTTAGTCTCGTTTATGACCATCCCATTCTCTTTCGAGTATGTTTGAGTCCTCCTGATTAGACGCTGCAGTCCCACTTTAGTATGGCTCAGTAGTATGACGTCGTCCGCATACAATAAATTCGTTAGGCGCTTGTCTGCTAGTTTCGGGGGATGCGCATTCTCGTCATCCAATATTCCCGTTAGGTCCGCAAGAAACAGATTAAAAAGTAGAGGGACTAAAACACAGTCTTGTTTCAGGCCTTCCTTTGCTGGTATCTCCTTTGATAGCATTCGTCCGTCCCCCATTCTCACACTTACCCATGTCTCAGTATATAAAAGGCGAATCAGCTTGAGAAGGGGGCGTGGGATATTCATTTTTTCCAGTTTATGCCACAGAAGGTCTCTTTTGACACAATCAAATGCTGATTTAAAGTCTATAAAACATAGATACAGGGGTTGTTTGAGTCTGATTGATTTATCCATTAATAATGCAAGAACCATTATGTTTGTTGTTGTTCCTAGGCCTTGAATAAAGCCTGTTTGGTTTAAGGGCAATGTCTTCGTTTCCGTCACCCATTCCGATAGTTTTGTTAACAAAATTCTTGCAAATAGCTTGGCATCGGTGTCTTGAAGAGTAATCAGTCTGTAGTTTTCTGCACGAGCCCAGTCTCCTTTTTTAAAAATTGGAGTTATTAGAGATCCTCGCCATGATTTAGGGATAATTCCAGTTCTAATGACTTCTGTGTATAGTTTCTCTAATATGGTTGCCCATAGTTCTGGGTTTTCTTTAAAGAGAGCAAACGGTATCCCATTTGGTCCAGGAGCGGCATTTTTCTGTTTTTTTATAAGTTTGATTATTTCCTCAATTTCTATAACTATTGGCGAATCCTTAAAAGTAGATTTATCTTTTTTGCACGCATGTCCCTTATCTAGGGGTCTTGACTGTGAGATGTCCTGATTTAAGTGTCTCCTCAGAAAGATCTCCCATTCCTGCTCAGTTAGAGGCGATGAGATTACCTGCTTGTCAGGTCTGGCAAGGTTATTGATAATCTTCCAGAATTCTCTAGAGTTCTTTTGCTTGCTAGCGTGGAAAACTTTTGCCCAGGTTGCTTGATTTGCTTGGTTTTTCTCACCCCATATTAGTTTCTTCAGATTTTGATTCAATGACTTTAATTTTATCAGAGTTTCCGCATTTGTCCCTGGTTTCTTTAATAGCCTGACAATCCTGTTTCGTTCTTTCTTCAATGACCTTATTGTGTAAGGCAGATGTAAGTGGTTTTCATTTTCCCTAGGTGGCTCTCTATATTTTTGATTCTTCTTAGTATTTGTTTTAGTTTGTGGTGTGGTCAGCTTCCCCGTGAAGTATTCCCATTGCTCTATCACTGTTTTTGTTCCTGTATCCTGAAAGCATATTTCCAAAATCCTTTCCACTTCGTCATTCATTATTTCTTTGTTTTCCACGTTCCAAAACAGTTTTTTGTAATTTGTTGTGCCAATATGCCCGTGGACGGATTGGTACTCCTTATTTCTATTTAGTCCGATGTTCATTATGATTATTTGTTGAGCATGATCGCTTTCGTCAACTTTCTTAAGTTGGTATGAGATAATATTGTGGAACATATGCAACGAGGTCATGGTGTAATCGATTCTTGAACATCCGTTATGCCCAAAGTAACTATTTAATGGTGGAATGTCTGTTTTTATTCTACCATTAAGTATTCGAAGTCCCAATGCTTCAATGTCCATTAATAGTTTCTTTCCCTTTCTATTTTCATCGGCATTATTGTGTATCCCTAGATTTTGCTCAGGAATTAGCCATTGATGGTTTTGGGATTGTATTAAGTCGTCTCTTGTGGGGGATGACATAAGATTTAAATTAAAGTCCCCAGTTATCATGAAATCTGCTAGGGGATCCTCTATCATTATATTGATAAGGGCATTGTTCAGGGTTCTACAAGTTTCCTCCCTGCTCTGATTTGTAGGCAAAATATATACTGTAATCAGATATAATGTTTTAGGGTTTTGTGTAGATTTTTTATAAATTAGTTTGACTATCAAAATATTATTGCTGTCTACTATCACTTGTTCATGCTGTTCTTGTAGTGTATTGGAAATAAGTATTGCCTGTCCTCCACCAGCTCGTCCGAACTTTCGCTCTTTTTTTGCGTGCTCATAATAGCCAGCATATCCATGTAGCATAAAAGGGTTAGTTTCCCAGGTTTCTTGTAATACTATGATGTGGGGGTTTCCCGCTATAGAGTCAATCTGAGCATTTAAGATCTTAGCTCTCAGACCATTTATGTTCCATGAGCATACTCTTATTATTTCACTGTCATTACTTTTGTCTCCGATTTGTGATAATGTACCATATCATTGTTTCTGGTTACTGTGGAGTGCCATAGTTACCCAATTTTCATTTATTTCTAAATTTCTAGTTATGGTATTTTGTGGTATGGTGCTTATATTTTTTGTCGGGGACCTACCAAGAGCATTTTTTAGAACTGCAGTAGTCTGTGTGTCTACCTTTTTCTGTTTTGGTGTTGTTTCCTCTCCAATGAATGGAGTGGGGTAGACCTCTGGTAGTTTTTTGGTGAGTAGTATGCCCCAGGATTTAAATGTTGTTTGCTCTTTTATAATCTGGTCAGCTGTTATTGGGGACCTTAGTGTTATTAGTGTTGCGGTTTTGTTATTGTGTTTCCCCTCCAAAAATTCGACAGAGATGATATCGTCACTGTCGATATTGGTTAGTGCCGGTATTGATTTGAAGAGTCTAAGTAAATTCCCCCTGTTAAGTATATCTTGCCTACCCCTGGATTGAAATTGAGGTGTGAATATAATTTTGTCACTATTTATTGAGCTTTGTACAGTAGGGAAATTTTTTTTCTCAGGTTGCTTGGTTATATAGATAATTGACTTTTTTCCTTCCCTACTTTTAATTTGTAAATGGTCCCATTCCGATGTATTTGTGGGACCATTTGCTGCCTTTGACACAGTAAGGGCCCAATCCTTCTCTTTTTTTTCCACAGCAGTCCCATGTATTTGGCGAGGAGTTATTATTTGAAGTGTATTTGCTAGACTGTTTCTGTTCATTTTGTCTGAATTACAATTACTTGGGTCACTTTCAACTTTTTTAAGAATTGTATCCGGTTTTCTTGTCTGACACGGTTTATCTAGTGAATCATTACCACTTTGTCCTTCTGTTACTCCGTTGTCGTTTCTCTTAAGCATTTGTGTTTCATTTACTAGCTCGCATATTGGATGTATTGGATCCTTTGTTGAGTTTTTTTTCAAAGATTGGAAAGTAGTTATTTCTACCTTTCAGTGTATCTTCAGTGGTTGGTGGTATCTGATTATTGTCTGTCTTGAGTGTAGGATTTGGTTTCAGTTTATCTTTTTTTCTTGCTTTACGAAGTTTTTTCTTTTGTCTTTTTGTCATGGTTGTGAATCCGTCTGAGTCAGTTTGATTATGGCTTTGATCCTCATGGTTAACTACAGATGTAACTTCGTTCTCCGATAACTCCGTGATTTGGTGGACCGGTGAAATAATTCTGTTATCTGGAAGTTTTAATGATTCTTTTGATTCTGTCCCTTTAGGGATATAAAAACCATTCCCAGTTTTGTTTGATTCCTCTTGCTTCGTAGGGGTAATATTCGTCGTAGCTTCCAGCTGTTTGACTTTGATGTTTCTTTTAGTATCTTCTATTATGCTGGTTAAAACTGCCGGTAGTACTGCTAGTTTATCCATAATAGGTACATAGATAGAATCAGAGGTCGTTTTTTCATTTTCTTTTTGAGCTCTGATTATCAAGTCATTTAGTTGGGCAAGTTTGTTGTTGATTCCCACTACATTATTTGCCATCATTTTTAGAAGATAAATTTGAATGTCCATTTTGTTTGATTGGTACTGAAGTGCCTCAAGGGTAAGGGACGATGTTTGGTAAAAAATATCCCAGGTTATTGACGCTTCTTGATGTTTTTTTCCCGTTACTGGAGTGTGAGTCATTTCCGATTTAGTTTGTTTATTATCCCCAGATTTGTTTTGATCTGCCCTTTTTTTATCAGTATGGTTTGGAGTAGTGAATGAGGCCAAGTCAATGTTTTCCTGCGGCCCTTCAAAGAATTCCCCCAAAGTTTTGGATTCTTTTAGTGATGTATCAGTTTGTTCCTCAGGCCTGTAAGTACATTCAAGGTCTACCCCATGTTGAGTTAGGGGTGTTTCCCCTTGTTCGAGGGGCACACACGAACGTTTATTGATTTTAACATTGACTTCAATCGGGCAACTTTGGGCCTTCTGGACTGTTGCATCATCATAACCGTATTGGTTAGTTTCCAGTGCTTGTATTTGAGTTTTGTTTAGATTTACATTTTTGATTCTTTCAAACTCAGACTTTATATTGCAGTTTTGTAACTCTGTTAAGGGCACTTGCTGTGTTGTCGGTTGGAAGTGGTTTCCAATTAGTGTGTCTGAGTTTGCGAGGTGGTTTTTATTACAAAATTGCTCTGATTGCTCAGGTTGTTCCACTTGGTTACTAGCTTGTAGCATGTTATGTGTTTCACCGCACATAGGTTTCATGGGTGACTGTAGGTTGTCTTTTATTACTTCCAATTTCATTGACAAAAAAGCTCCTGTTGGATCCTTCGCAAATTGGAACTTGTCTGGAATTTTACCAGCCTTCTCAAACATCCGCGCAATCGGGGATATAAGAGATTGGGTTAGCCCCGGTGCATTGGTTTTTACTTTTTTTGATACTGAAGACTGCTGCATTCTTTTTGTGCGTTTTGTTGCTGTACCTACAGTCCTTTCCTTCACTGATCTCATTTTGTTGACTATTATATCACTGTTTTTTTTTTTTTTTGTGTTTATCCTTGGGACTCTCCTTGGGACTGTCACATTCAATCTGAGTCAACACTAGAATTGACCCTCCTCAGCCTGTAGCACAATCCTCATATTCCTCATATTCCGCACGCCCTCCACACGCCCTCCCAAGCCTGTCTGCCCCCTCCTTTTCTGCCGTGTGGTACCACTCCCTACAGGAATACAACACACATCAAGACTGGTGCAGCTGCCGTCAGGAAGAAACGTGACAAAGATTGCGTGGCGTGGCGTGGCAATGGCAATGAGTGGCGATTGGCAGTAAGTGCAATTTTCAGGTGTGTTCTAGAACGTGCAGGTTACGTTTTTTCTGTTGAGTTTTTAATGTTAGCTTTATCGTAGTAATATTTTTAAGTGGGCTTACCCTTCCAGTTCAGCGGCCGGTACTGCCGCTTCTGTAATCGGTACTTATCCTCCTTGTGCCTCTACTCTCGCAGGGGGTGGAGCACAGGCACAGTGACAAATCAGGTAGTTAGGAACTCTGGGCCAAGCCTCAGCCCGTGCTCGGTATCACTGTTCACACTGCCCTGCAGCCACGACCACAACCGCAAATCCCTCACAGTGGCTGTCACAATCTGATTGTCTGTAATGTTTATTTATTTTTATTTTTTTGGAGTTGGCTGCAGGTATACCCTCTGGGATGCAACCCCTGTAGTGATCTTTAATCCACGTCCGGGCAGAGTGGTGTTCTAACGCTATCGCTGTTCTCGTTGCACTCAGCCAGTACCGGTACTCCTTCCGTGCTCCTGAGCTTGTTGCAAAACCTGCAAAACCTGGACTGGAATCAGCTCTAAACTGAACTGAACTGAGGGACACTGCGTTGCTTTATAAAGGTGAAGACTCTGCCGATTTGCATATCCCGAATCGCTGTCGAGTTGGAGCGTGGTGAATGGTGAATGGTGGGTGATGGTGAGCCTAGTCCTGGCTCACGGAGTTATTAGGAGCGCTTAAGGCTCATCGCAGCAACAACGGCGTCAGTCATTACTTCCTTCGACCTCCTCTGAGGCGTCACCTCTCCCCCCCCTCACGTCCTGCCTGCTCAAAGTTCTGCTCGTAGCTCTTGCCAAGCTCCACCAGCCCGGGTGAAACCGCAATGCAGAGCTGCGGGGAGGGAGGTTTAGTCCGCGGTCAGCCGGACGGCCGCCGTCCGCCGTCCGCCGTCTGAGTCGTCCAAAAACGGCAGACACGGCAGCTGTCAGCCAGCCAGGGAGGGCCAGGGAGGGCCAACAGGTCCAACGGGTACCTAGTAGCCTTGAAGTCCAATAAACTCAGCAAGGCTCGGCTCGGCTCGGCTTCCAGCGTACCCTCCCAGCGCGTCCTCACTGCTCGCGGCTTGCTGCTCGTACCGTAGCTCCTCCTTCCCCACTTCTGGACATAAGGTGCAAAGGAGGGGCCTACTGGTCAAAATGTAATGCCTAAAAAGAACACTTCTGTAAAAGCATGTACTATTTTAAAGAAATATAAACTGATAGCTTATAAAACAAGTTTCTTTTTCTATTCCGAGGACCAGTAAGCATTTTGTCTCACTAAAGTGTATGTGCCATGTGCAGTAATTAAAGTGTAATGATATATGGCAGAGTACACTTTTAAATATTATTTACGATCGCATGTGCCCACCAACTGCTCAGCTATACTTACTAATAATTTTTTCCAGCAATATTTAAAAATGTCATATACCGACAATTTATCCTTTGGTCAGTGGGTCTTAAAAACGCATGGACCTCTTACCTACAGGTGCGGATTCCCTGCTCGTTAAAATAGTTTTTCAACAAATTTCTTCTTTCATTTGTCGGTCATGGGCATACGCATACAATATGAACAATGTTCTCCATCCCTTTGATACACAGTCTACAGGGTGTACTGGTAGATGTCTTATACTATTCATGTTTTTCCGAGACGGAAGTGCAAAAAATCAGATTTACATTTCCTTGAACACCCTGCTCCTTAGTATGGTTGGATTTTAGGAGATTTTGATTAATTTATAACGAAACATCGCATGGGCTCTGCTTGCAAATTTCTCCTTGTCCTCTACAACAGATGCTTTCTTTATTGTCTTATTAATTAATTTTTTTAAAGCAGTTGGCGGAAGAGAACTCTCAGATATTGATTGGATACCTAATTTGTTTATGGCTGCTTTTAAATAAATATATACAGGTGCATTTTCATTTTGTTGGATCTCCTGCCAGAAAGCTTTGCATAAATGATTTTCAGATGCAGTTCTTATTCTGTCCCAAGTTTTAACATATGCCCCCATCCTTGCTAATATTTTCTTTGTAAGTCCATATTCCAATCTTATTTGGGCTTGAGGAAAATGAAATTTTGCCTGACCAGGATGCCCCCTACGTATACCCTATTTTACATGTGTGTGCATGTCATCCATGCATATTTCCTTGTAGTGGCCTGAATCACTAGGCCTCTGCATTCATGTCCTGCATTAAGGTGCCTGTCATCGAGTTTCCCAAAAGTTAAGCTAACATAAAGGCCTATGTATTTTACATTGTGCACTTTTAAATAAATATCGTACTGAACCCTTTTTGTGGTTCATATTGAACCACCAGTCCCTGAATTAATGTTTTCATGACTCCTGACACACTGAAAGCCGCAAGAAGCCCAGTAAGGCCTGCCAAGACAGTATTATGAATAACAGTTATCTGTTTGCTTTACAGAATCACATTTCAGTCTGGTGAAGAAGGTACACAGAACCCATCTGCATAGATAGGGCCCAGCCATTCTGTCTCTGTTTAAGTGGATTACAGTGCTTGCATCCATAGAAAGCTCATGCAATGAACGAATAAATATGCCCTTTCTGTCATTTAGTGACGAGCAACCTTTGCTTCAGATAATACATCCCCTGACTCAAGATATCAGTTAGTACTAGCTGTGCTGGTCGCCTTGACACAAGAGATCTCTCTTCTAGACTAAAAGTCAGCCTCCTCCCAGTTACACGTCAATTGCACGTCATGCTCATGTTGCACACAAGTAGGACAAAGTTCGAGCTGGTCATGCAAACTCCTCCTCTGTGTACCACCCACCTATGACACCTACCTATCACCTACCTATGACTCATAAAGTGTACACCCACATGTTCTTATCTCATGTTCTCTCTGCTCTGCCTCGAGCGTTCCTTCTTACGTCCTATGTACAAGATAAAATGTATATAACCCATGTTCAGAAAATAATTGTTAGAAGACCCTTCCTGAACCTCTGTGGTGATGGAACTGATTCTCCCTTTGACTCGAGTTATTGGAATAAAGCCCATTTTAACTTGGACACCACGGATCCTGTCTCTCATTTGATGCATGATACTTTGTTAATGCCTAGAAATTCTGCCAGGGTAATATTTTATTTACCACATAATTTGGCGCCCTTACAGGGACATATCCCTTTCCCCACTCGCCGGAGTTGTGGGTCTAGTCTTTGCCCCCTTCTACAGCCGTGACGGACTTCAAGTGCGCACGCCATCGGGATTTCCCGCTACTCCCTCAGGCCCAGGAGGAGGACGGACTGCGACCAGGCATCCATACGAGGCGGTGAGGATCGCGGATCATCCCAAACAGAGCCCAACCCGTGAGAGAGCAAGGTCCGAGGTCTCCGGAGGTCCACCTGTTCCAAGGCGCATGCGTAGAAGTTCGAGGCCTTCAAGTTTCAAGTTCTGCTTCCCGGTGAGTACCACTATGGGGAATGTATCAAGTTTCAAGATGGGCTCATTTTAAATGAGAACGGTCAAGACGGGTCCACTGTAAAAAGTGGAAACGGTCAAGACGGGTCCACGGTTAAACGTGGGCCCGGTAAAGACGTGTCTCATTTTTTGGGACCGGTATGGTTGTACTGTATTCCAGTGCACAAAGTTTATTGTTTTCAAGTACATGTTTTATTCCATGTATCAGGTTAGACTGTGTCTGTTTTAGTGTTATAATGTTTCTTGTATGAATGATTGTTGATTGTTTCAGTCTATTTTTGTGTATTGTGTTTTCATTGTATTGATTTCAAACATGCCATAAAGGGTATACTAGAAGAGTCAGTTAACATCCCGCCTAGAGACACACCTGGTCATGACCCTCTCAGAAAGATGCCATTGAGTTATGGCGCAAAGAGTCACATAGGAGAACAGAGAAAGAATTCAACAAAGTAGAGAGAAATAAACTAGCAGAGGAAAAAGCCAAAGAAAAAGAATCACGTCCTCTCAGAAGAACTAGCTAGAGTTAGAGTTGGAGCTATAAGTTTACTGTGGAGTTCCTTGTAAATAGCGCCTTGTAAATATGCCTTGTGAATAGCGTGTCATTTTCGTGACTTGTTGAGTTTCTTGTGAATATGGCTTGTGAATAGCGCCATGTGGTTATGTTTTGTGCAGAGCTTGTTATCATTACGTTAGTCAGGAGAGAGCTGGATCTCTTTCAAGTACTTGGAGAAAACGTTTTGAAGATGTGCGTACGTGTTATGTGATAACGTGGAGAGATGAGTTCATGACTTTCCCATGTACTGCAGTCATTGGCGAATGATTGTGCTTCAGCTGCCAAAGGGTTAATATCTTGTACAGAGTAGGCAGAATTTGTTTTAACATGCTGTTTAACAAGGCGTTGAGGGATTTTGGCGTTTTTTGGTGTTTGGGGGGGGGCGTGTTTTTGAGCGGAAATTCGTACCCGTTCCCGTGGAGGGATATGGTTGCTTTTTGGTGAGAATTTAGGGAATCGCTTGGACTACTGTGATGCCAAATTCGAAAGGGATCTGAGCTGTGGAAGTGGTGGAAAAGGCATGTTTTGTGTGGAGGTGCGATTTGCCATGTTATCCAATGGGCGTATTTCTGAAAATTGAGATAAAGGTTTCTTTGACTTTTTCATTCTGGGTCTGCCTATGTGCTTTGTCAGTTTGCAGATTGAATGGTAAAATCTTGCATGGAGAGTAAAGAAGTGTATTTGTAAAGGGTTTGCCTTGGAACACTTGATTTAATGTGTTTGACTCAGAGGTCGGTAGTTGTAAATAAGCCAGTCTTATTGAGATAAGGGTTTTTGCACGGAGAGTGCTTTAATGTTTTTCACGGTTGAGAAGACATTATAGAATAGACCCATTAGAGAATGTGCTATTAATTAGTGTACTGCAACCGTGTGTTTTTTTTAAATAGTAATGTTTCTACAGAATATTTTTCCCAATGCAAGCTGCCCTTTAGAATAGCGTTGTGACAGTTAATAGACTCAATTAGAAAACATAGTTTTTTTTATTTATTTTGTTTGAAAAATTATGAATCTGGCCCTTTGAATAGGTAGAATAGAAGAGCTTGCACACTTGATTATGAAAATGTTGGTTATGCAATGCAGAATTATGGGGTTTCACATTTTAATTTCAAAAAGGAAAATGTAATGTGCTTGCATGCATTGTTGTTCTGTTTATTTTTCCCTTGCAGCTAGTAGCAGTACAGAATTATTTTAAAATACTAGCATGTCACTTAGTTACAGAAAATATGTCCTTATTAAATTGGCTTCAGTGAAATTAGAGAATGTTGGTTTAGCTCCCTGGCCTGGGTACAGATATGTTTTGAATTACAGAGAATGTGTTTTTCGACCTTGAAGGTCCTGGCTTCCAGTATATGTTTATGTAAAGGGAGGGTTTTTCCCTCTTGCCGTGCCTGTCTTGTTGTTATTGGCCATACTCCAATTATTTTCCGCGGACATTTATTGGCTGTTCTCCAGCTAAGTCAGGCTTCCTTCGCAAGCAGAAAAGAAAAAAAACTTGATGAGCCACGGAGAAAATGTTTATGTAACTGACTGACACTAGCTTTCTTGGCAGACGCTTGACTCTTTCAATGAGCTCAGCGTTGGCAGCGACCCAATTTCAGAGAAGCAGAGAAGAGTGAGAGGCTTGTCTCCTATTTGTTATGTTTGACACTGAGCCAGTTCCTGGCTCTGAGGGGAGGGGTAGGTGAGCAAGGAGTGAGTTCGTAGCGAAGTTACCTCCCCAGCCCCTCTGACTTGTGTACAAAAAGTTGCTCTTCCTTACAGCCAGCACTGAAAGCTTCATTGACTTCAGATAAAATCACGCTTGCAAATGAATAGTTCTTCCCTCAGTAGTGTAAACAGAATAATTGGCAGGAGTCTTGCTCTTGCAATGAGTTCAGCATCTGGCAGTCATTCAATTTTAGACCACAGTGAAGCCCGGCTTGGAGTTGATTCAAAACTCCGAGCGCGAACATCTTTCTAGAGGGAGGGGCTGCTTCTCATAGGAGTGAGGAGTAGCGAGGCTCCAGCCCATCTGTCTATGCTAGAATACTTTGGATTTTATTCAAATACATTTAGAGAACATATTGTAGGTAGTATGGTCATACTGTTCCCAAGATTTAGAGTAGGATTTTTATGAACTGCAGAGCTTTTGGAAAGAGGTTTCCCCAAAATAAAAATTGTGCTTTTGAATTGAAAATTCATTTTTATTTGTTTATTTATTTCTATATAATTTATTTTTGCTAGATTGATGGCAGTGTGCCCTAGTATTTACAGTCAAGCATTAAAGAGACAGCTGGACAGTTTTTATATACCTGCCAACACAGCACTGATTCAGTACTGATTCAGTACTGATACAGCACGTTCTGGGAAAGAGTGCGAAAATGCATCATTGACAGTTTCACATTTTCTGGCTGACAAGGGGCACAAGGTGTCCCCTTCACAGTTACAATTCTGTGAAAAGCAAGTGGTGTAATAGGACACTTGCTTTCCAAGGAGGGTAGACAGCTAACACAAGAACCATACAGCTCATTACTAACCTTTCACAGCCCAGGACACAAAAGGAAGTACGTGCCTTTATTGGCCTCACTTCTTACTGTAGGCAATGGATTCCCCAGTATGCATATCTAGCCAACCACTCATACAGTTAACTACACAGGAGGCAGCCACTCTGAGTGTACTCCCTAGGACACAAGA
This sequence comes from Lissotriton helveticus, assembly GCF_964261635.1. Taxonomy (NCBI): domain Eukaryota; kingdom Metazoa; phylum Chordata; class Amphibia; order Caudata; family Salamandridae; genus Lissotriton; species Lissotriton helveticus. The sequence goes on from NC_136063.1 coordinate 2,058,241,735, forward strand.
ACACACCTTGGCATTTGAGGAATTAAAAAGAGCATTATGTCACGCGCCAGTTTTAGCGACTCCATGTCACGGTAAACATTTTATGCTTTTTTATTTTTATTTATTTTTACATTTGACTGTAGCGAGACTGACAGGATATGAACCGACATTATTTCAGCCACACATAGAGATCAGACGTTGTAACATTCTGAATCCTGCAACACTTTTGTCCTCAAGTACAGTAAATACACCACCACATGACTGTGTGGAAGTAATGAATATAGCGACAAGACCAAAACAAGACCTGACAGATATTGTACTCCCAGACCCTGACCTGACGCTCTATGTAGATGGATCATGCATGAGAACGAGTGCAGGAGAGTTAGTAGCAGCGTATGCCGTGACCACAGAAGTCATAGAGACACAGAAAATAGACACACTGTCAGCACAAGCAGCAGAGCTCATTGCTCTGACACAAGCCTGCATAAGAGCTAAGCACTTGAAAGTGAACATTTATACAGACTCACAATATGCCTATGGCGTAGTCCATGATTTTGGGGTCCTGTGGCAAGAGAGAGGTTTTTTGACCTCCCATGGGACCATGATTCAGCACGGCCAACTTATTCAAGCCCTGTTGGAAGCCATACATTTACCTACAGCCATTTCTATCCTGAAATATGAAGCTCACACCAAAGTTACAGACACCATTTCCCAGAGTAATGACCTGGCAGACCGAACAGCTAAACTTACAGCACAGACACCAACAGACACGACAAGGACAAAGGTACCGTTACTGACATAAAGTATGACAGTCAGGGACCCTACACAAGATGTACTCGACATACAGACACATGCCACTACAGATGAGATAAAGAAGTGGACTGAACAAGGAGGGGTTCAGACTGACCAAGGTTGGATGACTAAGGGAAAAGCTACATGGTTTCTCCCAGATTCTATGGTACAAGTAATCATAAACACAACACATAGCCCCGCACACTTGGGAGAGAAGGCAATGATAGACAGCTTACAGAATATCTGGTTTAACAAGCACCTGCGTGCCGCAGCGAAACAGAAAGTGCGAACATGTATGATCTGTTGCCAGTTCAATCCAGGTAAAGGCATCCCGGTGGAACAAGGCGGATTCCATCCTCCTGACCACCCTTTTGAGGTTCTCCAGGCGGATTATATCCAAATGGACAGATGTAGAGGTTACAAGTATGTCTTGGTAGTAGTGTGTGCACTATCTAGATGGACAGAAGCATATCCAGTTCCAGATTATACTGCTGTGACAACAGCCAGGCAATTAGTGCGCGAGTACTTCCCCAGGTATGGATTACCTCAGGTGGTCTATTCTGATAACGGTCAGCCATTTTCTTCTGAATTAATGAAACAAGTGTCTCTTCTGTTAGGTTATACCTGGAAGTTCCATTGTGTCCGACACCCAGCAGGCCTTGTAGAAAGACATAATCAGACAATTAAGACAAAAGTTGCTGAGATCTGTACAGAAAAAGGCGTGGATTGGATGGTGGCCTTGCCGGTTGCCCTCTTTTACATGCGTATGGTAGCTCATTCCAGAACAGGCCTATCTCCTTATGAAGTAGTGTTCGGTAGACCGCCAAATATGTGGGGTACGCCTATGCCAAAAAAAATTACTGATGTTGACAGTAACATGCTGACAGATTACCTGGCTTCCTTGATTTCTACACTACTCTCTTGTTGTTCACAGGTTGCTGCTGCCTTCCCTGATAACACCCAGGTCAAGGAACACACCATTGTCCCCGAGAATTTTGTATGCATCCGGAATTTTGATCGTTCAAGTCCCCTTGAGCCACGTTGGAAGACGCCGAAACCACGAGGACCGGAGTGAAAGTGGAAGGACGTAAAGGCTGAACTCACCTTCATCACTGCAAGAAGATACTTTGGACAATTTGGAACTTTTGCAAAAAAAAAAAACTATAAGACAATACAGACTTTGCGCCGCCTTTGCTAGAAAAGACTCCACAGCAGGAGTATAAATCCAAATTAAGATCTAGTAAGTCAGACGTAGTTTAATTGTCTAAGTCCACCCGGTGGTGAATCGGTTAGACTTGATTTCTGACATGTATAAGATCACATATGAGAATAGCAAGAAGAGAGATAAGAAGGAAAAATACTGCAAGATATTACGCAGTAGATGTATAGTTACCTTGATCATTCTTTTTATTCTGTGTATTGTTATAATTGGTATCATTTTATTACTACATGTTTTCTTTCCTCTTGCCTCACATATGCACTCATCCCTTAACAATACTGTAGAGCATACATTCAGTGACCTGCCACCTCATGAACTGTCATATCGACTTGCACTACGTAACAATACATTTATTCGAATGTTACACCATTCTCACCAGACCAGCAATGCGACTGATTGCTGGGTATGTGGCCAACTGCCTCCTTATCAAGAAACAAAGGGAGTTCTGCCCTTCTACCCTTTACCGTTCTCACACAATGGTTCATGTGGAGCATGGTTTGCTCTAATGACCTCAATAGATAGAAGGTACATAGCTTATCCAGGTGGCTGGATATATGGAAACCTGAATAAAGTAATGAATGAAGCATGTTTTCCAGACAAAGACGGATTCCCCCAAAGAAAGGGAACCGATCTAGAAAATGAAGAGTATGAGCAGGGAAATGCATCCGTTAATTTTATAATGTTAAATGTTCAGCCCAAACAAAATACAGGTCCACCGTTTATATCAGTCCTGCCAGCAAAAGGTGATTTATGTGTTAAAAAGAAAGGCTCAGTACATATGGGACACAGCGAGTGTAACACTGTAGTAGAGTTTAACGATAAAGGACTTTCTTCTTTCAAAACATCACGCCATACCTATTTCATTTGTGGTCAGACAGCCTATGTACATCTGCCCTTAGACTGGGGTGGGACTTGTTATATAGCATTCTTATTGCCACCTGTTTTTCTAGCCCCATCCCACTATCATAGAGATTCACGACTAGAACATGTTAGAGTAAAGAGAGAGACAGATGCTGCAGGGATTGATCAGACTGAAACAACATGGGAGCAATATACAGATTTCAACAAAGGTTTCTTTTTCTTCATAGGTCCCGTCCAAAACAGTAAACTGATACGCAAGTTAACAAGGACTCTTGAGGCAGTAGTGAATGTGACTGCATCTGCCCTGGCGAACTTAACCCAGGAACAGTCTGCTATGAGACTTGTCGTTCTTCAAAACCGCCTCGTTCTAGACGTCATCTTGGCGGATAGGGGCGGAGCTTGTAGAGTCATCCGATCTAGTTGTTGCATTTTCATCCCAGATAATGCACCATCTGTGTACGAAGCAATAACAAGGCTCCACAAAATTGCTCATGCCATACATCAAGATCCAGGCACATGGACTTGGTCCAGTTGGCTCTGGGGTATAATATCTGCTTGGGGATGGAAAGTATTGTCTTTCCTAGGACTGGTCCTACTCATGATATTTGGTTGCTGTCTCTGTTTGCAGTGTGGCCCGGCCATTTGCGGCCTGTGTGCTACTGCCTGTATTCCCCATCCACGTAAACAAAGAGTTAAAGATGAACAAATGATTCTGTATGATGAACTATACGGTCTCATGAATATAGATGTATCCTAAAGGGTTACGTAGGGGACAAGGAGGGAATGAGGAAAATGAAATGTTGCCTGACCAGGATGCCCCCTACGTATACCCTATGTTACATGTGTGTGCATGTCATCCATGCATATTTCCTTGTAGTGGCCTGAATCACTAGGCCTCTGCATTCATGTCCTGCATTAAGGTGCCTGTCATCGAGTTTCCCAAAAGTTAAGCTAACATAAAGGCCCATGTATTTTACATTGTGCACTTTTAAATAAATATCGTACTGAACCCTTTTTGTGGTTCAGATTGAACCACCAGTCCCTGAATTAATGTTTTCATGACTCCTGACACACTGAAAGCCGCAAGAAGCCCAGTAAGGCCTGCCAAGACAGTATTATGAATAACAGTTATCTGTTTGCTTTACAGAATCACATTTCAGTCTGGTGAAGAAGGTACACAGAACCCATCTGCATAGATAGGGCACAGCCATTCTGTCTCTGTTTAAGTGGATTACAGTGCTTGCATCCATAGAAAGCTCATGCAATGAACGAATAAATATGCCCTTTCTGTCATTTAGTGACGAGCAACCTTTGCTTCAGATAATACATCCCCTGACTCAAGATATCAGTTAGTACTAGCTGTGCTGGTCGCCTTGACACAAGAGATCTCTCTTCTAGACTGAAAGTCAGCCTCCTCCCAGTTACACGTCAATTGCACGTCATGCTCATGTTGCACACAAGTAGGACAAAGTTCGAGCTGGTCATGCAAACTCCTCCTCTGTGTACCACCCACCTATGACACCTACCTATCACCTACCTATGACTCATAAAGTGTACACCCACATGTTCTTATCTCATGTTCTCTCTGCTCTGCCTCGAGCGTTCCTTCTTACGTCCTATGTACAAGATAAAATGTATATAACCCATGTTCAGAAAATAATTGTTAGAAGACCCTTCCTGAACCTCTGTGGTGATGGAACTGATTTTCCCTTTGACTCAAGTTATTGGAATAAAGCCCATTTTAACTTGGACACCACGGATCCTGTCTCTCATTTGATGCATGATACTTTGTTAATGCCTAGAAATTCTGCCAGGGTAATATTTTATTTACCACAGGCTGGGGATGGTTTTATTGGTAGATAGAGGAGGGATCTAAATACTTTGGAGGAGATCAGATTTAGAAGAGCTGCAACCCTACCATGAAGTACTTCACTACCATAAGTAATTGATGGCAGAAGTCTAGCTAAAATCACTTTCAATAGTAGTGCATAACTGGGGCCTTCTAATGCTCTTTATAGGCTGCAAAATGCCTGAGTCGGAAATATAGTGAAAAGAAGCTGAGGCAGTCAACAGGTAAGGCTTCTTTTATTATCTTTTAATTGCCATCCATACCCACTACCCAGTTCCATGCAGGGAACTCCCTCGCTCCCGCATTCCACACTCCACATTCTACCTCTGACACAAAACACCCCCCCATCCTTCACAAAACAAGAAAACAAAATTGGCTTAGTAGAAATTATTACATAGAATAAAGTATAACAAAGATAACCAAAAATAACATCTACAATACCAAATAAATAGTTACACAGGCAGGACAGATCTGGAGTTAGAATCTGCTATAATCCTTGAACCTGACAGGAGCTGTCCTAACCCTGGAAGAAACTCTTCTCTGGTACACAGGACTTGGGTCTACATGCACATGATCTCTGGAAGGAACCCTCACATGATACACAAGGCTAGAATCTGCCTGCACCCCCAATTTACTATTCACATAGGCAGCTTTGGACTCAGCACCACATAAACTGCACTCTTATTCCAAACCTTAGCATTCTCCAGCACAACCTCACAATCTTTTACCTCCGTCACCCAAACTGGTGTATAAAATCATGAAAAAACCCTAGCAAATGAAACCAGATTGTTTGACTCTCACCCAGTCACCAAAGCAAACAGGAGACGCTCCCCCACACCTGGTACCGTACTGATTCTGGACTGCAGCTCTTACATCAACCACACCTTTCATCTTCCCCATATTGATAGACTTTCCTACATCCAATACATATTCAATTTCGATCCTGCAACTCTACCTCTTAACAGCGTAAAAGCAGAATCTCCAGTGCTGGCGTGAGGTGTGGTTATCAATGCTCACAACATATCCTCAACAGCTCTCACCCAGTTCAAACCATTCGCCAGGGTCAGTTGCAACTCATCCTTCATCACACAGTTCATGAGTTCCGCCAAACCATTCCTACGAGGTTTGTAAAGTGACATGAGAACATATTTGATGCCGTTCTCCATTGAGAAATCTTCCATCTCCCAGGACAACAATTGTGTTCCATTGTCCATAAGCAACTCTCTGAGAAGTACCTCCTTGAAAAATTTGATCACAACTTCAGTATTCACATTGTCAACAAACTTCACCTCTGGCCATTTTGCTGCCAAGACCCTGGGTGAACCGCCTATGACACCGAAAGGCCTGGCTGTGTCAAAAGCAAGCTCACACCAAGGGGTATTCATTATGACAACTGGGTAAATGGGGAAAGGGCATCTGTTTTGGGTCTTATCGCTGAGCACACACATGCAACAATCCTGCACATAGTTTTTGAAAGTCCTATCCACTTCTGGCCACCAAAAGTCTTTCCTTCCCTTCCATTTCATAGCCCAAATGCCAAGATGGCCCTCATGAGCTAGGTCTTTCTTACACATACGATTGGGAGCCACCAAGAGACCTGCTCATGATCACCCTTACCAAGGACAATTCTTCACTAACCCTCCTTTACGTAAATATTTCTCTGGGCATAACCTTGCAATTGGGCCATTCTACTGATACACAATTTTCCACCATCTTGAGCTCTTCGTCCGTGGACACAGCATCCAACCACTCTTGCTCAGACAATGTACCCTTGACCACTTCATTCACTCAAGATACCAAACACACCATCTCCAATTCATCAATAGGTTCCTCCCCTTTTGCAAAATCTATTTAGGGTAACCTCGATAAGCAATCAGCCACATAGTTGTTTGCACAAGCCACATACTCTTGTTTGTAATGACATTCATGCAACCTGTATTGCAATTTTACGATGCGGGAGTTTCTGACAAAAATTAATTCCTGGACAGGAAGGTTCTGAAATGCTGCAAACCCTACCACAATGTCAGGGCCTCTTTTTCAATTGATGCAATATGTGCCTTCAGTTCATTGCAATGTTTGTGATGCAAATGCAATGGTTTCCTCAGAACCGTCAAATCCCTTCCACATGAGGACAGCTCCAAGACCCACATTGCTCGCATCTGAAGAAATAATGCACCCATCATTGATGTTAAATGATTTTAGATTTGATTACACTGTGTAATTATAGTATAGAAAGAATTATAAAAGGATAGGCAGTTTGGCTCTTAATGTCAATAGCATAGTCTAGATGATTCATTCCAAGCCTGTGTCTTCTTCAAAGCCTGTATCCATGCCTCGGACATGTTTACTCTTTGTAGATGGCTTATTCTTTTACATGCCATCTTCTCAACGGTATGCTGAACATGATGAGGGCAGTGAGGTATGGAGTGGATTGTGCATTGTACACCATCATTGGTGAATAGTGTACCTTTTCAGCCTTGTGTTCATGGAACCATAATAAACTATGGTTTGTTTCAGAGAATGTCATTGGTATTGTTGCAGGAATTCTGCTTAGACACAGAACTGTGCACAGAGACTCAGGACCTCAGTGAATTAGGGTGTGCCAAAAACTCACCTTAGTACCCAAAATCCCCTACCAGACTAGCATGAGAGTCTCATTAGCTCTTCATCCTATAGCAAAGTTACCAATGATTATACAACCCAGAACATGCGACTTAGGATACCTCAGGTAAGGTGGGAAACATGAGCACTCTTTCGTTATACTCTCATACCAGTCCAAAACAGGGAATAAAGGGAGACACGAGAAAGTTTAAAATGTTTATTTTAACGCCGTGATCTCAGGTGCGGTACAAAAGGGGGTGGTGATGGACGGAACATCTGAATCAATCAAACACTCACACCCAGTCAAAAGATCTGGGTTTGATCCATCACCGTTCTTTAGCCCACTCTGCCACCCCAGTTCAGACATGGCTATATGCAAATCAGTCTGACCCTGTGCCTCATGGGAACAGTCCAGCCCGGTGCAGCATCTTAGCTAATACAAGCAGACATATGATAAGAAATAAGATTGTTAGCATAGTTACTATTCCAGAAAATACAAAGGGAGAAAGCATGTTATAATGCTAAATGGAAACAGGTTAAATCTAGTCCTATATTTCACACTCCCTTGCTAGTAGGTTATTTTATAACTAAAGAAGGTCTCTTAGGCTTGCATAGGCGACCCCATACCTCAAGGATTAGCAGAAGTGAATCACTTTGAGTTCTGCACAAGCTCTCAGCATACAAATGTTCTCCAAGTGTGTTCAATCATGCCTACACAGTGTATTATTAAAGGCGCCAGTATCTGAGTTGGCCACAGCTGCATATATGTTATGGCTAGAACGTGCGCTGATCAGTTCAAACAACAGCACCAGTGTTGATATAACCTTGAAGGCCTCGGCACTCACTGTTCAGACGAACTTACAAAGCAAGTCTAGCAATGTAGAAAAACAAGTTATTCTCATGTGAAGAAAAACACTCAACCTAACTTTAAATAAATAGTTAACATGTGTGCTGTGTGCACAGGACAGCAAAAAGTAAAATGGTGTTTAAACTTCTAATAAGCTCATGCTAACTTAACAATGTATAAACGCAAGGCTCAGCCCCACTACAGTATTTTGGGATGTACCACATTCACCCATCAATAACCTATTCTGCGTTGTGAACAACTTTTGGTCACACTCTGCACCCACTTAAAGCTGCCCCCAATTGGACCTTTCTGAAGGTTTGGAAATCAAATATAGGCTAAACATGCGAAGTTTCTTCCAGTTCCTGTGAAAATCCATCAAACAGTTTTTAAGGTATCAGTAAATCAAACCTGTGTTGATGCTCCTTCTTAATTTTGCAACATCAGTTGATCTTCAGAAAACCTGAAAAACCGACAGTGGGTGGTGCTTGCTAACTGCCTGACACATTTGATGCAGACTCTTAAAATAGCCTTAAAGTTATAAGCACTTAAAAATGATATTGCCCCTCCTTTAACAGTTGCTGCCTTTTATGGATTGGCACAACACTTGACATACCAATAGAAAGCTAATCCTGCCAAGCTTCTGCCAAGTTGTGTGCAGACTATCATACAGTGTCAAAGGTATCAGCAAGCAACATGTTTTGGCCTCCCTTATTTCTGAGCCCCATTGACAGAGCTGCACAAATTTGAAAATACTATGGGTAATCTCAACATACTAAGGGCCTGATCTCGATGTCGGGCGGAAGGAATCGACTCGATCCTAGGACCAACAGACACCCGGTTGACGGTCCTGACCACCTCATTAGGATGCAACCGCACACTGTTCGGTCGCATTCCTATATTTCACTATGGGAGCATGAATTACTACCATAAACTGACCGTAATGTATGCTTCGATATTGAAATGGGAGTTGTGGTTCATCCGTGCACCCCATGGCAGACACCTGAAGGTGCCTGCCACAAGGTGCAGGGAGCAACATGGAGGCTCCATAGGTGCCCCCTCGGGCCTCCAATCAGAGGCCGTGCACCAAAGGGGACCCTGCTGGGGTCCCCAAACACGCTCTCTAACATGGTTTTCATGTCAGACAGTCCGGCATGGAAACCATGCATTGTAATCTCAAGGGCGGAAAGGCCCACCTTTGAGATTACAAGCCAGCTTCCAACTGAGGGGGCGGGATCTCCGAGCCTTTCAGAAGCCAGCTGGAATAACCAGCCAGTTTCCTTTCCAACCGCCTCCATCATAACGAGACAGTCGGAAAGGAAACCGTGCGGAAAATTACGATGCAGCCCTAAAGGCTCCGACCTGCGGTCAGAGCATTTACGGAAGGCATTTTAATCGGCCTCTAAATGTCTGCCACATTTCATTCATATTCCGCAAATGGCGGTAAAGTTATAAGCAGATGAACAAGTGGACTTTAAACTGAAAAGAGATAGAAAAGTGTTAACCATTCCAAGCCTACTCTGCACCTTTTTCAAACATTACCATCATTTACACCAATCAAAAAGAGCAGACTTTCTCAGTAAAGTTCTACATTCTTGTCAGATCCGGCATAAATCCATTAAGTATTTTTTAACCAAAATTTGAATATAAAAACTGTCTCAGGCTGGGGATAAAGAGGATACGTTTAGAGATTCCTGCACCATTCCAAAACTTCGAACAATGCTCAAATCTGATTGGCAGGGTGAGCCTTTTCTCTTTGCAGCCATTTCAGGTTCACAGACCCAGCAACAAATCTGAAAAACCTGATTAATATGATTGGCTAGCTGCAACTTCAAGGGAAAATGTTCATGCTGCTGCTGAATGTATATACTTTTTACCTTGAGCTAACTGTAACGACATAGCACTCTCAATCTAGTTTACAAAAAAACCTCAACCGCACTTTATCACTTTTTTTTCGACACTCACAAATAGGCTCATCACACGAAAACGTTTCTGTGTGAAACAGGGCTGTCTATAAAATGCAGGATAGCATTCCGAATAAAAGAAGTAATGAACCAAGACAGGTCATGTATAATTCGTGCAGTTAACATCTGCCAGTTTCATTTCAACACGGACTCTAAGGTCAGGTCTGCGTTTTCCAAAGTAGTACAAACCTAAACTGACAGGCATAGAGATGCCAATAATTTCATGTGTGCTAGAATTATGAAATATAATAAACATCCTATAAGTAATTTTGGCAGATCTATAATAAACTCTTTTGCAAGTGCAACATCTCGATACAAAGAAGATAATATGTTTCTGTTTCCATGTGCTTTCTGAAAAGATTCACTATTATAAACTAAAACCCAGATAATGTATATTTGATTTATCCTGTTAGACACACTCAATAATTCAAATATATAGCAGAGCCCCATTGTTAATTTTAAGAAATTAAAATGTCCATAAATGTAACTGCAGAGCAACCCGGGTAACTGTGTTGTCTAAGGGCTCATTAAAATACAGAATACATCTAAGAGACTAGAATTAAAACTAACTTTCACACGATTTACTCTTTTGTGATGCACCAATTACTTCTTTCTAATCCACCACAGTTGATGGCAGAGGAGCATGGAAGGCATGACTGGGGCACCAAACAAGAAGCCAACAAACCCAGAACAGACAAGGACACCATGCACAACTCAGAGGGTCTGTTACTTGTTCAGTAGCTAATACTTCTGTGTCAGAGCATATGTAAGAGCAAAGATTTTCTAATGAAGGCAGTGGACCTGCCTCAGGTTTGCCCTCTGGCCCACGATGTGCCTGTCAATAGGCAACACCATTCAGAGACAAACATACCTAGGCATAGAGTAGTAAGGCAACTGACGCAATACCAACATTAGTGGCGTAACAAAGGCCCTCCACAGTGTGGGGGCACCTCAACACAGTGCCCTGGCCTGAAAGTTCCTGCGTGAGTCCAGAATGGGGACTCTCCATGTACTTTGCAGGGGCCCACTTCAAGTTTCATTACGCCACTGACCAACATCCTCGGGCAGCTGCCGATTTAACGATGATACCACTTGTTTTTGATATGCATGGCAGACACATATGTACATAGTAAACAGCAGCAATATCGACTGCGAGCTGCATAAGTTATTTTAGAAGGACTGAAGGGAGCACAATGGTCTTACAGCAGCAGAGACATTTTAAGGTATGGGCAAAGTGGGCCCTGGCCCAGGGCCCCAGCCTTCGAGATGGCCCTGATAGAGGGAGCTCTGTTCTGCAGAGTCTTGTCCTTGAACAATTCTTATGTGCATTGTTTTGAATACCGTTATCCTTCAATTTATTTTTAAATGTGGGTGATGTGTGAGAATCTATCACAGACATTTTGCAGATAAATATTGTGTTTATGTTTCATGCAACATCCATAAAAAAGTTTCTTTTAGATCAAAACAGGACCCTACATATGAGAAATGGTAGTCACAGAGATTATTTATAGTAATATTAGTGAGGTGCTGCTGTGTTACAATATTGAAAACAAAAGCCACTTTCCCTGAACATTAGATGCAAAAACATTTAGAATGTGGCCAGAGTGCCTGTGTGCTGTCAATGACCTGACCAAAAAGGGCATACAAGAGCTGGGATTTTATCATAAATCCAAAGCTGTTCCGAACAGGGGGCCCAAAAAAAAGGTTTGGCCCAGGGCCCCCAAAATCCTTAAGATGTCCCTGTACAGCAGTCTGCATAGTTTTGGCAAGGGATGTTGAAGAAATCGATAGATCCAGGAAAAGGCTGTGGTATGATGCGAAAAAGAGAAGGCCGCAGAAGGTAGACTATTTTGGAATTGCAGGACAGATGTGAGTGCGCAAAAGAGAAAGAAGAAAGGAAGACAATGAAGCATCTATCAGTGAGGTAGGAGAGTTCACACTACCCGGGACTTCAAAGTCATTCAGCATCTGTAGCAGCATATGGTGCTATATTGTGTTAAAAGCAGAAGAGAGAATGTCTTCAGAAAGACATGTTTGCTTGCTGATAACTTGGCACTGTGTGACAGTCTGCACAAAACGTGGCAGAAGCTTGGCACGATTAGCTTTCTGTTGTTTTGCCACGTTTTGAGTCTATCCATAAAAGGCAGCAACTGGTAACGGTGGGTAAATATCATTTTCATTTGCTTTTAACTTTCCGGCTATTTAAAACGTATGCTTTAAATGTGGCAAGCATTAGCAAGTGCCACACAGTGCAGGATTTTCAGGTTTTGTGCAGATCAAGTAATTTGGCAAAATTATAGAGGAGCATCAAAACAGTGTTGATGTCCTAATACCTTAGTCACTGTTTGATGTACTTTCACAAAAATTTGAAGAAACCTAGAATGTTTAGCCTATTCTTGATTTTCTAAACTTCAGGGACATCAATTTGGGGCCAGATTTAAGGGAGTCAAAGAAGAATTCAGTTGTAATAAATGTATTACCATTTTATGGAACTGCATGAATTTGACCCCATTACATAGGTTTAGCATTGTGGTATTTATGGTCCTGAGCACATCCATGAAGGGAGGGCATAGATAAATAGGGGCATTCACTAATAACTTAGACTCTGATGAGTCTTCTTGAAGGATTAGTTAGTGACGGCAACTGGCTTTTTGATTGAGGTAGGTGATGACCCTTTTTAAGTAACAACCATAATCCCTACAACGGTGAACCATACAATTCAATAAAAAAAACAGTCAGGCTTAGGTTAAGTGTTCATGCAGCACACATGCAGTAACAAAGTAAAAACAAAACACAATAAAAATCACATAAAGAAAATAATCTTAATAAACAATATGATAGAAAAATAAATGAAATCCAATCAGAATGATGATTTTTTTTAAGTTTTAAGCAAAAAGTAGTGCCTAAAATGATCATAGTGCCAGTTAAGGCTGACCGTGAAGGAGCTCTGTTTGAATAAATTAGGTGGATTTTGTCGAATCTCGACTTACCTTTGGATTTAGAAGAACTTTCAAGACAAAGTATCTTAAAAGGTAAACTTCAGTGAGGCAAGGCAGCTGGCAATGAACAAGGAGGAAGAGACATTAGCTGGAAGCCGCTGAACGAGGTTGCAGTGAAGATTTCTATGTTTGAACTTTCGCCAATGGGATGCGGTGCGCTCTCTAGCTGAGGAGAACTCCATGAGGCTGAATACCCTTCTTGAGAGGGCCAGCTGAACAGGATTTGTTGCTGCGGAGAAGAATATTGTGGGAGCCGGCAAAGTCAGGCCGACCAGTGATGCAATTCGGGCAGATGGGCGAGCAGGTAGATACCGGTCTCCTGACGGTTCTCGGGCCACTTTATTTCAAAATGTTCTATACGTCCTAGGGTTTGGCTGTTTGGGCACCTTTAGCACTAGTTCCTAGGGTCCAGGAGGGCTGGACTCACTCAGCTTTCTAGCAGATTTGCAACCCTTAGTGACAAACATAAATGTATAAATCCACATCCAGACTTTTGAATAATCCTGAATGTAGTCTCTTAGTGTGATTTACTGTTGGGCATGATAGGAGAAGCCATGGTGAAATTAGTGCCAGTGTTTAAATTGGCATTCAATGAATGAGGCGTTGTTGACGTAAGTGTTGTTAAGGATAAAAACTAACACTGACATGAAATATATCAGTGCACACAACAAATAGATCTTTGTAAAAAATAAGTCCTTGGTGGTCGTTTGATTCACAGGCCAGAAAAGTGTGTCATGCTTTCCTGGTACTGTTAAGCAAGTATTACATTATCATTCAGTTCCAGGATGCTTCATGCAGCCCTGGGCTTTACCCTTAAAATAGGGAAATTGTGAAAAATAAAACCAGTCAGAGGAAATGACCACAAGTTGGAGAAGTTGAATTTATGTGAGCATTGAATACCTCTATATATTGCTCCTGTCTATTTATGTGTGCAATAAAAGTCAAAAGGAATATCCCTGGATTAACTGTTGGAAATTAGTTATCTACCCTCATTGACACTTGACTATGACTCAAGTATGTTATTGAAGGATTTGGCCACAGACTAAACTGTAACGTTTACACGCTTTCTTTATTAAAAAATTCTCTCACTCAACATGGTATTTTCCTTAACATAAGGAACCAAGATCAATGTTAAAATTTCAGGAAAAACGATTTTCCTGAAAGACAGTTAATACAAACATCTACTCATATACATTGAAAATTAATAAAACATTCATCAATACAATAAAATTATACAGTATGCATGAAAAAACATTTATCACAGACTAAATACACAGGACTAATTGTAAAAGACAAACAAATAAACCCCCTATTTCCAATGGATCAACTAATGTTGTTACAGGATAATCAGATCCAATAGCCTTTATATCACTTTTGTGAGGCTTCCAATGTCCAAAATTGGCGTATTTATGGAAACCCCCAGGCTTTACTTGGATTCTATGAGCATGAAGCGTCGACGCGTTTCGGTGTTTTAGCCGTAGATATGGTTACACCTTCTTCAGGACAGATTTAATTGGGGTCATCACCATCTTGATCGTGGTATTCTTCTAAATATTAGAGATATATCAGTAAGTACATGTTTTATGTCTTATATATAATTACAATACATATTCATCACATAAAGGGCCACCATTCTCGTGTCTCTATATTCAGGTGGCTTAGGAGTTGGTTGTATTTAATGTACTCTTTTTACATGAGTCATAGATTTCGTCAATTAATGTACTCTTTTTGTTCACATTGCATGTCTGATTAATCTGTGGTTGGTTACATGTGACATTTCACCCAGCAGGATATCATTCGCCCTCCGTTACATTTTAGTTTTTAGCCTACTTTCGTTAGTTGTCCTGCCATACGAACAACCACTACTGACCTTAGTTGAGGGTCTTGAAATTGCAAGATACTTAGTGGGGAAATGTGCAATATTCTTTCCGGACTTGAGGCTCATCCCCTCATCACCTCACTAGGAATGGTTAGGGTGATTTCCTTTATAGAGCTGGGGAGGGCAAGAGGCAAACTTTAGGCTCAGTCACTCTAATTAACTCTATGTTTCATTAAGAGTGAATATACTCCTTACCTTTTGTAACTTCTATGTAACCAATTCATCTGCAGTTATTATATACTGGACTGCTTTCTTCGCAGAACTGGTAATTCTACCTGTCTTTAGTTCTGATACAGGATTCTAATGTGGAGATAACATGGGGGGACTTTTAGTTATATCTCACCACTCTTTTTATCTAAACTATCACTCATGTTTTCTCTATGTGTCCTTACCTGTTGTTTCCAAATATATTACGTTCACCGCGGTAACACCTTGGTTATCGATTTTCAGGTCAGGCATTCAGCGAGATTTTTAGAACTGGATATGTTCTAGATGGGAAAAATAACAAGCGCTGATTTCGTGACACGATGGGATATATTCTGACGTTTTATTGCCCTGGTCTCTCATACCCCTCATTATTCATCTATTGTCCCGCACGTTATTTTTACTTCCTAAGCGGTGACCTTCCTTTTAGTCCTCTTTTACATAAAAAACGATAATTGAAAAAAAAGGGGTCTCCCCATCGGGAGCCATGCTTCATATTTGTACAAGGAGTCGAGCCTATTCTCCTCTCGTTTTTATCTATTGGGATTAGGCGGCTTTTAATAGCCCGGATCTTAGACTCCACCCATCTATTTAGATTACAGCCGGGCATCGCTTCCGTGGGCTAGTTATATTCGGGCAATACATATTCTATGAGTGCCTAGCCAGTTTACCTCTGCTCCGACTGCTTTTACCTACTGAGAAGTAAATTATTTCCCATGGCTTAAGGTCTCCCCTCTTCTCTTCTACTGACAATCTCCTTTGTCTAGTATGATACCAGGGGCTTACCTTCATACTCTCCACCTCCTGCTCAACTGCGGGTCTTTCTCGTTCTATTATCCCGTAGGGTCGAGCGCCCGTTATATATAGTCCCTGACACCCGATTATTCTCAGCTGTTGCTGTAAGATGGACGTTGATCACATGTCCGTGCGCCACGGTAGCGCATGCGCAATGGGTCCGCTCTTCATGTATCACGTCGCCGCCATCATGGAGTGGACCCGATCTATACTAGATAGGGCTTCAGGGGCAATCTGTATCATCTCCCTTTTGAATGATTCACAGGGACCCTCTCACATTATGATCTCAAATTATGTATGTCAAACGTTCCTTCTTGACTAATGTACAATATTTCTCCAAGGTAGGTATTTTTACACAGGTATTTCTATATTGCAACTACCCCCTCTATACTCCTCTGCTGCGAGTGCATGAACAGGTTACGAGTTTTGTGTAACTAAATTCGTGGCGAGTAGACTCACCACTCCATTAAAATCTTATAGATTTCCCTCTCTCTATTTGCTGTATGATTAGATCTATGGGTTGTCCTATTGATATTGCTATAGTGCAGTTACTGAATATTTTGACTTGACGGTCACTCGTGCATTTCGTCGTTTCTGACTATTAAATATACAGGGGTTTAAAGTTCTGTATGTACAATGTCTTCTGATTAGTGCTTTCTATGTAAACGTTGGTGATTCTACTTCCCCATTTTTACAGTAGTGTTTCCCAGTCCTCTCTTGTATTTAACCAACATTTTATGGTGTTAAATTTAATCATATGCCACTGTTCTTGTTGTTTACGTCTTTTCTTAGTGTTGCCCATCCTTGTCTGTTCCTTGATTTTTTCTATGACCACCCATCTGAGATCTGACTCACTGTGATTTTTTTCTCTCCAGTGGCTCACTAAGGGGGCATTCTCTTTACTTAATCTAATTGCAGATTTGTGTTCCCCTATCCTCACTCTCAACTCCCTGCCTGTTTCGCCTATATAGCCTAGCCCGCAGGGGCAAAGAATTAGATACACTAGATTTTTGCTTCTACAGTTGGTCAGGATATTAGGACTATATTTAACAGAGTTTAAGCAAATTTCTTTGGTGACCAAACAATGATTACACACACACTGCAAGTCCCACATCTGTGGTTCCCCACAGCTTTCTCTCCCGTCAAAGTTTTTTGTGTTTCCACCACGTCGTCTCTGTACGTATGTACTAGAGTTGAACGCAAGTTTTTATTCTTTCTGTAGGCATACAGTGGTAGGGCTAAGAAAGTCTCTGACCCATCATTCAGGATCTTCCAGTTACGGTTGCTCACATTTTTTATTTTATTGGCCAGCCCTGAGAATTGACTCACCATGACAATTTTATCCATGGTTGAGTTTTTCTCTTTCTTCTCGAGAAGGATTTCTCTGTTATAATAGCGGACTCTCTTCAGGGAGTGATTAATTAATTTCTTGGGGTAGCCCCTCTCTCTGAACTTCTGTTTTGTCATCTCAGCATGTTTGTAGAAATCCTCTAGCGAGGTGCAATTCCTCCTTAAACGGAGAAACTCACCAAAGGGTATGTTGTCCTTCTGGCTACTAGATGATTACTTTCATTCTTTATGCTAATATCTAAAAAATCTACTTTTTTTCTACTGTATGTGGCTGTGAATTTGAGATTACTATCTCCTAAATTAATCCATAGTAGGAATTCTTTAAGTGTATCTTCCGTCCCTGCCCAGATGAAAAAAATATCATCTATGAATCTGGTCCAGTTTCGGATATTTTCATAAAAAGGACTTATGTCATTGTATATGTGTTTCTCTTCAAAAACGCGGACATAAATACATGCTAAACTTGGTGCGCAAGTTGCGCCCATGCTTGTCCCTTTACGTTGGATGTATAAGTCTTTTTTGAAAAGAAATATATTATTCAATAATACCATAGATACACACTGCACTATGAATTCTTTGTTGGCGCCAATGATCTCGGTTTCTTCTAGAAGATTCTTTATTACCTCAATTGTGTCCTTTTGTGGTATATTAGTATATAGTGACTCTACATCGAGAGTCACCATATACTCCTTTTCTCCATCAAACTGTAGTCCCTCTGTTCTTGTTATCATCTCTGCTGTATCCTTTATATAGTATTTTTGTTGCTGGACTAAGGGCTTAAGAAACCTGTCAGCAAACTTGCTGAGAGGCTCTAGCAAAGAGTCAATGGAGGCCACGATGAGTATTAGGGGTGGGTCCTCTATGCTCTTGTGGACTTTTGGAAGTCCATAGAAAGCTGGTGTTTTCGGGCTATCATTGTATAAAAACTTGAATTCCTCCTCACTGATGTCTCCCTTATTTTTGGCAGTCTGTAGTAATGTTTCTACCTCCTTTTTTAGGGCATCTAGACTAGTTTAGGAGACCCTAGTGTAGTGCAGTTTATTCGATAGAAGCATCATAATTCTCTGATCATAATCTGTGGTGTTGAATACCACTACCCCTCCCCCCCTCCCTTAAGTGCTGGTTTAATAGTTATAAGGGAATCTTGTGCGAGGGATTCTAATGCTTCCCTTTGTACTTTAGAAATATTATGTGCTTGGTATTGTTTTCTTTCCAATAGCTTACTGATTTCCATTTTCACCATGCTTTCAAATATATCAATATTTTTGTCTACCATCCCTAAGCTCGGGGTAAAGTTAGATTTAGCCCTCAAACCTGAATCCGTAGGTGGCTCCCTTTCTGGCCTATTCTCAAAGAACCTACGGAGTCTAATCTTTCTAAAAAAGGACCTCAAGTCTTTTTCAAGTTGGAATTTATTAATGCCCGCCGTGGGGACAAAACTAAATCCCATCTTGAGTACCTGCTCCTCTACAGTTGTCAATTTTCTACTGGACAGGTTTATTATCGGTGTTGTCTCTATCTCCAGTAGACCTTGTTCCTTGTCCTTTTGTATTCTTGAGGGGCCTGGTTGTTCTGATAATCCTGGTCCTGTTCTCTGACTATGGGTTTCCTTGTATAGGGATCCCTTCCCCGGTTTGAGAATCCCCTTTGGGGTCTTTGTGGGCGGTGGTCTAAATAATCCTCATACTCTCTATTGGGATGAGTGTATGTAGCTTCCTTTCTCTGGGGTGCTTCTTCCTCTCCACCACTACTTTCAGAAGAACCTGAGAAGTTCATATGTTTAGGTCTTCTTTGTTGGAACCTTACTCTAGGTCCCCTTTCCCACTTCTGTTCTGGTTTCTCTGTGTAGTAGTCTTTTTTTAGGAAGGGATATATAACTTCCTGACTGATCTTGTTGATGTCCTTCCTAAGTTTTTGGGTCTTTCTGTTGGTTAAGTATTCATAATACCCATTCATATCCTGATTTATTTTGTCTATCTTTTTTTTGGCTTCTTCCACTACGTTTGTATCTATCAGGGTTTTTTCTAATTCCTCTATTTCCCTCTTTTCTGTGAGAATGGTGCTTTGTGCTGTTTCTATTATTAAAAGCATCCAGTTTCTACTGCATCGATTCGAGATGAATGTCCAGGTCTCTACATTTTTTTGATTATTTACAAAGAGGCCGGGCTTGTTACGTATTTGAAACCCAATTGGAATGGTGCCAGCTCTCACATACTGCGTCATAAATTCAGCATGGAGTTCTGTTCGGATGATTTTCTTTTTTAGATTGACCAACTGATTCCATTTCTCTCCCGCATTTGGGATAACGGTTATAGAATTCCTGTTACTATTAGAACTTAGGATTTTGTTCAATTGCTCTTCACTGAAGCCAAAGGTCTTCAGTGAGTCCATTGTTTAGATTGGATAGCACTTTTATGTGTGCACCTCTCAGTTTCAATCAGTCAGGGAAAATAAACTCAGCTCTACTTCAGTAATCACCATTTTGAGTGGATAACTGAACATGACCTAGTTGAAGAAAAGCACAACGTTGGCTGCTGTACTTTTTAACCTTCAGTGGGAGAAGTGGCAATGATTACTCACATATATGACCAGAAGCATAAAGAAACTTGATGCGGCCTCCCTGCAGAATATGATGAGGGGTCCAAGTACCCAAAATATCACAACTATTAATTGCTTTTGGGCTTAAGTGGGCCATCTTGTAGGTTTGTCCCTCCTCACTGTAGGGGTGCTGGGTCCGGTGCTATGCCTTGCATATGTCAGATTTACGTTCAACACTTCACCTACTGATACAGAATAGGTCGGAGTCACACACATTTGGGTTTGCTGACGCAATATCATCACTACTACTAACGACCTACAAAATTATCGACACACTAATATCGATTACCAAAATATGATGAACTATACTTATTGAAAAAAGTAACCAACTATTGATACAAAATCATCATTAAAAAAAACTCGATATCAATAATATCGAACACACAAATATTGTTTACAAAAATGTCGTCAACATTAAATAAACATGAACATAACACATAACAAAAACTACGTAAATATTGTGAAAGCACGTAAAATTAACCTCTTCAAAACAATAAGGGGCGATTACGATGTTTGTTGGAAGTGCCTCTGCGGGTCTGGTGGGGGTGGCCGGAGCGACCGATCTTGCTTCAGATGCAGTCGCTCCGATCTCTGTATTATGATGCCTAAAAGCCCAATGCTTACTGAGTGACGCAGTTTCTCTGACTCCAACTGGAAATACGACCATGAAGCTCTTGGAAACGCCAAATAAAGACGATAAGAGCAACTTCTGACCCCAGAACCATCCGCCCTATTACGATGCGTATTTCCGACGCACCGTCTCTGTCAGTTCAAATACCTCATCAGAGTAGGTGGAAGGGGATCCTTTCAGTCCGAATTTTGTCACAACACTCTTCCTACGAAATCTGCTGAGTAACTATGAAGTCTGTTGCGCATGTCATCTCTCTATTATACATCATCAATGAATATGAGCATCCTACTCAACAAGGACATCAAAGCCAGTAGGTAATTCACCTACCCAAACACATTAACGTAACTACCAACCGAAAATCAATAAAGTTTAAATTGTCTCATAGCATATTGAGCATGGCAAATAAAGGAATGTCATCATCAGGTATCTACAGTCTAACCGGTAAATATTGGGAGAAACACACATTTAAGGTTTGAACTGAAATGGCGATCGCAACATATATGCATGTATACCTAAATGTATGGATGAGTACACCACAGCACAAAAAGCAATCTTTAATGCCACCAGCACATCCATAGCACACTCAAGGGAAGTAGCTATTTGCTGTCATGATGCTGATTAATTGTTTTCCCCGAGTAAGCGGTGACAGCAAAGCAAGTCTGGCAGGAAAATAAATTCAGATTGAACATTTGCATTCCAGTTTGTAAACTGAAAGCCTGTTTGCGCCAAACATATTGACATCTCTGCCCATTCTTAAGGGACCCAGGTTAGGGGTGTTGTGCGTTTATTGTGCATTACCCAGCTGCACCATGGATCAAAAAACCAAGGGAGGTGGCCTACCACCTGTAGATTGTAACACTGACAGCCCACTAAAGTCCGTGCTATGTAGCTGGGCCCTGTAGTCATCAGCATTTCTGAGGCCCTGGGCAGCTTTCCACAGACAGCACTAGCCTGGACTGGCACACAGCATTCACCCTGAACTAAATATACTCTACACCACTCATGTTACCAACTACTAAGGTTCAATCTGCTTGCATAAACTGAGCCAAGAAGGAGAATGTTGCAGTGCATTGTCATGTTGAAAAGGTACACCTTCAGCTGTATCACATGAGGGGGCGAAAAAGGGCATTGGATAACCAACCATGGAGACACGTTCACTCATAATCTACTTACAGGAATTGACATAGTCTAGTATTTCCAACATGTCAATTCGATGTACATAAAAACATAAATACACACTTAACCCATGTAGCACCCGTCAGTGTCCCAGAACAAGTAGGTGAACTACCTTGGAAACAGCAAGCACAATCCAATCCTGTCAGTATTGTGACAAGTCCAAATTCATATGGAGCAAAGTCACACATGTATCATAGAACTGATATGATTATCACAGCCTTTGCCAAATACAAACTGTCAGCCATCTTAGGTACAATATTAGGTGTGGTATCTCTAATCTCATAATCATCATATCCCTATACGTGAAATGCATTACCAATTTTCTCAGTTGGGTGGAAAAGGTAACTTCATACACACCCTATGACTCCACACAACCAAACACTTGTCAAACTAAGATGCCCAATATATTTTTCATCAAAGGAACAGCATAAAGCATGTCCCAATGCAAAATAAAAAGCACAAAAGCACAAAACCACACCTCAGAAGTCCTACGCATTGTGTCTTGGTCACAATTAGCATGACACACATCCTCTCTGGCCATGTAGCCACACTCCACTTCACTTATATCACAAATACTCACTGAAAAGCTTGGACAACAAATTGCAACTAACATTAGCCTTGGATAGGCCATGCATCCCCCATCCTGCTGCTTACCATACTCTGGTATGGTGCATCATATTTCTGGGCGGATGAGCAAATGCAGGGCCATATGTGCACCAATACAGAACCCAAAGGAATATCACATAAGCATGATGTGACCTATGGCAGTTCACAGAATAGGGAAATGCCCAGCCTCTCACTGTGGCATAAGCCCAGAATAATAAGTACATTACAATGCTAGGTACTGTACAACTCTACACTCACAGCTTGTCATCACTAGCATTCCAATTGTGGACAACCATTCATGTACCATACAATGGGTCCACACCACTGGAGTCAAGCTCTCCTGGCTGAAGACGGCTGATAGCCAGAAACCGGTACTAGGATGCTTGATTCCGGTCCAGGAAAGACATGGCTTGGCAGTTCGGGCTGGACTGTTCCCATGGGGCACAGGGTCAAGGCTGATTTGCATATGGCCATGTCTGAACTGGGGTGGTGTGGAGTGCAAAAAAACGATGGATTTAGGCCCAGATCTCTGTACTGGGGTGAATGTATGACATTGTTCTGCATTCTGTCCATCAACTGTTGGTTTTGCATTTGTCACCCCGAGTGGGATGGGTATGCTCAGAAGTGAGTCCCATGCTCTCCACACCACTGGAGTCAAGCTATCCTGGCTGAAGATAGCTGATAGCCAGAAACCGGTCCTAGGATGCTTGATTCCGGTCCAGGAAAGACATGGCTTGGCAGTTCGGGCTGGACTGTTCCCATGGGGCACAGGGTCAAGGCTGATTTGCATATGGCCATGTCTGAACTGGGGTGGTGTGAAGTGCAACAAAAGATGGATTTAGGCCCAGATCTCTGTACTGGGGTGAATGTATGACATTGTTCTGCATTCTGTCCATCAACTGTTGGTTTTCCACATGAAACTAACACATACAATAATTGTTTCCCTGTAAGGACAGAAAAATAATGTAACATACTGAGACATGTCCTGGACACACATAACATCCACATGATGTACCCAAGAATTATCAGGATGTAATGTGTGTTCAACACTTCTTACCATTGTGTCAACACTACAGATGTCCACATTTGTGAAGGTCAAGTCAGAATGTTCCTCACTTATTTCTAGCATCATGCACACAATTTACTGCTTAAGTACTGCTTTTCATCTCAGTATTTTTAAAGTACTTCAGAATGATGCTCATGTGACATCTCTGAATCTAGTATACAAAGTAGGGGGATCTTATGGGCAATGTTTATAGGGGTCCATCGTACGTGCCCTAATACTGAAACAACAAATAGAAATACGCTGTTCCCAAGGAGTGCAAAGGAAACGTAACCAAGCTGATGAAAAGAGAGGAAAGGGGAAGGGGGGGAATCGCCCTTTCGGAACTAAAACCCTCACACATCCAGCAAGCTAGGTGTCATGCTTCATCATATGGTGACAATAAATGTCTATGTCTTTAATTTTAAATACTGTGCATTCTATCTCATGGGCTTCAGTGCCTGCACAGGTGTGACTTAATAATATTTGATGGAAGGTTTTTCCCCTTGTCAAAAGGGTTATTTTGGCAGGACAGGCTGCAGGTTTTAAAGTGCAGCAGTCAGGCTATGAAGTTAGTTCTGAAGCCATATTTGTCTTGTCCACAATATGTGCTACAGTCCACAGGTGACCGTTTACTTTTAATGCCATGGGTGCAGCTTCAACACCATATGCTATGGCCATATAGAAGATCTAATGATGCTCAATAGGGATTACTCAAGGTCTAACTATGTTAGGAGTCAGAACACATACACTCGGCCAGCCGTGGCCCGTGTAGGTAAGAGTGGTGTAGCGGGTGGGGGGGATTTTGATGGAAGATGACAAGGGAAAATTAAAATAAATAATTAATTTTCCCTTGTCATCGTCCATCGAAATCCCCCCACCCGACCTCACCGGTCTTACCTGCATGGACCACGGCTGCACGGCTGGAGAAGTGTGGCTCACTGGTTAGAGCAGGCAGACCCTGAAGCAGAGGTCAGACCCGGGACCAGGGTTCACTTCCCGACGCGGCAGGGTCTCGAGCTCAAATGTCCACGGACTCGATAATTCTCGCTTCGGTGCCTGACCTAATCATGGGTTCACACTCTGCAACTCTGGGCATTAAGCTTGCTTAATCTCCACAACGGTCCCCCGCGGCGGGATGCCTGGCTTTCACCTTGGGGATGCCCTGTAGGGCTATCTCACAGGGAAAAGCCAGGACGGGTTCCCAAGGCAAAAGCGCTTAGAGACCCCTGGGTTATAAGCGCTATATAAATCCAAACATACATACATACATACATACATACACTGGGCACCCGAAAGTAGTGCCTAGTGTGTAGAATCTAAAAACCAGCTATGAAGTTTTTCATAGTATGTTATAAAGAAAGGAAGCTACTGAACATCCACTATCCATCAACTGGTCTCCAGTTTATACCAATATATAATTTAGTATATTTGACATGATCAACTATACCTTCTATAACTATGTACTTGGATTTCTATGGGATGAAATTTCCACACCAATCCTCTCCATAAATTCTGATATTTTTCAACAACTGTTGATCATCTTTTTCTTGTCTTTTCCAACACTATTGAATTTATTTAATTTTGATTATTTGTGGTAAGGAAGGCTGTAAACATATGTTTTTCACTACTCCTCAGATATTAACTTTCTTGACTTGTATGCAGGGACCACTTTGATTCTATATCACTAGTTCTAAAATTGCGTTTCATTTTGCTCCTTTTTTTATTCATTTTAAAGGGATTTTCCTTAAATCTAGGATAAAATGTACTTCAACAAGTGATTGCAATGTCAACAAGCTTTCAATGGTCTTTTTGCAGTTTCAAAAAACATTTTCACAAGCTCTTCATCTATAGCCTCATTCTAATGCCCCAAAGTTTCCAAGAAATTCACACTTGCTACCACAGAAATATGGAAGCTTTTAACATTATTGAAACACTTCCAATCTAAAATATATTTAACATGATAATCCCATGATAATCCCTGTGCTAAACAGATGGCCGTTTTACACTACAGGGAATCATATCAATGTCAAACGTGAAAATGTTCATGTTTTACAGGTAATTAAAAAAGGGCGTGCAAGGTAACAAATTATAATATTTTTCCAAGCATGAGCCAGTGATAAAATCCTCTCTGAAATGTGCTTGATTCCTGATTGGTTCTAATTCCATTTCAGGTGCAAATCCTTCATCAATTTCTCATGTGCTAATTGCAGCTGAACTATTTAGCCATGTACAAATTGACTACACCACTCGTTTTGACAACATGTTTAGCCTGGTAAAACTTGGAGAGAATCGTGTTTGCAAGTAGTGCAAAATGTTGATCTGTAATCCAAGTTTATGTTACAAGAATTCATGGGCTGCTAATTATAATAATACATTTTAATGTATAATAAGAATGGATATCAAGGCTAGCATGTGCTAATGCTATTTTGTACTGCTTAACAGTGCTTTCCCTACCCATAGTCTCAGGGATCAAGAAGGTAGTCCCAGGTGCAGAAAGTAATAAAGGGTGTTTAAAACATGGTAGGAGACTTTGGGGGTCATTCTGATGACTTTCAGACAGCAACCGTCGACTCGTCGGTTGCGGTCCGACTGCCATCTGCTGTTGCAGTCTGACCACCACATTACAATGCGTGTAGTCAGGAGCAGCAGGTGAAGGGACAGTCTGATGCTTTCTGATGGGCTCAAGGACTGAAAGTAATCCCTACAATAGGAGCAGTGCCTGCTCAGGCAACGAAGTACGGATTACAATGTACATTTTTACCTGCCCTTTCATGGCAGTTCACCTGCCATGAAAAGGCAAGTGATAGTGATCTTGGGGGCCCCTAGTGGGGACCCCTCCTCCCCAGGCCCTCCACTATGGGTTCTGGGGGCCACCTATGGTTCCCCCCTAAACATCCCTGCACCGTATGAAAGGCACCATTGATGCTTGTCACATGGTGCACCAATGTGTTAAAAGTGTACAGTATCTATTGCAGCTTGTGCTGCAGCCCGCAGCACAAGCCACAATGGAAAATATGCACTTTACGACCGCCGTGAAGGAACAAAACATTGGTCATGCCAACCCTGCATCTCAACCATTGTACACATTTATTTTAGAGTTCCCTCCATGATTCAATCTTACTTCCTGGGAGGGTGGAACCCCAACCATAACCAATCTATAATGTGCTGAGCCAGGAGGTAGATCCAGATTGACTATAGGAGATTCAATGGGATCACCTGGCAGGGAGGAAAATAACCCCATGCTCCATGGTGCCTGAACAGTGCTCCACCGAATACTGTTCTGCTGTTAGGAGTGAGGGGGGTTAGGATTGTTGCTAAACTCTACATGTGACCCACACTATACTAGTCATTTCCACTGGTTGGACTGTAGGCAAAGCTAAAGACTTGCAGGATTTACAAAACTGCTGCTGAACTAATTAGCTCTGGTGACCCTGAAAGAACTACGACCAGACTACAGGTCCCTATCTTTTGTAAGGAACATGTGGTCTGGGAAGAGGTTCCACCTGCTCTGAGAGAGGGTTGTGTGTTGCTGACATAATCATCTCCCTTTGGGATTCGGAATGGGAATGGTTCTTGATGGTACCCTTTGAGGACAACACCTTATCGATGTTCCCTTGCAGGGTAATTGTAACCTGTCTCAAGTCTCAGGCCTTACCCCGCAGCCTCTCAATCACCCTCATAGTTTATCTACTTCTTTAGGCTTACTGCCTTGAGAACTATAGTAGGTAATATAGTCAAAAATATCCCTCTCCACCACCCCATCCAACCAAAGTACCGAAAACCCATTTTCACGTTACACATCAAGGTTAATCAACCCCGGGGCATTAGCTCTCATACTCTGATCGGCCATATAAGTGTTCGGAAATGTTCTCTCCTTAAATGCGTGAGGGCAGGCAACCAAGTTCTTTTTCATGCTCAGGTTTTTTTCAATCTGAACTTGTCGGAACCCCTCATGTTAGGTCTTTAATAATTTACTTGGGCGGAGTGTTAATGCAATAACCTCAGGAACACCAGGAGCAACAGAAGGACTTAAGATCTCCTCAACTTCCGCTAGGAGGCCATGCATTCTGTCCATAACACAGTCCCCCAGCTGACTATAAGTCCGTCTTACCAATGAGAGGGCCACTGGCCTAATCTACTACCTTCCTCTTTCCCATTTAAGCAGCCTTTTGGATAATGAAGAAATCCAACTGGGAGTAGCTTACTAAGGCTAGTAAATGGTAAAATAGCTGGCAGTCCTTTCAGCGAGATGCCAGAGATGTAGCTCAGCTTTGCCCAATTACCTCCGGGAACCGACAGACTTTAAAGGCCACAGAAGGAGTCAGTTTTTGTGACGCACTGGCAGCACATTTATCAGCCCCATATTTACAAGGACAGGGAAAACCACCCTGCCTGGCATTTCCTGTCCTTGTACATACCGCTCCTTTCCATGCAGCACTTTGAGTGAAAGGGGCGTTCCATGGGTGTTGCTGTGGTTGTTCCCACGCAACACCCATGGAACCAGACACATTTCCAAATTTACGAGGATTCCTAAACCTGAAAATGCGTCAGCATGCTATGCCACCCTAGGAATGGCATAGCGAGGCACAACGAGGAGACATTTTTTCATTTCTCCGCGTTTTTTTCCTCTTTCAATGCATGCTGCACTCTACAGCACATATTGAAAGACGAAAATGCCTGTAGTGAATGTTTTTGTGCAGGAAGGTGTCCCTTCCTTCAAAAAAATAATCTCCCCATGATGCAGGCATCCTTGCACCATGGTGCAAGGGTGCCTGTGCGGCGCATGGCAGCTATTTGTGTGCCAGCGCAGAGGAGAGCACAGGAATGTGACATATTATAGTAAATATGGCGCATTCCTGTGCTCTGAAAGTGCCGCAGCGTGGCGAAGCCAAAAGGCTTGCAGTACCACATTGCGGCACCTTCTTGTAAAACTGCCTCACAGTGTAACCGCCCCTTCATGCAGCCAAAAAACATATTAAAGTCAATGTGAGCTGTCATTTACAAAAGTGAAGAGAATGCTGTGTCAAATGGTATCTGTCACTTACCTCCTTCCCTGGTCCTTAATGATGGCTGCACCTCCACCCACAATGACATGCAAAGGAGCACCCGACCACACACAAGGACACTACTGTATCACTACAATAACACTACAAAGTCATACAGAGGACATGAAACTCACTCTTTACCATACTGCCCAGAGTTTTGTTGGTAAAATAGGGGGGCCCTCAGAAGGTCTCACATGCTCAGAAGGATCAGAATTCCATCGACTAGGTTGGTTCCCTGCTGCAGTCAAGCACAGCCTGCTAGTGCCAGACCTTCCACTGCCCTGCCGCACACCAATACTCACTCGGCTCCCTGTATTTATGAGTCAACTGCAGTGGCGGTGACAATGCGGCTGCTGGCAGGCTTTACATTAAAGAAGCTGATCCTCGACAAAGGTTAGGAAAACCTCTTGCCAAACCGCGACAAAAGCAAAGAGCAATGGGACACCACCCTACTGCAGCGGCAGATTTCCCGTGCCCTTGCTTGTGTGGCTTCGAGGCTCCCAAGTGCGCATGCACGCCCTTGATTATCGTCTGATCAGTGATTGTCTGTCCCTCCTGATCTGTGGGTATGCAAAAGCATTGCAACCAGGGAGGAAGCTCAATAATGTGAGTAATAGAGGACTCCTCAAAACAGTCTTGATAACCACCAATTCCTTCCAGATTCCTTACCAATCCTAATACTTACATGTAAATCCTCTTAAGAAGATTTATTTTCATTTCAGTGAGTGTTCAAATTAGCATCCGAAAACCATTAAGCAATATTTTGTTGAAATTGTAATGGCATATCAATCAGTCAATCAGGCATTTGTTAAGCGCAACTACTCACCCGTAAGGGTCTCAAGTCGCTGGGGGTAAGGGTGACAGGTTCCAGTCCACCAAGGAGGGTGTGTGTCGAAGAGCCAGGTTTCGAAGTTTCTTGCAAAGATGGGAAGCAATGTTGTTTGTCAGAGGTGGAGCGGGAGGCTCTGGCCGCTAGGAAGGAGAAGGAGCGGCCTCATGATCTGGTCTTTCTTGTGTGGGGGACTACGGCATAGGATAGCTCGGCTGATCGTTGGGTCCTTTGGGATGCGTGGATATTGAGTCGGCCATTCAGGTATGCTGGTCCGGTGGTGTGGAGGGCCTTGTGTGCGTGGGTGAGCATCTTGAAGTTGACTCTGGCCTTGATGAGGAGCCAGTGGAGTGTGCGCAAGTGCTGGGAGAAGTGGCAGTGTCTTGGCAGGTTGAGGACCAGTCTTGCGAGGGAGAGCCAGTGGAGTGTGCGCAAGTGCTGGGAGATGTGGCAGTGTCTTGGCAGGTTGAGGACCAGTCTTGCGAGGGGATTCTGGATGTTCTGTAGCTTGCAGGTGAGTATTTTGTTTGTATACATGTGGATGTATACAAATTTGCAAGAAAAGCAAAATTAAAGAAATTCTATGAAGAAAATCTGACTCGAACTCCGTCCCATGCATACATTGTACCATCATGTAATAAGACAATCAGTGATATCTATAACACTCATAACACTATTATCTCTGAATGACAGTACTATCTCAATGTCTGATGTAATTGAGGATTCAGGAATAGTTTCGAATCTAAACACAGGCAGTGGCTTAAGGGACAAATCAGCATTCATTCCCTCCCTACAATCTGACAATATGATTGATGCTTTCCACAGGGCCGTAACAGAGGATCTAGATTCCATAGAGGATAGCTTGGGAAGGAATCATAGTCACTACAAATACAATATAACTAGACAGGAACATATAGCTCTCAAGCCATTATCTACCAACTCCCATCTGGTTGTGAAAGAGGCAGACAAGGGTGGAAATATAGTCTTAATGAAAGACAATGACTATATCGGAGAACTTAACAGACAGCTACAGGATGTACAAGCCTATACCTAACTGCCTGGGAATCCTCCCAAAAGAATATCCACTCTGATAGAATCTAAGCTCAGGACCTGGCAAGAACAGGGGCTTATATCAGACAGGGAAGCAAGATATCTATATACTACATTACCAAGGACACCTTGTATCTATGTGCTCCCAAAAATTCACAAATCTGATACATTCCCTCCCGGCCGACCAATAGTTTCGGGCATTGGATCACCTACCGAGCACTTATCGGAATACGTTGACATTTTTCTGCAGCCATTTGTGGTGAACCTTTCTTCCTATCTAAGAGACACGGGTGACCTCCTCACAAAGTTGGAGGATATAGAATGGACCGCTTATCTCTCTTTCGTAACAATAGACTTGTGTGCCTTATACACAAGCATTCCTTGGCAACAGGGGTTACAAGCCATGTCGGACATTTTATTGCAAAGAGATGCCACTCTATATGCACACTCTCAGATGGTCATAGATATGACACAGATAGTTTTGGAGAATAACGTTTTTCTGCATCAGGGCTCCTGGTACCAACAAGCTATGGGTGTAGCAATGGGCTCCAAATGTTCCCCATCCATAGCTAATCTATATATGGAAAGATTTGAACATAAGCATCTGTGGACTGATGGCCCCCCGAGCGTACCCACACACATTGTATACTGGGACAGTTACATCGATGATGTTTTCATCATTTGGGCAGGAAGTAAATCAGAATTCTTGGCAGAGTATCTTAACGATAACTCTTTTAACTTGAAATTTACTTCGAATTTCAGCCCAACAGAGATAGAATTCTTGGACACTATCATTTATGCCAAAGACAATAAAATCATGTTGAACCTTTACAGAAAGAAAACAGCATGTAAAACGGTGTTGCATGCAGACTTTAGATAAATCTTTAAGTCAGCATCTCACTAGTAAACCTATGATTATAAACAATAGGAGCAAAACCCTAAGGGACATTTTGTGTAACTAGCTATTTACCTTTGAGAACCAGTGGTGACACTTGGTTGACAAAGATACGGAAAGGCTTTTTCAAATGTGCCCATTGCAACATGTGCTCTCTTGCCCAGAATGCCATTAAAGAATTCAGTTATAACACACCCATGATACATTGCATCAGGGAATTCATGAACTGTGACTCCAGATTCATAGTGTATTGCATCCAATGCCCCTGTAATCTAATTTACATTGGGAGCACAATACGAGCATTAAAATAGAGGATACAAGAGCATATAAGGGCAATTCAGAATAATGACAACAGTTACCCAATGGCAGTACACTTCAATAGGGCACATCCAGATGCAAGTATAGCGAACATCAGATTTCACAGAATGACACAGGTCTACAATGACCCAAGGGGTGGGGACCGTACAGCTGTCCTCAGAAAACTGGAGGCTCAATGGAATATTCGCCTATGGGCGATGGAACTAGGCCTAAATTTCATGAAGAATTACATCTGTTTCTGAGGGACTAGTGGAAATTACATGTGTATCTAAAGGACTAATAACATTTATAAACAGTAAATGATCTGTAATAATATTGCTGTTAGTGAGGCAAAAGTCCAAATTTCATGATTTGTGAATTCATTAAAATGTGTTAGAGGATATATTGTGAGAGGCCAAAAAGTATGATAGATTTGCTTGTGTTTCTCATATATGTCACAGGTGACCAAAAATGATGTGCATTTGCCCGGGTGGGCTGGTAGGAATATCACTTTGAGAACTATGTACAAATCAATGCATGAGGAAACTTGAGATGCTGAACGTATTTTAAAGATGTCCGTGTTTTTAACATAGGATTCAACAGGAGAATATGGAATAATGTCCATCTTGGAATAGTAATTGATGAATGGGGCAATACCCAACTTTATCATGAATTGTGTTAACATTGAGAAGAAAAATTAGCTTGCCGAATAGAAATAACCATACTCACCTTTGAAATTTGCACACTGTTTATAACATCACATTTTCACTCTTTCCAATTTTTCTCTTTGAAACCACGCCAATTTAGAGGTTCAGAAAAGAATGTCTCTTATTAAATGGGAAATCTGTCCCGGTGTAGACATATTTGTAAAGCATGTTGGGACCATACTTGAGTCCCTCACACTAAGTTGCAGTACTTTAGAATAAGACTAGAACTACTCTAAGCTGTGTATCATTCAAGATGTCTGCCAAGACAGCAGAGATATTTTAATAGTCCCTCCTCAATTTTTACGCCTGGAAGCAACACGGGAAAAAGGCGTCAAGTCCGCTCTCTACCTTCAATATATGGGCCTTTAAAAAACGGAAGGGGAAGCCGGACCCAGCCTCTCTGACATATCTACTTGGATCTCCCCGGATTTTTGGTTTGTGCGGCAGCATTTAAAGTAAGTGCTAATATGGATTATGAACTTAAGGCGTACTCGTTAAGTGTTTTTCCTCTTTTCTTGTATGGTAGCCAAACTTGGAGTTAACAAGTAAATTGACGCGAGCATGTTACACTTGTTTCTTTTTTTTCTTTTGAATTGCTGCGTTTAGGAACATATAAGAGTTCCCCTTGTGTCACTTAAGGACCATTACACTCAGCTGATCCTCTCCCTCACCAAGGACCCCATCACAGCCAAAGCCAACCTCCACGAAGAAATGAAGGCCATCGCCGACTGGATGAAGACCAGCCGTCTGAAGCTGAACTCGGACGAGAAGGAGATCCTCATCCTCGGCTCCAACCATTCAGCATTGGACGACTCCTGGTGGCCAACGGCACTGGGGGCAGCCCCGACACCCACCAACCACACACGCAACCTGGGAATCATCCTCGACTCAGCACATTCAATGACCAAGCAATTCAACGCCGTCTCCTTCTCCTGCTTTAACACCCTCTGCATGCTCTGCAAGATTTACAGATGGATCCTGACAAATACAAGAAAGACAGTCACCCAGGTCCTCGTCAGCAACAGACTCGACTATGTAAACGCCCTCTACGCGGGAGCCCCGACCAAGCTCATCAAACAACTACAATGCATCGAAAACGCCTCGGCACAACTGATCCTCGACGTACCACTCCACGGCCACATCACCCCTTACCTGAGAAACCTGCACTGGTTCCCTGTCAACAAGAGGATATCCATAAAGCTCCTCACCCAAGCACACAAGGCACTCCACAAGACTAGCCCAGCCTACCTCAACATACGGCTCTTCTTCTACTTCCCCAACCGCCAGCTACGCTCCGCTGACCTTTCACTCGCCACCGTCCCACGCATCTGAAGAACAACCACCGGTGGGTGATCCTTCTTCCACCTCGCCGCCAAGACATGGAACACCCTCTCACTGAGCCTACTAGAGACGCAAGACCTGCTAACCTTCAGGAGGATACTCAAGACCTGACTGTTCGATCAGTAGCACCCCTCCGCCCAGCGCCTTGAGACCCTCGCGGGTATGTAGTGCGCTTTACAAATGATTGATTGATTGATTGATTGATTGATTGATTGAAATAATGTGGATAAGAAACAGACATTTCGGTTGGGTAACTTACTGTGGCTTTCTGTTGTTCTTCTTTTCTGTAGAGACATGGACTAGCCTTGATATTGGGTACGTTAAAAAAGCTCAGGCTATTGTAAGTATTATTTCTAAGCAATAATGTGAAGCTTAGTTTACCTTTAAACCGACATCCATAACGAGACATATAAAAAATGGGCAAACTTTTCAAAAACTGGTTATAAACAAACAAGACTCTGCATTTATTATATTGCATCTTGGCGTATTTTACAACCTTGTTCCGTTTCAGTTAACAGAGGTGTTTTCCATGCTTGATCACCGAGCGTCTAACATAGGACCTATCATACTCCTACCTTCAGAGACATCCAGAAAGCAGCATGCTGCTGCATCTGGAGGTACTGACATGCACTTTTCTATGATACTTAGTGTAACTCAATAACGGTATGTTCATTACATTATAACTGGAGGGGGCTTAAAATGTTGCTGCTCTTTTTTCAATAGAGAGTCATTGGTTACACATACTCTCCACGTCGAGTACATAGGACCTATCAAAATCCTATTGTTGGAGGGACTCAAAAAACAGCACGCTAGTGTTTTTACAGGTATTGTACAGTGACTTCCCCATTGCTTTAAGCATTATCTGACCCAGGTCTAAGTCTTTGAAATGGAGGTGGTCATAGGTACTTAGAGCTTAGAACACCACATTTTTTCCTGGGACTGGAAAGTCATAATAATTTGTATGCAAGTTTATCTGATGTGCTCATTTTGATAGCACCATGCAGTTCGCCGCGTAAAATGTCTGAATTTTAAATATTGTGAGAAATGCATTTTTTTTCTTCTGTGTTAGTATATTTAATAATGTTCTTTTAACTTTTGGGATCTATATTTAGGATCATCTAATGAACCTATCTTCTTATCAAAACAACTTTGGATAAATAAATATTGCTCAAACAACCTAATCTCCAAAAAAGGTAATGAACAAACTGGAAGAATAGTCTCCTTTCATTAATGAAACCGACCGTTAGTAAGAATAGTATATAAACATCTGATTCTGATATTTTTTACAGAACTATATGTATCTGGCCTTGGGGGTATGACAAGTTGCTTTCGTCTGATCAGGAAGCCACGTGTCTTTCAAAGCAAGGTAATTTTATTGTTGTGGGTGATTTGCAATAGACCTTACTAATGTCGTGCTAATACAACACAAGCACGCATTGAAACATAATATATTTTTTCAAATTTTTTCCGTCTTTCATAGGTCTAAGCATTTATTCACTTTGGAAATCTTTACGACACGACTAAGATGTCCCTTAATGACAAGAAGAAAAAGGTACATATTAGCTACCCCTCTGTAAATTATTGAGGGCGATATCTTGGGGTATTTACTTCTCAAATCTCTAAAAACTCTGTAGCTTTACACGTATTCCTGGCATGTAATCAAGGCCGGACTGGCTACCGGGCAGTTAGGAATGCTGCTGAGCTGGGGGGAGATTTTGTTAATGGGGACCTGTGTGAGCTAAACGAAATTCGTTTTGCTTTCAGTATTTGGCAGCACACGCAGGTCTCCATGGACGAAATCAGCCTCCACTGCAGTAAAATCAGGCAGCAGCTCGGCAGCATTCCTAACTACCCGGTAGGCAGTCTGGCCCTGCATGTAATTACGCACGTTGTTTGGCCTATCACTATCAAGCCTCAAAAAATGAAATCTTATACCTTTTGCTCTCAGCTTCTGCTAAGCTTTATTCACGTTTCATTCACCTCTAACATCACCTTTCAATGCCTGTTCACGTAACAGCTTCTCGCACAATTTGTGTCAAAGAGAACATCACTGCCAGCCTCACCTTTGTCACATACTAGTATATGTTTCATATACCAACTCCCCATTATCAACAGGAAGGATAGAGGATAGAGCTAATGGGTTTTTATTCTTGACAATTCCTTTGCAGCCTTGAGGAAGTTATGTTTTGTAACGAAACACGTGTCGGCTCTCTGCATCAGTTCTTCGGAGTCAAAGTGAATAAGAACATACAACAATACTGTTTACATGTTGTACTATGTTTTGTTGACAAGAATTATTTTGAGAGGAACTTCATCCAATGAGACATTAAATCACTAAAAGGATGCAATATTTTGATGTTCTCTTTCTACATAAAGGCCTAAGCAGTGTTCATTTCGCAAATCAGTAGTCAGGACACTCTAAAAAGGTCAGGACTGGGAATTCACTCCCTTAAAAGCACATGCTTTTATTATACTAAATATTGGAGTGCCGAGGTACAAGCAGTTAAAAAAAACTCTTGATAACGAATTCCATAGGAATCTTCGTTGAGCCAACATCTGTGGTAGTGGGATGTTATTGTTGTTACCTTGAGGGGCAGCGGCATTACATAAATAAGAACCTGTCCAGAAATAACCAGTATGAACTAAGACTTTTTGTAGGATTAAAGGTCCAACTGTCAAAACCACCACTACCTTTCCTGCATCATTGTGAGTTTTTTGTTTATTCCAGTGTAGAGTGCTTTGCAGTAGTTGTGTCTTCTGGTGACCAGGGCGTTAGTGATGGTCTTTCTATGTTCAAGGGGGATCCATTTGAAGGTCTTACGTAGGAGGCAGAGGGTGTAGAAGCAGGAGGAAGAGATGGAGTGGGATCTGGTGGTCCATTTTGAGCCAGGATGATTCCCAGGTTGCATGCGTGGTCCGTGGGGGTGGGCGGGTTTCTGAGGGCATGGGCCCACCAGGTGTTGTTCCAGGCATTGGGGTTTGGGCCCATGATGAGTACTTCTGTCTTGTTGGTGTTAAGTTGTAGGCAGCTGTTTTTCATTCATTTGGCGATGGCTTACATGCCTTCTCGAAAATTGTGTCTGGCGGTGTTGGCTTTGTTGGATAGGGAGAGGATGAGTTGGGTGTCATCTGGGAATGACACAATGTTGAGTCTGTAGTCTCTGACAATGGGGGTGAGTGGAGCCATGTAGTCGTTGAAGAGCGTAGGTCTGAGGGAGAACCCCTGAGGGACTCCGCAGGTGGGTGGTGTAGGGTCTGAGAGGAAAGGTGGGAGTCTGACCCGCTGTTCTGCTGGAGAGGAAGGAGCGGATCCATTCGAGTGCCTTGTCAGGATCCTTGCGTTGAGGAGTGTGCATATTAGGGTGCGGTGAGAGACTGCGTTGAACGCCGCTGAGAGGTCGAGGAGGATGAGGGCCACTGTTTCTCCTTTGTCCAGTTGGGTGAGGATGTTGTCTATTGCGGTGAGGAGGGCGGTTTCCATACTGTTTTTTTTTCCAGAAGCCGGATTTGGAGGAGTCGAGGATGTTGTGCTCTTCGATGAATGTGGCGAGTTGCCTGTTGATGGCATTCTTGATGACTCACTGTGAACGGGAGCAGGGAGATGGGTCTGTAGTTTTTGATGTTGGTGGGGTCCCCTGAGGGTGTCTTCAGAAGGGGGTTGACCTTAGCATGTTTCCAGTCATCGGGGAACAAGGCAGTCACCAGGGAGCTGTTGATAGTGTGGTAGAGAATGGGTGTGATGGTGTCGGTAGTGAGGTCTGTCCAGTTGTCAATCGCTGGCTTCAGGGTGTCATGGGTGGTTGGCGGGGGTTCAGTGTGTTGGTTGTCTTCATCAAAGTTGTCATAGATGGTCTTGATTTTGTGGTGAAAGAAGGTGCTAGTTTGTCACAGATGTCTTGTGAGGGAGGGATGTCCGTCGACTTGCTAGTTGGTTGGGCAAACTCCTTGATGATGTTGAAGAGTTCTTCTCTGTTGTGTGCGTGTGTGGAGATTCTGTCTTCAATCGCCTTTTTCCTTGTTTTTCTGATGAGTTGCTGGTGGTCATTGATATCGGCTCTGAAGTTGTTGTGTGCTTCTGTGGATTCGGTGTTCCTCCAGGCCTTTTCGAGGCGGTGGCAAGTGCATCTGGACTCTTGAAGTTCGGTGGTAAACCATCCAGCTTTCTTGGCGTGGGTATTGTTTTTCTTCAGGGAGGTTATGGTGTTGGCGCTGTTAGAGATCCATCTCTGCATGGTTCAGGCTGTGGTGTTGGGGTTGTTTTTTCCCGCGATGGTTGGGTTGGAGTTGCTGAGTGAGGAGAAGAGCTTATCGTCAGGGATTCTGGTCCAGTTTCTTCGTGGGAGCAGCTGCTGGTGTCTGTGGAAGGTGGGAGTCCTGAAGGTGCAGTGGATGCATCGGTAGTCAGTCAACGGGAGTTCGGTGATATGGCTGAAGGTGATGGAGTTTCCTTTTGTGAAGAGGGGGTCAATGGTGTGTCCTGCTGAGTCCGTTGGTTTGGTCACGATTTGGCAGAGTCCAATTTTGTGGAGATTGTCCAGGTGGGATGTGGTGTTGGGGTCCAGTTGGTTGTCGAGGTGGAAGCTGAGGTCTCCCAGAATGGTGTAGTTGGAGGATGCGATGGCATGCGGGGAGATGATGTTGGGATGGAGTTGGTGAATGGTCCGCGTGGTCCAGGGGGTAGGTAGATGAGGGTTCCTCAGAGGGTGGTGGTAGGGCTGGTCAGTATCTTGAAGCGAAGGTGTTCCATCAATTCTATGGTTTCGTCAGGGAGTGTGCTCAGGCAGAGGGTGGATTTGCAGACAATGGCGATTCCTCCTCCAGGGCGGGTGGGGCAGTCCTTCCTGGAGATCTTGTATCCTTGGGGAATGGCGATGGCGATGTCTGGCCCCGAGATGGTGTTGGTCCAGGTTTCGGTGAAGAACTCTACGTCCGGGGTGGTGCTGTCGAAGAGGTCCCAGGTTTCGGTGGCGTGTTTGTGGAGGGATAGGTTGTTGAGGAGGATGCATTGCAAGGTTTTTGGTACGGGTGTGTTCTTGCGGTTGGGTTGTGCTGGGTCCGTGTTCCTACCGGTGCTGTAGGTTTGTCGGCAGCGGTGACAGCTGAAGAGTATGTGGGTGTCGGCTGGTGAGGCTAGCATGCAGTTGTTGTTGCGGCTTGGTTTGAGTGCATGGAGAGCTGCTGGGTCGTAGTGTTGGCAGTGCGGAGGTCCAGGGTTCCGGGCGCTGGTTGCGATTGGGTCGCAGATGGGCGCAGACAGGCTTGTCTTTGGCGTGCCAGCGGCATAGGGGTTCGGGAG
This sequence comes from Lissotriton helveticus, assembly GCF_964261635.1. NCBI lineage: Eukaryota > Metazoa > Chordata > Amphibia > Caudata > Salamandridae > Lissotriton > Lissotriton helveticus. The sequence goes on from NC_136063.1 coordinate 2,058,280,587, forward strand.
GGCTGGACAGCTGGGAGGCGGGAGCAGGGAGGGGAGCTGGATTAGGCCGGTCACACTGGTCATGATGGAGGGGAGGGGCTGTGGGGACAGCAGCGGCAGGAAAAGTGGGAAGGCAAAGGAGGAGTAAAGGAAAAACGAAATAAAGCTGAAAGGAGCTGAAATGCAGATAAGTGCAGAAAGGAGAATAAATAAAGGGAAGAAAAACTAGGGAATAAAAAGTGTAAAAAGGAGCAAGAGAAAGGATTTAGAGGTGCACTGGACCACCAGGGATGAGGCGCAGGGAAACCTGCGGGTGGAGGAGGGCCTCCAGCACCAAACACTTGAGAGTGCAGGGGCAGGCCTCACTAATGGTGGAGCTGCGAGAGAGGGGGAGCAATTTCACTGAAAATGGCTTTGTATACCTGCTGAGGAGCTGAAGAACATTAGTGGATGGACAGCATGCCGCCTGTGTGGGAGAATTCAGTCAGAGGAGTTGTCAGTTGTAATGTGGCTTATGTGGAAAGAGTTACGGATGTGAACAAAATGGTGGTTTCTCAGTGGTGTGTGAAATTCATGGTCAAAAGCGTGGGAATGTCACTTCCTATTGAGTCATGGTCAAGGTCATAAGATAAGTGAGTTTCACTTCCTCTGATGTCACAGGGATCAAAGGCCACCTGATGTAATTTTTGCTACCCATTTTCGCTACTCGTGACATTGTCCTGAATCAACATTCAGGGAAATAGGCTGTGAACTTCACTTGCTGTTTGCTAATGGTCCTGTGAAGCAGTGGGAATTGCTACCCGCCTCTGCAGAGAACCCCTAAAGTTGCTACACTTGTTTCAGGTCTGAGTTTACAGCACAGATGTCTGCAATACATATTGTTTTTATTAAAATGTACAAAGACTGTTTCATCCAGTGGAGCGTTACTTGCTGACCTCGTGCTATTTGGCAGACAATTCCACCTCTCAAGAAGTGCTTCCGCATGGACTATTTTACCTTAGAAAAATACACTCAATCATCCCTCTGTTAGTCACATTCAATTCATTATTTCTTATATACTTTCTATTGAGAAAGCAACCCTTTCCATTACTTTTTCTGCTAATAACAAAGCGTGTCTGGACGATTTTAAGGTGGTTAACAGCATTTATGCATGTCTGTGATTACACGCATTGCCACATAAAACTCACATCTATTTTTTTTCTAGTGCTTGTTCTAACTTTGCAACCATGATAACTCAGCAAAATTGAGAAGTTTGAAGAAGTGCTCAAAGTTCCGAGTTTTTGTGATGAACGATACCTCATGGTCAGTTTAAGTTACTGTCTGCTATTATTACGACCGGAATAAATCTTAATTGATCTCAAAGCTCATCACAATAGCTAAACTTGTTTGGGATTTACACAAATAGGAAGAATTGAGATACAGTCATTGTGTTATTAATTTTTTATGTTTCAAAGATTATGGAGCAAAGTATTTTTTTTCAAAGAAAGTGTCACAGATGTGTTTCCAAATAAAGCTCTGATAGCATGTGCTAATGTAATTACACAAATAGCCTAATGAACCATGTAAAGCATATTCCCTCTATTAAATGCACATAGCATGGAGCCACATATTGCTTATTGAGTGTAAAAAATGTATTTAATCAGCTTAAAAGACGAAGAGACTCTTGAAGGTTGTGCAGATTAACTGGCATGCGTCAAGTTCTATTTTAGATTATAGAGGGTCATAGTTAATCAAAAGAAGCACATAATGTAAATAATTGATTGCTTAAACTGCAAAACGTTCTACCACAACGCTCTTGGTATCTAAGCGTTTAAGGTCATAACATGCATAAAAATATGCATGCTTTTAATTCGCAAATGAGCATCGAGTTGTCTGAAACGTAAAAGGTTCCAATAATAATATGATATTTCTGGCAGAGCGACGCGCCATTTCATTTAATCTAGTTTCTATTGTCCAGAGATGTGCTTTTCCCTTAGGATGCACACTGTATATAGTTTGTGAAAACATTCATGTTAGCAGTGTGAATATAAACATTTTTAAAATAACATAGAAGTACTCACCCTGTTTAGTTTTCATTGTGTAAGCAAAATAAATACCAGCCAAAGCATTGAATACACGCAGTAAATGTGATGAATGCTTCATACAATGTGGCTCAGATGCTATTAAACTCAAAGCAAAGGTTTGCATGTAATAAAATCATGTAGACAGATTCGCACAGTAAGCATTTTTCAAAATCACAAAGTTGGTTTGTATATGGAAGGATTTACTCAAATAAAGATTTTGTGTGAATAAATCTAAGTAGAGGAACAGTTAGTAGTTATTTCAGTTCTGGAATGCTCTCTTAGGGATATATTTACAAAGAAGTGATGGAGTGAGGTGTTAGCTGTCATGGCTTAATGCCTCACTCCACTACTTCAGAAATGCAAGGCTGCACCATATTTACAAGGATATGGTGCTGCCTTGTGTTTCCCCCTATGCTAGTACTACACTTAGCACTGTAGCGCCAATTCAAGCAACCTTGGACCTTAGTGCAAGGGTGTCTGTATTTAGGGAAGGATTGTTTATGACCAGGAAGGGTCACCTTCCTGAACATAAACACTCCAAGGCGTTTTGCTTTGCCCAGAAGTTGTAAATCTGCACACAGGTGAGGTTATAGTGTTTCAGGTTCATGTTTATAAGTGTCTTGTAGAAACGTGTCCACTGTGCCTGCTCAAAGCTGGACTGCTGTACTATTTTTTAAGGTAAAGCAGCTTTATTTTGAAAAATAACAACTTAGCAAAAACAATTTACAGGAACTTGTATAGACTGCAAAAAAGAAATCAACATAAATGTCATAAAACATTGAAGCTTTTTAACAATTTTGAAAAACAAAAGAGAAAAAGGGAAAAAAGAAGGGGGGATATATATCTATATACAAAAAACAGGTTAACAACAACTTAGACTATTACCTAGGAAGAAAAATAGTACTGCAATGTACTACTGAAAAATCAAACAAAGAATAACACGAATTAATATACATAGCAGGGAATACTAGTAGAAGCTTTATGGGCTATATCATCTATAAAAGAAGTTAAAGGCAACCAGTATAAAACTGTATTAACAGACAGAGAATACAAAGAGGAAAAAGCAGTATCTAATCTATGATAATGACAAACATTATTCCACCATGCCTTGTAAGAATTATTTGATGTACATTTCCAATTAATAGAAATTTGTTGATAAGCAAGGGCTAGCATAAGGTCTAGCAGTCATAAATGACTCCGTGTTGAGGGGATTTCATCCGATAAACTACCTAAAAAGAGCCTGAGTGGAGTTAAAGGATAATTCAAATGAAAAATTAAAGATAACTGGGATCAAAACTTTTCCCAGAAGGAAACTGTATTGGGACAGTTAAACAACATGTGCATAAGGTCACCAAATTGGTGGTCACAGGACCAGCATTTAGGAATGGAATTCATGGAAAACCTAGTTAGTAAGGAAGGGGTAAGGTATAGTCTATAATAGAGGAAGAACAATATTTGGGAAGTAGAAGCTGATCTGGAGGTGTTATGGACTATGCTCCAAATCCTATTCCAAAATGGAAGAGTCCAAGTACATCCCAAATTCAATTTCCACTATAGCTCCAACTTAGTTTTTTACCTGACAGATGATAGAGAGCGAAGAAGTCTGTAAAAAGGCAAAACATTAGGAACAGAAGTAGGTATAGAACCAAGGGGGAAATACAATGAGGGAGAAGGAGAAGAATATTTACAAGAAGGAGATATTTTGGCAAAAAGGAAGGGGACACTTGAATAAGATTTGAAATTGTGAGAGAGATATAGTGTTGTTATTAGAGAATTATTCTTTAACCCAAATAATACCTCTTTGCCTCCAGTATTTCCCAAAAATCATTTTTCTATTGACAGTAATAAGATTAATATACTAGAGAGGAGATTGAACGAAGGAGTCACGAGTTACAGATTGTGGTTGATGGTCTGGGTTTAAAATAGAAAACGTGTGTTTAAAAAGAGAGTATGGAAGGTTTAGCCGAGAAGGATATACTTCATGGGGAAGAAAAGGAGTAAGAAAAAAGCATTCAATGTTTAGCCACATATGGGTAAATAAGGAACACAACAGAGAAAATCATCTAGAAGCTTGGCGGAGGCAGGGAAATTGACTCCACCTCATTGTTCCTAAGAGAGGTTAGTTCAATTCTGGCTTTTTGCTGGACCAAAGGAATGTAGAGAGTTTAGAATCTAGGTCCATAAAGACAATAGCAGGAAGATTAACTGGGATCATTGAAAGGGTATATAGAATTAAGGGCAGAATCATCATTTTACTAGAGTCCATGCGGCCGCACCAGTAGAGAAAAGGGGATTCCATGAGGAAAGAAGCTTATCAACTTTATCTAAACAATCAGTGATATTTGCCAAGACCGAGTCAATAAAAGAAGGGGCAAACCAGATGCCTAAATAATTCATTTTGGAAGTATTCCATTGAAACCCTGTGTTACTGAAAGAATGGCTAAAGTAGACTTAGTAAGAGGCATAAATTCAACTTTGTCAGTATTAATCTTGTAACTATAGACCAAAGAAAAGGTATCAATTTCCTGGAGAAGAGCTGGAATGGAGTGCTCAGGAGTGGAAATAAAGAGAACGACGTCAGCATAAGCTGATTTTTTAAAACGATCAGCCCTGTACCGCAAACCACTGATTTCGGTTTCTGATATGGTACAAGAAATGCTCCAAAATCTAGTATAAATTATAGAGGGGATAATGGGCAACCCTGACAAACACCACAACCCGACGGAAAGTAGCTAGAGATCATTCTGTTGACTAAAACTGATACCCTGGGAGATTGATAAAGTAAGAAAACAAATTAAATAACATGAGGACCCAACCCATGCCAAGCTAGAGATTTGAGCAAAAAGGTCAAGTCAATCGAATGCTTTCTCAGCATCAATCGTGATAGCTGCCAGAGGGTGAAAAATAGGAGGGGGCATATTTACAACCCCCTTGCGCTGCTTTTGCGCCGCCGTTACATCACTTTTGTGACGCAGCGGCGGCGCAAAAGATGCACCAAGGTGCGGGGTATTTACAACATAACGCATCTGGGAGATGCGTCACGTTGTAAAGCTCTGCGCCAGAAGGAGGCGTTCCTGCGCAGGGGGGGCCGTTCCGGCGCAGGAACGCCTCCTGAAAGTGGCTGAGTGAAATCTACAAGAATTGGATGGAGTAGATGAAGAATAGTATTGGTGTTTCAGCCATTTGATATCTAGTTATTGGGATTGATGTTTTTTAAGGAGAAATTTCTTTTTCCGAGAAACAAATTCAATATTATGACCTCAAGCACAAGCTTTAAAAGTGTCCCAAAGTAAATGTGGGGAAATTGTAGGGTCTGCATGAATATCAAAAACTTCCTTAGAGAAAGCTAAAGAGGATGAAGAGAAATCAGGATTGAGTGAAAGACAATTATTAAATCTACAACAATAAAACGTAGGATGCACCGGGAGCAGATCAAAATCTGTAATGACAGGGGGATAATCTGAATCACAATTGGTTCGATATAAGAACTGATAAGAATGCCACCCGCAAACACCACCAGCTGATCTGCACCACCAAAAGGACAACATTCAAAGAATGACTGGACAACAACACCCACAACAGCAAGGAACTCTTCAGCATCGTCAAAGAGTTCTCCAACCCCAACGCCAGAAACAATGACATCACACCCTCGCAAGACCTCTGCGACTCACTCGCCACCTTCTTCCACCGCAAGATCGCCGACATACACAACAGCTTCAGCGCACAGACCACGCACCCAACCACCGAACTAATGCCCCCCACCACCACCCTCTGCAACTGGACCCCGGTCAGCACAAAAGACACCACCCGCACGATGAACACCATCCACTCCGGATCACCAACCGACCCCTGCCCCCACCACGTCTTCAACAAGGCAGACTCCATCATCGCACCCCAACTCCGGGACATCATCAACCTCTCCTTCAACACCGCCACCTTCCCGGAGAGCTGGAAGCACGCCGAGCTCACCGCCCTCCTGAAGAAACCAACAGCGGACCCCACTGACCTCAAGAACTCCCGCCCCATCTCGCTCCTCCCTTTTCCTGCCAAAGTCATCGAGAAGACCGTCAACAAACAGCTCGCCGCCTTCCTCGAGACAAATGGATCCCTCGACCCTTCGCAGTCCGGCTTCCGAGCCAACCACAGCACCCAGACCTCCCTCATCGCAGCCACCGACGACATCAGGTCCCTGCTCGACAACGGGGAAACAGCGGCCCTCATCCTCCTGGACCTCTCTGCAGCATTCAACACTGTCTGCCACTGCACCCTAGTACGGCGCCTCAGCAACATCGGAATCCAAGAGAAGGCACTGGAGTGGATCATCTCGTTCCTCGCCGGAAGAACCCAGAGAGTCTGCCTCCCCGTTCAGATCCAAGGCCAACGAAGTCATCTGCGGTGTACCACAAGGATCCTCACTCAGCCCCACACTCTTCAACGTCTACATGAGCCCCCTCACAGCCATCGCATGCCAACACAACCTTAACATCATCTCCTATGCCGATGACACCCATCTGATCCTCTCCCTCACCAATGACCCCGCCACCGCCAGAGCCAGCCTACACGAAGGGATGAAAGACGTCGCCGAGTGGATGAAGAACAGCCGCCTGAATATGAACTCAGACAAGATGGAAGTCCTCATCCTGGGATCATCACACTCCACCTGGGACGACTCCTGGTGGCCCCCTGCCCTGGGCACCACCCCCAAGCCAATGGACCACACACGAAACCTGGGCTTCATAAGGACTCCTCCCTCTCGATGACCAGACAAGTCAACGCCGTATCGTCATCGTGCTTCAACACCCTGCGCATGCTCCGTAAGACCTTCCGATGGATCCCCACCGAAACCAGGAAGACAGTCACCCAGGCACTTGTCACCTGCCGACTGGACTACGGGAACACCCTCTATGCGGGAACCACTGCCAAACTACAGAAAAGACTCCAGCGCATACAGAACGCCTCCGCATGACTCATCCTGGAAATCCCTTGCCGTAGCCACATCTCTACCCACCTGAGAGACCTGCACTGGCTCCCCGTCAACAAGAGGATCACGTTCAAACTCCTCACCCACGCACACAAGGCTCTCCACGACAAGGCCTGAAGTACCTCAACAGCCGCCTCACTTTCTACACACCCACCCGCCAGCTACGATCGGCCAGCCTCGCCCTCGCCGCCGTGCCACGCATCCGCAGAGCCACAACTGGAGGAAGATCCTTCTCCTACCTGGCGGCCAAGACATGGAACTCCCTCCCCATCCACCTACAGCTGACCCAGGACCACCTCTCCTTCAGGAAACAACTCAAGACCTGGCTTTTCGAACAGTAATGAACCCCTCCCCTAGCGCCTTCAGACCCTACTGGGTGAGTAGCGTGCTATGCAAATTGTGTTGATTGATTGATTGATTGATTGATAAGATTTTGGGAAACATTTTCGAGACAAAAAAAATCCAGTCTGGAAAGGGAACCACGAGAAGGGGAAAAGAAAGAACATTCTTTACTAGATGGATTACAGATTCTCCATTAGTCCGCCAGACGACATTGAAAAATAAAGGAAAGAAATTGGTTATGCATTTTGTGGGGGATAAACATAACTGGGGATTGACTATCAATAAAATGATCCATTATTTGATTACAATCACCACCTAAAATGAAAAAGTCATCAGCATGCTGAATAAATTTTTTGGAAATATTAGGTCAAAAGGTATTATCCACTTGGGTAGGGGCGTAAAGGGTACAAATAGTTAAGAGGATATCTAACAATTAACATAACAGAAAGCTATCTACCTTCTGAATTGAATTCTTGAGAGACAGCTGCCAATTTTAAATGCTTGTGACAGAGAACAATAACACATTTTTTCTTATTTGTGGAAGGGGAGACAAAAACAGTACCCACCTAGCCAAGCTTAAATTTAAAAGCCTCAGATTCAGTAAGATGAGATTCTTGGAAAAGAACGAGGTAAGGAGTGTATTTCGCTAAATGGGATGAAATTCTCTGCCTATTTATAGGGTTAATTACTGCTTTAATGTTCCATTAAATGACTTTGAATGAAATAATGAATGTATATGTAAAAAAATAGTTGGCCTTTTAAAACTAAAAATACATTAAAAAGGAAGATAACAGAATAAATGACAGAAATAAAGGAAAGAAAAACAGGATCAGAAAAAAGAGAAGGAAAGGAGAAAAGCAGAAAGATAAAAAAGGAGAGACAGTACAAGCCAAGAATGACAAATGCAGAAACATACCTGATGAGACTGAAAACAGGGGTAGAGTACTGGGCACAATGGCACAGCTAGGGAGACGAGTTGACAGACAAATGGAACAAGACAAAGTGAATGACTGGATAAACACGAGAGAGCCAGAAAAGAAAACTGATGTTAATCAGAAACTGCAAAAAGCACAGTAGTCATAAAAGTATCATGAAGTAGAAAAAGCATGAAAGCTACATGAGAACAATAAAACATTACAAAAAAACAGGAAATTATGCTAGAGGAGGTCCTCCAGCATAAAGAAGGTTCATTTTAAGATTAAGGTAGACGTCTCCATGGAGCTGGCAGAATAAAGATGTAACAATTCTCACAAATCTGCAGGAACTGTGCAGGAGGAGGTTTTATTCTGAAATATTACTTTGAAGAGACACGGGTTGTAGTGTAGTTCCTATATTCCCAATATGCTCTGCGCATTGGAATAGTATATCCTATAGATATGACGTAGGACTTAGGTCATTAGATCCCTATCGAATATACTAGCTCAGAGGTCACTAGAAACTTTCTCGAGTACACAAGAAGGGATTTGTTTCTGACAACCGCATAAACATGACAACTTTGTTTCCCTAGCACTGGAATAACTATCTTCAGAGTCGTGGAAACAATAGATAAGTATTTTACTCAGTCAGTCGTGCATGCTTCGTTTCTACAGAGGGTGCACAGAAATAGAGAGATGGGCGTTTTAATAAAAAGGGTTTATTGAACAGTCTTCTTTATCATGCAAGAGAGGTGAACTACTACAATCGTTAGGCAGAATGCAAACTATAATGCGTACAGCGTAAACAGTATTATGAAATAATACTGTAAGAGTATTGTATGCTTTCTAAGCCATACAAAAATACGTACATAAATAACACAGGCTAAAATACTCAACTGGTGCTTCTAAAATACGCCTACCCCAATGTACCTAACCTAGGTCTAGTACGAGGGAAGAAGTGAGTATGGTCTTTAGCATAGGTTTAGTTTTGCCAAGAATTTGCCAAAGGTTTTTCTAGGTTCTAACCAGCTCCGTACCTTAGAATGAAGGAGGTCTGGTATCTCTGTCTCTGGACTCGATTTCCCAACACCCCGCAAGGGGAGTCAGAATCACTGGAGCTGGATTTCTCAGCAGAGGAGGGCAGCTTCCTGATCAGTGCATCAGCTGGAGAGTCGGCTTCCTTCGGCACTTGCTGTAGTGAGCTGCGTAGGGCAAGTAGGTCGTCGAACTGCACCGAACCACCATGATGTGCTATAGCAAGTGAAGGTATATTTATACCTTGAAGGTGTTTAGGAGTGCCATTTTTGACGTAAAGTCTGGCATATGAACATCATGAATGAACCCCTAGGGAATAGATGTTCATTGTAAACTAACTGAGTTCTTGAAGAAATCAATATTCAAGCAAGGGAAGTCCCTAACGGCTTAAGCTGGTTTTTCCAAGAAATCGTTGTGACGTATGGTGAACGGATAGACGTAGCCATGCCTGTATTTGGGTTGCATGGTCTATGCCTAAATAAGGGCTTGATTTCTATGCCTATATAGGGGCAATGTCAATTGTACCTATATAAGGGCATGAATCGGAAAAATCCATTCGGAATCTAAAACGCCGTACAATATGGTGAAACAAACCAAAGCAAGCACCCAAAGAGCGGAGTTGAGGGCAAAGATCCAAGAACTCCTCCAGTCTGGTGGCTGTAGTTCTTGAGATATCCTGCAAGATGAAAAGTTTGTTGCCCTGCCATAAAAGTTGCCTTTTAGATTTTTCTGAGATTTGGACCTTCAGTAAAACAGTACATTTCAAAAGGAAGATGATGACACATCTGGGTTTGGTTGAGGAAGAGGATGAAAGAGGACAAGGACCTAAGCAATGAGCTCTCTGAATATTCAATTATGTGGAAGGAGGTAAGTCTACCAGCTGAGGCAAAAAAGAAATTAAAAAGAAAACAGGCTCCACTTCTTCCAGACCCTCCTGAAGACCATAACTGCGCAGATTATTAGTTCTAATTATATTTTCCAAATCTTCAGAATGAGCCTTCAGTGCCACAACCTCCTTCTCCAAGATTACTTTGTTTGAAGATTCATCATGTGTATCACTGACACGTTGTTGCAGCACTGTGACTCCCATTTGAGACCATTTGTCACCCACGTTCTGAATGGGCATTTTAGTTTCCTCCACAAAAGGAGGAAGCATGTAAATCTCCTCAAGAACCAGGTCTAGAGAAATAGGTGAAGAGGATTTCTCAGGAGAGGTAGGGTCCTGTTTAACTCTTCTGTGGGTAGATGAAGAGGTCGTCGGACCAAATTTAGCGGAAGAAGAGGATGAGGATGACATGTTGGTTGCAGGCGAAGTGCTCCTCAGTGAACAACTGGCAGACTTTAAAAAGATGAAAATTTCTGTGAGGAAGTGGATGAGTGAAGAGGCGATGCCTTGAGTTTCTTCAATCTGCCCATACAGCACGCAAAGAGGCATTCCCAGAGAGTATAGAGGAAAGCTGATTCAGAACAACAGGTCCTTGCTGCTCATACCACAGAACAAATAGAGCATTGCAGAAAGGCCAGGAGGAGAAAATTACCTCAGTGTGAAATACCTTAAATGAGCAATGAAGGCTGCAGAGGTGAGGTTAATGGCACATACAGTGTGAGTGGGAGTCTATAAGGATATTAGAGCTGGTCAACAAAACTCCTCGAAATAAGCAGCAGAAAAAAGCACAGGAAAAAATAAGTTATTCCTGTGGCAGCCAGATGTAGTTAAAATGGCCATTGTAATGAGAAGAGAAGAAAAAAAAACTAAAAAAGAACTCAAGAGCACCAGAAAAGCCAATTCATCATAGATATTGGCTCATCCTGACTTCCGATATCCATGAAAATCACCTCAGTGGTAAACTGGTAGGAAAACTGCTCCAACGCAGCCCGTTCGTCCGTTGAATCGGAGAGCTCCTAGATGAGGCAGCCATCTTGTGTGGCAGCCGCGCACGCTCCAGCACTGCTGTACCCTCTTTAACCTGAAGTTTCAACACTAAAGGCAATGTACTTGATCTTTGGCTTGCTGCAAAGTGCAGTGGGTGTTTATACTGGGATGTCAATCTCTGTCTTTGACCTGCAACCATATGACACAAGACTGCAGATTATGACCCCACTCTTTTTCATGGAGGCAAGCAGTTCATTCAACTGTTCTGGCAGACCTAAAGAGCAATACATTATATTATTCTGCAAAGCTGTTAAAGTAGCACTGATGTTAGAACTAGTACTGCAACTCTCCAACAAACTCATGACATTTTCACATTTTTAGTATTGGGTGGATTCCATTGGTAAAATCATTATAGCAATCTGTGTTTACCCTTGGTTTCCTCAATGGGTAACAGTGTGTGTTGGATAGACACACAGATAACCACTGATTTAGGACTGACAGGTCCTGTAATACTTAACAAGCAAAAATAGAATGCTGGTGAGCCACCTGTCTACTAAAGGAACTTACCAAGACAACGACAGACACACCTGGTCCATATAAAAAAGCCTTACAGGGCTGCAGTTATGACATCCTGAGTGTTAGCGCATGTCTCTTTAACTAGGAGAGTGGTAGTAGGAGCTGTTCATGTGTGTGATTCTCTGCCCCTTGTACATGAACAATGCCTGCCTTAGAAATATTTCAGTCCTCCGTGTGCATTAATTCATTGGACAGTTAAAAATTGGCCTGATGGCCCTTTCTGAAAAATCAAAATGGACTTTTTGAAAATCCTAATCAAAAGCTGGCCGAATTATATTATATATATGGCACATACACATTTAACACATTTGATGGAAGCCAGGCATTACTGTTAAATCAAGTACAATCTTGGATCCAGCTATACATCTGTAAGAAATTGGGTTAATAGTTGAGAGCGGTTAAGATGCTACTATGCACACATCAACCACAATCACTGTCAGGGTAAACCACAAAAAGTCACTAAGTTAAGCTATGCTTAAACTTCTCATAGCTTGGCACAAAAGCAGTTAGGCTTAACTTAGAGGCAATACGGTATTTATGCAGCACACAAACATAATAAAGTGAAAACACAGCACAATAAAAAGACCCAATGCAAAAAATAGAGAATTTTTAATGAGGAAACTGACACCAAAATAAATTACATCTAATCATTAGAATACAAGTTATGAATTCAAAGAGTTGTAGTGCAAAATATCAGGCACCTAAAATATCTCAACTCGAAAAAGCATATGTATAAAAAAATTGATATAACACATTAATAATATACAGATGCAGTTCAAATACTATATGCAGAACAAAAATTACAATACACAACTGTCATAGCATGGGAGCCTTCATGGCCACTTCTAAAATCAATTATCAACAAAACCCTAAATTTATTAGTGAAACAATATCTCATATAAACAGCAACTATGCTCTTTAAAACAATAATGAGTTAGGAAGTCTAATAGCAAATTTAATAAAATAACCAACTATGTGAAATACTTCCTCTGTGCCTAAAGACTGCAAATAGAACAACAATAGTGTTCTACCTTTTTTGAACTGTAGCTTCTTTAAGCTTGCAATCAGGAGACCTCTCCTCAAATCTTTATAATATTTACAAAGAATCCAAAATGAAGGATTTGGTAGGACGGTTCACCAACGTTTCAATCAAATTGATCCTAAACGAAACCTGGTGAGTAACAGTCTTTCACAAGGGTGACTTTCCCATTCCATATATGGTAGTGGGGCGGCGGCAGAGGGGGGTTTGAGCGAAAGAAAAAATAAGGACTTACTTTGAACAGCCGTCCACCGCCTCTCTTCCGCCTTCGTCCTCTTCATCTTCCTTTTTCGTGTCACGGCCGGCAGCAGGAAGCTCCCGGTAACACATGCTCCCCTGAGCCAATTACAACACTGCAGTACAGCATTGTAATTGGTCTGAGCCACATGGTTTGGCACTCAGATGGTCACTGGGATCATGTGCATGTTCCTCACCAGGCTCTGTAATGTAGCCTGGTGCAGAACATACAAATTGCACATGACTGTTTGACTGGACCGAGAGGGCCCGCAAATCTGTCCTGAGTGCTTAGGGACTGCAAACCACTCCTTCCCCTGCTTAGACCAGCTAATAATATCATAGCATTGTTATCATTTTATTTTTCCTATTGCAGTCAGTGCTGCGATAGGAAAAATAAAATGATAACAATGCTATGATATTATCAAATTATTTTTCCTTTTGAGCCATGGGGTGCACTCCTTCACCTTAGCATAGGAGCCACCACTGCTCCAACCCAGGGCTTGTTTGGACCAATGCATACTTCTAAAAGGGGCACTTTGCATACTCAAATAGTTCCCTATCTCGTGCCCTGCTCAGCAAGAAATGATTTGTGAATCAAACTTTATCATCCTTTGTAAAAGTGCTCAGAATTAAAAAAGATAGTGGGCCTATCCTATTTTAGGAAGTTAGACTGGACATATTTGAGCCAGGGTATTGTGGGCCAACAAGCAGATAAATCAAGCAGTCCTCAATAATATTCCTATTATGTGTGGTGCAGTCATTACAACAAATAGAGCACTATAAAAGAAAATGAGGCAATTTAACATAATCCTCTACATAATTTGGGAATGGTTCTTCATGCAACATAAAGTGGAGGCTGCTTAGTAGAACCCCAAGAATCTTTCTAAGCACCCTGTTTTCTTCAGCCTGCAAATCTTTAATGTTACAGTGGCCCCAGACCACTGCACCATATGTAAGAACAGAAATAGAATTATGTTTGTAAGTGGAAACACCACAACCACCACCAAAACACAGGTCACATGTCCCCTCAATGCAGCCAATGGAGGCCGGACTAACTCCAGCACCTACTACATTCTCCATCCAGCCAGGTGTTGCCACACCAACTCCGACAGCAGCACAGGTCCAACCAGGGCAATGGCGAAGGTTCAGGGCACATATTGCAACACGTGTTGAGCAGGGGACAAATGTCTATGGTGGTGTAGAGTCACAGATGCTACGAGTCCAGCGCCTGCAGGGGAGACACATGGGCACAATCACTCTTCAGATCTTCAAGCTGGCGAAGAACATGAGCACAATGGCAGACAGTGTGCATGAACTAACAACAGTGGTAGCAGAGGGCAATCGCCAAACAAACACAAGCCTACATGAGCTCACACGGGTGGTGCTTGCAGGATAGGCCACTGAGGTGGAGAAGGCATCGTCAGAGCCTGATCCGCACCTCTGCAATTACAAGGGCCATCAACAAGCTCAGCAACACCACAGCGCTATTGGCATATCACTCTGTTGCAATGAAAGTTGACCTCGGTCATTGCTGTGGGGATGTTGCAAGGGCAGTGGGACAAGTGACCACAGTGGTGGAACACTTACAGTCCCGGACAGTGAGTGTCATAAACTTGGAAGGGGAGGAGAGGAGTGAGGAGGCATCGAGGCTAAGTAGCATGTCGGTGCCAGTGACCCCTGCTAGGAGGCGCATCCTGTTGATGTTGCAGAGGCACGCAATAGGAGGATGGGTGTACGTGGCAGGACTAAACAATCATGAATTAAAGAACCATCGTTTTTGACTGATAAACCACATAATATTTAACAGCAGGTTCGCAGTAGCTCTGGATATGGGTGATAATGTGAAATGTTCTTTAAATGTTATTTAAATGTTTAGTATATGTAGTTATGTTGCTCTTACATTGATATAAAGGATTTGTAGTCATGAAATGAAGTTAGCTAACGCTGTCTATTGATATAAGCAAGGTGCATCACGGGAATTGCAGGACAGAGAGTACGTTACAGGTGTCAGCAGTTAAACTTACATCACGTGAGGAAGGTGGAGCACACACGAGTTTAATACTGAGGATAGACAGAGAGAGGATCACATGGAAGGAAGAAGGCTGAGACTAACGTTAACCCGAGAATGAAAGTTAAAGGCAGCAGGTACGCGTTATGTGCAATAATAGATCGTAATATGTAAATGCGGGGGAATAAGAAAGCGCTATGCGCACGGTAAAAGTGAGGTAGTCTGAGTAACGGTCTTACACAGAAAATTAATGAGATGATAGGCGTACTATAAGACGGTAATGTTATGAAGATAGGGCTATTTAAAAAATGCAAATGCTATTAGTTTAATGAACGAAGGTTGAAGGGTTGTCTGTAAAATCGCTCAGTATTAGGACGCATCGGCATCATCAAAGTGTTTTTTGATATTTTACCAGTGTAACGGAATAGAATGCCTTGAGCTCTTGGTTCATGGGGGTTGAAGAGTAAAAAGCTATTCATAAGGGCTTGATAGATTGTAAGTTACATAATGATATGCGTGAAGCTTGATAAGAATGTTTTTCTTTACTTGTAAATAGGCAACATCAGCATGTAATCAATAGATCTAACGTATTGTTTTGTAATATTGATTTTCAGTTTCCCATGACGAAGGGCAATAGAATGCCCGAAATGCATTGGGTTTCGAATAAACAACTGCTGCTCAGAACCATCTGTTGTACTGGGATCGTATTTGCGAAAAAGAGGCCTGGATGGGTACACGCTTATGAAAGAAGTTTCTCTACTACAAATTGTTGAAATGTGGACAAGTCAAAGGTGAGGAAGCAATAATCATTAGCGACACGATCAAGATTGAAATAATGCTTAAAATTGGATTAATGAAAGACGAACGATTGGAATTAGTATCCACAAATACACAGTGCAGCTAGGGAGTGGAGGGTTAACCATACTCTCCCAACATGTTTGTACGTGGCAGGAGGCACTAGCCATGCATATCCTAATTTCTGGGCTGTGGTGGTGTAACCATGGTCCTTTATGACGTGATGATTGACAAACAGTGCTTGTAACTATTTTCTGTGGGCTTTATGCCTCAATTCAATCACCCTAAATAATGTTTACAGTGCATTTATTAAATCATGTCTCATAGTCTGTTATGAAGTAAACGTGCTGCGATTATTTGGCAAATACAAATAAACAACATAATTAGCATTACTATCAGGCTGTATAAAATGAACTTCCCAACCATGGCAAGTTATCTTTCTGTCCAGGCCAATCCTTAATGTGTGAGCACACAGATATACAAATAATCTCTGGGATTGGCAACCAACCCCATACCTGATGTATACAGTTAGGTGGTCGACGTTATGAGTGTAAACTCAGTTAATACAAGGATGCATGTCAGGCTCTGAGGGCATTCATTCTAGAACAGGTCTCCCTGCTAGAATTCCCCTCTCTGCAACCCAGTTTACATAAAAAGAACTACTGTGTTGGGAAGCTGCAGCTGTGCTACTCTGTTGTTTAAAACATTAGGAGCTGTTTCAGACCAAGCACAGAAAACAGTACACCATGTTGTTAGGTGTTCTAGGCAACTTTGAACAAAATGTGCAGAAGGAATCCCAAGAAGAATCACTAGATAATAAACAACATGTACAGCAAATTCCGAAAATAAAGTCACAAAAACAAATGTGTTATGTGTGACTGTGTAAATAAGAGGCAGACTAAAACATCTAATATGCAAAATTAAGGGAGAACCAATATAGAGCCAGAAGGGGAATCACTACACATCCTCAATCTCCCCTTGTAGAACTTATATCATACCACACCTCAGGAAGATCAACTTGTTCACGGTACACAAACGCATACATTTGAAACTCCTCACAAACACATTCAAGCTACTATTCATCTTAGGCCCCCGCCCCTTTCGTGAACAACCACATTTTTCTGTCACCAATGAACCAGGAACCTACACTCCCAAGAACTTTGATTTTCACACATTCTACACATACACAGAATAAGAGCAGGAGGATGTGCGTTCTCTTACATCATTCCTAAAGCATAGAACTCATTGCCAGGATACCCTCACACTTCAGGAAACTATTTCTTTTTAATGTACTAGTGGCTTTTACCTGGAATCATATTTTGGTGAGCAGACCTAATAATCAGTGAGTTCTTGGACACCCTATTGTGGGGATAGCATAATTCTTAATAAAAACTCACAATGAAGAAGAAAGATGAATCTGTGCTAGGGGACTATTCTACCCTAATAAGTAACCCTGTACGGGTGTTTCAGGCCCTGTGTTCTGGTCAAGCACTGGACTGATCGGTCCTTCTCTACTACTGTGGGGACTTTCAGAGGTAGGGGAGAAACACATATTGTAAACACAAATGGAGGGAATTTTGTTATCCTAATTGTGGGATGGTATGCATTGGAAAGATTCATGGAGATTAACTAAGCATCATTCAAACGAATTATAACATAACGTAACAGGTGTATTTGTAAAGCGCACTATTACCCAAAGGTGTTCTGGCGCTGAATAACAGATGTTTATTGTTACCCAACTCAATGGTACTCATTTTATCAACCTCAAATGGATGAAAGGCTGAGTGAAACAGCTGGGATTTGAACCTGTGACCATGAGGTGGGACACAGGCCCCTGCAGTGGCTGCTTTAGTCGCTGAGTCACCAGCCACCGATTTTAGAAATGTACAGATAATTGTGCTGTCCTCTGAACATACACACATATTATGATTATGAATAAATTGCATTTAATTGATTTGTTATGGTGATGTTTTGACTTTTTTGTTAAACTAATCTCCACTGTGACCACTATTTTTGTACTGTACTTTACCCGGGTCCGATGGATTATTGGGTTACTCCATTGTTCTCTAACTCCCTATTTGTTTTCCAGCAGGAGTATGGCTGCTGCTGTATCCCAGGGCACGTACATCACAGGCAGACACACTGCTAACACTGGAGATGTCCTCACTACCTTGAGGGACATCTCCAAAACCACCTGCTATCTGTGCATTTTGTAGCACTTTACCTGCCCTAGGCCCCTGGTAACATCATCACTAAAGTGTCCCATTTCCAACTGCAGGTTGACTGTTCTCCTTGATAGGGTGGAAGTGGCATTTGCCAAATGACCAATGGATCAGGTTAGGCCATCCATTCTAGCTGCAGCGCTATGATTTCAATGCCTTTGATAGGCACGGGCAGCCCCCATGTGAGACTAACCACATTGGTGTTCATGGTTATCAATTGTGTCCTAATATTATCAAATCCAATTGCAATGCATTGCTGCATGTTCTGCATCTTCCTGTTCATTGATTTTATCTGCTTGTGTTGTAGATGATGAATTTTAATCATGGATGCCTCAAGGCTTTCAAACAATTGCGCAATGGCTTCAGGCATGATGTGCCTCATGGCACCGACTGTGCTCATGCCATTTATCACGTTGTTGTTGCTGCCACAATGGTGCTGGATGGAACTGGTTGGACAAGTGACTTCATTGTCCTGCATTAACTCTGCCTGTGGTGACCATGAGACAGTGCTACGTTGGGGTGTTGTTGTGCTTGGATGACTGGCAATGGGGAGGGGTTCCTCAGCTGCAATGTTTGCATACTTCCCTCACTAAACATTGATGTCATCACTATGTACCGCAGGGAGATCTGTGGGAAATAATGACATTTTGTTAACTCACTAATCTGATGAGTTATCAATGTTTATGTTTTGATAGCAGTACTCCAATAAATATATACATGATACTCATGTGCTGACTACATGTCCCATAATGCACGAAAGCAGTACGTTTTTGACTAACTTCTGGTGAATTCAACAGTTGAGTCAAAGATGGGAAAGGGATCTGCACTCCAGGAGCACACAGCTCTTTAAATCATACATTTCCAATATTGTAGTTGAAAACAGCCTCTTGGGTCCCTCCCATAGCAGAGGGCTTGTCTCCCTGAAGGTTCTTCAGCTGATTTGGAGATGCACGCCCCCCATGCCTTGGGACCCTCACAGGAGAGTATCACACTTCACAAATCCCTGATTGATTAATTGATTAATTGACAGGGCCTTTTTGTGAGAAATTCACAAGCTGGAGTGTAGAGCACCACAGGGTTCTTCTTCGAGCCCTACGTTCTTCAACATACATATCCGTACTCTCTCGGATATCATCGGTTCCCATGGCTTCACAATGCTATCCTACGAGATAGCATGCAGATTGTCGTCTCATTGTCACTTAATACCATTTCTAACTATACGAAGTTTACTACATGGATGGAACCAGTGGCAAGCTGGATGGCAGCAAGCCATTTAAAATTGAATGTTGACAATACAAAGGTGTTGGTGATGAGCAACAACCCCTCACTTTGGGGCCGTCTCCCCTGGCCTTTGTTTGAGAGAGATTCCCTTCCTAAACTTAAAGTTAAGCGCCTTGGTGTCACCTTAGAGAAAGACCAAACCAGGCTCTCACAAGCTTTAATGGATATCAGACACATGTTTTGGACTGTTAAGATCCCTTAGGAAAACAATTAAATGGCTTTTTATGGATTGTCAGAGGAAGGTGGTCCAAGGCTTGATCCGCTTGAATTTGCATCTCTTGTCGATGGGGAGCCAGTGGAGGTCTCTGTGGTGTTGGGTGATATGTCTTGATGATCAATCTGGCTGCTGTGTACTGTATTGTCTAGAGTCTTTGCATGAGTTCGGAGTTCGAGCTAGCAAAGAGTGTGTTGCCGTAGTCAAGTTGGTTGGTGATGAGGGCCTGTATCACAGTTTTCCTAGTGCTGGTGGGGAGATATCTGAAGATTTTTTGGAGCATGCAGCTAGTGTTGAAGCAAGCAAATGCAACAGCGTTGATTTAGCGTCTCTGTCTAGAATGATGCTGAGATTGCATGCATGGTTCCAGAGGTTGGTGTGGCTGCCAAAAATAAGGACTTCCATTTTGTCTGTGTTTAATTTGAGGCAGTTGTCTTTCATCCATGTTGCTACGTTCTTCATGCAGTTATGGAAGTTGGTCTTTGTCTGCGTGTGGTACTCTGAGAATGAGAGGACGAGTTGGGTGTCATCGGTGTAGGTGATGATATTGATGTTGTGTACTCTGACAATGTATGCGAGTGGTGTCATATAAATGTTGAAGAGGATAGTGCTGAGAGATGAGCCTTGGGGTACTACGTAGATGGTGTGCTTGGGGTGCACAGTGAAGGGGGGATGTGAACTCTATAGGTGCATCCTGTGAGGAAGGATACCTACCATCCATCTGAGTGTGTTGATAGTGATTTTGATCAGGTGAAGTCGCTGGATGGGTGTGTGGTGTGTGACAGTGTCGAAGCTGCGCAGAGGTCCAGTGGAATGAGGGCGACTATTTCTCATCTTTCCGGTAGTGCTCTGATGTTGTCTGTTGTTGCAAATGAGGGATCTCTCTATGTTGTGGTTGCAGGTGGACCTTCTATGGGGTTTAGATAGTCGTCCTGGAAATGGCAGCTGGACTCCACCTGCACTCCACATCCACACAGGCTGTTCACCAGGCAGCTATTGTGAGGCACATCCTGATTCAGAGGTAATTACCCATGACCAGGAAGTTTTTTTCTCTCCTTATGAAGTCGCTTTTGCAATTTGAGACTCCAACCGCAATTATGGAAATCACTAACAGCGCTTCCCAAAAATGTAATGGGACTGAGTAGCGAGTTGTAATTTTGGGTCCCAAATTATACGTACATCAATTATCGCAATTTCATAATTACAATCCGCAGAGATCCGCAATTAGGTAATCACAATTCTGTATGTTCGAACATGTAGCCCAAGATGTTTTTATCTCTATCACAAAGGGGCACATTCTTGAGCTGTTACCATCATGGCTCGCAAAGGTATGATCCTAAGAAAACTGAGGTAGTCAGTGCAAATATCAACCATTTTCAGAAAGTGTGAGGCTCCGATAGTATGAGGCTATAGGAAGTAAAAGTGACATTCGATCCAAATGCAGCTGAAATATAAAGTGCCTTTGAACATCAGTCTCATTGATAATTGTATAGCACTTCGACACCTTCTCTATTTAGACCAAAGATCATATAACCCCTGGAAGGTAAAACATTTATGAATACCCATGTCTTTCTTCTCTGTGTTTTAGTGGGCCAGTGAAAGGTCAGTTTGAAAGTGAGGCAGGTCTTGTCTCCTCTTAACAAAAAGTAAAAGATAAGAACAAAGTAAAATGTCAATTTCTGCAGCAAATAGCCTGTAGCTGTTATACATTCGTTGACCATGTACCTGTGTGAAATGTACAGTATGTCCAAGAGGTCGTGTCCCATTCTATTTCAATGGTCTTTTCATAAACTTCTTAATACATGGCTCGGGGACATACATTACTTGGCACCCTTTCCACCTGGGCCTTTTATGGGAGGCGGTTCAACTTGCCCTCACACGATGTGGTAATCCCCCTAGTGAGTGGTGCCAAGTCTTTTCCGCACAATGACCACAAAGCAGAGAAACCGATAAATCAATGCCCTTCTTATTATTGTCAGGTTTTATATTAATACAATAATGTAGTACACAGAACAAGAAACACTAACTTATTTAGTAATCAAGCTGAGGCAATGTGTATGATATGCGGATAAAAAATTGATTAATGGGAGACCCATGTGGATATATCTACTTTTCAATTATGGCCAGTCCAGTGTTGTAGTATCCTTGCTAGTTAAGGCAAAGAATAATAAAGATGGGAAGCTTATAATGAATATATAAACATTCACTACAGATTTATCATGGGACAATTTTTAAAGGCAAAAGTTATGAACCCCAAGCCAAAGGTGACAGCTCATAATGAAGGTAAGGGGAATTAATGACAATACCCTCTAAAATATTAATTAGTTTATTCATAACGTATCTAGGGTAGCTGTGGTTTAGACAATAATAATCAGCTACTTGACCGGCATTATCTGAACTTTGTATTGTGTGCTCTAAAATCATATTTGAAAGGTTCGAAATAGGTTCTGACATATGACAATTGTCGTTCACCCTCAATGTGTTACCTTGCCTTTGGTCTAGGAGCTATACAGTGCTTAATATGAGCCTATGGTTACAAGTGGGGCTCATTGGCACTCATTCTTGGGAGCTGGCACACCTTTCTCATCATTAAACTTTGATCCAGATCAAGAGAGAGAAAAACAGAAAAGGGGCAAAGAAGCACTGTGCTTTACATAGAATGTATCAATTTATTATGGCTAGAATCATGAGTGGAAACTTTATCTACAAGACCCAGATATACAAAAGTTTTGCTTTGGGTTTAATTTACTTTTTTAACACAGACCAACATACAATCCTTTTTGGGATTTACAAACCAATGCAAAATGATAGTGGCATTAGTTTGTAAGAAAAAGAGTAATGAAAACCACTGCAAAGCACTGCTGCTTTGCGTTACTCTACATAGAGAGGATGTCCCATGGGTGGTACATGAGCATTTCAATGAAATTACCCATGGTTTGTGATACAAAACGCTATCTACTAACAATAGTAAACAGGGTTTTGGCCAAAAAATAACACCACTTGAAAACAGGCGTTAAAAGAAGAAATACTTTTATTTCTCCTTTCTTTACTGACATTGCATGTGAGTTGTGCCATGTGAAACTTGTACAGCTTGTCCAGGTATAGTGTTTTGTACTGGAAGCAGTAGAGGCCGGTGGTGGGAGTGCTGTGGGGTGGTGGGGCAGGGTGGGGGTGGAGCAGGGTGGGGGTAGTAAACTATGAAATAGGGCCTCACAGAGGTAAGTAAACAAATAAATAAATAAAACAAATTCCGTTGCGCGTGCTGCATCGCATTTGGCAAAGCAGGGTGCGCAATGAAATCTGTTGTATTTATGTATTTGTTTACTTACCTCTGTACGGACCTATTCCTTAGTTTACTACAGCCCACCCTGCTCCACCCACACCCCGCAGCACTCCCACCAGGGCCGCTACTGCCTTGAAGGCTGCTCGTCTAGTACAAAACCTATGCTATATTCACACAAGCCCCCTTGCACAAAGGTACAAAGGTGTGTGGGGTGCACTCAGCAGTCTGATTGAGCACTGGCCCTAGGGAGAGGGGAGGAGAGCAGGGCTGGACTGAGAACCAAAACCGGCCCTGGCAAAGTGCTCGGCTGGCCCCCTGGAGTTGCGACCGAGCTCTTTGCCTGGGTCGGTTTTCGGACGATTTTGTTCCAGGGCCGATTTTGCAGCTAAGCTTCAAAAACGGCCCTGTAACAAAAACGGCCCCCTGGGCCCAAAACCGGCCACCACCCTTGCGGCGCCCCAGGGGATTGCGCGGTACCCGCAACGGCCAGTCCGGGCCCGGAGGAGAGTGCCAGATTTCTGTAGATATGGTGCTTTCCTACTCCCTTACTGTCATGCAATGCAGCACAGCGCAGCACAGCAACTTTGCGTGTTGCGCTGAGCTCTGTGACACTTTTAAAAATCTGGGACACAGGCTCATTCACTCTGGTGACATTTGTTTTTCTAGGTATTTTTTTCCTTGTTATGTAAAACTTCTGTAGTTTCTATTATTGGGTCTTTACCCTTGTGCTGTAGAGTTTTCTAGTGCAAGCTTCTTACTTGCTTATCTAAAGCTATTTCTTACAAAATATTGTTTTGCTCATATTTCTCTTATGGGGAAAATAATGATTTACAATTACGCTGTGACTGAGCTACTGTTTGTATCTACATGAAGATAAATTACAGAGCTGTTCAGCTTCGTCAGCAAACACCACCACGACCGCTATATTGTATTTTTATTTCTGGAGCTTTTCCGGAAACTAGAGCAGCCTAAGGTATCTTACATCAGTCATCTGTTTATTACTAATACCACAGGAGAGGCTTTAAATAAAATAAAGAAAATACCGCAATAAAGCACTGTAATCTTTTATGATTCTTTTTTGTTTGGAATGTTTCCTACGATGCAGGTTATGAAAAGACTCCATACCATGTTAGTTTTCGCATGAATTAAGTTATTTGAAGATTATTATTTTTTCAGTGAGGTGTCTTGGAGTAGCGTGACAGTTACGATACAATATTGTCATATACAGTACTAGAGTAACACAATATCTAACTGAACGTACATTTGTTTGCTGCTTGTTTGCAGTTTTGGTCATTTGTTTTTTTTTTACATGGGGTCAGGGTACCCCCAAATACCTTATTTTCTTTTAGATTTTCCAAGTTCCGAAGTCCTGTAATGTTAGTTGCAATATTTCTCTTCATTTTGTGGCCAGCCACTCGGAGGGGCTACAAAAAAGCAATTGCCCACCAAATTGCATGCTGAACTTTAGGACCCTTTGTTTTCTCGGTCCTCTGTTGATGGATCACCCCACACCTTTCATGGAAGGATATAAGGTGGATGAACTTTTTGTTTGTAAAGTTTTCTGAAGATTTGTCAAACAGCACTTCATGCTTTTAAGCGTTATTTTTGCCGTTTATTCTTTAAAACTTCATAACTCTGTTTCTACTGATTGGATTTTTGTCATTTTGTTCTTGATAACACAGCCTTTTTGAATCTAATCTGACCAGTAGGAAGATCACTGTCAATTATCCTCTGGCCCAGATGAAGTGAAACTCCTGCACTAATTGCAAGGAAGACTGTTGGTAATTAACATATTTTATGTGTCATTCCCCTGGATTCTTACCTTCATTTTTTATTTTGTTTGTTTTAGTCCTCATTCGCTTTTAAAAGTGGCAGAGAAAAATACTCTGGGGCCCCCCTTAGATACCACCTGCCGTGATCTCTGCTTTGTGTCAAGGATGGTATGCTTTACACAAAACCTATCCTTAGGCGGATTACTCTGACCAGAAAGGCTGCCTACAAAGTCAGCTGGAGCAGTCAAGTAAAGAGGCATAATCATAGTACTGTATTTGCTAGTAAGACTTCTAGCCAATTAATGCCTGGAGACCAGAATTTGTACCTATAGGTTGCTGATGCCCTGTCCAGCCTAGCTGCATATTTTACAGATTTAACCCAGTCTGTTCTAGTTGGAGGCAGTTTACTTATCCAATTTTCACAACTCTTAGGGCAAGGAGCATCAAGTAAAAGCTGAACTTTCTTGCATCAGTTGATATAGACTCATAGTGTGCTTGGACGCTGAAGAAACAAAGGTTATGCTTAACTGAAGTGCCACACCAAGAAAAGTGGACATAAAGTTACTCACGTCTGCCCAGAAACATTGGATCTCAGGATACTCCAAGAACTTATGTATGTCATCCACCTTTTCTTGGCTGCATTTTGGACACCTTGGCTTTGTACCGTTCCCCAATAGGCCCTGTGGAGACAAAAGAGGTAGTTCCTCCTTAAATGTGCAGCTCCCACTGTTGAGTACAAAATGTTACTTGCCACAAATCTTCCAACTGCATCCCCGGCAAGCTCTTTCCACACAGGTCAGTTGCTAATCTGAAATCACTGTCCGAAAGGTCCACCAGAAGCCAATACCACTTGGCCACCTCCTTTTTTCTTGGCATTTTGTTGGCCAGCATAGACTCCAGTTCATTTGAAGAGCCTGCACCTGCCAGCTTGGTACCAGCTTTTTATTTGGAGATATTTGAACCTCAATAGCATGTTGTTAGTTATCTCTGACTGTGAGAAGTTGGCCTGGCATATGCTGTCCACTATTCTAGTGCGCACCTTGCACCAGTCCAAACAACCCTTATAGCTTTATAGAAAGCTATCCTAGTGGTAGCTGTGCAGAGCAGCCTTCAGGCTAAGTCTTGGAGGAATGCAAAGCAGCTTGTTTTATAAAATATATGTTTTTATTCTAAACACATCTCACTAGTCTCTTTATGAGGCTAGAGGCAAAAGTACATTCAGTAAACTCAAGAACACACAGTAAATTAGCACAATTTACGTTGAGCCCTAAGGGCGTACCAAACCATATATCAATAAAGTGGTATAAGAACCACGACTTGCATAGATGCAAGGCCTAGACCTTTAGAACCACTGGGGCCACCAGGAACCACCAAAGGTAGTGACACAGGGGTCCCACGGGGGACGCGTGTCTAAACACAGCCGCGAATCACATTTAACTTCTATGGGGAAAGTTGCGGTAGGAATTGTAAAGATGAAGGACACTTAAAAGAGGATTTTGAGCAAACCCAGGACTGGCGGGGGTAGGATTCCAAAGTGTTTGACACCAAAGTTAGCATTTACCGTGAGGTTATAATGCACTTAAGAGTATGTGGGCTGGCTGCATCACAGAACAGCCTCAGAGAATAGGCTCCAAAAGCTGCAGAGGGGCCCTGCTCATGCAGGGGCACCCTCTCACACAAAACCAAACACTCTGCCTTCAGGATTGATAAGGCCTGCCATAGGAGTGACTGATACGTTTATATGTTTCAGTGAATAAAGGTAGATATAGGTAACCTTTATCAAAGTAAGGGGTGCATGCACCATCTTACCCAGGCTGCAGTAGAAGTCCTGTGGTGCCATTTTAGAAGGCTTCCCAGGGGTGGCATAATGCATGCTTCAGCTCCTGGTATGCCTCCGGTGTACCTCTGCCCTTAGTACCTAGTGTACCATATAGTAGGGACTCACAAGGGTGCCTCAGTAACCAAACTGGTGTCTACCTAAAGTACAGATATTCAATTTAGAGAGGAAACAGCTAGGCTGGGTTTCTGAATAGTAGGGCCCCAGCCAGACAAAAGTCGAAAAACAGTGAATCACCATCAATACGTGGGGGTAACCATAGTAAGCAGATCCTACTCTCCTACACTGCCCACTTGTCCCATGGAACCAGCTTTGCATCTTCAACCAGTTGTTCCCATCTCATTACTTGTGCCTCCCTCAGAGGAACAGCCAAGCTATACTTAGTCCACTCCAGTGAGCCTGGTGCATCCCACATTGGGGCCAGCACACTATGGTAAGTACGTTTTGTCTCCTCCGTGACCTTATACCATATGCCAGCTAGGCTTTGTAGAGTCTTAAGACACAGCTTTTTGACGTATTTGGGATCTCCATATTTGTACATAAAACTTTGCTCTTCCCCCTCACCTCTAATAACATCAGCCTTAACATTTTACCAATGTATGAGCCATCCAGTTCATTCAAAAGCATCTTCCCGTTCCTTAGCAGGGAAGCCCAGGCAAAATAAGACAGATCTGGTAAACACAGGTTTTTTCCTTTGAAGCTTTTCCCATGCAATCCGTGAACCCTTTGATTCCCAAATCAAACTACTTATCTTGATATCACTTTTTTGAGCCCCTCTTCTTTAAAATTCAGAGGAATATTCTGGAAGAAAAAAATTTAATTTTGGGAGGATCGACTTTTTAACTAGATTTTCTCTTCCAATAATTGTCAGTGTTAAATGTTTCCAGCTTAACAAACATCCTTGCTAACCCTTTGGAAGTTTACTTCTGATACTTTTTGTGATCCAAATGCCTACATATCTCATCTCCCTTTTGATGTTTGTCTCTTGGTCTCTTATTGGGCGGTCAAACCATATATCAATCGAACCGGGACAGGAAAATTCGAGGCGTATATCATTAAATTGTCCGCGTACAGGGCCACTTTTTTCCCCCAACCCAAATACCTGAAAGGGGATTTTCCAGCTTCTTCTTTGATAAGGGTTCGATGTATAGGTTGAAGAGGCGAGAGGACAGAGGACACCCTTGTCTAGTTACTCTTGAAATTCTGACAGGCCTAGAAAGGTTTCCATTCACCAGAACCCTAGCTGTTGGTATTCGATATATAATTCCTATGGTCCTACTAAAACTGTTGCCCAAATTACATAACCTCAGTATTCTCTGGAGACAGGACCAATTTACCCTGTCAAAGGCCTTCATAGCGTACAAAGTAACAATTGCGAGAGGAGATTTGAAGACAGTGGCTATATCTATTGCTCCAATTAAGAAATAGGTTAATTTGTGAATCTCCCTCCCTCTGAAAAAGCCTTTCTGATCCTCATGAAATATATCACCCACCACCCCATTTGACCTTTTTGCTAATATTTTTGTGAAGATTTTATAATCTCAATTTGATAGAGAGATAGGCCTGTCAAGAATTGCAGGCATTTGGCGTTTTTTCTGTTTGGGATTCAGCGTCACTGTGGCCTCATTGCAAGATGATGGCATTTCAACCCCTTTCTCAAAAAGGCCAGAGAACAGCTTCACAATGACTGGCAGAAGAACCTCTACTAGGCTTTTATATCTCTGCAGGCAACCCGTCCAGACCTGCCACTTTACCAGTTTTCTCAGCCATGATTGCCCTCCTAGTCTCAATTGCTATAATGACACTGTTGATGTTGTCAGAGTTACTTTTGCTGACTCTACAGGGAACACCCTGACCTAGCCATTCATTCACATCTTCCTCTGTGACTGCCAAACCCTCCTGGTATACCCTGCTAAAGTGGTTGTGAAATACCTCCTCTATTTCTTTACTGGATGTGAGCAGATTATCTGATGCCTCACACCTGACTCCTTTAAAAAAAAAACTCTTTCCTGGTCACTCTTAATTTTTTAAAGTAGGAGTTTTTCACAGCCCTTTCCATATTGGAAATGGTCGAGTTTACTTGCCTGCCATCTTTTCTGTAATCTCCCTTCTACCACTCCTGCGAGCTGCAGCTGATGAATTTGGGGAGAGTTTTGTGATGCCACTGACTCCTGCTCGGCCCCAGTCATTAACGTGTGCTGTTCTAACTACTGAATATTACATTCTAGATTCCCTACTACAGATCTAAACTGCATCCTTTTAAATGCTTGAATATATGTTAATTTCCCCCTCTGAAAGGCCTTATACGCATCTCATACCCCTAATGGGCCGCTGTCCATATTTATAGAGAAGAACTCCTGAGTTGCTGCACTTAGCATCAAGATTACTGTCTCATCCAGTAATAGAGCATGGTCCTTTGTCCATCTCTTCTGAACTGACCTAGTGGGTAAAGCTAAAACTAGAGTTACTGCAGAGTGGTCTTACAGGTGAGATCCCACGTGCTTCATGTCTTGCTCCCATTCCTTTAACCAATGATCTATTAAAAAGAAAGCCATTCTTGATTGGAGTCTGCATTTTTGGTTGTTGAAAGTAAAACTCTTCTTGGCTCCCATTTTATCCCGCTATATATCATACCAGCATACACTGTTTAATAATGTTTTTAATAAAAGACCGCATTTTACTGTTTATTACTGCTCTACTCTTACCCCATCCATCCAAAAAGCAATCCAAGACCACGTTGAAATCACCTTCTAAGATGACGGGATCAGGGAAGTTTAGCAGCTCTGTCAGCAGTCCTCTAAATGGACTGGAATCAACTAAATTCGGACCATAATACCCAGCCAGGGTAAGTTTCTGATAGTAGCACTTTATTTTTGCAATAGGCCATCTGCTTCCCCTGTCTACTATGCTTTCCTCTGTGGTGATATACGGGTTCTTTTCAACCAGAATTGCTACCCCCTTTATTGTTAACTGCTGGCTCATATGGGTGAACTTTTAAAGCCAGCCTCTAGACTTAAAGAGCTTTAACAATTCCAGGTCAGTCAGGTGTGTTTCCTGTGAAATTACAATCTGAGCAGGTGCATCTTTCAAGTATTGTAAGATCTTCTCCCTCCTAAATGTAACTTTTAGCCCATTCACATTCCATGATTAGATCTCAACCTGAGCCCTCTGGCCATCCCTCATTCCTCCCACCATAAACTAGCTGCACTGGGGGGTACCATAGGCATTTCTTGGTCGAGGAGGACATATTTATTTGTATTTTCTCTCAGTGCTCCCCAACCTGCGACCACTATCCTCCCCAGCCCCTTAGCTTACCCACTCAGGGAACCCTTCTTTTTCATCCTCCATGGCCTATGGCCTGGGGGGCCCTTGGAGTCTGGAGAAAGAAAAAAAACAATAACATGTTGCTTTATTGTGCCACCAACACTACTCTATTTTCAAATGTGCTAAAAAAAGGAGAAGAAAAAAAACACGCAAACCATTGTAAGATGAAGGAAAAAGTGTAGAGACTCCCATAAAAAAAATTAACATTGAAAAGGAAAGCAAGAAAACCCTAGGAGAGGGAAAAAGCTTGAGAGGGGAGCCCAATAGTGGCCCCATCTTAATCCCCCTCTATCATGTCCCTGTGTCTTCATAAATTCTTCCACATCTTCCACTTGTCAAAAATTCTGCATTTTATTGTTGTGCATTACACGTAGTGTAGCAGGAAATGGTGTCCACGTAGCTTCTTCAGAGGGTCGAGCAGTGTCCCTAACTCCCATTATTTGTTTGCCATAATCTGCAACACACCTGACCTTATTTCAAAGCTGTTGCCGTCCACGCCAAGAGACTTCATTTTTAATGCTTTAGTAAGAATTTCTTCCTTTATTTTGTACGTATGGAAGTGAACAAAAATTTTCCTATGCTTTGTTTTGTTAGGTATTAACCTAAATGGGTGTCTATGTACCCTCTGAATGTCTTCGATAAGGCCTTGTTCTGAACACTGAACTTGAGTCCCAGCTTTAATTAGCCTTGCCGCAAATGTTTTTATGCCGTCCCCCTCAGCCCCTTCCGATACTTTTAAAAGACGCAGGTAGTTCCTTCTTTGATTTTTTCCCAGGAATTCCAATTTCTCTTGAATGTCCTCCCCGCTTTCCTTTAAACATCTAATCTCCTCATTAGCCCTCATTTGGAAAGTTATACCTCTAATACCTTCACTGTTGTTTCTAGGGGCCTGAGTCTTGGCTGTGAGATCGTCAAGTTTTCTTTCCAGTTTATCACAAGCAGATTTGATCTCATTTGATTTACTTCTGAGATCTCTCACAATTTGTATTGTTAGCAACTGGATCAGATCGAAGACTCATTTATATGATGGTTGAAATGAGGGTTCCACAGCTTGCTTGAGCTGTTTACTTGTGTCACCCTGAGCAATTTGTTCAGGCTGAGCACCATCTTGGGCTACCACCCGGGGAGGTTAGAGGTTCTTGGATGTGTCTGAAACTAGACCTTCTTGTTCCATCCTCGGAGTGCAGACTACAGATGCCTCTGGGGACTGTGGATCTTATGCTATAGCTTGAAACCTGTTTGGGCTTTAGATGTCCTCTCCCTCTGCAGACCTTAGCAAGCTGTTAGGTGGAGGGATCCCTGAGTTTTTTAGTATTAATGTTTTTGGCATTACCTTAAAATAGGTACGCAGTGAGGCGGTAATTTTTGGTTTGTGCGGCTGAGGGGCTGCTCTTTTCTTCCTGGATTTCACCCTCACATGGCTGACCCAGTCCTGGACTTTTAAGGGCTTTTTATATTGTTTGCTTTGCTGCCCTGTACTAGCTTATATTGATTGTTACAGCTAACCTATAGTGCCCCCCCCTACTGCTCGGCTTCTGAGAGTGTATCTATTTTGTATTTTACTACTCTCCAGTTTAATGTTTGAAGCCAGTGTAACACCTTCTCCCTCCTTGGTGATGTTATCCCTTGCCCCCAGAAATGTCTGAATCTGCTTTACAATAGGGACATTACCTTCTCCCTGTCTGCTTTCCTCTGCGCCCAGAGACCGCAAAATAATTTCTTCATTGCTTGGTTCGATACAGCCACTCCAGCTTCTCCAATTGTTCAGCCAGCGTGTTGTATGAGCGTGCCACAATTGTGCTGCCTCTTTTCCCCGGGACGGGGATCCTTGTTATCACCATTTGACCTCTTCTGAGCTCTAGTGCTGTGCGAGCCCAGGTCATCCTTTGGGCGCCACAGTCACAATCGCCATGATTAGGCTATCTTAAAATTAAGTGAGGGCAAAATAAACAGATAAGTGCTGCCACTCTCTACTTGCTGGCATGCATGGTAGGTGTTTCTTTTCTTTTCAAATCTCCTTGATTCTTTGCACTGGTGGAAAGAGCTCCCGACTCCTGGAGCCTCAGCAACTCAGTGCTAGCCGGCAGCTATGTTCTTGCCTTCATCGCAGTCGGCCTGACACTTGGACTTTGTCTTGGTCAAGTGCAACCAGATGTCCCAAGATGGTGCTATAGGTTTCTTCTTAGGTCTACATAGTGCTAAAGCTATACAAATTCATATCCTACATTGGGTTTTTATTGTTTTGGTATCATATTAAGGAAACAAATATTTCCTATGTTTATGAATTGATGTAAGATTTTTATTGTGTGTTGTGCCTTAATTATTTACTGAATTGGTGTTTTTAAATACCTTTATCTTAAGTTAAACCTGCCTGCTCGCAGCAAAGCTAAGCTACCAAGGGTTGAGCATGGGAATAATTTCCTGAGACCTATTCTAAGGCCTAGACTGTGTTAATGGCCTCATTGTCAGTGGTAGATGCATATTTGCCACTACTAATAACAGACTTTCCAATACACAGGCTTTAATTAAACACTCTATCCAATCATCTTACTTCTCATTGCTAAGCTTATTTGTTTGACAGCAAATATAGGGCCTCATTAGGTTTGCATACCCTAATAGAGATGGGGACCGCCCGACATAGTGTCGGGGGTACAACAGGACAAATTACAATGTGACCACCACTGTGACGGTTGCATTGTCCATGGTGTCCATTGTGGCAGATGGCACTGGCTGCAGCACCCACCACAGTGGAAAAAAGGGATGTGTGTTATATGACAGGCACCCTGCGGTGCCTGTCCCTTGGTACAGAGAACTGTTGGGGGCCCCATAGGTGCCCCCTCCACAATCAAGGGCCTGGGATGAAGGGGGGCCAGCTACAGGCCCCCAATGTCCATCCCCACCAGTCTTTCCATGGCGGATGAACCGCCATGGAAAGGATGGCAGGTAGGGACCATCCTAATCCCTACGGTGGTGCCAATTAGGCTTTGCCACCATTTTAAGGGTAGGAAGGCCTTCAATGCCTGTCGGATGCGTGGCGGTCGGAGTTTCCAAACACCACGGAACTGCCCACCATTGTAATTTGGCAGGCATAAAATGGCCTTACAATGGTGGTGAGACCGCCACCGACAGCCTGTCGGTGGAGGCCCATAATTTTCTCAGTATTTGGGGAACACATGATATGTTTGCATTAACATGTATTAACACAGCAGTAATGCCAAAGCAAATGGTGTGTCTGGACTAGCAGCCTATTTGAGCAAAACTGTAAACAATAATGGGATATGTCGGATATCATCTCTTGCATGAAATGTAGCTTCAGTAAAGGTGAACAAAAAGTAAAGATTTTCTACAAAGTTATAGCCACTCTAGCATTTCATTTGTTTTTAGTGCTACTCATACCAGTGTAGGGTGTCGGAGCACTCTACATCACACATACATTATACAGAAACAATAATCAAGCATGTGTAAATCAGTATACAGGGAATGTTAAATAAGATAAAGAGGATTGCAAGGTTCATGAGTCACGTGGCATCCATACTAGTAGGCAGTGTATTTTAAGAATGCTTGAACTGGAAAAGCGCAAACTCAGGATTAAAAACATAACAAGTGCTTGAGGCCTATCTCCTGAACATGGTAAAACTGACATACACCTATTTGGCACATTTAATTTACTTATAAGTCCCTGGTATATAGTACTACATGTACCTAGGGCCTGTAAATTCACAGCTAGTAGTGGCAGCAGCACACTTTGTGCCACCCACTAAAGAAGTATTGTAAAATGTATCCAGGACTCCAATTGCAGCCTAGTGTGCAGTTTTAAACTGCAATTTTGACCTGGCAAAATAAACATTTTGCCAGGCCTAACCTTTCTTTTTAATATGTATATGTCACCCCTGAGGTATTCCCTATATTGCCCCATAGTGTTTGAAAAGTAGACCATCTATACTTCTGGCAGTGATAAATGTAGAGTCTTTCTTTTTTCACTGTGG
The DNA here is from genome assembly GCF_964261635.1 of Lissotriton helveticus. Taxonomy (NCBI): domain Eukaryota; kingdom Metazoa; phylum Chordata; class Amphibia; order Caudata; family Salamandridae; genus Lissotriton; species Lissotriton helveticus. Next base: position 2,058,314,348 of record NC_136063.1, read on the forward strand.
CAACGCTGGCTCTCCCATAGGATAACACTGGTTTACACCATTACCTTTAATAGGTGCTAAATGCGGTTTTGGAGTAGCTAGAAAATGGTTCAAGGACTCATTCTAACAACAATTTCAAATTCAACTTAATGATTAAGTCAGATTTGATATCACTATTTTGAAAACAAAACTTTTAGGAAGTATATTTTAGAAATTCATCTTTTAGAAAAGTGTTGTTTTCCTCTAAAGCCAGAAGATTTTTTGGCAGTGTCCAGCTGTCTCCTGACCCCTGGGGAAAGAGAAACTGACCAGAATTGGTTTAGAGGGCAGACAAATGGTGATTTAGAGGGTAGACAAAGGCTTGCTGTCCATCCATAGGCTAGTACTGCATATAAAAGTGGACCCCACAGACTTTTTGTCAGAACATCTTGGGCCTGTGAGGACTCAGAAGAAGTATTGCCCAGAAGTCTGGAGAACCTGAGAAAAACTGGAAATGCTTGATTGGAATTCAAGACTATAGAAGTGGCTCCAAGAGTCAGTGGGCTGATCTCATGTTTGAGATAGAAGGTACACAACAAGCTTCCTGAGACCTTTCACTACAACTGCCCACCTGACCTCTACCAACTGGACCTGAAATCTCCCCATTTTCGTAGTCCAGCTGTTTTCAAGGGTTGTGAAAGCTGATCTTGGAGACATGAAGGCGTACCCGGGGAATCCCAGATTGGAGTGTGAGTATGGTAGTAAGGAATATTGAACGTCTTCCGGATGAGCCCCCAATTTTTTAGTGCAGTCTGCAATATCTTAAGACGAATTTTTAAAAAAAATTTCTGGTCTCCAAACTTGAATAAGAAATAATCATGGTCATAAGGTAAATCATTTAATAAAGCTTGAAACAAGCGGCCCTGTGATGATGCATCTAACTTGTTCGCAAGTAGCCTAACATTTTTTAAGTGAAACGCATGACAGTATGATAGTAAGTCTGGAAGGGCTAAACCACCAATTTTTAAGCCCCTTCTCAACTTTCTCCATGCTATTCTAGGTGACTTGCAGGCCCATATAAATGATCCGATCTTACCCTGCAAAGTATTAATATCTTTTGAAGAAAATGATAAAGGGATGCAATTATATAGAAAGGTCAGTTTCGGGAGAATTGTCATTTTAATAAGGTTAACACGGCCATATATATTTAGAGGCAGGTTCCCCCATCTTGATAGCTCCGAATGATGATAACCCGGGCCCATTATCTAAGTTAGAGATAGCATTATTAGGGTCAAATGGCCCAGTAATCTTGGGAGGCGACTTTAATTTGGTCTTCGACCAAAAATTAGATAGAACTTCTAAAGCTAAATATCACGCCCCCTCGAAATCACTTGCTACCCTAGACGCAATAATGAAGAATTTTAGTCTCTTAGACGTATGGAGAAAAAAATACAGGACCACACTAGGGTTTACTCATTACAGTAAAAGATACAAGAATTATTCCAGAATTGACCACTTTTTAGTCGATCAGCACTTTCTCACAGACATCAATTACCTTTCCTTTACACCGACAGGGATGTCAGATCATGCAGTACTGGAAATGGAAATTACATTGAATTTAACTCCTTTAAAAACCAGATGGACCCTAGAGAGATCACTCCTATTAGATAATCAAGTAAAAATAGAAGTTAAGGATAAAACGGTAGAATTTTTCATATTAAATGCAGGCACTTCTACTCCTCAGGTAGTATGGGAGACATATAAGGCCTTTTTGAGAGGAGTCTTAAGCTCTGTGATGACTTATAAGAGAAAGAGTATGAAAGCAAAAAGAAGGGAAGACCTGGCAGCAATAATAAGAAAGGATCTTGAGTTACAAAACGCAATCTTAATTAACTCCAGAAGAACTCATTCGAAAGAGAAGGAACTTACTGAATTACAACTTCATTGATAGAGTTTTATTAATATCTTTAACCACAGTCTGCCAACTGAATGATGTTATGTTTTTTAACGCTTGGGTTAAATAAATTCCCAAGTATCTCATTTTATGTTTTACGCCCTGTATATGTATGTTATATATTCCACCCCATTATCTCCATTTTCTCCTTATTAATCTGGTAGCCTGACAATTTTCCAAATTCTTCTGATAAAGAAAATAGCCTAGGTATTGCCACTGAGTGATTAGAGGTATACAGGAGAAGGTCATCTGCATACAAAGCAGTTTTTAATGACATATTACCAAGCTGAAAAGGTTGTATTATATTATCATCCCTGATTCCGCAAACAAAAGGCTCCATATAAACATCAAACAGAAGAGGGGATAAAGGGCAACCCTGTCTAGTGCCTCGGGATATATCAAACCAGTCAGATAGTATTCCGTTAACTAAAACTTTTGCCTTTGGGTTATAATATAAAGATTTAACCGTCCTAATAAAGGTTAGAGGAAACCCAAATGCTGACATTGTCGCCCATAAATACTTCCAGTTGACCTGATCGAAGGCCTTAGCAGCGTCTATCGCAACCAAGGCCAACGGGAGATTTTTATCGATGGCATAATCAATGGCCCCTATCGCTTGAAATGTTAATTCGTTTAACTGCCTCCCTGGAATAAAACCTCTTTGATCAGGGTGGATTATAGATTTTATGATCTTTGATAATCTGGTGGCTAGAATTCCGGAGAAAATCTTCATATCCGAATTTAAGAGTGAGATTGGTCGATACGACTCTATTCTCTTTGGATCTTTATTAGGTTTTACTATAAGCATTATAATGGCTTCTGCCCAGGAGGGGGGAACCGAATAACTATGAGTTAGTAAGAGGTTAAAAAGTTCCCTGAGTGTAGGTACTAACTGATCTTTATTATCCATATAAATCTCGACTGGCAGCCCATCTGAACCTGCAGCTTTTCCCCGTTTCATTCTCTTCAATTTGTTTAATATTTCCCCTTCTGTAATCTCACTTTCCAGATATATTTTGTCCGGTTCAGAAATTTTAGGTACATTTTTTGATAACAACCAAGTTACTAAGTCATCCCCTTTGGGGTCTTTATCTTCCATGTAGAGGCTTCTCATAAAAGACCGCGCTTCCTCTCTAATCTCTGCATCTGTCTCTATCAATTCCCCTGTCTGCCTTTGTAATAAGGTTTTAATATTGTTCCTCGTTCTCTCTTCTCTAGCTTTCCAAGCTAAGAGGGCTCCACATTTTTCTCCATATTCAATGGAGATGGGGAGATTTATGGGTAGATTCAGGTCTCTTGGACTGGAATGCTTTAATACATCTTACAAATGGACACCTTACTAGGTTTAAATATTATCAATTATCAGCTTGGTGGTCAAGTCAGAATCTGCAATCCGAAAAAAAACCAGCTATTCTTGATGCCGTTTGCAGAGGGGGGAAATGGATAAAAGAAGTTTCATTCTGGTATAAGTCGATAATCAAGGACGAGGAGAACAAACTACACTTGGAGGTGATAAAATTATGGGAAAATAACATTGCTGAACCTCCGGAAGAAGTTAGTAAAATATGGTCAGACTCCTTCCTTCTTTCCCAGAGGCTAATTAAACCAGCCAATTTAAGACGTAACCATCTTTTTACTGTCTATAGAGTATATTGGACCCCGGCCAAACTGCATAAGATAACACAGAATAACTATTACTGTCCCCGATGTAACCATAATGCAGCAGACGATATCCATATTTTTTTGAATTGCCCTGCAATTCAGGACTACTGGAGAGCGATAATTGATTTTTTGGGCGTCGTATTGTCAATAACTATTACATGTTCACCCAGATTGGTTTTTTTGGGTTTATTGAAAGACTATAACTTAAATAGCTTTGATACTCAGTTTATTTTTTATGTAGTAGTCTTGGCTAGGAGACAAATATGTATGGAGTGGAAGTCAACAGTTTCCCCCAGATTTGCAGTATGTTTAAAACATATAATGGAAGTATGCAAGATGGACATGGTTGGACGTAATGAGAATATCGAGAATGTCTGGTCCAAACTGGTGGTCTGGTCAAACAAGTAAATGGTCCGATGATTATGCCAGAGGTTGTGTCGGTCCTGTCCTCCCCCTGGTTTTGGGCTTCCAACATGGGCCAGGGGGAGTGGGATAAGGAAAACAGCCTACCTCTGGGACATCCCTGTTTGCTATGATACTGTTACCAGGGCGGACTCGAAAACACCAGTATAAGAGGAACAGCGAGACCCATCTAGAGCATACGAATTCTGGTGGCATATATGAGGACATTAAAAAAAAACACACAAAAAAAACTGGACCTGACTTAAACCATGCGGCTAGGATCTAATTGAGTGTGTTCTAACCCCAAAGTAGTGCCCCTGGTTTCTTGACCCCTAGCTGGTATTAGGGTGCATTCTTCCTGTCCCCAAAATGCAACAATTGGGACTTGGAAACTTTTGCAAACATTCTGCTGGGATAATCAGGGACCACCATCGAAGTCCTAGCCATGAACGCAGAATGGCTTGTGGGATTCAGATTGCTGGTTTGCTCCGCTAAATGAGATCTGATGTTAATACAAATTTCTACATCCGAACGTGAAAGTCTTCAAACAGTCAGAAGATAAAATCTATATTGAGAAAAACCTGGTCCCTGTATCTGACCCATGCTCCATCACGGTCAGTCTTAACTTTTGACTTAACCAGAAACCCATGGCCGTATTTTAAATTCAAACTTTAAAAAAGAATGTCTCTAGTCCTACTAATTTAATTGCTGTTGCTGCAGTGTATTTTTATTTATTAAAATATACTTTATTTTCAAATGTATTTAGAATTTTTCTTGAGTTACTTTTTTAATGTGTTACTGTTTGAGTGCTGAACTTCAGACATCACATCTAAGTTAAGCCAGACTATTTTGTGCCAAACTACCAGAGGATTAAGTACAGGTTTATTTAGTGACTTTAGTGCTTCACCCTGACAAGGAATGCAACTATTATTTAAAGTGGATTCTCGCCACCTTCAATTAATACTCTAATTTCTTATAAACACCATGCATTAGTGGTACAATCCTGTTGGTCATCTCGCTAGGCCACCACCATTAAACTCAACAAACGTTTTCAATTTATTTTCTGCCTATTTTTTGGTTACCTAGTTTATTCAAACTATGAAAAATCAGGTTACAGTCAAAGGTTTCTTGAGAGCAATTCAAAAAAATGGTGGCGTAATTTTCTTTATTATTTTATTTTTTATGAATAACTGTGGACTTCAGACTAAGGGTTCTCTCCAGCAATTATATTGTTGCATCTCTCTGCTGCTTTTGACACCATGTCCTTGTATTCCATCCTGAGATTTTGGTGATCAGTATACAGCATTGGCCTACTTCCCAGATTTCCTAACTCTTTATTTACTGTAAACAGTTTTTTCTTCTTTTTAATCAGCCACATGGCAGATTCCATAAGCAGTATGACAGGGCTCTCTATTCTATCCATTTACTGTTCAATCCATACACACTTCCTCTGGCTTTTATAACTGAATAGTTTGGCTTTATGTTTTTAATGTATGCAGATGTTACAGAAATTGTCCTTAAGATATTGAATAATCAAGATGAAGTGAATGAGATTAAAAAATCTGATGTTCAATGAGAGAAAGACTGGAATTATGGCTCATCTTCTTGCCAATACTTTCTAACAAGGTTTAATTTGACCTGCAGACTTATCCTTAACTCCTGCCCTGATGTCCCCAGCTGCAACAATTTATTGAAACTGGGTGCTGATTTTGTTGTCATGGGCAGCCACGGATCATGCTTGCGCGCAATGACATAGGCCTGTCCCACGAAATACGGGCTGGTTGGGCCAAGAGGGGCTTTCAGAGCACTGCCCTCATTGCAGTGAAAGGCTACTGCCTTTGTCAGGAGCTAGGTAGCAAAAGTTAGGTGGTGGCAGCATACCAGATAGTGATGATTAGAAGTGAACCATCGATTTTAACATACAGGCTTACTCATGTGAAGATAAACTGCTGTGTGCTTAACTCACCCGTTGCCTACATAAACTTAGCAGTGGCGTAACGAAACTTGAGTGGGCCCCCCTGCAAAGCACATGGAGGGGGCCAGCCGGCAGCCCGGCCCACCACCTATCACTTTGCCCTACTATCGGGCGCTCCTCTTCTGTTGTTCATCTTGGATGGGAGTAAATCATCCTGTGTCGTGTGGTTAGGTTTGCCGTAATTTCTAGCTGACAAAATAGCAAATACAAGTTCAAAGCACTTAAAAAGTGTTTGAAAGTTGTGTAAACTAATTACATGATAATACAAATATTCAAAGACAGATTTGCCATGTTAAAAAACAATGGTGGGAATTTTACTGGCATTCATATCCAAGCATCAATTTATATCCAAGTCATAATCTCAAAACATAAACAAATAGCCAGTATTTTTGCAGTGCTAACAGAAGAGAAAAGGAGGCCGGATGGAAAACGGTGAAGCAATGGCTGATGTAACGTGTTCAGCAAACAAGTTACCAACTACAATCAGAGCAGAGCCTACTTGGCCTCTCATCTTTCTGGGATCACAACACTGTTATGTTATGAAAATTTATTCAGCGCACAGCTGCTCCAGCGAAGGAGTGTCCTGGCGCTTGACAAGGTAACCAACACAACACAACTAACAAGACAGTAGACTAGAAGGAAGCAAGCTCAAGAAAATAAAAACGTTTTGATGGCCCTCCGAAATAAAAAGAGGTTATCAGACGCACGTATCTTTAAAGGAAGGGAGTTCCACAGGGCCGCAGCCCGAACTCGAAATGAGCGGCCTCCAGCTCGGCTAAGTTTAAACCGAGGGACCACTGCTAGATCCTGACCTAAAGATCTCAAGGAGCGGGCAGGGACATAAGGCGTCAAAAGATTCGTGAGGATTGGGGCAGAGGAGCCCTTGAGAATCTTGTAGGACAGGCAAAGTACTTTAAATTGAATCCTCTGCTTGACTGGAAGCCAGAGGAGAGAACGTAGCGTGTTGGCAGCGGAGCAGAACCTCGGCAGACCCACCACAGCTCTGGCTGCCACGTTCTGGACACGCTGCAAACGTACAATTTTGGCTTGGTTCACCCCAACCAAGAGAGAGCTGGCGTAGTCAAGCCGAGAGATCACCGTCGCCTGCAGCACCAACTGCCTGGTTGAGGCGTCAAAAAATTTCAATGCTGGTCTTAGACCCCGCAAAATGCCAAAACAACTGGCGGCAGTTCTCTTGGTATGGGAGACAAAACTAAGAGCGGGGTCTAGCCACACTCCAAGATTTTTTGTCTCCGTTACCGGAGTCGGGGTAGGCCCCAGTTCCGGAGGCCACCATATGTCGCCCCAAAGTTCCGCTTTCTTGCTGATGATCATTATCTCAGTTTTTTTAGCATTCAGCTGGAGATGGTTGGACTGTGACTCATTACTTATAGTAACTTTCAGTTAGTATGTAATTAGAGGACAGGTTTTCTATTGCACAATCAATAGTGAAATTTGTTGTTGATGGTGATATGAAAATACACATCTGCAGTCGTAAACACTACATACATAAACCGATTTTTAAGAGATGAAGGGGAATCACTTATAGGTTGGTTCCCTCCCATTACCATATGCTATGCAGCATATAGAAACTAAGAGGAGATGGGGCAGGATATATTAAACGCACACCTTTTTGTTGCAATTCCATTTGGAGGAAGTCCAATAGGGTAAAACATGAATACAGACAGGGACAGAGCAAATTAGTAAAAAAAAAAACGGGATTCCTCTAAGGGTATTATGTTAACCTGAAGAATAAACATTACAGATGTGGAATATATGTTGAAGCAATCCTCACATAAGTTAGAATACAGTAATAATGCATGAATGAGAACATGAAAGGTTGACAAGAATGTGGTGGACATAAGCAAATTGTATCAAGTTATGTTTCTATCACCCTCTATCATTCCCTTCCCCTCCTTGGGCTCCTTTTAGGTAAAGTAGGGAGAAGGGGATTGCAGACGTGGTTCTGGCAGACAAGCCAGCACAACAATGACAGGCAGTCCATCTTAGATGAAACTGCAGTCATCAGTAAAATCTTTCCTCCACTGAGGAAAAACAAACAATGGCAAAGCCAATAGGTCTGGACTATAATTGAAAATTCAAGACTAACCTTGTGCTTTGCCCATGCTTGTTACCTTATGCCAGTCAGCCTCATAATCGCAAGCAAAATTGACGCTCAGTAGAGTCCATATGTGGTATGTGGAACCTATGTGCAAGTGAATATGATGCCCGATGCTGCTGTGCGTGACAAGTCTTTCAATCAGTTGGGGGGGTGAACCTGGATTCCTCAGGTATTTTGTCCGTCCCTCGGTAAAAGAACCCTCATGCACTCGAGTTATTGGCGTAAATAGCGGTATATCTTGATTCTCCGCTAAGATACTCGGGTGTCTGCATAATCACAGGGTTGCTTTGTATGCAGCCTCCACCAGCTAATATGGCATCGATTTCCTTAATTGAGTAGCTAAGGCCAAAGTTTTCCGCCATGTTCTTCTCAGGACAGTTGCTACTTGAGGTTTTGTCGTTAGGTACCTATCAGACGATAGTGTCCTGTTTTTTTCTCCCACTGCTGTTCGCAGCCAATTATTCTTCAATTAATTGGGGGTGGGAAGAAGGAAATTGCTGATCCATCCAGTTTCCTTTGATTCAATTCTTTCAATCAGTTGGGGGGTGGATCACTTGTCCTGCCAACCTGGATTCCTCAGGTATTTTGTCCGTCCCTCGGTAAAAGAACCCTCATGCACTCGAGTTATTGGCGTAAATAGAGGTATATCTTGATTCTCCGCTAAGATACTCGGGTGTCTGCATAATCACAGGGTTGCTTTGTATGCAGCCTCCACCAGGAGGTAGTCATCCAAGGTCAATAATATAGAACTTATTAAGCCATAGTACAAACAACCAATTCCAAAACAAAGGCGAGTATGAATATACCCCTATTGGAAGCGTATGTGAAAAACGTGGTGCAGCGGCTTTGCTATGAGTTAATAAGCGATAAACATAGGAAATTGCACGATTTATAATCTGCTTAAGAATGAGGTGCTTGACTTATTTAATGTAAAACAAATCATGAAAAGGGTGAAGAGCTTGAAGTAAAGTTTTTAATAGCAATGACTAAGAAAGAGAGATAAAAAACACAGGAGATATGTGATAGAACTGTGATACAACTGAATGAAAATTAAAGATAGGAAAACTATCCTAATCTTCAATGAGTAGGGTTTAGGTATGTGGTTACCCAAAGCAGGACAAGTGATTAGTGCTGTATGGCATGACTGAAAACATATACCCAGTAGTAACAAAGTATCAGAAAGTCCCTTTAAAATGTAGGATAAATCCCTTTACCCTCCCCCAAGGTGACACTTTTTATTTTTTAGGCACAAAGATTGACTCAAAGAAGAAGGGATTAATACGTCGCCTTCTCACTTTCACAACCTGGTCCTGAAGAAAGCCCACTGATCATTATGACGAAAAGGGCTGAAACATGTTGACCTTTTAGATCACGAAAATAGGTAGCGTAGAGAACCCTTATATTCTCTAAACGCATACCAAGGACATTTTCAACATACCTAACTCAACTCCGGAATAATAAATTCACTCTCTGGATGTTTGAGTTATTTTAAAACCTCACCACCTTCACAAATCACTGGACACTACTGCACATGACCTTGGATGACTACCTCCTGGTGGAGGCTGCATACAAAGCAACCCTGTGATTATGCAGACACCCAAGTATCTTAGCGGAGAATCAAGATATACCGCTATTTACGCCAATAACTCGAGTGCATGAGGGTTCTTTTACCGAGGGATGGACAAAATACCTGAGGAATCCAGGTTGGCAGGACAAGTGATCCACCCTCCAACTGATTGAAAGAATTGAATTAAAGGAAACTGGATGGATCAGCAATTTCCTTCTCCCCAGCCCCATTGATTGAAGAATATTAGCTGCGAACAGCAGTGGGAGAGAAAAAACAGGACACTATCGTCTGATTGGTACCTAACGACAAAACCTCAAGTAGCAACTGTCCTGAGAACAACATGGCGGAAAACTTTGGCCTTAGCTACTCAATTAAGGAAATCGATGCCATATTAGCTAAACCACCACTCCTAGCCGAGGGAAATCTGACTCAAACCCTAGCCAATACAAATGAATGGGATGAACTCACAGATCTAAAAAAGGAACAAGTGAGAACGGCAGTCCATGGTATAATTATGACCGAATATTTAAGAGCAAATGCGGCCCCACGTGGACTTTGGGTGACCAATTCGCCATGAATATTTTTGAAAGATCTGGCATTCTGCAAGGACTGGTCTGCAATATCCTGGAAATGCACTCGGGACTATCTAGTCTTAATCATCAAAACAGCCACGAGACTTACAGAAGAACTGACTATTAAGATCCGGCTGATTGAGTCCCAACTCAACAACATGGTCCACATAACAGTTTACAAGACCAAACTAGATAGTATTAACAAAGAGATGAGTGAAATGGAAGAGTTTCTTACACAAACGAAAATGCAGAAATTGACAAAGGAATTGACAAAATTTTCCTTAGAGAAAATCCACCCTTACAGTAGCAAAGACTACAGGACCAATGATAATGCCTCAAATTACGGCTCAAACAACAGTTTATCTGGAGATGGCAGTGATTCCAGTGGCGATGGATACCAAAATATGGGCAGAAGAGGTAATCAGAACCATAGAGGTAACAGAAGAGGACGAAATATGTGGCCACAACACCAAATGGGTCCTCTTCCATTCCAACCATTCGACCCCCACTTCCAAGGGTGGATGAACCCGTATTTCTCAGGCCCACCAATGATGAACCCCCAACAATATCAACCACGAAATGGACAGAACTACAATCAACGAGTTTCTTTTTTAGGGGGAGGCCATGCACCACAGAGACAAAGACGCAGAGGAGTGACATGGTCAGATCAGACACACCAATACCAAACCAGGAGCGTGACAAAAGCAAAAGCAGGTCCGAGCACAGCACCCTCGTCGTAAATTTTACAGATCGAGTACTCTCCCGAGAGGAGACAAACGTCTTGAATAAAGGCTTAGGATACGTACCTACACCAACAGTAGACACTTTCAAAACAAAGTGTGAAGTGTCAGAATTTTGCCAGAAGCTGAAACTCAAAGCTTTCTTTTCCAACCAGACACCCCAACCAAAAGATGGAGATACTCAATTACGCCCAAAATCCAAATTCTGCCCACTAAATTCCCAGGTACCGATGGAAATCGGAACATTCGAACAATCCGTAATGAAGGAAGTAGACACTTTGAGTGAACGGATAGACAAACCTTTCCAGAACATGACCAGATCAGAACGACAAGCTCTAAATACGCTGAGGAATGATGACACAATTGTAATAAAACCGGCGGACAAAGGGGGAGGAGTGGTCCTGTTGAGTAAAGATGGCTATAACAAGCAATGCCTTGATCTCCTTTCAGATAAACGATACTACGAGATCATAACTATTGACCCTACACCAAGGTTACAGAGAACTATCTCCCTCATGATTGAAGAAGCTGAAACAAACAATTGGATTTCAAAAAAGGAAGGAGAATTCCTCATGATGAATGCACCAAGGACACCATATTTTTACTCTCTCCCTAAAACTCATAAAGCACGTCAACCTCCTCCAGGCAGACCCATTGTCTCCGGCATTGGGTCTGTCCTGGAACCATTGTCACAACTTGCAGATGAGTATTTAAAACCACTTGTGCAACAAACACCGACTTATTTAAAAGATACTAGGGACCTCCTGAACCAACTCACCCGAATACCCTACTCAGAAGACACAATGCTTCTAGTAGGACTGAATGTAGAAAGCCTATACACTAGTCTGCCACAAGAGAAAACTCTGAACACTTTGGAGAATCTTCTGTTCGAAAAAGAGTGGAACTACAAGACCCCACGACATTTTGTCCTCGAATGTTGCAATTTAGCACTGACTGAGAACTTTTTCGATTATGAAAACACCATGTACAGACAACGTCATGGGACTTCAATGGGCAGCACCTTCGCCCCAAGTGTAGCTGGACTATATGTCAGCAACTTGGAAAAACAGATCGTCAATACACACCAAAATCCTTTCCAAAACCAAATCCATTTCTAGAAACGTTATATTGACGACATCCTTTTAATTTGGAACGGTGACAAAGAGAGCTTCATCAACTTTTACACATGGCTAAATGCGCAAGATGAATGGCTCAAATTCACCTATACTGCTGACAAGAAGAGTATAGACTTCTTAGATATAACCATATTTGTGGAAAATGATCACCTCTGCACCAAGACCTTTTTCAAACCAACTGCAAAAAACAGTCTTTTATCTTTCAACAGCTACCATCCTCGTCCATTAAGGGAAAATCTTCCTTATAGCCAATTCTTGAGGCTCCGAAGGAATTGTAGCAAAACAGAAGATTATACGTCACAAGCTAAAGACCTCTGTAACAAACTAAAAGCGCGTGACTATCCAGAGAGGGTCATCAATAAGTGCAAAAAGAGAGCTAGAAATCAGAACCGAGAAGGTCTTCTGGATTACACACTGTAAAAACTCCACAGGAAGATCTCCTCACATGTGTCACAACGTACAGTCCAATTTTGAACCAAGTGAAGAAAATCATAAATAAACATTGGCGAATTCTCACCTCCGCAAACATTTCCTGGCCCAAACCACGTTTTGCAAATAAACGAACTGGAAACTTAAAAGATCAATTAGTCCATACGAGACCAAAACCCATTGCCCCTCGAAGTCAAACCACCTTGTGGAATTTACCACAAATCAAAGGACATTTTCCTTGTGGCTCCTGCTCAGTTTGTTCACTTACTAAATCAACGAAGGAGCTACAGCTATTACCAAATCTCAAATGGACCATGCGGACCCACACGAACTGCAATACTAGTCATGTAATTTATATGATCACGTGTCCTTGCAGCATGAACTACATTGGAATGACGTGCCGAAAGGCGAAACAGAGAATATCTGAACATCGCAGCAACGTCAAATGCAAGAAGATGACAACAAAGATGGCAACACATTACCTGGAAAAAGGCCACACAGTCGACGATTTGCAGTGGGTGATCTTGGAGACACTGCAGACCAAGGACCACAATGCATAACGCATCCTATTTGAAAAAGAACAGAGGTGGGTGCACCGATTGGGCACGGATGTACGAGGCCTGAACGATAATGTCCCATGGGCAAGCATGAGCAGATAATGAATGGTCACATAATGAACTTGACATGGGTACATCAAAATTAATATCTCCCGAGATCACTTTCCATGATTTGATCTTGTTTTATAATAATAAGCTCTCAGTAGTTTTTCAGAGGCCCTCTAGAGATAGGAATGTCTCTTTCGGGGAATCGTGAGTTACACCAAAGGGCATAAAAACCACAAAGAAAACCCTTTTTCAAACAGACACCCAATCACATATAGGAGGCATTGCAAGAGTTCACAATATAGATTGAGATTCCCAACTAAAACCCAGAGTGGGATAGTGCTATTAGAAAAATTGTCTTGGGCCAATAGAAAATAATGTACACTCGATAATATCCAAAAAAAGACACTCGAGGAAATAGGGCGCTTTATAATAACATAGTAACCATTATACGAAATTAGCTTATACCAAAGGGCATAAAAACCACAAAGAAAACCCCTTTTTCAAACAGACACCTAATCACATATAGGAGGCATTGCAAGAGATCACAATATAGATTGAGATTCCCAACTAAAACCCAGAGTGGGTTAGTGCTATTAGAAAAATTGTCTTGGGTCAATAGAAAATAATGTACACTCGATAATATAAAAAAGACACTCGAGGAAATAGGGTCCATTTATAGTAATATAACCGCGCTTTATAATAACATAGTAACCATTATATGAAATTAGCTAATCTTAACGAACTTTATTGAAAGAAAAGGCGACTACAAGAGTCTTTCCTCACTGTCGATACATAACAGCAGTAAGATAAATGACTCTCCGTAAACCCGACAACCCTACCGGGTCCAGGACGGCAGAGTCAGCACAAGCTGCATAAGGAGGATCGACAGGTAACACGAGGAAGACGCCACCTTCCCTACAAACAGATGAGTATTTGAAACTTAATATCCTGACCAATTCTTGCCCACACTCTTTGATTTATAGAATAAGACCTCCTCATAGACTCCCTGGGCACCCGAGGAAGCACGTACTAACACGTGCAGGGGTTTGTGATTTTTAAGTGATATAGAACACAAAGAATGGTTTGAACGTTATAGACACCAATTTCGCAATATGAAAGGGGTTGAAAGAATGTTTGGGCGACCTTAGAGTGCACGAAAATAGACAACTAATCTAATTTAAAGCACTTTGTTGAAGTAAGCGCTTGCGATGAGTTGAGCCAACTGGACACTGATACCACATGTAAAGCGCGAAGGACAAACATAAGGACAATAATATAGAACTTATTAAGCCATAGTACAAACGACCAGTTCCAAAACAAAGGCGAGTATGAATATACCCCTATTGGAAGCGTATGTGAAAAACGTGGTGCAGCGGCTTTGCTAAGAGTTAATAAGCGATAAACATAGGAAATTGCACGATTTATAATCTGCTTAAGAATGCGGTGCTTGACTTATTTAATGTAAAACAAATCATGAAAAGGGTGAAGAGCTTGAAGTAAAGTTTTTAATAGCAATGACTAAGAAAGAGAGATAAAAAACACAGGAGATATGTGATAGAACTGTGATAAAACTGAAAATTAAAGATAGGAAAACTATCCTAATCTTCAATGAGTAGGGTTTAGGTATGTGGTTACCCAAAGCAGGACAAGTGATTAGTGCTGTATGGCATGACTGAAAACATATACCCAGTAGTAACAAAGTATCAGAAAGTCCCTTTAAAATGTAGGATAAATCCCTTTACCCTCCCCCAAGGTGACACTTTTTATTTTTAGGCACAAAGATTGACTCAAAGAAGAAGGGATTAATACGTCGCCTTCTCACTTTCACAACCTGGTCCTGAAGAAAGCCCACTGATCATTTTGACGAAAAGGGCTGAAACATGTCGACCTTTTAGATCACGAAAATAGGTAGCGTAGAGAACCCTTATATTCTCTAAACGCATACCAAGGACATTTTCAACATACCTAACTCAACTCCGGAATAATAAATTCACTCTCTGGATGTTTGAGTTATTTTAAAACCTCACCACCTTCACAAATCACTGGACACTACTGCACATGACCTTGGATGACTACCTCCTGGTGGAGGCGGCATACAAAGCAACCCTGTGATTATGCAGACACCCGAGCATCTTAGCGGAGAATCAAGATATACCGCTATTTACGACAATAACTCGAGTGCATGAGGGTTCTTTTACCGAGGGACGGACAAAATACCTGAGGAATCCAGGTTGGCAGGACAAGTGATCCACCCCCCAACTGATTGAAAGAATTGAATCAAAGGAAACTGGATGGATCAGCAATGTCCTTCTCCCCACCCCCATTGATTGAAGAGTGCGTGACAAGTGTCAAGACTGGCTGGCCAGATCAGGCAAATGAAATAGAATACAAATTTGGAAATGACAGGCAATGCTGAAGAAAATGTGTGGATGGGGACCTACATTGGGGTTTGGTTTCAGGTACACAGGCCTCCCTATAGGCTGGCAAAGCAAGACAGAAAAAGTATCAGCTGTGTTGTGGATTAAAAACATATTTTGCAAAATGTATTTATTCTAGTTTGTGTTATACTAGACGGTGAGCACATATATTCGTTTTAATCAATGTTTAATGTTAGTTTGTAGCTTTTCCTGACTACAATTCTAGCATTAATTTCAATGTCATTTTCATTAGAACTTATTTACGTATTTCTCCTTACTTCTATTTGTTTAATTCTTTCGATACTCTCACTCAGGGAGGACAATGGTCTGAACCTTTTGGAGTAAAAGGTAAGGGCCAGAGAAAAGGTTGATCTTGGGTGAGACCATATCAGTCATCTTTCAAAATTCTTATTTTGCATACGTAAAGCCCCCGATCTATGCCCATGATTCTCTGATACCCTTCGTAGTTACACTGCTCTTTCTTCAACTAATGATCATGAAACCAGTAGAGGGGTGTCCATGTTTCCACTGACTCCAATCCTCCATTGTAGGCATTTGGAGTGACTACCCTCTTCGATCTGTGTCCTGGGCTATTACAATAAAGTTTGCGTTCATAATCTCATGATTGTAGTTACTCCAGAACAAATCTCTAGCCCTTTTAAAAGATAGAAGCTTCCAAGTTCACTGTCCTCCGTTTAAATCTTCCCCTAGATGGTTAAGGCATGGCGTTCCTCAGGGCTCCAGGCTGAGCCCAACGCTATTTAACATATACATGGAACCCCTGGCTAGAATTGTGGCACCGTACGGAGTGGACATCGTGACGTACGCAGATGATGCGCAATTGATGATCACCCTAGCCCAAGGCCGGAATAAAGCAGCAGTGAATTTTTCCTCCTGCCTCAAGGAGGTATCTGAGTGGATGAATGACAATTGTCTATGCCTTAATGGCGATAAAACTGAGTTACTGGTGATAGGAAGAGCTCCCACAATCTGGTCATCAGCCTGGTGGCCATCTGAGTTGGGGCCCACACCCTCCCCCTCAGAAACGGTGAAGAACCTCGGTGTCTTCTTGGACTCAAGCCTATCCTATGTACAGCATATTGGAAGGCTTGTGGGCAAATGCTATGGAGTCCTTAAAACCATACGTAAAGTACTCAACTATTTGCCCATTGACACCAGGAAATCTGTCATACATGCACTAGTCACCCCCCACCTGGATTATGGAAACTCCCTGTTTATTGGACTGAGTAGGAAAGGGTTACAGCAGCTGCAATGCGTTCAAAACTCGGCTGCCAGATTGGCCCTGAATTTGTCCAGAAGAGCCTCAGGGAAACAGGCTCTTAAGACCCTCCATTGCCTACCCATGCAGGAACGTATCCTATTTAAATCACTATGTATTACACATTGTGTAGCCCAGGGAAAAGGGCCAAGCTATCTTCAAAAGCTTCTTACGATCCATCGCCCAAAACGCAATTTGAGGTCATCTGGGAGCATGCTGTTTCAGGTTCCTCGCATCGAATGGGAGGTCGCTCGTTCAGACACTTAGCTTGTAAGAGATGGAATGAGCTCTCTATTGAACTCCGTATGGAACCATCGGAAGCAAGATTCTGACTTAAATTGAAAACATACCTATTCCCTCAAATCTAAGCCCAGTATTTTTCCCCTTCCCCCCCTTGTGGTACCAAGTGCTGAAGGTCTTGCTTGCTGGATGGTTTTTCTCCATAGCGCGGGGACACACTGTTATAGTGTAACCATGCGCTCTACAAATGGTTTTATTATTATTATTATTATTATTTTCAATGGTGGAACCACGGCAAAAAGTTGTGCATTCTTCTAGTTTTGTAAGTGTGTTTACCCTGCAGCGCATCTAAAGCCACACCTGGAAGCAGATTTCTAGACAGGAAACTGTTCCCTACTTTCAGAAATTGTTACGCTTAAACCCCATCTATGATTGGAAAAATCAGACCATTTCACATTCTGTGACTGAGAAAGGAGGGGTTTGCCCTCGTAAATTAACGAATCTGCTTGTCTGAGAACCTGGGTGCACAACTAAATGTGTGAATGAAGCCTGAAGTGAATGATTTCTACAAGATTAACATAGCCTTAATTACCCAGATCAAGTTCTTCTAATTGACCATAGGGAGAATGAAAGGCTGAATAAGCCCTGGCAGGAATCGAACCCGTGACATGTAGATTACACCCAGTTTTACTCAGTGAATGCTCCAAGCTCTCTTGTTGCCTATTGAGCCATCCAATATGAAACGCAATCTAATTAAACCACATAAAAGGCATCTTTAACATATTTCCGTGTTTGCTGCAGCAATGCAGACAGTTCGTATTTATTGTAATTTTTTGTTAAGGAAAACAAGGCAATGTTTGGGAACCCTGACTTAGAGCACTTAAAAGCAGACAGGGAGAAGCAATTGACTGACTTTTATGGATTTCAGAAAGAGATTAGCTTCTGATGCCCGCCTCCCAGCAGGGGCCCAGGCATGCATTCCTTGAGCGCCATTTAATTTAATTTATTATAGGTGCTGTGTGCATTGCGCACCAATCAATTCAGGATGAGGTAAGTGGAGCGCGGGGCCCCCCACAGGGGCTGCGGGCCTGTGTTACGGCCCTGGAAGGGGGCTAAAAAAAATGCACAGATTAGTGTACACTAGTGAACACACCTGAAAACAAGTGAGGCTCAGACCTCATGCCCCACTCAATATGCATATATTATTGGCCGGCTCAGCGAGAGAAAGGGAGTGACACATCTGCTTGTTGATAAAAGGGAGGTTCCAGACACCCATCTGGCTCCAGAAAGGCTACTCAGGCACCTATTGGACCGCTGGCGGTATCGGAAACAAGCAAATCCCACCCAAATCGGCCTCTCAGACTGCTCAAAAAAGCAGCCCGCAGCTGCAACTGAATACCGGCCCCTCGGGCATTGCCTGAGTGCCCACGTTACCAATCGGACCCTGGTGGCTTGGCCGGGAGCTAGCTTTAATGCATTTGGAAGAGCCATCCCCTGCTGGTCATGAAGAACAGTTGTAGAACATTGTGAAGATCCGCTCTGTGACTGGGCAGCACCACTTACCTCTGAAAACAGAGAGACCGGGCATCAGGCCACTGCAGGGGCTCCCTCGGTCCGGATCCTCCCAGTTCCAGTGGTCTGCAGCGGATCTGGAGCTCTTAGTTGTTGATCATCCTGTCCATTAAACACCTTAACTTAGATCCCACCTGCCCCATTATGGTGGCTCCTTGCACTACATTGTTAGAACCTGAGATGCCAAGTCACCTAGGGTAGCCTGGCCTAGGGGTAAGACAAGCAATTCTAGAGGCACAAGTGTGAGGTTGCAAACCACCCAAGAGTAAATCCACGCAATAGCACACAAAAACAACACTACACCAAGTATAGGAAAATATGTACTGCTTTATAAAAAATAATATATTCGGTTCTCTTATGCTTTAGAATTTACAGTTCAGTACTTTACAATCAATCAGGTGAAATAACAATCCTCTAAAGTTTTGGGAGAGAAAACTATCACACAGTATAAGCAAAAGCAGATGTCATGGAATTAATAGCAATCTATTTAGCAGTGTCAACTGGCCTTAAAAATCCACATTAACAGTATCTTTCATTACATTTAGATGTCATATACGTCAGTAGTGCCACCTCCAGAGATGTTAACCTGCTTCAGTAGCTATTATCAATAGAACATTGCATCAGACACCAACATCAATATTCTGCATTCAATTCTGTAAATATTCCTGAGATATATAATTGGACTTCAACATTAATTAACTTTGGCTTCCATAAGGTGCCCTTAATCCTCCTCCCACAGTTCCTCCCACTCTCCTAACAACTCAGCAGTCACTGTGAGGATTCAAAACCACAAGATGTTCATAAGGGCATTAACAGTCTCTAAGAGAAGCTGTTTTCTTATCTACTTAGCAGGCCCCACCTCTTCTCCACAGCTGAGGAAATGACCAGTGACTGAGTTATTCTCTGTGAAGCTCTAGCGTCACTCTCCCCCTGCAGAACACCTCCTTACTTGTGTCAGACCAGATGGTGGTAGTCTTGCTGCGCCAGAGGGTGAGGGAACAATAGTGGGCAGGACAAAAGGGAGCCACACGCTGGCGAGATACACCAGCCTCTGGGGCCCCTCAGCTCTCCTCTGATCCGCCAAAGACCAAAGAGGCAGTTCTCGACGGATCTCCTTAGCCGCTTTTGGGCTTCACAGGCCTCCCCTCCCGCTCACGCCAGCCTCACTGTGTGGCGCTCGAGCAGGGGAGAGAAGCTCTCGTTTGCCTCCGCCGCCGTGGGACTCCCGGCGCTCCTCCTCCGTTCTTCCTCACACTGGTAGGGGACACGCTATCCTTCTGGACATGCGCAAAACGCTCACCCTGTTACCGCCTCTCTCCTCAGCTTCCGCTCCCACCTCCTCTGATCCGGCTCCGCCTCACGGAGCCCGGCGGCTCAACGGGGCATGCGCGGAAAGCGAGTGTCTCCCTGACAGAGACCGCGCTGATCGCACTGCGCTGCCCTTCTTCTCCGCTCCTCACCTCAGGGCTTGCAGTTGCAGGTCCAAATCGACGCCGCTCGCCTCACACCAATCAGGGATAGAACGGCTCATTGCCCACCGGCCTCCACTTCCTCAGCACTCTCACGCCGGTCCAGAGCCAGTACAGCTCGTTTTCTTGCTGCCTCCGCTCTCTCAGCCCTCAATGCATCAGGTAGGAAGGGGGTCACGGTGGGGTTGAGACACCAGCAGTCAGGCAGAACGTATTTAACGAGCTGAGAATAGGGGGCTCAAGGATTAGCCCCACTCTGCTTGGGATTCCTGCTGCAACAGTCTCAATGGAATTTTTATGCTGGGCAGAGGACTACACTCTTCAATGCTGCAGTCTCCTTCTTCTGTAGATTTCCCCTGTATAATTTAGACAAGGGGCAAGCTAGGCACCCAGGGTCTCCAGTATCCCTTAACAGCGGGGTTAGGACAAGTAACCAACAGGGGAGTTGTGGGGTGGATCAGTAAGGCAGCTTCCCAGTCCAGGAGGTCAACCCTATGTCTAGCCTCTTCCCACCCTTAGTTACAGCCTCTCCTCCAGCTGACTCTCTCAGGTAGACAAAATGGCTGCCCCGCATTCCGCCTTATATAGGCTGCCCCTCAGTGGTCCAGAATGGACCAGAAGGTTCTGGAATGCCCTATGCTGGTCTATGGGTAAGTTCTGGACTTGGCAGTTAGGGCAGTTGGTAGCCACCATTTTGTGGTTCCAACTTTCCCTGTCAGAACAGGCCTCTGGGCCTGAGGTAAAAGATTATGAGGGGAAAAAGAACACCTATCCCCTTGACCGACACCTATAAAAAGTAGTAGACACAAAAATTATTAAGGGTATGAGGGGCAAAAAGGGGACAAAATGAATAATAATGAGGAGGGACTACGCAAAAAATCCAGACAGGTCTAACACGCGTCCCCCCCAGCTGAAAGTGGGGAGAACTACCCAACCCCGTGGGAGTCCTCATCACTAAGGCGGAAATACCTGGAGAGACCGTCTGCATTGGCGTGGTCCACTCCAGGCCGATGTTCCACCCGGAAGTCCATTCCCTGTAGGGAGATGGACCACCTCAACAGCTTGGGATTTTTCCCCTTCATTTGCATCAGCCAACGAAGGGGGCGGTGGTCAGTCTGAACCAGGAAGTGCGAGCCAAAGAGGTATGGCCGCAGCTTCTTCAGAGCCCACACCACCGCAAAAGCTTCCCTCTCAATTGCACTCCACTTCTGTTCCCGGGGAAGCAGTCTCCTGGATAAGAAGACTACAGGCTGATCCAGGCCCTCTTCATTTAGTTGCGATAACACTGCCCCAATGCCATGTTCTGATGCATCTGTTTGGACAATGAACTCCTTGGAGAAATCGGGAGCCTTCAGGACCGGTGCTACACACATGGCCTGCTTCAACTTTTCAAAGGCTTGCTGACAAGCCTTTGTCCAAACTACCCGTCGAGGTTGTTTCCTGGAGGTGAGCTCTGTGAGGGGCGCTACAATAGTGCCATACCCCTTCACAAAGCGACGGTAGTAACCTGTGAGGCCCAGGAAAGCTCGGACCTCAGTCTGTGTCTTGGGGGGTTCCCAGGCCATGATTGCCTCAATCTTTGCCTGCAGGGGCTGCACTGACCCCCTACCCACCAAGTGTCCAAGGTACACAACCGACCCCTGCCCAATCTGGCATTTGCTGGCCTTGATTGTCAATCCAGCCTTTTTCAGGGCTTGGAGAACTGCTTGCAAATGTTGCAAATGGTCCTCCCAACTGCTACTGAAGACAGCAATGTCATCCAGGTAGGCAGCAGAGAAACTCTCCATTCCAGAGAGGACCTGGTTCACCAGCCGCTGAAATGTGGCAGGGGCGTTCTTGAGCCCAAAGGGCATTACACAGAACTGGAAGTGTCCCTCAGGCGTGGAGAAGGCTGACCTTTCCTTTGCTCCATCTGTCAAAGAGATCTGCCAGTACCCTGAAGTGAGGTCAAAGGTACTTAGGTATTGGGCAGCTCCTAGCCGGTCAATTAACTCATCCGCCCTAGGGATTGGATGAGCATCAGTCTTTGTAACTGAGTTCAGTCCTCGGTAATCCACACAGAACCTCAGTTCTGGTGTGGTGCCCGGTGGGGCGGCTTTTGGCACTAGCACCACCGGACTGGACCAAGGGCTGTTGGAAGGTTCTATCACTCCTAGCTCCAGCATCTTGGCAACCTCACCATGGATGCTAGCCTTCACCTTGTCCGACAGCCTGTAGGTCTTGGACTTCACTGGGGGGCTGTCTCCTGTGTCCACATCATGGGTACACAGGTGGGTTCTCCCGGGACAAGGGAGAACAGCGAAGAGTACTGCTCCAATACTTGGCGGCAATCCTCTCGTTGCTCAGGAGTTAGGGATGGGGAGAGAATCACTCCCTCCACCGACCCATCCTTCTCTTGGCATGAAAAGAGATCTGGGAGAGGCTCGCTTTCTGCTTCCTCAGCACCATCAGTCACCAACATCAGGATGACCTCTGGCCTCTCATGGTGAGGTTTGAGGCGATTGGCATGCAGCACCCGTAGGGGCTGTCGCGGGGTCTTAAGATCCACCAAGTAAGTGGACTTACCCTTCTTCTCCAACACCTCAAATGGACCTGTCCAACGATCTTGAAGGGCACTTAGCTCTCCAGGTTCCATCACCCATACTTTCTGGCCTGGCTCCAACTCCACTGGGTGAGCATTTTGGTCGTACCATTCCTTCATGACTGCCTGACTGGCCTCCAAGTTGTCAGAAGCTTGCTTCCACAACTTGGCCATCTGGCTTCTGAAGGCCAACATGTAGCTCACCACATCCTGAGGAGGTTTTCTGGGAGACTTCTCCCATCCATCCTTCACCAGGCTGAGAGGCCCACGCACAGGGTGCCCATACAACAATTCAAAAGGGCTGAAGCCCACTCCCTTCTGCGGCACCTCTCTGTAAGAGAACAGCAAGCAAGGCAGGAGGACGTCCCACTTCCTCTGTAAGCTCTCCGGCAGACTTCTTATCATGCCCTTCAGGGTCTTATTAAACCTCTCAACCAGTCCATTGGACTGGGGGTGATAAGGAGTGGTGAACCGGTAGGTCACTCCACACTCCTTCCACATTGTCCGCATGTAAGCTGACAGGAAGTTAGTCCCCCTGTCGGACACAACCTCCTTGGGGAATCCTACACGGGTAAAGATTCCCATCAGGGCCCTAGCCACCACAGGTGCAGTAACAGTCCTCAGAGGGATGGCCTCTGGGTACCGTGTGGCATGATCCACCAGAACCAGGATAAACCTGTGACCAGCTGTTGTTGGTGGATCCAATGGCCCTACAATGTCGATGCCCACCCTTTCAAAGGGGGTGCTAACGACAGGAAGTGGTTCCAGGGGAGCCTTTAGCTTCACCCCTGTTTTCCCACTGGCCTGGCAGGATACACATGTCCTACAGTATGTGTTGGACGCCACTTTCATCTGAGGCCAGTAGAAGTGGAGGACAAGCCGTGCAAAGGTCTTGTCCTGGCCTAAGTGTCCTGCCAGTGGTATCGCATGAGCCAATTCCAGCAGAAAGGCTCGGTATTGCTGCGGGACCACCAAGGCCCTAGATGAGCCAGGTAGGGGTACCTTGGGTTCACTGTAGAGGAGGCCATCCTCCCAGTAAATATGGTGGTGTCCCGTAGCATCACCTGCTGCCTGGGCTTCAGCCTGACGCCTCAGTCCCTCAAGGGTAGGGCACTCCCTCTGCCCCTTACAGAATTCCTCTCTGGTAGGTCCTCCCTCCACATGCCACTCAGCAGGGATGGGTAAATCCTCCAGAGAGTCTACTTCCCCCTCCATGGACTCCTGGCCTACCACCGCAGGTGGCCGATCTGTCACATGGGGCGTGGAAGCCGAAGCAGGCTGTCCCTGTCTCCGAGTCTGTCCCTTTTTGGCAGCGGGTTGGGCCATTGTTCCAGGCTCCAACCCAGGCGAACTCCCTCTCCGGGCAGTCACAGACCGTGTGCTTACACAGGCCCAGTCAGGTGTACCCAGCATCGCAGAATGCGTCCGGTATTCCACCTCTCTCCAAGTGTTGTGCTCCATGTCATTCCCCAACAGACAATCAACTGGCACGGCAGGGCTTACGGCAACTCGAAGTGAACCTGCAACCCCTTCCCACTCAAAGGGAACCTCAGCCACTGGATAGTGGCCCATTCTGCCGTCAGCCATCGCGGCGGGGTGGAGTACATTAGGAACAACCTGCTCTGGAGACACCAGTTGACTTCTCACCATAGTCATACTGGCTCCTGTATCTCTCAGAGCTTCCCCTCTTTGGCCATTGATGGTAACCCATTGCCCATACTTTGTAGTATTTGGGGGCACCTGGATCTTTGGAACCATCTCCCGCTCTCCCAGGGACACTAAGGTGACACCCGCCCACTCACCCCCCTTATCTAAGGGCAACTCCTCCCCGAGCGCTACACTAGCTACTCCCGGTGACTTTCCTCCAGTGGGAGGGGGTGGTCTCTTTGGGCATCTGACATCTCCCTTATAATGTCCAACACCACCACATTCAAAACAGTGGAGAACCCTTGGCTGCTGGCTTTGGCCAGGATTAGGGTTTCTGGGTGGGTTTGCCCTAGGGGTGAAACCTGCTCCCTTACCTTGGAAATTATTTTGGGGACCTTTGGAGAACTCCTTCTTTTTATCTCCCCCCTCCTTCTTCTGGGGGGCGCCCTGTCCGGCTTTTTGAGAATCCCCTCCAGTCCCCTTTGAGGACACCCGGGTACTTGCCCAAGTGTCCGCCTCCTCTGCAAGCTTCCGGGGATCGGTCAGCTTGCTGTCCACCAGGTGTTGGCGCAGCTCGGGAAAACATTTCTCGAGGAGGTGTTCTTTCAAAAATAGATTGTACAGCCCCTCATAATCTTTCACCTCGCTGCCCTTGACCCAACCCTCCAAAGCTTTCTTGGCGTAGTCTAAAAAGTCTACCCAATTCTGGGTACTCAGTTTGTGACTTCCCCTGAATTTCTGTCTGTATCTCTCAGGGGTAAGTCCAAACTTCTTCACCAGTGCCACCTTCATTGTAGGGTAGTGGGTTTGCTCATCCTGCTCCAGAGCCAACAAGGTGTCTCTGCCAGCAGGTGGCATGTATTTATACAGCCCACCTCCCCAGTGAGTTTCTAAGATCCCGTGAGCCCTTAGAGAAACTTCGTAGGCGGCCAACCATTTGGCAATGTCATCTCCTGGGGTGTAACTAGCGATGACATCTTTGGGTAAATAGGGTCTGGGTTCCCTGGTGTTCACTTTATTTTCGCTGCCACCATTATCTGGATTGGGAGGCCTTTGTATTAAGGCTTGTAGGTCCATCTCTTTGATGGTTCGCTCATGGGCTAACCTCCTTTCCTCCCTTTCCATCTCCATCCTAGCTAATTCCAACTTCATTCTCCTCTTCTCCCTCCTATCTTCTAGCTCGGCGTCAGTTAAACCCCTGTCTGAGACGCTGCTGCCCGCCCTCGAAGGTATCCTGGGACCTGTCAGCAGATTCCCCCTCCCAGCTTGGTTCAACATTGCAGTCTCAAGGACAGTGTCCCCGTCACTCTCTTCAGTTTCTGGTTCCTCCCTTAAATGAGCTTCCACCCATGCCCTTATGCTTGTCAGCAACTCGCCTTTCTTGGCACCTTTATTAAAGAATACCCCTTGTTGCTGACACCATTCTCTGAGTTGGGCCACAGTATTGGCTTCTAGCTCTTTAAAATTCAATTCCATCTTTCACTATGGAATAAAATCAACACACAGGAGAAAACCAAGAAGTGACCTGAGGTTAACCTCCACCCACCACCAGAAATAAATTTAGAAAAAACAAAATTCAAATTAGGAGGGCCGCAAGGAGAAAACTCCTGGTGTAGGTCAGTGTATTGCGTTGAATTACTAATGAGTAGCTGCAACCAAGTCAGTATCCCACCGCTAGGCACCAAATGTTAGAACCTGAGATGCCAGGTCACCTAGGGTAGCCTGGCCTAGGGGTAAGACAAGCAATTCTAGAGGCACAAGTGTGAGGTTGCAAACCACCCAAGAGTAAATCCACGCAATAGCACACAAAAACAACACTACACCAAGTATAGGAAAATAAGTACTGCTTTATAAAAATAATATATTCGGTTCTCTTATGCTTTAGAATTTACAGTTCAGTACTTTACAATCAATCAGGTGAAATAACAATCCTCTAAAGTTTTGGGAGAGAAAACTATCACACAGTATAAGCAAAAGCAGATGTCATGGAATTAATAGCAATCTATTTAGCAGTGTCAACTGGCCTTAAAAATCCACATTAACAGTATCTTTCATTACATTTAGATGTCATATACGTCAGTAGTGCCACCTCCAGAGATGTTAACCTGCTTCAGTAGCTATTATCAATAGAACATTGCATCAGACACCAACATCAATATTCTGCATTCAATTCTGTAAATATTCCTGAGATATATAATTGGACTTCAACATTAATTAACTTTGGCTTCCATAAGGTGCCCTTAATCCTCCTCCCACAGTTCCTCCCACTCTCCTAACAACTCAGCAGTCACTGTGAGGATTCAAAACCACAAGATGTTCATAAGGGCATTAACAGTCTCTAAGAGAAGCTGTTTTCTTATCTACTCAGCAGGCCCCACCTCTTCTCCACAGCTGAGGAAATGACCAGTGACTGAGTTATTCTCTGTGAAGCTCTAGCGTCACTCTCCCCCTGCAGAACACCTCCTTACTTGTGTCAGACCAGATGGTGGTAGTCTTGCTGCGCCAGAGGGTGAGGGAACAATAGTGGGCAGGACAAAAGGGAGCCACACGCTGGCGAGATACACCAGCCTCTGGGGCCCCTCAGCTCTCCTCTGATCCGCCAAAGACCAAAGAGGCAGTTCTCGCCGGATCTCCTTAGCCGCTTTTGGGCTTCACAGGCCTCCCCTCCCGCTCACGCCAGCCTCACTGTGTGGCGCTCGAGCAGGGGAGAGAAGCTCTCGTTTGCCTCCGCCGCCGTGGGACTCCCGGCGCTCCTCCTCCGTTCTTCCTCACACTGGTAGGGGACGCGCTATCCTTCTGGACATGCGTGAAACGCTCACCCTGTTACCGCCTCTCTCCTCAGCTTCCGCTCCCGCCTCCTCTGATCCGGCTCCGCCTCACGGAGCCCGGCGGCTCAACGGGGCATGCGCGGAAAGCGAGTGTCTCCCTGACAGAGACCGCGCTGATCGCACTGCGCTGCCCTTCTTCTCCGCTCCTCACCTCAGGGCTTGCAGTTGCAGGTCCAAATCGACGCCGCTCGCCTCACACCAATCAGGGATAGAACGGCTCGTTGCCCACCGGCCTCCACTTCCTCAGCACTCTCACGCCGGTCCAGAGCCAGTACAGCTCGTTTTCTTGCTGCCTCCGCTCTCTCAGCCCTCAATGCATCAGGTAGGAAGGGGGTCACGGTGGGGTTGAGACACCAGCAGTCAGGCAGAACGTATTTAACGAGCTGAGAATAGGGGGCTCAAGGATTAGCCCCACTCTGCTTGGGATTCCTGCTGCAACAGTCTCAATGGAATTTTTATGCTGGGCAGAGGACTACACTCTTCAATGCTGCAGTCTCCTTCTCCTGTAGATTTCCCCTGTATAATTTAGACAAGGGGCAAGCTAGGTGCCCAGGGTCTCCAGTATCCCTTAACAGCGGGGTTAGGACAAGTAACCAACAGGGGAGTTGTGGGGTGGATCAGTAAGGCAGCTTCCCAGTCCAGGAGGTCAACCCTATGTCTAGCCTCTTCCCACCCTTAGTTACAGCCTCTCCTCCAGCTGACTCTCTCAGGTAGACAAAATGGCTGCCCCGCATTCCGCCTTATATAGGCTGCCCCTCAGTGGTCCAGAATGGACCAGAAGGTTCTGGAATGCCCTATGCTGGTCTATGGGTAAGATCTGGACTTGGCAGTTAGGGCAGTTGGTAGCCACCATTTTGTGGTTTCAACTTTCCCTGTCAGAACAGGCCTCTGGGCCTGAGGTAAAAGATTATGAGGGGAAAAAGAACACCTATCCCCTTGACCGACACCTATAAAAAGTAGTAGACACAAAAATTATTAAGGGTATGAGGGGCAAAAAGGGGACAAAATGAATAATAATGAGGAGGGACTACGCAAAAAATCCAGACAGGTCTAACATACATTATCATAGCCCAATCGAGTTTTTCTCTGTTAACTGTTTTTTCACAAAGCTCTGCTTAATATATGTGGGTAGTGAGCACCGGCTCTTATTTTTTGGGGCCCAGGACTTACTTTTCACCGCCAGAGTTATATAGAAAAACAGTGACAAAGGGAGAAAGCAGGGATGACAACCAATCTGCAAGAGTGAGATACAGAGACCTCAAGAGTAGAATGGCGGAAAAAAAGCATTAGGTGTAAAAAAAGACTAGTCAGTTTTAGTATTGTACAGATGACGCCCTTTGCAAAATGTGGTCATATTAATTTATATGTCAATTGCAGGTAAGAGAACAGTCAATCACACCTATATTTCAGTTCCATCGCAACACTCCAGTTTACAAACCTATATTCCAACCATCACCACTCCAAGCACTTACCACACTCAGTAACTGACAACACGCGACTTAGCAACACTTGCAATGAACTTGTCAGAAAAACATTAGGATTACAACAAGAGCACGTCCCAAACGAAGACCCACAATTTTTATGAGTCAAGTTACCGTCTGCCACAGTATAGTTGTGGGAGGCAGTTATCTCCTATTAACTAGGACAGGTACAAGCTAATGCAGTCCTACAGAACCAATATACAGAGGATACATATAATCGTCAGTGGAACAAAAACTGTGAGTTGCAGTGTATTTAGAATAAAAAGAACAAATAATTAAAAACATGAGAAATTTATTAAAAAGTTACACAGTCCAAGGCATTACCTTGGTATCAATACATAGATCAGCATGTTCATAAAAACAATCCAAAAGTCGACGCGGCGTTCCAGTGCTTTGTAATAATGAGACACCTTCTTCAGGACGGTTTTTATCTCTAAAAAGAAATACAATAATTATAAACTACATCACGCACAGAATTCCAACTAACCCTCGCGTTTTTGTTACACTCAATGTATAAATGTAAAGTTTACAGGAAAAAGAGATTTATAACAATTAAATCCCTACTATACCTAACATATACATTATCAAAAAGGTGAAAATGCCTATTTGGATCAATCTTCTTCGTATTTTCAGTCTTAAACATGGGACAACAGGTGATAAAAACATACCTCTATTCTTTAGAGACTAGTGTGAAAGTTACACACAGCCGTAGAGAGTGTATGACACCCTGGTCATTGCAGTTTGAGATACGAAGATGGTGTGAGTCTATTAAACATCCACCTGTAGTATAGAATACAGGACAGTACTTATTAAGTATTATATATACAAAGGGTCTAGCTTCGAGGTAACATCAAAGTATTTGGTCATATAACGGACCCCAAGTTGAGTCCTACCTGTAATTGAAGTATTCCTTGCTTAAAAATGAAGACTGTACCCTGGGTGACCACCGTTTAGTAGCCTCAATGTCAATTCAATTTCGATCCCTCTAAGTAGACAGAAATACATGCTATTTTTAAAAAAGATTGTTCATAGCCTGGAGTCTTTTAAGAAAGTCAATCACGCAATTTATATGACTACTAAGTACCTGTTAAGGCATCTGTTAATATGTTCCCATTGTGGAGTGTAGCAGATAACAAACTTCCAAATCGTTGGAAAACACAGTGGCTTTATTCATTTACCTCCTCACTGGTACTGGCTTTATTTCCATAGATACCGTAAGGTATAGGTCTGTGTAAACCCAGCCTGCAAATTCATTAGACGAAAATCACTCTTACTGAATATATAAAGACATTACAAGTGGAGTAACTACAGTTTTTAGTGTCCTAAGTGACTGTGCGGTATAAATTATGACACTATACAAAAGGATGCTGTGGTTTTCAAATTCCTTCTGTTACTAAGGGTCAAACTAAAAATAGACAGTGGCCACAGAAAACACCACATTTATGTCTAAAGAGCTCGTGCCGATTGACCGAGGCACGGTGGAAAGTTAAATACGCATCACCGATCATCCACATTAATGTCTTAAAACCTCGTGCCGATTGACCGAGGTAAGGTGGAAAGGTAAACACGCATCACCGAACATGATTAAATGAGCGCGATGATCTTAATCGCGTTCCTCAAGTTTGAGCAACCGAGCCCGTATTACTGGATATTGTGTACCGGGGCTCAAGTATCTATGTCGGTTATTACATTTAAAAGTCCTACGTTAGTGTTCATAGTTAAAAAACGCGGTGAACTCGTTCGCGTTTGTTCGGTTCGTATACCCGCCCCCGTGTTGCGGGATGTTGTAAACCCTACACTTTCATATCTATGCAGGTATTTATAATTAAAAACAAAAAATCCTAAACAATAATTAATAACCAAAAATAAAGCGAGCTGTTCTCGACATTAGCGAGCAAGTGAGGACCTAGTGCGACATAGGTTTAACCTACCTTAAGCAAGCCGGATGGCCTCCCTGTCACCGGATATGGGTACAGTTTCCTGGTGTATTGACGGGCCTGTTAGGTCTGCTTTTTAAAGTCAAACCGGAAGGTCAAAGGTCTTGTAATCAGTCACAGTCATGTGGTAAATACGTGGCGGCCATGATGGAATGGGGAAACGTAGTTAATGTTTATTAAGTTTCTAAGCTATGTCTTCTCTCTGAAGTTACATATTCATTCCTACATTTCCTGTCAGGTTATATAGAAGACAGTGTTAATATAATTTGTATTTTACACACTTAAGGGTATATTTATCCTTCACTATAATACCCCAATCTTTAAAGCCATGTCTTACTATGTCGACAAATATTAGTTTGGCCATTGTATTATATAGAGATTAACCTGCTAGTAAAATAAACCTTCAACAATCACTACTCTGTATTGTAAGTGAAACTACGACGTTCCTGGTTGTGTACCATGATATTATGACATACAATAGTTCAAATGTCCTGGGCTGGGAGACTCTTGAAAACCCATAAATAGACGGAACAACCGAATTGGACAATGATACCATTAACTTGTTATACTATTCTTTCCCAATCTTCCTTACTGTTAAATCCTTTCCGAACTGTATTAAACATGGACATATAGAATTGTTCTCTTTTTTTACGTTTGGAAGTCATATCTCCTCCTCTGAGGCTCATTTTGACAGATTCCAGAACACACCACTTAAGATCTTCTATGGTGTGTTTCGCAATTGTCCAATGTTCAACTAGGGGTGCTGTATTTTTCAGAGTTCTAATTGCACTTCTGTGCTCATTAAGTCTAGTTCTTATCTCCCTGGCTCTTTCGCCCACGTAACCAAAGTCACATGGGCATTTAATTAGGTATATTACATTTTTGGTTCTGCAATTATAAAAGTCCCGAAATTTGTGTACCCTGTTATTCACTGTAATTTCTGGGCCTTTAATGATATATTTACAGTTGCTACAACCACAACATGGAAAGGTACCCGATGGAAGGGGGGCCTTATCAATGGTGGATTGAGTCACCGGATTGCTTGTTCTATATGTTTTAACAAGGCTATTTCTGATTGTTTTATTTCGTCTATACGAAAACATGGGTTTTACTAAGAGGGTGTCATTTTGTTTCGCTATCAGGTGCCAATTGCGATTTATCACATTTTTGATTTTATTGTTTAAGCTACTATGGTTTGTGACAAACGTCAGAGGTATAGTCTTGTTTTCTTTCTTGGAGGTTTTATCAAAAAAGTTGTCCCTATTAAAATAGTTTGCCCTTTTGTAGGACTGCCTAATTAGTCTTTTAGGGTATCCTCTTTTTAAAAATTTGGTTTTGAGGATTTCTGCATGTTTATCATAATCACTATTTTTCGTGCAATTTCTCCTTAGTCGGAGGAATTGTCCGTATGGAATGTAGTTTTTTTGACAGGCCGGATGATAGCTGTCAAAGTGCAGCATCGTGTTATGGTCAGTTGGTTTTGTGAACAATTCTACCATCAACGTGCCTTCCGTATGTTTAATTACAATATCTAAGAATTCGCATCTGTTATTACTATTACAATGGGTGAATTTTAAATTTGGGTCTCCAAGGTTTAACCAATTAATAAAATCTAGCAAATACTCCTCAGGTCCTGTCCAAATAAAAAAGACGTCGTCTATATAGCGTGACCATTGGGAGATATTCTCATAAAAAGGTGCAACAGGGTTAAAAATATGCTGTTCTTCGAATCTAGACACATAGAGGCAGGCCAGACTAGGGGCACATGTGGCCCCCATGCTGGTCCCCTTGATTTGTTTGAAGAGGGATTTCTCGAACAAAAAAATATTGTATTTTAAAATTAGGGTCACGCAGTCTACTATGAAAGTAGCATGTTCTGAGATATCCAAATTGTCAATGTTCAGTAAGTCCTCTACCATATTGATAGTGCTATCCTGGGGAATATTTGTATATAAGGCCTCTATGTCTAAAGAGACTAAAAACTGGGTGTTGGGTTTAAAACTTAAATTGTCCACTTTTTCAATCATCGATGTTGTATCCTTAATATACGCTTTTTGTTTGGTTACTAGCGGCTGCAGGAATACATCTACGTATTTACTCAGAGGCTCTGTTAATGAGTTTATACCTGACACAATAGGTCTCATCGGGGGATCTGAGATATTTTTGTGGACCTTAGGGAGTCCATAGAGAGCCGGTGTCGTGGGATTTTCATTGTAAAGGAAGGCATATTCCTCTTGGCAAATAATGCCGTCTTCTTTGGCTAATAGTAACAGTGATTTAATTTTCATGGATAAGGAGCTAAGTTCATCTTTATTGGAAGGACAATAATGTTCTACGTTATTCAGGAGGGAATACATGCGGGCATTGTAATCCCCAGTATCCATGACCACAATGCTTCCTCCCTTGTCAGCAGGTTTTATTGTTAAAGTAGTATCATCCTCAAGCGATTTTAAGGCTTGTTTTTCCAATAGACTGAAATTGTAATTTACCCAGTTTTTTTATCCAAAAGGTCTTCTATCCCTTTCTCTACAACCCGCCCAAAGAGCTCTATGTCTTTTTTGACCATATTAGATGAGGGGACCCATTTGGATTTAGCTTTAAGGCCGGATTTGTTTTCACTAGGGGCTCTAGGTTTACCATCAAAGTAAGCATTTAGTCTTATCTTTCTAAAAAAACTTTGGAGGTCCCTTTACAAGCTATATCTATCTATTGGACTAGCAATAGCATATCCAAGTCCTTTTTCTAGTACTTTCCTATCAATATCTGTAATTGATCTGGTCGAAAGATTTATTATAGGGGCCTTATCATTCAATCCCATTTCTTTTGGCTCCTTGTATTGTAGGGACATGGTTGGTATTGGTTCTGAGGGGTGTACTTTCCTCTGCCTCTCCCCCTCCCTCTCTGGGGGCCGAATGATTTTGGGCACTGGTCTAAAAAAGGTAGACTGTCTCTCGGATTGTTAGTGGTGGATTCTTTTTCTTTATTGGTAGGGTCATGGTGTAATTCATTTTCGGATTCAGAACTAGTATATGAAGTGTCAAAAAACCTAACTTTTTTCTTAGGAAAATTGCGGCCAGATTGATTCCATGGTCTCCCGTTTTGGTACTCTTCTTGAGGTCTTTCATAATGATTGTTTTTATGAACATGTTGATCTATGTATTGATACCAAGGTAATGCCTTGGACTGTGTAACGTTTTTAATGCATTTCTCATGTTTTTAATTATTTGTTCTTTTTATTCTAAATACACTGCAACTCACAGTTTTTGTTCCACTGACGATTATATGTATCCTCTGTATATTGGTTCTGTAGGACTGCATTAGCTTGTACCTGTCCTAGTTAATAGGAGATAACTGCCTCCCACAGCTATACTGTGGCAGACGGTAACTTGACTCATAAAAATTGTGGGTCTTTGTTTGGGACGTGCTCTTGTTGTAATTTATAGTACATACCCTGTCCCTTATTGGCTCAAAGGGTACCTCCTTTTTGTTTGAGAAAAACATTAGGATCCATCACTTATTTTATAAATTAAGCACAGCGTGTTGCAGAAAAATGCAGATAATATGCTCTGTGGCAGAAACAATCCCAAAATCATATAAAACTGGCACAGCATTGCATAATGCAGGGACATAGCTTTCATAGGTCCAGCAGGTGCCGTGGCACCAGGGCACAGAGAGGGACCCACTGAACCCCGATTATGGATGCATGTTATCATTCTAACAGCAGCTAGGCTCACATTTCCTTCCTTCCATGAGTATTTTGCAGCTCCAAGTTCTCATTCTCTCTGTTTTTTAAGCATTTGTTACAAGCAGATCAGCAATTTGTTTTGTGATTCACGCTAAACTGTTTAATAGAAAAACGGCAGCGGTCCCTCTTTTAAGGCTGTGGAAATAACACCCCACCGTTTGTGTATCGACATCCAGATTTTAGGAAAGTGCCTCCAGGCGAGGGAGCATCGCTCAATGAAGCTCAGATAAGAAACGGAAGCGCCAGGTGATGTCACCCGATCACAAAGAGGAAATCAAGCTAATAGCAGAGGAATGAACATGAGCATCATTTAGCATGAATTATAAGCCCCACTGCGCCCGTTTATGTGAAGCCCCCGCTCAGCAGTCTAATGCCGCCACAACATGAGTGACGCCACTCTCTGGGATTACTGCAAAATATGAACTCGACGTTACCCCTGCAGGTCCAGGCAGGACACTAACCAAAGTTGACATGTCATTAAAAAGCAGTGGCGTCATTCAGGGACATCACAAGGTGAGGAGTGGTGGGGGGGAGGGAGGGTGCAGAAGGGGATGAGTGCACTAAGGCCCGCTCTTTTCAGGGCCCAGCGGGCCCTATAAACAGGCTTAGCTTTTAGATTGTTGATAAGGCAGTTACGTCAATCACCACTAGGGGGCGCCATATACCGATAAGTTCCCAGGGACACGCAGAACTTCTTAACGGCCTGGGCTGTCTGATCTGCTTAGTGACATCATCTAGTGTAACACACATGTTTTCTTTACCAAGAGCTGCCTCTCTGACATTAAAGACTAATTTAACTTTAATACTTTTCTCTATTCTCTTTCACAGAGAGGTCTCTGCTGTGGAGAACGTCATACTCACTCACCTGCAAGCAACTTCGGTGGTGACGACAGGACGAGGAGGCTAGCCACCAAGCAGCTATACTCTTATTATAATTATCCTGGAACGGCGGTAGTCCTGCACGGCAGCCGCACCCTTCTCAGGAGTCAGGGCCAGTACTACAAGTCACGCGCACTTTTCATTACACTGCGCATGACAGTGGCAGGCATTAGTCACCAGCCCCTCCCCCGCCACCACCTTGAGGACTTCGGCACCGTGTGGTGCGCGCCACTCCCACGCACCATTTAATCAGGAAGAGCCGGCCCGGGCGTACTGCGCGTGCACTAACTATTTAAACACGGCACGGCCCCATAATTATTAATGAACAGAGGGCGAGGCTTAGGGCCTTCACCGTGGCGTACCCGCACCGTTTAATTTAGGGGGACTCGGGCAGGTCTCTTAGTCCATGTGGGCAGTTAACTCTTATTTTATTTGCGAACTGCGAAGAGTAACACTGTGAGGCAGTGCAGCAGCCGTCTCCCTCTCTGAGAGAGTGAGGGAGCCCCGAGGGGGGCCCTTGGAGCGGGCCCCCCCACACTGCGGGGGCTGCGGGGGCTGTGTTACGCCCCTGAAACTTAGCATGTAGTGATGTGCTTCATGTGTGTTGTTGTATCCATGCATTTGGTGCTTTTGAATTGTACAATACATGGAAGACTTTGGGTTTCATTGTGGAAAACCCAGGGCTGACTGGAAGAAGATGAGGAGGTAGAGGAATCCCCCCAGGCAGCTTTGGGAATTGCTGCATTCCTGTGAGCTGGGCTGGATACATAGTGGAGGGAGATAGAAAAGTCAGCCTTTTCAGTACTCTTCAAAGGCATCACCCAGGAAAATCCAAGACCTCCTGCTCTTCGAGCCTGAAGCACCAGTGCCTGCTTTCTTGCCAAGACCAGTGTGCTTTGTGAGGAAGAGGAAAGCACCTTGAGGGAGAAAGGTCTAGTGGGGAATTCTGGTGAGAGAATCCTTGTAGCAATATGTGAGGAGATAACTGCTGCAATGATGAGGTCATGTGCAGGTTCAATTAGGTAACAGCTTATGCTTGAGGGGGTCACCGTGAAGTTAGCCAGGGTTGGCATCACTGCTGTGCTGATCGAGCCATTGCTTGCGTGCAGAGTGAAGTTGGGGACCACGCATACCAAAGGAGGCTGCCATGAAGAGGAAGTTACTAGTGTGCCGATTGAGTCTTCTCCATTGGGTGGATTTAAGTCGGTGACACTATATGCCAGAGAGGGCCACTGGAGAGGACAAGAACAATTTCCTGGTTTGATCCATCATCAAAAAGAGAGAGGACCTATGTGGGCCTGATCCCACAGCTGAGGATTGGAATCAGAGCAATCAACCCCAGACCCATGGGAAGGTCAGAGGAACTTACTGTCTCACAGTGAAAGTGATGTGGATGCCCAGCCGCTGCCCCTGCATAGTGGTGATTGGTACTCAATGAAAGCTGCCACTACTACTCTTTTTGAAGTATGCTAGTGAAATGCTCCCGGAGAGTCCAGTGAGACAATCATTGCTGGAGTGGGTAAGACTGATGGTAGATCCAGAAGGCCAGAAAGAATGTGTTCAGCCACATAGCTTTTCGGGCTCTGGAGCACTTTTGACTTTGAAAGAGTCGGCGTGGGATTGCTGAGACTTAAATTGCTAGTATGGATTACCCTGAATGCTGTTTGTAGTGAAAGGGGAATAACCACTGCTGGGACATCAAGACTAAAGGCCTCATCTCCCATTGTTTGGCCCAATAGCTCCTGCTTGCTCTATGTTCCCATCATAGTTGTTCTGACAGCACTGATAGCTGAGGCACAAAACTGTGTTTACACATATGTTTAATGGATAAGGCTTGCGAGACTCACCATGAAACTCCACTCGTAATCCGTTTACGATGGTTCATCCAGTTATGCTCTCAGATCACTAGGTAACTGCCTAACAAAGGTCTCTAAAGTGAGCTGAATTAATATTGGAGTATTTTGTTTACAGCTGCCACCCACTAGAGTCACCTCTGATTATTCAGCATGGCTGCAATTTATTGATATTCAGTAATGCTTTAAAAATATTGCCTTTCCTCTGTACAATGGATATTACTAGTATAATCTGCTCTGTATATGTAAGCTTCAGTGCCATGATACCCTTGGACGAAATATTGTTTAATAAAATACCCACTTTAATAAGTAGCTCATCCTGTGCCCTTGGCTCTTGGGGTTTTGCATCTGAAATTTGTACACTAATTTCCTTGTTCTATAACAAAAAAAATATATATATAAACCAAAGGTTTCAGGGACGTTATAGTTAGTTGGACATTTCACTCATACAAAACTATAGAAATGTGGCTGTTATAGTTAGTTCAGCTAACTATAACTTGCGCCCTGCAATGCACTGCTGATGACGTCACATATTACATCATTCATGACTTGGTCAGTGACATCACTGATGACATCCCAAATGACCTCACTGATGATATCACTGATGACATCATCCAGTGACTGTATGTTTCTGTAAAGTTTAAATATGTATTAAATATATGCCAAGGGGTATTGAATAATGAGTGGGTGTATAAGTGTTTGGATGGAGGATTTAGTAGGTGCGTGACTGACTGTATAAGTGAGTGATTAAATGTGTCTTTCTGAATGCATGGGTTAGTGACTAAACTGTGTGAATGTCTGTATCAGTCTGTCTGTTGTTGTGTAAGCTGCAGCATGGGTTAGTCTGTAGCTACATGAGTGTCTATATGGGTTATTGATTGGTTGCCTGAGTATTTGTAAGGGGACTGAGTGTATGTGTAGGTAGGTGGGAGGTGTGTGACTCTATTCATAGATGTGAGAGTCATTTATTTACTGGGTGTACGGGTTCAAGAGTGCATGTGGAATCAGCTGTATGCGTGGGTGAGTGTGTGTATGGGTATGTTGGTTAGTGAATGGATGTTTCAGTGGTACATGTCCAAGTAACTACATATGTAAAAGGCAGTGTATGTGAGAGTTGGAGTATATAAAGGAGTATATGTGAGAGTCAGTGATTGTGAGAGTGGCTGTATGGATGAGTGTGTACTTATATCAGTGATAATATAAGAAAGTAAGTATGCATTTGCATCTGTATGAATAAGTGAGGTGGTGTGTGTATAACTGTATAGGTGAGTAAATTGAAGTGTGATTGATTCTTTGCATGACTGACTAGGTGGTTTGAGGAACTCCATTGATGGCGGTGTGTGAATGTCTGTATAGGTGTATGAGTGCATATGATAGTGTTGTATTGATGAGTGACTGCATGTATGAGTGATTGTATGTGTGAATGAGTGGATGTGTGTATAGACTTCAGAATCAGTGAGTGTGAATGTAGTAACTGGTATTGGTGTGTCGATGGTTTAAAAAATGGTAGTCTGTATTTTACAGTGGGTGTAGGTTATAATAAAGTATGAGGAGGTGCATCAGATTTTCACTTGGATGATGTAATCAGTGATGTCATTTGAGAAGTCATCAGTGATGTGATCAGTGATGTCACTGACCATGTCATGAATGATGTAGTATGTGATGTCATCAGCAGTGCGTTGCGGCGCGAGTGTTGTAGTTAGCTGAACTACTTATAACAGCGGAATTTCTCTGGTTTTGTATGAGTGAAATGTCCGACTATCTATAACCAAGAAACGTCAAAGGGCCTTGACTCTACTTGGTAAGGCTGAGTCACTATAATAACAGAACAGAACAAACGCCAATACTGAGTGCTACTCATAAAATTATTTAAGAGTTAGACCCAAGAAACTAAACATATAGGTCCACACTCATGAAAGTGCCATTACTCATTTTATTTGGCAAGAAGCTATTTAAATTGCTTATTCAACACATTCTACATATATATATACAACATTTATATATTACAACAAGACAAACTTCGTAATGATCAACAAAATCACAAAGACACCCACATACATGCAATGCAAACCTTCACGCATTCCTTCAAGCATACTCAACCCCAAATTGCACACACCACAAAACCTAAATATTCAGTCTGACTTCCCAGCTTCTTAATATGTCCAGCCTTACCCTGTGTCTATAATCAGTGACTCCTATATACTTAAATTTTTTTTTAATGTAACAGATCTGTGGGCCAGAACCACAGGTTCATTCTGATCATGTGATCATAAGAAAAACCATAGAGTTACGCCCATCTATGTTTGCCGTGCTGTGGAGGAACAGCAGATCCGGAAAAATAATAAAAAATATTTCTAACCTCTCTACACAACTAATTTAGTATTAAAGACACTAATGAGCATACCCACCTCTCACATATTCAAGAAAGAATCACCTCAGCATATTAACGCAAATAGAACTAAATAGCTTACAACACAAATCTCATTAGCATGAGACACTCCTGATTTTTATGAACAACGCACTCAACTAAGTGAAATGAAAGTATCATTATTATTAACCCTATTTCAGTTTTTTGATAGTAACATTAATGTAGCTCAGAGAGTTAATGTGCCTGCTACAAAGAAGATATACTTTACAAAATATTGAGACTTTATTTTGGCTGCACAAAACAAACTGTACACCCACACACACTCATACACCCATATAAACATTCAGACTCTCACTCAGAGATTCATAAATTCACTCAAAACGGAACCAACTACTAACACCTCTTTGGAAATAGAATATGAAAAAGCCTTAGAATTCCCTGAAAAAAACGAAGGTTACAGGTATGTTATGGTCGGGCAATGAATTTAAAAACACCTTAGAGGGGGCGTGGCTAGCGGCCGAACATGGCGAAAGCGTAGAGGACTAGCTCCGATCACGAAGCGGCCTCTCTAACTATCCGAATATCCATCCGTTGCTGAATTGAGCCTCAGGCGGGGGCGCCGAAGGCCCGGAGCCGGGCGGTGCAGGCGGCGAGCAACCGGGCGGAAATTAGGTGCCGGCTGGCTGAGTTACAGCCGATGATCAGCGAGCCCAGACCGCAGGCCTGAGACCGGGGAAGCCAGTTGCCAGCGCACCCGGCCGGAAGTGTGCGCGGCCCGGCGGTACCAGACCGGAAGTGGCCGGGACTGGAAGGGGACCCCACGGAAGGCTCAGCGACCTTCCTTGCCTACACTGGCTCCACCGGTGAAGCGCCCACGCTATTCTGCGCTGCTGGTGGGGTGGAAGACCTGTCGAGGACCAAGGCACTGTGAGGAGGGAGCTGAGGAGATACGGTGAGGAGCCATCCGTGCCCGCCGCCGAAGCGGGCAAGATCCGCGGGGGTTGCGGAGTGCCTGGGAGCTCCCCCCGCTCATTTCCACCGCCCACGCACATTGGCCGTGAAACAACACCAGGCGCTAAGCCTGCGACGCGAATCTGCGCAGCTCCAGTACTGGGGGACGCGAACGGTGGACCCGTGGCTGCCTACCACCTTACATAGCATGGGCCCGTGGTATCGCCCAGGGACACACTAGACACGAGGCGCTCCCAGTGACACCCCGGAGCCATAATGGGGCCCCGCACTGTGGCACAGCTGTGATCCTACAGAACGTAAGCGAGGTGAGGCTACCGGAGGGGGCGGAACGCCTGGCGGGGCAAGCGTACTGTGGCTGACTCTCCACCATCTTTGGGGCCGTGATATCCTTTTACGTCCGACTGTCTGCCCTAGCTGTGCTGCAGGTGGGGCCGGGCCCGTGGCTGACCTCCTCTCTCCTGATCCGTCCCACCAACTGAACTGCTGCGCTCTACAGTGGACATCATGGCGGGAAAAGGCGCCAAGGGCGGCACGACCCAGACACGTATCGAGAGATACACCAGTGATAAAACGGCCTCCCCTCCAACGGAAGGACGGCATGTATCTACGAGAACGGCGGACATTGCGGGGTCGAAGAAGGCAACCCTGGATGACGTTATGCGAGCTCTCACGCAAGTCCAGACGACGGTGGGTTCGATCTCGACAGAAGTCACCCTCATCCGAGCAGACCTCCACAAAATGGCCGAAAAAGTGGGATCACTGGAGATTGTCACGAAATCGCTGGTGGAGGATGTCTCGGAGCTCCAGACGGCGATGGAGGCAGTCGTGGCTGAGAATAAAGTGCTGAAGGACAAGCTGGACGACCAGGAAGGACGCTCCAGGCGGAACAACATCCGCATTCTTGGGGTTCCAGAGTCAGAGGGTACTAGAGCGACTGACCTCTTCGTGGAAGACCTCATCAAATCGCAGCTCCAACCGAAGGGATTGTCAACGTTCTTTTCGGTCGAGAGGGCGCATAGAGTACCTGGCGGTCAGCCTAAACCGGGAGCGTCCCCTAGACCAATCTTGGCGAGACTATTTAACTTCGAGATAGGGATGCCGTCCTACAGGCTGCGCGAGTGTCCCCACCCGTGAAGATCCAGAACTCCACCGTGGCATTTTTCCCGGACTATACAGCAGAGGTGGCCAGGAGGAGGAAAACGTTCATGGACGTAAAAAAGGAGCTTAGGAGGAGGGAGATTCAATACTCCATGATCTTTCCGGCTAAACTGCGGGTGGTAGCGGAAAACAGAACTTGGTTCTTTGACAGTCCGGAGATTGCCCGGGACTGGCTGGACGGATGGAGGCCAGCCTCACAACCCCGCCGTCAGGGGCGAAGTCAAAAGGGCCGACTTCTGGTGGATCGGGGCGAGACTCAAGGTGAGGGCTTGGAAGCCGGAAGTGGTTCGCTGCTGAGAGAAAATGCTGACGCTGATCTGGAGGTCGATATTGAGTGACCCGGCAGGTACGAGACTGTTCTGACATTATGGCTGCTGCCTGTGCTGCCGTGAGCACTGGCCTGAGGGCCCCTGCAGAGGGTATGAGGGGTCGCTGACTTTGGAGTACTCCTCACCCCCGATGAGCAAGTAACTTTGTACTTTTACTTGGGTGGGTTCAAGCACTCTGCTGAG
This sequence comes from Lissotriton helveticus, assembly GCF_964261635.1. Classification (NCBI taxonomy): domain Eukaryota; kingdom Metazoa; phylum Chordata; class Amphibia; order Caudata; family Salamandridae; genus Lissotriton; species Lissotriton helveticus. The sequence goes on from NC_136063.1 coordinate 2,058,356,408, forward strand.
TTGGGGTGGCGGGCAGTTTTGAGTCCGTGTGGCAGGGAAGCAGGGAGGGGGGGAGTTTTGGGTAGGGGAGGGTTGTTGTGGATTCATGGTTTGTATGTTTCGACTCTGCTGATCACATTGGTATCCACATTTATCGCTTTGGGCCAGACTACGCACACCGAATGGCCTGGTGTTGACTCAAAGACACCAGGCCGGCCACTGCTTGCACAGGGGGGACGCCCTGGGACTAGGTACTCATCAGACACGACACTACCTAGCCCTACAGGTCCTGGGTCTATATATACAGATTTACAATGGCAGGAATGTCCCAACCGAGTAACGTGATAGTTGCTCCTGGAGTGGGGCCTGTGCCTCCGCTACAGATTATGTCCTGGAATGTGAGAGGTCTGGGGGATAAGGTAAAGAGAGGGTTGGTTCTTCAAAATATTAGGCGGTTCCACTGTGACCTGATCCTTCTTCAAGAGACACACTTAGTGGGTGCAGCTAGTAAGGCTCTGAACAGGCGGGGTTACCGCATGATCACACACTCGGACTTCACTACGGGGTCCCGTGGGGCTGGCATCTTACTGAAGAAAGCGTCTAGATTTATTTTACAGGATACCAAGATTGATAGTTATGGGCGCTTCGCAGCAGCTTGTGGGCAGTGGGAGGGAGTCTCCCTTAATGTGGTGTCTGTATATATCCCCCCGGCATTACATGCGGCTGCACTTCCGGACCTGGGAAAGTTCCTTCTGGACCTCCCGGAAGGAGACCTAGTGGTGGGAGGAGATTTTAACGCGTTGGCCCATGCTACGAAAGATAGGTTCCTGACCCGGACGCAGACACCTGGCCAGTCCAGATTTAGTGAATTTGTTGAGGCACAAGGGTTGGTAGACATACACACCTGCACCCCGACGATCACCAGTACTCGTATTATTCTGCTACACACGACTGCCTATCCCGCATTGATTACTTCCTCACACTAGGGGGTGGTCGACTCACGGTGGAGGATGTATGTATTAGACCTCGAGGTATTTCTGATCACTCCCCCTTGACTATGTCCCTGTCCTGCGCAGAGATCACTCGTAAAAGAACCTACCCCATTTACCCCGGGTATCTCAAGATACCTCAAGTCCGTAGGGACTTGAAGAAAACAACCAAGCTATACTTCGCGGAAAACTTAGGCACAGTATCCTCCCCTACGACTTTGTGGGAAGCATATAAAACGGTGTTCAGGGGCCAGGCGATTGCGGCGATAACGCGACATAAACGTGAGCAGAAAGCTGAACTGCTGGCTCTGGAACTGCAAATGGAGCAAGCTAATGCGGCCCATATGGCGTTCCCGACGGAAGACACACGCCTCGCACTCCACCTCCGCCAACAGTTACATAACGATCTCCTCAGAAAGCGAACAGTAGAAAACATTGAAACGACTGCGCAAAGAGTCTACGATGTGGGGGACAAAGCCAACAAACTACTGGCTTGGCTAGATAAGAAGAACGAGGGCGGCAGACACATTTTACAATTAAAGGATCCGATGGGGACGCCCCATACGCATCCCTCCGAGATTATCGAGATCCTGGCTGACCACTATCAAACGGTCTATACCCCGCTGGAGGTGGTCACAGCGGAAGCAGCGGCAGCAACGCTGCAAACTATACCTGTCGCAACTTTGCCTCCGGAAGCGGTGGCTGAATTGGAGGCGGATCTGACGGAGGAAGAGCTCCGAGCGGCCATTGGTGCATTACGTACGGGCAAGGCGCTCGGCCCTAACGGGATTCCAGTAGAGTGGTACAAGTCAGTCTCTGACACCCTGAGCTCGCCACTACTGGCCATGTTCGCGGAGTGCAGAGACACGGGGGTTCTGCCCCTGGATCAACGGGTAGCAACCATAGTGACTGTCCCGAAACCGGGTAAATCACCCACGGACTGTACGTCATATCGCCCGATTTCACTGCTTAATGCTGAAGCTAAAATTCTGGCGAAACTCATTGCGAACAGACTGACCCCGCACCTGCAATGTCTGGTCCACCCGGATCAATCGGGCTTCATGCCACACAGGAGCACGGCACTAAACCTCCGACGTGTACATGGGGTGCTGGCGCGAGCCCACATACTGCTGGAACCGGCGGCCATTCTGTCACTAGACGCCAGAATGGCTTTTGATATGGTGGAATGGCAATACCTATTCGCGGTCCTGGCTCGTATGGGCTTTGGTCCCAAGTTTGTTTCGTGGGTCAAACTACTATACACGGATCCGGTGGCACATGTTGCGGTCAATGGCCACATCTCTCGAGCAATCCCCTTGGCTAGAGGGACGCGTCAGGGATGTCCGCTTTCCCCCTTGCTGTTCGCCCTCGTGCTGGAACCACTGGCTACTGTCATTAGGGCCACTCCCCTGCTGAAAGGTCTAACGTGGGGGGACGCCTGGGAGGACAGGATATCCTTGTATGCCGACGACATGCTAATTTACCTGTCTCACCCGGAAACGGGCATCCCGAATTTGCTGGCAATCTGCGACGCGCATGGATTGCACTCCGGATACACGATTAACTGGACGAAGTCAGTCGTTTACGTACTGAAAGGTCCGGCGCCACTCCTTCCCAACAACTGCCCGCTGGTTATAGCTGATACCTCCTTTAAATACTTGGGCGTCCGGGTCACTAGTGACACGAATACGTTCTATGATTTAAACTTGGCGCCTCCTCTTACCCGTCTGCGGGCGGATGTGCGACACTGGAAAACCTTGCCCCTAACGCTGCTGGGACGCGCGGCGCTGTTCAAAATGATTATTTACAACAAGGGGTGGTGATGGACAGAGTCTCTGAATTAAGCAGAGTACTCTCACCCAGTCAAGAGATCAGGGCTAGATCCAACACCGTTTTTTAGCTCATTGCACCATCCCAGTTTCAGAACCTGGCTGTATGCAAATTAGTCTGTCCCTGGCCCAGTGCATCATGGGAACAGGGCAGACCAGACTACAAAAGCCAATTCTTACACTGGGAAGGAAACAAGCTTCCGGGGACCGGTTTCTGCCATTTCAGGCGTCTTCGGCCCGGCTTGCTTGAATCCTGATGGTGCAATGAGCAAGGGACTCACATCTGAGTATACCCTTCCACGCTTAGGGTGGACAAAATTATTTACAACAAGGGGTGGTGATGGACAGAGTCTCTGAATTAAGCAGAGTACTCTCACCCAGTCAAGAGATCAGGGCTAGATCCAACACCGTTTTTTAGCTCATTGCACCATCCCAGTTTCAGAACCTGGCTGTATGCAAATTAGTCTGTCCCTGGCCCAGTGCATCATGGGAACAGGGCAGACCAGACTACAAAAGCCAATTCTTACACTGGGAAGGAAACAAGCTTCCGGGGACCGGTTTCTGCCATTTCAGGCGTCTTCGGCCCGGCTTGCTTGAATCCTGATGGTGCAATGAGCAAGGGACTCACATCTGAGTATACCCTTCCACGCTTAGGGTGGACAAAATTATTTACAACAAGGGATGGCTTTACCGCGCTTCCTGTATGTGCTAGAAAACACCCCGATCCTGGTTCCGCCATCCTATTTCCGTAAAGTGACGGCGCTGATTACCGAGTTACTCTGGGGAGAACGTCCACCCAGAATTGCGCACGCGAAGCTTAACCGTGGATGGTACGACGGAGGGATAGCCTTACCTAATATTGAGCTCTACTACTGGGCATCACAACTCAAAGTCATTAATCACTGGTTGCACATCCCACAGACTGACCCGGCATACTTCTCAGATAGAACACAATTGGGGACACACAGTTTGCTGGCCCCGCTTTATACTCCTACCCTCGCGAAGAAACTACTCGGTCCAACCAGACACACGGTCACTATATGGCACAGGGCGCTGGCACGGCTTAAGTGGAAGGGAATCATAACCAAACTTACTCCACTGTGGGACACTAAACAATTGGGCTGTCTTAGGTCAAGTAAAGGCTTTACTCAGTGGGACACTATCGGTATATCGACAGTGGGTGACCTATGGACTTCTACGGGAATGGTCCCTTTTCCACACCTGCAACAACAATATGCATTAGGCCCCAATGAGACTTACAGATATATACAGATACGACATGCACTCATGGCGGTCATTGAGCCAGGCACTAAAGTCCCGGAATCCTCACCTCTGGAGGACCGACTTCTCACGGAATTCATGCAAACACGCGCCACCTCACTCACGTACCGTAAGTTATTGAATAATTTGCCTGATCCCTTGCAGAAGTTGAAGGAACGGTGGGAATCTGAGCTAGGGTCCATGGATGAGACAGAATGGAATGCCGCTCTGGCATCGCCGCGGGAGGCGGGTGTGTCGGCCCGGTTTAGACTGATACAGCTCAAAATACTACACAGGGTATATTACACCAGGACCTCGCTACACAAAATGCATAGGGCGGAAACCCCGTATTGTCTTAGAGAGTGTGGGGAGGAAGGAACATTACTACACACACTTTGGGAAGGTCCTATTATCTCGAATTACTGGCGGCAAATCATGCGCACTATTTCTCAGACCCTTGACACTTCCGTGCCGCCAGACCCACGTCTGTGCCTTCTGAATGTGTGGGAGGGGGTTGACCTGCCACACCGGAGACAGTCACTATTGGGACTATGGTGGCCAAACGCGACATTGCGCAGAGGTGGGGGGTAGCGGAAATGCCTATGCTGGCATTGTGGTGTAGAACGATGGACAAACTGATGATTGTTGAACGTGCAGTTTACAGAATGAGAGCTAACCCGCGCAAGTGGAATGCAATCTGGGTGGCATGGAATAAGTATAGGGGGGACCTATGCGAGCCGCTTTCGGAGGATGAGGGCGACAGCTCAGACGAGGATGATGACCTGGAAGACTAGATTAGAGGGAGAGGGTGTACAGACTGGGAGAGTTAGGGATTGAGTGCCAGGGATACCAGTTGAGCGGGCGTGGGGAAGGAGAGGGGTGGTAGCATAGGAACCTGGTCCTAATCAAGTGACATTGGGGATACATGGGAGGATTCGTTATAACTGTCCTTATTGGCGTGAGTCTAAAGTTTGGGTTGTTTGTTATAAAAAGCAAAAACAGTAGGACGTCTTACCAACTATTGATGTAACATGATTGCATTATGTATTGTGTCAAACACTCGCTGCCGGACCGGAAGGTTGTCGGCTAAATAGCTGTGTCACGAGGTTAAACCTTGGCTGATCGAGAATTACTTCCTTCCACTGTGGTGCACAATTACTGTACATTTGACAAATGCTAATAAAGTCTTACCAAAAAAAAAAAAAAAAACACCTTAGAAAATCATTGGAAAAAACCAAACAGCTGTAATTTCCAAAATATCTTCTTTCTTAAGTTGTAGTAATTGTTCATTAAATATGGTGCATTCTTAATGTGTTGACATTAAACAAACTTTAAAATTCTATGCTTTAATGAAATTGTACATTAGTTCTGCTGGTGAAATATTACATGGGAATAAAATGTTGATAAGGTGACTATACTAAGCACATCTTCCCTCTTTTGTCAGTACTCCCACCATAATGTCATCCAGTACATATTTTGTACTAATTCTTTGTATTGAAAGTGTAACCAAATATTTGCAATCCCAATACTTCCCAGTACATTTTTTGTTTCATTATGCAAAAGTATTTTGAAAATAGGCTGTCCTTTAACAGGGGTAAGTTGCAGTAGGTCACCAAACACAATGCTTCCCGCTTTGAGGTAATCATTGTTTATGTGCAGGAAGGTATCCCTTCCTGCACATAACCAATTACAAATGGCAATTTCAAACTTCTATGTGGGCTGCATTGTGCGCACACAAATAAGTTCCAAATCTTCATTTTTTAATGATTATTTACATGCAGGAAGGGACACGTTCCTGCACATAAACTTTCATTCATGGTGTTTTGCTGTTTCTATCTGTGCTGCACAATGCAGCGCACGTAGAAACAGCAAAAACGAGGAGAAGTTTCCTTGTTTCACCATGTTAAGACCAGGTTTTCCCTGGTCTTAATTTTGGCACTGCACTATGCTCAGGAAACCAGGACCATGGTATATTGTGTACTAAAAACCCACCTCAGTGCCTAGAACCCAAATCCGACTAGCATTAGTGTCTCATTCATTGTCCGTACTACAGCAAAGCTAGCAATGATTTGAAAACCTAGAACATGCAACTTAGTTAACTCTCAGGAATAGTGGGAACCAAGAACACTCTTTCACTCTAACACTCATACTAGTCCACAACTTGAGTAATCAGAGACACAATATAGTTTAAATGTTTATTTTAACTAACGTGCTCTGAGATGCAGTACTCTCGCCAATACTAACAAAAAGATGCATAAGAATAATACAATCAGCATTGTTAAAATTGCATAAAGCACAAAAGGAGAAATCAAATTAAAACGACAGTGGAAACAGGACTACAGCGCCTTTACCACCCTCCCCGTGCTGGGAGCTAGTTTTAAGTAATGCTATAAGAGGACCTATAGGTTTTGACAGGGGACCCCATACCTCCAAGATCAGATGCAGTGAATCACATCCCAGGACAAAAACAGTTCTTCGTAGTTGGAAGGGTTGTCTCCAAGTGCTTCCACATGCATGCAATGCCACACCAAAAGCACCCAAGTTTTAGTTTGGGCAGCTGCGCCTTCTGTCTATTTACGTGGGACTGATCAACGTAAATTAACAGCATACGTTGTTATTCAACCTTGACACACTGTGCAGACAGAAAGCACAGTGTACGCCTAGATATGTGAAAATCAGACAGTTGTCATGCGAAGAAACACAAGCAGTGTATTTACGAGAACAGAGCCATGTAGTTTTGTGTGCAAAAGGGGCAAAATGGTGCCCAAGCATATATAATTCACTTATGCCAATATAGGAATGTCTTCAGTTAACCCCTTATCCTCACTACACACTCATTGTCCATCCTTTTCACACTAAGTATAGCATGAAAGAGTACCTTATTTCCAGGGCTGCATTAAGCCATGCTAAGTGGCTTAACTCCACCTTATCAATAAAGCGAAGCCCCTATCACCAAAGGAACTTAAACTAAAAGTGCCATTCCTGTGGTGATAGGGGCTTGTAAATATGCCCCACAGTATGCAAGTAAATCTTATTCAGCTCTCCATTGCTTGAACAGCTGCAAAAGTGGCAAGTAGAAAAACCTTCTGCTGAGTTTAGCAACTAAGCTTTCTGTGGTTCATTAGATTTCTTTTATTGCATCGCACCAAACAAATGTCACATCCAAGTACAACATATCTTCCTTCTTCTAGGTTTTTAGTTACATTATTTCTATACTGAACTACTTCATAGAGACCCATGTTTTAAAGATGGGTATTCCTTCTTGGGTAGTATGTATTAAACATGTTAGTTTTCTGAATGTATGTATTCTCTGGATCAATTTCTTCAAGGTACTATATTTCTGAAAAAGACTTTAAAACTATATTTTGACTATTTGCAAGGCCAAAGCTTTCCCACACAATTTCTCTTAACTTGGAGAACAAGCTGGTCCTGCTCAATCTCTCTAAGCATTCATAGGATCCGATCTTTCCGTTGTAAAGCATTTTCAGGGTGTGGCCTAAGCATCTATGACATCAGACATGCATTTCGGAGATACAGGGCCCCACAGAGTTCCGAGTCCTTAAAATCCTGATTCCTGCCTGGAAGTGGCCCTATCCGTGGAAGCACCAACATAGTGTTCCTGAACAATTGAAAAGACTGAATCCTGTTTTATGTGTGTAGTGATGACAAGCACACAATAAACACAAAGGACCTTTTTAGACCGACTCTATTTCCGACATTGGTCATTTTTTTTTGTAAATCCTTTTTTTAAAACATATATAGAATCCACAGAGCCATCATGGATCTCCAACCAAAAAGCACACACTCAATGCAAAACAGCGCATCTAAAATGTTGTAAAAGAGGGTCCTGAAAGGATCATTGACTGCATCTGTTAATCTGTTACTGAAAGTGTGAGTGCCTAAATGGGTCTGTTACTGGGTATGTAAATATTAGTATGAATATATTAGTGGGTGTGAGAGTGTGTGCAAGAGTATATGAGTGGTTGTGAAAGAGTGTATATGAGTGTAATTGTAAAAGGGTCTCTGAGTGGGTCTGTGAGTGGGTGTATAAGTCTTTGATTAGGAGTGTGAGTGTGTGGATCAGTCTGTGAGTATGTCTGCGAGTGAGTGCATGAGTTTTTGAGCGGGTTTGTGAGTGGGTGCTTAAGTGTTGGAGTGGGTCTGTCAGTGGGTGCATGAGTATGTGAGCGGGGCTTTTAATGGGGGTGCATACATGCCTTAGGGATCTGTGAGTTGGAGCATGAGTCTCTGAGCGGGTCTATGAAAAATTGTTTGAGTTTCTGAGTAAGTCTATGAGTGGGTGTGTCAGTGTCTGAGTTGGTCTGTGAGTGAGTGCGTGAATGTCTGTGTAGGTCTGTGAGTAGGGGTGTGAGTGTCTGAGTCATCAGTGATGTCATCAGTGATGTCACTGACCATGTCATGAATGATGTAATATGTGACATCATCAGAAGTGCATTGCGGGTGCGCAGTTATAATTAGCAGAACTAACTATAACAGAGGAATTTCTATGTACGAGTGAAATGTCCAGCTAACTATAACACCCTTGAAACATATGTTTTTTTCTGTGAATTTCTAGGGTTTTTTAAATTCTAATTTCTAACTATAACGTCTCTGACACCTCTGGTTTTTTCAGCGAATTTCAAAGCTTTTTTAAATGCTAATTTCTAACTATAATGTCTCTGAAACCTCTGGGTTTTTCAGTGAATTTAAATGGTTTTTTAAATACTATTTTATAAGTGTAATAGTACTTATACCTATTTTTTGTACTGGTTTTCTACAATTTCTTTAACTGTTTATTTATAAATGTTTTCTTCATTAAATAACATTATATATTTTTCTGAAAATTGCAAATAAAATGTTTTAACAAAATTCAAACTGAAATATATTTTATTTTTTTGTAGTTTATTTTTTTATTTTAATATATTTATATTATTTTCTTTTTTTCCAATTTTTTTTCGGAGTCGCGCATCCAATGCGTACACATCACGGTGGGTGCACAGATTCTAGCTGCCATTTTACAAAAGTTGTGAAGGATCTGCGTACGGTGTTCGACTGCCACGTGTTTTTCAGTTACATCATATACATTCAATATTACTTGCGACAAGTCTACGACTCCTGCTCCCGTGCATTCGCGACACTTGCGCATTACGGTACGCGACGCTTGCTCAGTGGCAGGTCCCGCGTGACATCATATACGTGCTGAGACTCGCTGGGTGCGCGACTCCCGCAAAAAATGATATGTATGTTTCTTTAACCCCTCCCATGCTCATGACGAGCTGAGCTCGTCATGAGCCCCGGCGCTCCGGAGCTCATGACGTGCTCAGCTCGTCATGGCCCGTTGAACGCTCAGGTGCTGGGAGAATCCCCCTTCTGTACTGAATGTTCCACGGGAGCCAATGCACCTGCAACAAGCTCAGCTCGTCATGAGCACAGGAGCGCCATGCCCCATGACGAGCTAAGCCCCCCAGCACAGCAGGTAAATAATCTCTGCAGCAAAGGGGTTAATATACATATTAGGGCAAGAGATTATCTAACATATTAATAAAAATAATATATTTGTACTTATAATACACCTATATTATTTTTATATATATTTTAGCAAAGTCGCTTCGGGAGCATGCTTCATGAGCGCACAGTGCGCGGATCCCTTGTGACTAAAAAAAAAGATTTTATTGGTTCATAACATTTCCCTCTGTAAATATTGAACAAACCCAGCCATTTTAATCATTCTTGTTGGAGCATCTTTAGAGAGGCATCTCTTTTCCTACAAGAACCCTTTTTGTTTGTTTTTTGGTGTTTTTCAAAAAATATTAAAAAAATGGCATCTGGACAGCAGCAGGAAATATCTTCTGAAGAAGAACTCTTGCAGTAGGAAACATGATCATTACGCCAGAATTTGCCTTTCTCGAGCAACAATGCGTGAAGTGTAAGAAACTTATATGCTTCGGTGAGCAGTCGGTGGATGCAGTTTGTGCTGCGCAACGCAATAATGGTGGTTAATTTTTTTTGCTGTTTTTGGAATAAGGAATTCCAATTGTTTCTTGTTTTATTTGTTCTTTTTTGGTTCATTTTTTGAAAAAACACAAAAAAAATACAAAATTGTTCCCCCAAAACATTATAAAAAAATACAAATGAAAAAAGTTCTTATCAGAACTACCTTATCTGGTTAAAGAAAGAACTATAAGTGCAAGGTAATGTGTGAACGTTTGGTTGAGTATATGTATACAGCATAATTGGCTGAAAGAATGCATTAGTAGTGTATGGTGAATTGATAGGGGAATATTTATGAGGAAGTACTGCAGCGTGACACTGCAAGCTCTTTAGCTGTACTGCACTGTGGCACTTCCAAAGCACAGGGATATGTCATATGTACATGAATATGTTGAAACTCTGTGCTTCCCTCTGCACTGCTGCACAAACTGCAGCCATGCGGTGACACAGGCACCCTTGCATTATGATGCAAGGATGTATGTGTTGAGCGGAGATTGTTTTTGTGCAGGAAGGGACACCTTCCTGCACAAAAACAATCAGTAAAGGCATTTTCCTCTTTCAATGTAAGCTGTGGAATGCAGCATGCATTAAAAGAGTAAAAAATGAGAAGAAATGAAGCAATTTCTCCTCGTTGCGATGGGTGATTGAAGAATTGCATGAGACTGACAGGAGGTATCCTACGCTGCATGGGTACAACTTCAGTATTTAATGGAGTGGACCAATAGTATGTATCTGCTCAGAGATTTGTAGGTATTATGCACAGAATATTTTATGTGCACGTGTATTGGTGCCTAGGTCATTTTTATAGAAATATCACTAGTAACTGGAATGATGACAGTGCTGCAAACAGAGTGAACACTTAAGTTATAAGTGCTTAAGTATTGGTGGAGTAATAAGATAAGTAGATAGTGCTGGATGGGTGATTGGAGGAATGCATGGGACAGACAGGAGGATTCCTACACTGCATAGGTACTAACTGGGTATTTAGAAGAGCATGTCAATAGTTTGTAGCTGGTTAGAGGTGTGCATGAATAGTGTAAAAAATATTGTACCTGCACTTGTGTTAGTGACTACGCCATTCCTTACTTATACAACTAATAACTGGAGTAATTTCAGTGTTGCAAAGAAAGTGCGTGCTGAACTTATAAGTGCTTTGGTATTGGTGGAGTTATAGGATACGTAGATAGTGCTGGATGGGTGAATGGAGAAGTGCATGGGATAGACAGAAGGATTCCTAGACTGCACAGAATATTGTAGCTGTACTAGTATTGGTGTGTCTATGGTTTCGAAAATTGTAGTCTGTATTTTAAGGTGCATCAGATGATCACATGGATGATGTCATCAGTAATGTCATTTGAGATGTCATCAGTGATGTCATCAGTGATGTCACTGACCATGTCATGAGTGATGTAATATGTGACATCATCAGCAGTGCATTGCGGGGGCGCGAGTTATAGTTAACACAACTAACTATAACGGTCAAATTTCTCTTGTTTTGTACGAGTGAAATGTCCAACTAACTATGACGGCCATGAAACCTGTGGTTTTTTCAGTGAATTTCTGAGGTTTTCTAAATGCTAATTTCTAACTATAATGTCCCTGAAACTTGTGGTTTTTTCAGTGAATTATAGATATATATATATATGTATTTAATCTCCTCTCACTCTTGCAAGGAAGGAATCAGCACTCAGGATGTAGTTTGGAAGTATTTAATCTGCAAAGGACATGATCCACACGTTTCGGCTCGTCCAAACCTTGATAACAATACAAGACGTCATTGTAGCATCCTTATTTAAATGTACAAATGCCTAATGTTGCCAACATTACCAAAGGAGTACATATTACTTTACTCCAAAAATCTGGCAGCCATATTGGCCAGGTCACGATGTGAAAATTCAGGAATTGATACAATAAAGAAAAGAAAACAAGTGTTAATATGCACACAATGTCATTTCAGCATACCTTGCCCCGTGACCGCCATACCTGTATGTTCGTCAACGTGACTTATTCATAATAAACATACCTGGGATTGCAAACATCAACATAAACAATTGACTACACATTACTTTAAAGTGAAAGGCTATCGGCCATATTAATCTGGGCACGTTGTGTATTATACTGGTTCTTACACGAAAGAAAAGAAAAAAAAGGGATGTTAATATACACACACTATCCCTAATTAAAGTTCTAGCGATTATAGTTTCATTCCATTCACAGCTCATTTAAGATGTCATGAGTGATGTCATGAGTGATGTAACTGACCATGTCATGAATGATATACTGTCTGAGGTCATTAGCGGTATATTGCGGGGGTGTAAGTTATAGTTAGCTCAGGGAACTATAACTGCTGAATTTCACTGGTTGTGTATGAGTGAAATCTGACTCTAACTATACAGTCCCTGTAATCTTTGTTTTTTTCAGCGAATTTCTAGGTTTCTTTAACATTAAGTAAGATGCATATCACAATGGATGGTGGGGGGCTGGAAGCAGGGCCTGGCATTGTGCTGCCCCCACTCAAGTTTGCTTCTCCTGCCTTCCCTCCTTCTAGCCATCCATTGTCAAAGTCCATGCCCCTGCTCCCTTATTGCAGCTCTGTGTGGCCTTTGTTCTGCCACTGGCCTTCCCGCCTTCAGTGAACAGTTAGCTTGCTGCCCCATCCACCTCCTCCCTATCCTCTATTGTCTGAATCCATGGACTAGCCTCCTCCCTCCTACCATGCATGGTCTGATGTGCTGCCACTGCCCTCCATTTAGCATGAAATACCAGTCCACTCCTCCTGCCCTCCATTGTCCAATTCTATGCCCCATCCTTGACCTCCTGCTTAGCCTCTGTGCTTAGCTTGCTGCCCCTATTCTCCTTCCCCCTGCCCTCTGATGTCTGTGTACATGCCCCTGCTCCATCCTTTTTGCCTACCATGTTCCATGGACCTGCTACTCCTATCTACTCTGAGTGTTCTGTTGAGCTGCCACTCCCCTTCCAAATGCCCAGCATTGTCAGATGAATGTAACCTGTCCCTGCCACCTCCACCCTGCCTGTCCAGATTCCATGCCCCTATCCCCTTCCTCATACCCTCCATGGTCTATTTTACTGCCACACCCTTCTGCCCTCCCTGGTCTGTTTTGCTGCAACTGCTTCTACTCCCTGCCCCATGTGGTCTGTTGTGAGGCCCCTTCCACTGATCTCTCTTGTCTGTGCCCAGGTCCTGACCATCCCTGCTGTCCTTCACGGTCCTTTGTGCATATCCCTGCACCATCCTTCTTGCCCATCATAACAATTGTGCTGCCGCTAACCCTTCTGTTTGCCATGCATGGTCTTCTGTGCTGCCACGCCCCCTCCTACCTTCCCTGTGTTGTCAGCTAGCTGCCCCTGGACCCCCTCCCACCTTCCCTACATGGTCTGTGTGTATGTCATTATAGTCTCACTGTTGCGCTCCATGGTGTGTCTTGCTTCTAGTGCCCATCCTGCCTGATCTCTATGGTCATCTTGCTGCTCTTGCCCTGCCCTCTTGCCCCCAGCTCTCTGTTTCCTTGTGCAGACCCCTATTCCCTCCCTCCTGGCTTGTCTGTTCCATTGTAATGCCCCTGATCCGTCCCTCCTGGCCTTTATGGTCCGTTATGCTGCAGCTTTCTCTCCTGTCTGTCCATTATGGTCAGCTAGCTACCATTGCCTCTTTCCCCTCTGTTCTCTGTTTAAGCATGGGCGGATCTAGCGGATCTCGCGTATGCGAAATTGCGGATTTACGGATTCGCAATCCGCGAAGATACGCGAACTCTAGCGGATTTGCGGATTTTCCCATTTTTTGTGTTGGCGCGCGTTCGCGATGATTTTGGGACAATTTCGCAATTGCTTACTTTTCGGCACGCAACGGCCGCGACTATGTTGTTTCTACGTCTGGTTTATCATCACAGGTTCACAGCACCCTCTGCTTCACCACTGCCACCCTCTGGGACACCCTCACTGCCACCCATTAGGTTTGTTTATCACTGTAGTTTATGGGGGGTGAAAAAAGCAAGCACACCTCCCCTACTTCAACTGCCATGAATTAATTGGGGGTTGATTAATGTGTCAGTTATTTAGAAAGTTCCAGTCTGGCTGGTACCTGCTTCCTTCCTTATCTGTAATTTGCTTTCTGTTGCAGTGAAATTTTTTTTCACAGGACCTTTATGGTCTACTTGTAGCTATTCTATGAGCCTGCTGTTTGGGTCATAGCAGGGTCATAGAATAGTTGCAAACTCTGGAGGGGCCCCTCAGGAAGCACTACAGTGAATGTTACAAATGTTAAGTTTGAACTTTTGCACCTGCTCATTGCTTTCAGTTTAACAAAAAACGTTTTTTCTGCAATTTCGCGCGTTTTTTGGGGCGCGAATCCGTGCGAGATCGATTTCGGGAGCCGCGAATGCTTGCGAATACACTTTTTTTTTTTTGCGACGTGTATGTTCGCAGGCTTTTGCGCGTGTTCGCGAGGCGCTTGTAGCTATACGTTTGCCAAGTTACCCTAGCGGTCGTACACGGGCGCGGCCATCTTGTTTGCATGACGTAATTCCGTTTCCGGCCGCTATGTGTAATCTCGCAAACTGTGCTGCTCGCTAGTACAATTTCGGGCGTGCTCGCGAGGAAAATCTCGCGCGAATTTACCCACGCGGATGTGAACGGGCGCGGCCATCTTGTTTCTCATTCATTGCTATGGTTCTGGGCATGCTTTCTGTATCCTCTCTGAATCTCTGCCATCCTTTGCTTGTTTGAAGTTTATTTTATCTATTTTACTTATTATCTATCCCTCTATTTTTCTAGCTGTATATTTTTGTGTTTTCTGCTACTTTTAGTTACTTTTAAACTACTTTTTAAACTCTTTTCTTTTCTTCTTCACTATTCTATTTCTTCTTTATCATTTAAGTTTATTTCTGCCCAGACCATGGTAAAGGGAGCCGGGAAGCACCCTGAGAAGGGGAAGGGTCCCGCACCCCGTGCCCGGCTCCCGTGCGGGCGTTTGAGGGGGGAGCAAGTGGTGCCGCGGGAGATCTTCAGCGCGGAGGAAGTGGCGGCACTCATCTTCCACGTCCAGCGCCGCCTCCCCAAGACGATCCTGGGAGGCGGCAAGATCGCGACTGGCTATGGCATCCGGGAGCGCCGGAAGCGGTGGGAGAAGGTGTGCCGGGCCATGTTTCAGCTCTCTGGGGTCCGGCGCACATATAACCAGGCCACCCACCGCTGGACCGATGTCATGGACCGGGAACGGGACTTGCTGGACGCGCTCGGCGTAGAGGTCCCCGGGCTTGGTGAGTAGTAGTAGCTATTCATCACTACTCTGTTTTATCCGGCTCTGTTATTTGCAAATCTTTGTTCTTTACCAAGAGCAATAATGCTGCCGATTACATTGTAGGTAAATTATATTTCAAAATCTTCTATGCATTTCAGGTGCACTGCTCTCCTTCTCAGTAGCCTTGCTTGCTACTATGCTTATTTGTTTTGTACATTGTGTTAATTTCATTGGCCTGAGAAATTATGTATGAGTGTAGTGTAAAGATAAGAACTGCGTAATGCTAGACACTAAGGGTCATATTTTCAATTAACGGCGCATCCCTGCAAAGTAGCAGGGATGCGGCAGTAATTGTGTGCCATGCCACCACCACCCATTGGCCCAAAACGTCACAGAAGCCTTACGCATCTGTGCCATAAAGGCGGCGCATTGCTGGAGTTGCGTGCCAACGATGGCGCAGCTCCAGCAATGCTCTGGGGTACCCTATCTCCCCAATGCTGCATCAAGCCGTACGTCGGCTTCAAGCGCGCAGGGTTTGACTCTTGCATCATTGTCTTAAAAGTGACTGATTGACATCTTGTAGATTTCCCTCAGCCACTTTTAGGCTTCGTCCCTGCGCACGTACGCCCTCCCTTGCGCCGGAACGCCCCCTGATGGCGCAGGGCTTTACAACGTGATGCATCGCCCATAATTTCTTTTTTTTTAATATATACGCCGCACCAACACCATGGCGAGTCTTTTGTTCTGCCGCAGCGTCACAAAAGTCACGCAACAATGGAGGAAAATGAGCCGCAAGGGACTTCTAAATCAGCCCCAACAGACTGAAGTCCACTCCTTCCTTTAGACACATGGCTATAAGAAGAAATAGTGGTGGTGGTGGGTGGATTGATAGTTTGAGTATTCACTGATCTGCAAGCAGGATGGACTTTGTCTGTCACTTCGCATGCTGCGGACTGCTGCCTGCAGTGCCAGGCCTAGGCAAACCTCTTTAGTAGTCTGTTTATTGAGTTACATAGGAACTTTCTAAGTCAACGTTCCGCAAATCAGGCAATACGAATAACGTAGTATACCACATGAGATAGATCCCGTGGAATAGTTGTCTATCTATTTGCTATTTCTCCAAAAAATGTTGTTATTGTTCTTTTGAAATGGTTGATTTGGTTGACAAATCTCATCCATGTTTTGTGGTCTTTCTTTCTTTCATGTTGTACATCAGCTCCCCCCAAGGGCAAGAGGACACAGGAGGAGGAGGGTGCTCAGGATGCAGGCCAGGATCGGGCAGGCGAGGGCTCCTTTGCTGGCCCCAGTAAGTTTTAATTGTAATAAAGAGTACCTATTTTTTCCTAGCGTTCCTCATTCGATTTTTTCTAAATCGTCTTTGATCTTCTTGTACACTGGATATAAATTCTTATCCTGGCTCTAATATAACTCCCTGTGGTATTACTAGATTATTCTTATTAGTCTGTCTGTGTAGCTAACTAAGATTGGACATTTGGCAATTCCATTGGACTCCCATTCTATTCAGCAATAGCTCTATGCACTGTCTCCTTACTGACTAGATAGTGTGGCAGAGTCATTCAGCTCTGTAGTCACCGATTATTGATCCCCAATGATCTCTAGATTATCGTACGCAGGACAAGAGAGTACGGAGTCACAGCACAGTCAAGAAGTGTCAGAGGCACTCATGCTTGCAAAAATTCCAAAACCTTTAGCTCATCCACTCTAGTCTGGAGGACCAAAAACCACAGAGTCTATTTAAGTTTAAAAGCTTTATTAAAAGTAAACACATTTATTAAAATCTACTTTGTCATAAAACTATTTAACTGAAAACGGAAAAGTGGTTAGTGCTGACGATTAATTGGACACATTTCTTGTGGTCGAGCCGAGCTCTCACCTGGTTTGAACTTGATCCTGGTCGTGTTCTTAGGAGTCAAGCTTCTGTCTGTTAGGAGAAAAAGTGGTGCGTGTTAAAAATAAAAAGCAAGCATTCATTAGTTGTGCATAAAAGTGCAGCAAGACAACAGCCTTCCCTGGAAAAAGGGACATTTTTACTTTGGAGTAGACAGTCACAAATTATTACATTGTATTCAGTTTTTTTAACATTTCTCCTAGACCAAATATTATATAGTAGTGAGTGGTGTATTCTAACATTCTTAAATGTACTTTGTAGGTGTAACATCTGGTGACGGGGCCAGCGCGGAGGTGGCTGTGTTGGGCGAGGACTCGGAGGACTCTGGGGAGGAGGCGGTGCAAGAGCCGGCGGACGGTCCTGTGGGGGTTCAAATGGGGGTGGCGGAAACAGGTAAGCTATATATTCCTTACTTATTGAGATTGAAGACTGCATAGTGTGCTTTCTGCACGGGTGTATTACAAATCAACCAGGTAGTAGCCTCCTCGAAATGTACTTCGACTTAGCTGTGAAGTTTTTGGTGAGAAGAATCCCAATAAGTTCTTAGACGAACGTGATGGATGGGATGAACGAAAAGCGAAAGAAGGGTGTAAGTAAGTGGGACACGAAATTGTATGATGGCTGGCAAAGAAGAACGATATGTGTTTGCTTGGCCCCCGAGGTGGCTTGGAAGGAAAGAATATGGTATGGTGCATGGCTGGGTCAATGATGAAGCAAGGATGGGTGGAAGGACAGCAGCCTGGGTGGGTGAAACAGAAACTGTACGTGTGCGTATACTTTGACTGAATGGATGCCTGGAGCATGGTATTCTCTGACTCTTAGATAGCACATGTGTATCTAGAGAGAGTAGATGGTTGCCAGATGTACTAAGTGTTACCTTGAAGAGCATGTACCACCGCACCCGCACGTCCGTTCCAGTGCAGGGAAGGAAAGGAAAAGGAATTGTAAATGTGTCCAATACTACCATGAATAGTAGCAGTACTTTGTATTGCGTCTGCAATCACAGCATATATCTGGTTATTACGGTGGACACTCCGTACCTCTCTTAATAACTTTAGTTTGCTTGTAGTACGTCATTCATGTGTGGGTGTATCACTGTTCACTCAATATTAAGCAAAGCACCTAAAGTCATCCCATATGTCATCAAATACGTCCCATGTGAAGTGATAGATAATCAAATTAGTTAGCTTCTTCATTGTCCTTTTCTAGTACTCATTTGCACTGTAGGGTGAAAGGTAAATTAATTAAGCAGTAGCCCTTGTAACAGAGTATTCTCAGTGCCACCCGTAATAGAAAAGTAATAGCTTCACCACCTGCATGTACTGGACCGGTACAGTAACGCAAGTCTGTCTCACTCATCATGGTGTGCAACTTTCTTTCTCGGGTGCAAGTTCACTGTGCTGTCCATGTCATTCTGCCGGCTTGCCTAAGATAACGTACCAATTTTCCTAAACAAGAGAGAAGAAGAAGAATAAGACTGGTGTACTGTCATAGTCGACTGTAATGGAAGTCCATAGTGGTCGTAGAATTTGTTCATTAAAGTACCACTAATGTTAGAGCAAGGATGCAGGAGTGGGAGGTTACATAGATACTGTCCTCAATAGTTATGTACTGTGCTTTCAATTTGCTACTTGTACTGTGACCCAACTTTCGGCTCAATCACTTTGTGTTATTAATGCTAAGGAGCATTGGTTATAGACTATGTCTTTCTTTCTTCATATAGTTGCTCCTTCCAAATCAACAACACGGAGGGAGCAGGCTAGAATGGCCCGGCAACGGAGGCTGGAGGCCACTGTCGCCGAATATCGGCGGCTGGTGGCCCTGGAGGAGGAGGAGGACACGCAGTCGAGCGGTGCAACAACAACATCCTCGGCTGGGACCGCTGCATCCTCCTCCAGGTCCCGCAGTGCTCCAGCGGGACCGAGCCGGGCTAACAAAGCCAACCGCCACCGCCAAGCAACAGAAAAACCAGCTGCCCCCCACAGGAGCTGCAAGGAACGCCAACGCCACCTACGAGTCCGAATGTCCAACCTGGAGCAGGAGGTCCAGAAGTATAAGAACTTGGTGAAGGGCCTCCGCTCCGAGCTTGCCACCCTCCGCAAGGAGTATGATGCCCATGCGGCAAAATGCACCAGCACCAGCACCCTCCAGTAGTGGAGTGTCCCTTGCCCTTTTTTTATAGACTTTTGGGGGGTGGGATTTGGGAGTTGGGATCGTTTTGGGACGTTTCAAAGATAATCATTGGGGTTAGGGTGGGTCTTGAGGGAGATTATTTTGTTAGGGCTACATAAATATACATTTTTAAACTTTATCTGACCATACCTGTTTTTTACTGCTTTTCAGTCTGGTGGGTGGGGGACGGGGGTGTAACAGTAACTTTGTTTTCCTGAACAGTCGTAGGACTTTAGTAGTACAACCGTCAATCTCTTGTCTACTCCGAAATAATACTCCATTATACTACCTCCCACCAAATGCTTATCTTACCTGTAATTAGTGTTAGAAATTAGGGCTAGGCCCAGGGCTGGCTCCACGTGAAATGGGGATTAACGTTGTCAATCCTGGGCGGGTGACATTTCCTCATTGCGGTGGTACTAGTGGTGTGACACAGTGGCAGTTGCATGCCTATGGAAAAAAAAGAAAACGAAACCTTGTTTGTCCTTACTGTAGCATTACAACGGTTACGGTACGATCGAGAATATAGCAGGTGACAGTACACTAGAACAGTGCCATAATGTAGCCTAACAAATGGTAAAGTATTTGCTTGCAAGTATAACTAGTACTTGCGTTGAATTTATTTGACATTGGCTACTACTACTAGAAGATATAGTACTGAAGCTGAGTAAGTCTAGAAGATATCCTCGTATTCCTTCACCAGCCTGTTGCTATGACCTTATCCTCCCCAGCAAGTGTGTGGAATTATTGATGTCATTTTAGTCAGACATCAAGCAAAACAACACAGCCCGGGGGAAGAGGGTTAGGGTTTGTAAAATGGATGGGAATGGGGGTTTCTTTTTGGGTAGGTTTTGTTGAGAGAAGAAAAAAAAAGCAGAGCATGGACAAACAATAATTGAAGATAAAGACAATCTTTGGTTACAAACTAAAGCTAAGCACATGCAGTCACACTCATAGAATAAAACAATGGATACTGTATCTGTATTGCGTATGTTGTTGGAGTTGTCCTGTTGAATTTGGTAAGTAAGTTGCATGCAGCAAACAATTCCTCTTATTGGCGGCACTCCTCCATTCCAGCTGATGCTTCGTCCATCAATGTTGGTGACCACTGACAGAAGACACCCTGTCCACTGCCTGCCTGGCGGATGTTGACTGAAACCCGGCCTGTAATTATTGAACGGAAAACAGGAAGTGCTATTACAATACCACTGATAAATAAATAAAAGGTATGTACGCTGTGTGGTTCAAAAAGTGACACTTTGATTTCCTTAATAGACAGTACAATATTTTTGAAATTGCGTGCTCTGTCTGAGTCACCTTTTTAAGGATAAATAAGTATGGCCAAAATATTATAGCGGATCTTTCCCCTCAAGGTAGGTGTACTGTAAACTGTGTTTTAGAACAAAATTTGACCTTCCCAGCAATGCTCCCACCAAGACCTTTACTAAAGCCAGTCGCAAAAATGTAGAAGAACCCCAATCAGATCTCCAAAAACTATGCCTAGCAGAAAAATGGTTACAAAACGTACTTTGAAAGTAACAGTAGGCCCAAATACAGACCGTGCATTGTATTCAAACCACTTGCAAGCAAGCAAAAGTATCCATAGCCAGCATCGCTCCAACAGTGCTCTACAACACCAGAACTGCGTTGCAATAGAACCCCCCGAAACACATGCAATCCTGCTGCTAGGGCTAACCCTAACGAACCCTAACTTACAAAAAGTGCCAAAACTGGTGTTTCCTTATGGATTTTGTCCAAAACACTTCTATCCGGTATTAGACCTTCCCAGGAATGCCCCAGGCAAGACCCGCCAACCCACCCGGAAAAAAACACCCGACAACACCCCCAAACAGCGAAAAAGCTAAATCTCAATATCTCTCGGCCTTCGGTCCAAACGCGGCGCTGTGCAGCTAGGTCATCATCATCAATCATCATAACTCCTGTTTTCCACCACGGATTTCCTGAAAAGCAAATGCAATCAAGATTAGATTGTCGCAGCAGTGCTTCGACAGAGACCCCGGCCGCAACCCACCCACGAACAGCAGGAAGCCCCCCAAAACGCTACATTGAGCAAGATGACAGAAGAAATAGCAAAAAAAGGCTGTTCCTTAAGGATTTTGTCCAAAACACTTCTATCCGGTATTAGACCTTCCCAGGAATGCCCCAGGCAAGACCCGCCAACCCACCCGGAAAAAACCACCCGACAACACCCCCAAACAGCGAAAAAGCTAAATCTCATACTTACAATATCTCTCGGCCTTCGGTCCAATTGCGGCGCTGTGCAGCTAGGTCATCATCATCAATCATCATAACTCCTGTTTTCCACCACGGATTTCCTGAAAAGCAAATGCAATCAAGATTAGATTGTCGCAGCAGTGCTTCGACAGAGACCCCGGCCGCAACCCACCCACGAACAGTAGGAAGCCCCCCAAAACGCTACATTGAGCAAGATGACAGAAGAAATAGCAAAAAAAAGGCTGTTCCTTAAGGATTTTGTCCAAAACACTTCTATCCGGTATTAGACCTTCCCAGGAATGCCCCAGGCAAGACCCGCCAACCCACCCGGAAAAAACCACCCGACAACACCCCCAAACAGCGAAAAAGCTAAATCTCATACTTACAATATCTCTCGGCCTTCGGTCCAATCGCGGCGCTGTGCAGCTAGGTCATCATCATCAATCATCATAACTCCTGTTTTCCACCACGGATTTCCTGAAAAGCAAATGCAATCAAGATTAGATTGTCGCAGCAGTGCTTCGACAGAGACCCCGGCCGCAACCCACCCACGAACAGCAGGAAGCCCCCCAAAACGCTACATTGAGCAAGATGACAGAAGAAATAGCAAAAAAAAGGCTGTTCCTTAAGGATTTTGTCCAAAACACTTCTATCCGGTATTAGACCTTCCCAGGAATGCCCCAGGCAAGACCCGCCAACCCACCCGGAAAAACCACCCGACAACACCCCCAAACAGCGAAAAAGCGAAATCTCATACTTACAATATCTCTCGGCCTTCGGTCCAATCGCGGCGCTGTGCAGCTAGGTCATCATCATCAATCATCATAACTCCTGTTTTCCACCACGGATTTCCTGAAAAGCAAATGCAATCAAGATTAGACTGTCGCAGCAGTGCTCCCAGACACCAAAAATCACCCACAAACACCCGGAACCCCGCCAAAGAGCACCCCAAAGGCAAGCAAGTCAGCAAAAACGGCAAGAAATTTCCACCTCATATTTGGTCCAAAACACTTTTGTCCATTATTAGAGCTTCACAGCAATGGGCCCAAATCCGTCAACTCACCCGCAAAGAAGTACAACACCCCCACAAGTGCTGAGTCTTTCTTCATTGGGCGTAATCCAGCACTCTGCTTTGAGGGAAATCGCAGTCTGGAGGAGGAGGATAGAGGAGCATGTTCTTCAGAACTTGTGAACCTGAGGAATGTAGACTGCGGCACCTTCAAATCAATAAGCAAACAAGTGAAGACAGTTCTGCTGATGGTCTTGTTTTTGGGATTAGGTGATTAAAGTTTGAATTAAATTAACTGTGCAAACCAAAGAAAGAGAGACAAACAGGAATAAAAGTGAATTTTCTTGATTCATTGTCTCATTTTCAGGGCTCGGTGTCAGGGAATAAGAAGAAGATTTCGTCATCATACTCTGCGAATTCAGGCAGGATGAGGTCAGTGCCACCGAACAGAGAACAAATCCCCTCATCTACGTTGCCGTCCTCCTCGTCTTCATGCGGCGTGCTTTCTCGTACTTTGTAATCTGGTGGTATGAGGTGCTGATTCATCTTGATCATTGTCAGCCGCTCCACATTTTTGGGCGAGAGGCGGCTCCGTTTGGGAGTTACAATGCCACCAGCAGCACTGAAAACACGTTCAGAAGACACACTTGCGAGTGGGCAAGACAAATAGTTTATAGCCAGGTTGGAGAGCTGTGGCCACAATTGTTTTTTGCCATGCCAATACTGCAATGGCTCATCATTAAGAAAGACCTCTGTTGAGTCATTCATATAGTCCTGCACCATCGACTCAAGGTCATCAACGGTTCCTCCACTTTGCTTACTTTTTGCTGTGCCTTTGACATTTTTTCGAGAACCATACCCAAGCAAACTTAGCCAATCCTCTACAACAGCCACTGATACTGTTGTGTGTGGTGCAGATGATCCAGTTGCCTTTAACGGCTGAAAGGTCACTTGTGCCCCAGCCACAGGTGCAGAAGTGGATTCTTGTGACTGGGGATGGCCTGCTGATGCTGATGCTGATGTACTGTCTTCTCCTTCAATAACCTGCCGTTCTTTTCCAAACCTCTTGGCTGACAAGGCTAACCAATTTTTGTACTTTTGAACATCTGCATCAGCAAAAGGAAAGAATGCTTCGCCTGCCAGTGCCTTTTTGTAGCGTGGATCCAGAATAGTAGCACAAATGTAATGCTGTTCTGACTTGATGTTTTTAAGACGTTCATCACCACGTAGGCGCTCTAATAATTTCTCAGACAAAATAAAATGGTCTTATTTTTTTTCATCTTTTTCAAACTCAGAAGACACCGCCATCAGTTGGTGCTCCAGCATGCACAACAATGGGATAGCTTTTCCCAAATTACAGTCCTCCTGGCTGACTGCACGCGTGAAGAACTCAAAAGGACGAAGCATGTCTGTCAGGCTTTTAACTATGTCCCATTGCGCCGCACCCAACCGCATGTCCTCCTTCTGAGATGTACCCTCTGTGAAGAAATAGTGATCGAGTACCGTATACTGCTCATACAGACGCTCAAGCATGTAGAAGGTTGAGTTCCAACGTGTTGCCACCTCCTGGATGAGTGCTTTCACTGGCATTTGACGTTCAAGTAGCAGTCTCCTCAGATGCTTCCGGGCCTTAAAAGAATGGCTGAAATGGTTGCACATTTTGCGGCAGGTGGCCATTACCTCGAACGCTGGACTGTGTTTATCACTCAAGAATTTTTGAACTACCAGGTTGATACAGTGCGCCAAACACGGCACTCTAAAATAGTCACCCTGAAACATGGCCTTAACTACATTGGCGCCATTATCCGTGGAAACATAACCAATCATGCGTTTTTGGGGGGATAGCATTTTCAAGACCTTTTTGTTAAACTCTTCCAAAAGGTTTTCTGCTGTGTGACTTTTCTCCAAGCCAAACATGGCTAGTGTTGCATGTTTCCGAGCAGCTTTAAAAACTTGGTCCGGGTCAACACCTGCGTTTAGCTTTGCTTTAACACCTGAAAAAGAGACCCAGTGTGCAGTGATGCACATGTAATCAGCGCCTGCGCCACTGGTCCACTTGTCTGTTGTCAGATGTATTGTGTGAACAGCACTCTTCTGCAAAGCTGCCCCAATCGCCTCCAGCACATCTTCATGTAGTGCTGGAACCGCAACTCTGGCAAAATAGAACCGGCTAGGAACCTTCCATTTAGGGCAGAGCGTTGCCACTAATTCTAGAAAACCTACCGCTTCTACAAAAGAAAAAGGGAGAAGGTCCAAAGCTAGCATTTTAGCCAGCTTAGTGTTATACAGACGCGTCAGTGGGTGGTTGCGTTCATATGGCACGTCTGAAGTAAGCATTGTTCTAATGTTGCCCTGGACCAAGCATTTACGGGCTGATAATGACTTCGTTGACCCAATTTTGCTCGCTGGTGAACTTTTGTGCGTTGGTGTCTCAGTCGCTCCAACACTCTTAGTGTGCCTCACATTGGGTGTGCTGCTGACAGGGGTACTGGGTGTAAGGGAAGTGTTTGACACGTCTTCTTCCTCCTCGTCATCATCAGATGAAACATCAACGTTTCCTTGAATTCGGCCTTTCTTGATTGCATCTAGGTGCGCAAACCATTTGACAGTGTGCTGTCTCCTAAGATGACCTCTCTGGCCTCCGGTACCATAGTTGGTACCTGGCTTACCACGACTAACTGCTTGCTTACAAATGGTACAAATGGCAAACTTTGGATTTTTTGGACAAACAGTAAAGAAGTCCCAAACTGGGGACTTGAAGTGTCTGTGGGACATGGAGGAGGCGGCGCCGGCGATACTGGTGGTGGTGGTCATGAAGCTAATGCCAGATGAAGTGGAGGATCTGGATTGCCCAACTTTTGTACGTTTTGCACTTTCACCGCCACTAATTAAGGTCGAGGTTGACGGAGGTCTCTTCTTGCCAGAAAGAAATATGGAAGCGGGACGAGTTGGTGTACTACTTAACTCCAATGATTGTGGTGTTTCCACTGCCTCCTCATCGACAACATCATCATCATCATCACGCTCAGCAGCTCTTCGGGCTAGGGTCAAAATGTCTGTTTGCTGCATGCCCGCTGGGGCTGCAGTGACCTTTATGATGACTGGGTCGTCGTTGGCAGAGTCTTCATCAGCAGCAGTATCCGCCACTTCTTGTTGAGCCTCATCACACTCCATAACTCTGAGACTTTGGACGAGCTTCCTTTTACGCTTAACTACCTTTGTCGGATCATGGTGTGCCTCACTCTCAGACGGCTGTGGTGCTGGTTCCCAAGTTTGATCCGTATCATCAGAAGGAGGTGTGCTTGAAGAAGATGTAGACACCACCCTTGATCTCTTCCTTGCTAGGGGTGTGGAAGACAATGAAGGATCATCAGGAGGAGTGGCTTCCTCAAATGATACCTCGCCTTGATTGTCGATTTCCTGATGTGCCCCTACTTTGGGAGGAACAACTATTGTGGCCACTTGTGACCCTCCATGCACCTCTGCTTGCGCATCTCCTTGCGCTGCCTCTCCTTCCACATGTACTTGGGCTTGTACTTGCACATGTGATTGTTGTTGCGGCTGTGGTTGTTCAACACTCGTCAGATGAGCTACAACAACCTGTGTTGATTGAGGGACATTGCTGCTGCTTTCTTGCGATGAGCCAACATCACTGGTCGATGGTGATTGAAGAACTATACTGGCTGCCTCTGCAGCACTCAAGGGCTTGGACTTAAGTTGGAGTGGTGGTGGTGGTGGCACTGAGCCCAATGGAGCGGGGGTGCTGCTGCCAGCTTGGTCCCCAGCAGATCCCGCTGCTGCTGCAGGCATACTTTTTTTTTTACTCCCAAAAAAAGGGGCGGGCGGCACACCAGTGTTGTTGGTAACTTGCTTCTTCATCTCCTTACTGGCACCTTTCTTGCTAGAGGAGCTACGGGTTACTTTTTTTGGGGCCATCTTCTTCAGAGCAGGTCAGCAGGCAGCAGTTGCACGAGTTGCAGAGGGTTCTGTGTCCAGACGTGACGTCGCGTGACGTTATGCTGCACACACACACCGCTGCAGGACTTCTTCCTGGCACTGGTGGTTCTCTTGAGTCTTCTTGTGCACCTAAAAGCAATGGAAGACAGAGGAACATCAGTTCAGTTATACACCCCAAAAAATGGACAAAACACAGAAAAATGAGCACAATCCCATGCCATCCATGATGTTTACATTGAAGACACCCCACA
Source organism: Lissotriton helveticus (assembly GCF_964261635.1). Taxonomy (NCBI): domain Eukaryota; kingdom Metazoa; phylum Chordata; class Amphibia; order Caudata; family Salamandridae; genus Lissotriton; species Lissotriton helveticus. The sequence goes on from NC_136063.1 coordinate 2,058,383,246, forward strand.
GAAAGACTAGGGACATGCAAGTATGCAACACTCACTACCCCTGGGCATAATGGATGAAAAGTAGGCAAAATAAGTGCATGCCTCAGACACTGGCTCTCTTCAAAATGGCCCCTTACACCCCAAGCACATGTTGCCTGTACCAGCCAGCACTCAAGATGGCCACCACCACCACCCACATGGCCAGTCCACATCAACAGTACACCCCCAAAAAACAGAAAAACAGCCAGAAATCACCACAATCCAATGCCATCCATGATGTTTACATTAAAGAGAGTGAGACCAGACCACACCACAGGCACACTCAGTCCATGCACCACCACCCCTGGGCAAAAGGCCACACCAGCAGCCCCCAAAAAACGACAAAAAACAATAAAATAAGCAAAATCCCAGCCCATCCATGGCCTCAATTATGTTTACATTCAAGAAGACACCCCTCAGAAACACTAGGCCCATGCAACACTCACTACCCCTGGGCATAATGGATGAAAAGTAGGCAAAATAAGTGCAGGCCTCAGACACTGCCTCTCCTCAAAATGGCCCCTTACACCCCAAGCACATGTTGCCTGTACCAGCCAGCACTCAAGATGGCCACCACCACCACCCACATGGCCAGTCCACATCAACAGTACACCCCCAAAAAACAGAAAAACAGCCAGAAATCACCACAATCCAATGCCATCCATGATGTTTACATTAAAGAGAGTGAGACCAGACCACACCACAGGCACACTCAGTCCATGCACCACCACCCCTGGGCAAAAGGCCACACCAGCAGCCCCCAAAAAACAACAAAAAACAATAAAATAAGCACAATCCCAGCCCATCCATGGCCTCAATTATGTTTACATTCAAGAAGACACCCCTCAGAAACACTAGGCCCATGCAACACTCACTACCCCTGGGCATAATGGATGAAAAGTAGGCAAAATAAGTGCAGGCCTCAGACACTGCCTCTCCTCAAAATGGCCCCTTACACCCCTAGCACATGTTGCCTGTACCAGCCAGCACTCAAGATGGCCACCACCACCACCCACATGGCCAGTCCACATCAACAGTACACCCCCAAAAAACAGAAAAACAGCCAGAAATCACCACAATCCAATGCCATCCATGATGTTTACATTAAAGAGAGTGAGACCAGACCACACCACAGGCACACTCAGTCCATGCACCACCACCCCTGGGCAAAAGGCCACACCAGCAGCCCCCAAAAAACGACAAAAAACAATAAAATAAGCACAATCCCAGCCCATTCATGGCCTCAATTATGTTTACATTCAAGAAGACACCCCTCAGAAACACTAGGCCCATGCAACACTCACTACCCCTGGGCATAATGGATGAAAAGTAGGCAAAATAAGTGCAGGCCTCAGACACTGCCTCTCCTCAAAATGGCCCCTTACACCCCAAGCACATGTTGCCTGTACCAGCCAGCACTCAAGATGGCCACCACCACCACCCACATGGCCAGTCCACATCAACAGTACACCCCCAAAAAACAGAAAAACAGACAGAAATCACCACAATCCAATGCCATCCATGATGTTTACATTAAAGAGAGTGAGACCACACCACAGGCACACTCAGTCCATGCACCACCACCCCTGGGCAAAAGGCCACACCAGCAGCCCCCAAAAAACGACAAAAAACAATAAAATAAGCACAATCCCAGCCCATCCATGGCCTCAATTATGTTTAAATTCAAGAAGACACCCCACAGAAAGACTAGGCCCATGCAACACTCACCACCCCTGGGCAAAGGGCCCCACCAGCAGGCCCAAAAAAACGACAAAAATCAGCACAATCCCAGCCCATCCATGGCCTCAATGGTGTTTAAATTCAACAAAACAGTTGTATCATGCACCCCTAACCAACCCTGGTCCTACTGGATACTTTGGCTACCCACAATCTAATTTATTTAATGTTCTGAACAAGTTCCAAAATTGTACTTGCAGCAACTGTAATGCCCCAAACAAACTTACTTGTGAAAGTTGATTTCTAATCCAAAAGTGATCCAAAGGCCTCAAATCCAAATATCCAGCAGCACCCACAAAAAGTAATCCTTCCAGCTCCAGATCCAAATGAAAGTGACCAGGAGATGGACAAAGCACTGGGAGGAGCCTGCTGGACAGGAACAGGAAGTTGGAGACTGTGGGGCACTTCCTTCCTCCCCCCCCCCCAAAAATGGACTCCTTGCAAAAAAAAGGCCATGCAAATGTCAATCTGAGGAGTGATTCTGATAAAAATCATAATTTTCTGAAGGTTTATCCTGTTTGCTGGTGATTTTCTTGTGCAGAATTGCAAAAGCTCTATTTCGCGAGTGCGAGATTGTTCCTTTCCGCCGCAACTACGTGTTCGCAATTGCGAACTCTCGCGAGGTGTGCTGTGCAAGGTGGCAAGCCGCGATTACGTATTCGCGGGCGCCAAACTCCCGCGGGATCACGCAGCAAGATCCAAAATGGCGCGTCACTCGCAAAGAAAAACAACTCGGCAAACGCTAAATGACGGAAAGTGAACGCCGTGCACCACGCCGCGCGCCGCAACCAAGCAAAAAATCCGCCGCGAGCGGATTCACGGATTTTCGACAAATTCGCGAGAGTTCGCGGATTGCGAATTTGCCGAAAATCCGAAAAATCCGCGATCGAAGCGGATTTTACGCCCATGCTTATCTCTGTTGTCCATGTGCATGATCCTGTCCCCTCCCTATTGCTTTCTATGGATTGTCGTGCTGCACTCCCGTCCCCCATGCCATGTGTGGATTATTGTGCAGCTGCAAACCCGGATGCCTGCTCTGTAGGGTCAGTTTGGTGCACCTCCATGTTCCTCCTGTCCTTTGTTATTCGAGTCCATGTCCCTACCCCAATTCCTCCTGCCTTCCATGATCCAATGTACCATACCTGCTAACATTGATAACTTGGTAAGCGGGAGATTTTGAAAAGAACTGGAGTATTGATTTTCCCCTTTGACTTACATTGAAAAAGAGAAGAATGTACACAGGAGACAGATCAAATAAAGCCCATTTGAGCTTAAAAACATTGGACATTTCCTGGCTGAATCGGGTCTGCTGGCATGTATGGTTGTACTACCACTGCCTCTTCCTTCTGCCCACAATGGTCTATTATATTGCCACAGCCTCTCTTGCCTGTCCTGTATTGTTTGTTTGTTGCCCATGCCCCCCTTTTCACTGCCCTCCATAGTCTGTTGTGCTGCCACTGCCCTTCCTGACTGCCCAGTGTGATCAAATTGACGGCTCTGCACCCTCCTACCTGCCTTCAATTTTCAGAGTCCTTGCCTCTGGCCTCTGTCTCTCAACAGTATCCTAATGAACAACTAGATTGCTAGCATTCTATAATTATTACAAAAGTGTGGAACACCTGACGTCATCTTGATGTAATCAAAACTGTAATACCAAGAGCATTTCCTTTAGAAATTACATATATGAGAGGGTCTTGTTTGCATCAGAATTATGGTGAGTGCTCTAAAAAACTAAAATGAGGACATATTTTCTACATTTTCAAATAGCGACAAGACACTTTTAAATTATTTGTTATCTTTATTTTTTTTAATCCAGTTGACCACTCGATTAAATATTGCACTTAGGAGAGAGGATGTGGTGTTACTTCCAGAGCTGCAGACTTTGCAACTGGGGAACCAGGTTGGAGTTTCTGCTTCAGCTTGACATTCTGTGGTTCTGGTCAAATCACTTAATCTCCCCATGTCTAAAACCAAAATGAATTTGTTCTTGTGTGATATACCCAATGCTCATGTAAAGCACTTCAATACCTTACAAGTCTTCACTATATAAAACAGCAAAATCACAAAAAATAAAAAGTGTTTTGCACACTTCTGTCATTGGGCTACATGTGGGCTATATCTGGGTGATATTTGTGCTACATTTGGGCTCTTGGGTCTCTTGTGGCCATCTTAGGAGATTTCTTTGTTATGAAGTTTCCTAATTTCCTCATTTACTGCAGTCTCCTCAGTAGGAAATGCTTTCAGTTTTTTACTTTGATCGCATCAAGAAGGTATTCAGATATGTTACACATTTGTCATAAATTCTGAATTTTAGCACTCCAGTTGCTCATTAGATCACTGTTGTAAAGCTACTGGTATTACAAGTGCATGTTTCAGTCTGCATGTCAGAATCTTTCAATGAAATAGAAGAGTATTTGAGAAGTCACTCAAAATGTGCCCTATTTTTTCTTTTTTCAGCACTAATAATTTCCATGGCAAAATGAATCCCCTCATTGTGTTCCTTTTAAATTAAATGTTTTAAGTGTTACCAGTTTATTCCAATCAAGATGGCTTCAGGTGTGCCATACTTTTGTCATAAGTAAGACAGTAAGCGCTCTAGTTGTTCTTAAGAATGCTCTGGGACCTTCTGTCATTGAGCTATACGTGGGCTACATCTGGATGATATTTGTGCAAGATTTTGGCTCTTTTGTCTCTGGTGGGCATCTTGGGAGACATATTTGTTATGCAGTTTCCTAATTTCCTCATTTACTGCAGTCTCCCCAGTAGGAAATACTTTCAGTTTTTTACTTTAGTTCCATCAAGAAGGCATTCAGATGTGTCACACATTTGCCATGACTTCTGAATGTTAGCACTCTAGTTGCTAATTAGATCACTGTAGTAAAGCTACTGCTCACCAGGGAAGTGTGCTACTGGTATTGAAAGTGCATGTTTCAGTCTGCATGTCAGAATTTTTTAATGAAATAGAAGAGGATTCGGAGAAGTCAAAATGTGCCCTAATTTTTCTTTCTACAGCACTAATCATAATTTCTATGGCAAAATGATCCCCTCATTGTATTCCTTCTCAAATTAAATGTTTTAAGTGTTACCACTTTATTCCAATCAAGATGGCTTCAGGTGTGCCATACTTTTGTCATAATTAAGACTGTTAGCGCTCTAGTTGTTCTTTAGAACACTCTGAGACATTCTGTCATTGTGCTATGCTTGGGCTACATCTGGGTGATATTTGTGCTACATTTGGGCTCTGTTGCCTCTGGTGGCCCTCTTGGGAGACATATTTGTTATGAAGTTTCCTAATTTCCTCATTTACCTCTGTCTCCTCAGTAGGAAATACTTTAAGTTTTTTACTTTGATTCCATCAAGAAGACATTCAGATGTGTCACACATTTGCCATAAATTCAGAATGTTAGCACTCTAGTTGCTTATTAGATCACTGTAGTAAAGCTACTGCTCACCAGGGAAGTCTGCTGCTGGTATTGAAAGTGCATGTTTCAGTCTGCATGTCAGAAGTTTTTAATGAAATAGAAGAGGATTTGTGAAGACATTGAAAATGTGCCCTCATTTTTCTTTCTGCAGCACTAATCATACTTTCTATGGCAAAATGAACCCCCTTATTTTGTTCCCTTTTACATTAAATGTTTTTAGAGTTACTACTTTATTCCAATCAAGATAGCTTCAGGTGTGCAATACGTTTGTCATAAATAGGACTGTTAGCGCTCTAGTTGTTCTTTAGAACACTCTGTGAAGCTGCAGTAGAACACAAAGGAATCAACTGACAGCCTCTGCCCTTGTTGGATGTACATGGTTTACTGAGAATGTCAGACTTATCCTCACATGACTGAGAAAGATAATGTGCATTTACAGAAAACTTTGCTCTCAGTTTAGCTTATAGTTCACCTTCCAAACCTTTGTGGGAAAAGCATGAAAAAATAGTTTTCTCTCAAACATGATTCATGATATTCCAGCAGACTGCATTTTCACATGGGAAAACGACCTTAGAACACACCACAATTCCTAAAAAGAGTATGGTATCCTCAACAAATTATTTATAATGTAACTAAAGTCTTAAAACCTATTAACTGCACTGCTTTTTAATAAGGTGCTATCATGAATATTAGTCCCAAGATGGCTGCCAACACTTCTTGGATAAAGTGCGTGATGTTGTGCTGTCATTTCTGGAATCAGGAACACCGTGGTGTTCAGGATTCCAGAGAGGACAGTTAAGACCCAGGCTCATCATACGGACGTATTTCCACCAGTCTGTGAAATAAAAGTAATTTTACTTTGTTACGCATGTGGAGTACACTCGTTATTTCACTGGCGACGATCGGAGTGAAGAACTGTGGAACCTGGAGTCCTGCTAACTGCAGATCAAGTTGCTGTTGTGTAAAGAAGACTATCTGGATGTCGGGTAATGTTCCGGAATGTGGATTGCGATACCCGGTAACATCCCGGTAACATCCAGTGAAAATCGCGTCCATCAGAGACACTCGTACTGTTATCATGGTGCGCATGCTCCAGCTGTAACGCATGACGTAAGAACGTCAAGGCGTGCTGTGGCCATACTTTGTGAATGAAAAACAAACTGTTCTCAATGTGTGCAGGCCTCAGCTGAAACACATGACATAAGAACGTTTATGCGTGCTGTGGCCATACTTTGGGAAAGAAGAAACGACGTGTCAGCCATTTTAGATCTGGCACACTTTGTAAAAAGGACACGCAACGCGGCGGACATTTGGCATGTCATTTAAATGTCGAGTTCACTATGGAGAAATTAATTTTAAGACTTTATTATTAATAAGAACTGGATGTCTACTACAATTTGACCACGATAATAAAGATAAATTGCACATTTTAAAATTGGAGGGTATTCGTGTGTACATTATGAAAATTCTTCATCTCTCAATTGAAAATTACTAAGTTATAAAACGCAGAGTTTTTTCTTGATATTTCAAAATCGTTTATTAAATTTCCAATGGAAAATTTTTCTACTCCTGCACCTTTCTTGGCTTCACCTGGGGAACCTATTTTGGAGTGGAAACGTTGGAAAGAAGGCTTTCAAGCCTATATTGAAGCAATTGGTGGCGATGTTTATACGGATAAGCGATCTTAAAGCATTGTCTCGGCGCAGAAGGAAACACATTCTAAACCATTTGCCTCCTAGTAATAATCAAGTATCATCATCTGAAGATGCCATTGACGTATATGAAGAAGCTATTAAACAAATGGACAAACGTTACATAAAAAAAAGTCAATGAAGTGGTATCTTGTCACAAATTTCTTAGTAGAGGACAATTGGTTAATGAATCTATAGATTCATTTGTGAATGATTTAAGGATCCTAGCGTCAAAATGTAATTATTCAACATTTCATGATCAGATTTTACGAGATCAAGTGGTACATAAAGTTGCGGATGTCAAGCTTCAAGAAAAACTGTTAGCTGCGGAAGATCTAACTTTAGATAAAGCTTTAGACATTGCTCATCGCTTTGAGGATATGAAAATTGGTTTAAAAGTACTTGCTGAACAAAAGATATCTGAAGTCAATGCTGTCAAAAAAGCTAACTATGAAGAAAATCCTTCCAATAAGATGAAATATAAAAGTCAACAGTCTCAAGAAAAAAAAGAATATGTCTGTTTTAGATGTGGCATTTCTGGTCATTTGGCAAATGACAGGAAGTGCCCAGCTTTGGGTCAAGTATGTAGGTATTGAAAGGTAAAAAGGACATTTTACAAAAATGTGCAGGAACAAGAACAAATTCAAGAGTAAAAAATGTGATCGTTAAGGTCAAAATGATGAAAGTGTAAAAGAGGTTAAAACTGATATTGATGATGATGAGTTTCTTTTAGCGGTCTATGAAGTTAACAGTAATGTCAAAGATGCTCCATATTGCACAATAGTTATTGGTGGGAAAGATGTAACAATTATGGCTGATTCGGGAAGACACACTCTCATTGGTGAAGAATGGATAAGAGAATTTCCAAACTTGAGTTTATCTCCTCCTGACATAAGGTTAGTTGGGTATGGTAGAAAACCCATCGATGTTTCATCTAAAGTTTATGTAGCAAAAGATGGTTCTTGGGCTGTCCTCAACAGAGAGATTTGATGATAACCTTAGACCCCAATAACGCTGATCAGGTACTTGGATATTCAGGTTTGATTTCAAATGTCGAATATGATCCAGCATCAGAATGGGAAAAGAGATTTCCTAGTGTGTTCCCTACTTCAAAATTGGGCCTCTTAAAAAAAATTGTACATAAAATCATTCTTAAACAAGATGCGGTACCCAGAGTTCATGAGGTTAGAAACGTTCCATTGCATTTAAGACAAGCTGTAAAAAGTGAACTCCAAAGACTGTGTGAACTGGATGTTATTGAAAAAATAGAATCTTCAGAGTGGTTATCTCCGGTACTTGTCACACATAAACCTAATGTTAAGGTAAGATTATGTGTGGACTTAAGAGACTTGAATACCAGTGTATGGGTGGACAGACATCCATTGCCAAATATTGGTGAGATGTTTACAAAATTGAAAGGAGCAACCATATTTTCTACCCTTGATTTATCTAATGCATACCACCAGATTGCACTACACGATGATAGTAAACATCTCACTTCATTTATTACTTCAGAGGGTCAATCAATCAATCAATCAAGCATTTATATAGCGCACTACTCACCCGGAGGGTCTCAAGGTGCTTGGGGAGGGGGGGTCCGCTACTGCTCGAACAGCCAGGTCTTGAGCTGCTTCCTGAAGGCGAGGTGGTCCTGGGTCAGGCGGAGGTGGGTCGGGAGTCAGTTCCAAGTCTTGGCTGGCAGGTAGGAGAAGGACCTTCCTCCTGTGGTGGTTCTTCGGATGCGGGGGACGGCGGCGAGGGTGTGACCGGTCGAACGAAGCTGGCTTGTGGGAGCGTAGAAGTTGAGGCGGCTGTTGAGGTATCTTGGGCCTTGGTTGTGTAAGGCTTTGTGTGCGTGGGTGAGGAGACGGAAGGTGACTCTCTTGTTGACCGGAAGCCAATGTAGGTCTCTCAGGTGGCCGGAAGCCAATGTAGGTCTCTCAGGTGGCCGGAGATGTGGCTTTGTCGAGGGATGTCGAGGATGAGTCTTGCTGAGGCGTTCTGGATCCGCTGGAGTCTCTTCTGGAGTTTGGCAGTGGTTCCGGCGTAGAGGGAGTTGCCGTAGTCCAGTCGACTGGTGACGAGGGCCTGGGTGACCGTCTTCCTGGTCTCGGTGGGGATCCACCAGAAGATCTTACGGAGCATGCGCAGGATGTTGAAGCACGACGAGGAGACGGCGTTGACTTGTCTGGTCATGGAGAGAGAGAAGTCCAGGATGATGCCCAGGTTGCGTGCGCGGTCTGTTGGTTTGGGTGTGCTGCCCAGGGCGGGGGGCCACCAGGTGTCATCCCAGGCGGAGGGTGAGGATCCCAGGATGAGGACTTCCGTCTTGTCTGAGTTCAGTTTCAGGTGGCTGTTCATCATCCACTTGGCTACGTCTGTCATCCCTTCGTGTAGGTTGGCTCTGGCGGTGGCGGGGTCGTTGGTGAGGGAGAGGATCAGCTGGGTGTCGTCGGCGTAGGAGATGATGTTGAGGTTGTGTTGGCGTACGATGGCTGCGAGGGGGCTCATGTAGACGTTGAAGAGTGTTGGGCTGAGCGAGGAGCCCTGGGGGACGCCGCAGATGACTTCGGAGGCTTCTGATCTGAACGGGGGAGTCGGACTCTCTGTGTCCTTCCGGTGAGGAAGGAGATGATCCACTCCAGTGCCTTCTCCTGGATTCCGATGTTGCTGAGGTGCTGTACTAGGGTGCGGTGGCAGACGGTGTTGAATGCCCCGGAGAGGTCCAGGAGGATGAGGGCCGCTGTTTCTCCGTTGTCGAGCAGGGCTCGGATGTCATCGGTGGCAGCGATGAGGGCGGTCTCGGTGCTGTGGTTGGACCGGAAGCCAGACTGCGAGAGGTCGAGGGATCCGCTCGTCTCGAGGAAGGCGGCCAGCTGCTTGTTGACGGTCTTTTCGATGACTTTGGCCGGAAACGGGAGGAGCGAGATGGGGCAGTCGTTTTTGAGTTCGGTGGGGTCCGCTGATGGTTTTTTCAGTAGGGCGCTGAGTTCGGCGTGCTTCCAGCTCTCCGGGAAGGTAGCGGTGTCGAACGAGGTGTTGATGATGTCCCGCAGATGGGGTGCGATGACAGAGTCGGCCTTGTTGAAGACGTGGTGAGGGTAGGGGTCGGTTCGAGATCCGGAGTGGATGGAGTTCATCGTGCAGATGGTGTCTTCGGTGCTGATTGGGGTCCAAGCGCGGAGGGTGGTGGTGGGGGGCGATGGTGTGGTCGTGGCGTGCGTCGGTTGAGTGTTGAAGCTGTTGTGTATGTCCGCGATCTTGTTGTGGAAGTAGGAGGCGAGGGAGTTGCAGAGGTCTTGTGAAGGGGTGATGTCGTTGTTTCCGGCGTTGGGGTTGGAGAGCTCTTTAACGATGTTGAAGAGTTCCTTGCTGTTGTGTGTGTTGTTGTCCAGTCGTTCCTTGAATGCGGTTTTCTTGGTGACGTGGATCAGTTGGTGGTGTTTTCAGGTGGCGAGCTTGAGGGTGGTCATGTTGTCCGGTGTTGGGTGTCTGCGCCAGGCTTTCTCGAGGGCTCGGCAGTTCTTCTTGGAGCTCTTGAGTTCGTCGGTGAACCACGGGGCTTTCTTGCTGCCGGGTCTGCTAGGCGGGGTCCTCAGAGGGGCGAGGTCGTCTGCGCAGTGGCTGATCCACTTCGTGAGGTTGTTGGCGGCCTGGCTGGGGTTCGTTGTGCTGGTGGGAGGGTCCAGGCTCAGAGAAGCGGCGAGCTAGTCGGCTGTTATCTTGTTCCAGCTTCTGCGTGCCAGCTGTTGCTGGTGGTGGTGGGCCATTGTTCTTCTGAAGCTGAAGTGGACGCAGCTGTGGTCTGTCCAGTGGAGTCCGGTGGCGTGGCTGAAGGAGATGTCTTTGCTGGAGGAGAAGACGGGGTCGAGTGTGTGTCCGGCGTAGTGGGTGGGGGAGGTCACCAGCTGCTTGAGGCAGAGGGTGGCGAGGTTGTCCAGCAGGGTGGTGGTGTTGCGGTTGTTGTTGTTCTCCAGGTGGAAGTTGAGGTCCCGAGGAGGATGTAGTCAGCGGAGGGGAGAGCGTGCGGGCTGATGAATTCGGCGATGTCTTCGCTGAATTGTGTGCATGGTCCCGGGGGTCTGTAGATGAGGGTGCCTCTGAGGGTGGTCTTGGGGTCGGTGTGTATCTGGAAGTGCAGGTGTTCGGCGGTTGGGAGGGCGTCGTCGGTGTTGGTCATGATGCGGATGGTGTTCCTGTGGACGATGGCGATACCTCCTCCTGTCTGGTTGACGCAGTCCCTCCGGGTGATCTTGTAACCGTCCGGGATGGCGATGGCGATGTCGGGTGCTGAGGAGGTGTTCATCCAGGTTTCCGTGAGGAAGGTGACGTCTGGTGATGTAGTGTCGAGCAGGTTCCAGAGTTCGACGGCGTGTCTGTGGACGGATCGGGTGTTGAGCAGGATGCACTTCAGATGGTTGCTGCTGGTGCTCGGCTTGGTGGGTGCTGGTATGGTGCAGGTCCGGATGCAGGTGAACTTGCAGGAGTGGCAGCAGAAGGGTCCGTGGGTGCGTCTTGGGGTGGCTTGGTAGCAATCTGGGAGTCGGCCGGCGTTGAGTGCGTTGAGGTCGGTGAAGCTGTAGGTCCGGCGGGTGGGCTGGTGTCTGCGGGGGCCAGGGGTCCTGGCACGGGGCGCGGTCCAGGCGCGGACGGGCACAGACAGGCTTAACTTTGGCGCGCCTTCGGCGCACAATCGGCGCGCCCGCTGCGCGTCAACGCTGCGCGTACGCTCGGTCGCCATTTATGGCGAAGTGGGAGGGAGGGAGGAGCAGCTGGGAGGCGGGAGCGGGGAGGGCACACAAGAAAAGGGGGCGTGGCCACACACAGGCGGCAGGAAGCGGGGAGCGGGGCACAGGGGCAGAACAAACGGCACAGAACAACAAAAAGGAATACAATATGGGAAGCAGGCAATGAAAATCTGACAATAAGGGGGAGCGAGCAGAAAGAGACAAATCGAAAAAGCACAATATTAAGCACACGCTAGATACTACGGCGGGGGGCGGGGGGCGGGGTCGACGGGGCGGGCTCGGCGAGGCTGAGAACCGCAGCGGGGGGACTCACACGCTACAGCTGGTGGCCGTGCGGCGCGGGGGTGTCCTGAGGGTGCGTTCAGATACAAAAGAATGTACTTTGGTTTAATTTCAACATCTTCTGTATTCCAAAGAGTAATGCATAATTTGTTTAAGGACGTTGAAAAGGTCCTATATTTTCAGGACGATATTTTGATTTTTGCATCCAATCCATCTGAATATACTGATATTCTACACAAGGTTTTATGCATTTTGCAAGACAATGGTCTTACACTTACAAAAGAAAAATGTAAATTTGGTGTATCGCCTGTGGATTATTTAGGTCATTCAATAAACAAGCAGGGCATTTCTCCTAAACAAAATTTGATCAGGGGCATTGAATTAGCTCCTGATCCTGAGAATAAGGATCAACTCAGATCCTTTTTAGGACTTGCTGAATATTACGCAAAGTTGATTCCATTATTTTCAGACAAGACTATGAACATGAGATACCTAATGAAAAAAAGTATCATTTTTGTGGGGTGAAAATTGTATAAAGGAATTCAAAGAGTTAAAGAAGAGTATTGCATCTGCCCCTGCTTTGGCAACTTTTGACACAACATATATTTCAATTATTATAACCGATGCAAGTAATGTCGGCATTGGTGCGGTTTTGATGCAGAATCAGAAAGGTCAATTGGTCACCATTGGATTTGCACCTAGACCATTAAGGGGTGCGGAATGTAAATGCTCTACTTTGGAAAAAGAAACTCTTGCATGTTACCGGGGAATTGAATATTTTTGAAAATATGTTTATGGTACAATTTTCAAAGTTAGGTCAGATCATCGACCCTTAGTTGATTTGTTTACTACAAAAGGATGCGGCAAGGCAACATCAAGAATTGCTAGATGGCAATATAAGTTACAAGACTTTCATTTCAAGGTAGAATACATTCCAGGGGTAAGAAATATCTTGGCTGATTGTCTATCAAGATTGCCTGTACCTGATGACAATGTGGTGGAAGGAGCAATGACTTGGAAAATGTTGTTTCCATTTGTGAAATGTGAAAGGGTTGTATACAAGAGAAAGAATGGAAATCGGCATGTGAGAAGGATACAACTCTTAATGAAGTCATTGCATATGTAAAATCGTCATGGCCCTGAAAAGTTGATTTGTCTGAAAAACTTCTTCCTTTCTTTCAGATTGCCCATGAGTTGTCTTTAAAAGATTAAGTGTTGTTAAGAGGTTTACAATTAGTTGTATCCTGTGAGTTACAAAAAAATATTTTAGACATGGCTCATGAAGGTCATCCAGGCATGACAAGCATGAAAAGAAAGATTGGGAGTGAATTTTGGTGGCCAGCTATGGATAAATCCATTGAACGTAAGGTCAGAGATTGCATGGAATGTTGTTTGAGTGATAAGTCTCAAAAACACATTCTGTATGAACATTTACCAATATCTAGACCTAGTCGAGCATGGCAATGTGTTTTATTAGATATTGCTGGGCCTTTGAGTTATATTAAGAATGCAGTGTATGCCCTTATATTGATTGATCAAATGTCACAGTGGCCGGAATGAAAATTGTTTCTAATGTTACCTCTAATGTGGTGATGACATTTTTTAATGATATCTTTGCAAGAGAAAGCTTTCCTGAGTCTATCACAACTGATAACGGGGTGCAATTTGTATCTATCGAGATGAAAGATTTTATGAAAAGTCATGGCATTATTCATAAACGTGCTTCTGTCTATTTTCCACTGAGTAATGGAATTGTGGAAAGGTGGATAAGAGTATTTAAAGGTTACAATTAGCTATGCAAAATGGAAAGGATTGCAAACAAACAATAAGTGAAATCTTGTGGTGTTATAGGAACACTCCTAGGAGTATGGGAGATGTATCTCCTTTCGAAAAAATGAGAGGAAGGAAGAGTATTTCTAATATGAATCAAACTTTCATGAGAGATTTATTTGTTGACAAGGACAAAACAAAAGATTATTGTCACGGTGTCTTTACACAAGTAAATGTCAATGATTGGGTACGTGTTAAGAAAGGCAGATTAGTCAAATCAGGGGAGTCTCGGTTCTCCGGTACATTGAAGGTATTACGTGTTGGAAGACAGGTGGTGGAATTATTTGATGGCAATGTGTGGAGTATGTCTAAGGTAATTAAGATTCCTCAATGGTTATGGCGTAAAGAAAAGTTAAATGATTCATATATCTCTGGATTTTCTAAATCTGCTAATAGTGCAAAAAATTGGAGAAAGTTCACCACTTCATATGGTGAAAATCATCATAACCAACGTGTACAAAGAAAACGCCAATGTCCTGTGTGGTATAAGGATTATTATGTTGACAAGTAACATCATTTGTATTTTCTCATGTTTCTACTGTAATTTGACTTTATAGTGATGGTTATTTTGTACTGGTATGGTAGGTGTTATTCTTTTTCTTTTTCCGTAACTCTCTTTTAGTTTATTTTTGATTTTTCTTCTATGAAAGAATTTTACCTTGTTACGCGTTTGGAGTACCCTCGTTATTTCAAAGTGCTGACAGCCAATCAGATCTCACGATGAGATGTGCGGATAGGCTCCGCCCAGATATATACATATTTGGTATCATTCCATTCAGCAGTTTGGGCTGTAGCCGTGTCTAAAGTTTCCTATGGAAAATTGCATGGAGAAAACACGTTTTGGGACCCCATTTTTCTCGGCCCGCTTGCCAAATCACCCCGAAACTTTCAGGATAGGAGCGGACCGAAGAGGGCCATAAGTTTAGAAAATTTCACAAAGATACGTCATTCGAAGCCAACGTTATTGGGAATAGAATGTGGCGGTTTTCCTATGGTAACCAGGTCCTAACTATAACTACCTACTGGCGACCGCCAGTAGTTAATATATATATATATATATATATATATATATATATATATATATATATATATATATATATATATATATATATATATATGTATTACCTACTGGCGATAGCCAGTAGGTATATATAGTTAGGATTTTTTTCCTATGGGATTTTGAAAATTCTATGTCGAATAACTTTGGCGTTTGAGGACAGAATTGGCTGAAATTTTCAGGAAAATGGAACATTTTGTTTCTGAGCAGCCCCTAAAAATTTGGGGGGGGTTTCGTCAAGGGGGTGCCGAGAAAAAAGGGGGGTCCCAAAACGTGTTTTTCCCATGCAATTTTCCATAGGGCGGTTGGCCTCACTTTTAGCCTGAACGGCTGAATGGATTTACACCAAACTTGGGAAAATTGTAGGGACTGGTAGCCCGATGTGCCTTTGCTATGTCTCAAGATATAGGCTCCAGTGGTTTTTACGAAAATTAACTTTGAAAAATATATATTGGGCTACATTGGGCTATATATATGTTGGAGCCCAAATGTAGCCCAATGTAGCCCAATGTAGCCCAATGTAGCCCAATGTAGCCCAAAGATGGCCACCAGAGACAAAAAAAAACAAATGTGGCCCAAATATCAGCCAGATGTAGCCCAACTATAGCCCAATGACAGAATGTCCCAGAGTGTTCTAAAGAACAACTAGAGTGCTAACAGTCCTACTTATTGCAAAGGTATGGCACACCTGAAGCCATCTTGATTGGAATAAAGTGGTAATTCTTAAAACATTTAATTTAAAAAGGAACAAAATGAGGGGGTTCATTTTGCCATAGAAAGTATGATTAGCGAATATATGACGAAATCCCGCATACAATCAGTCCGCAAAAAAAATCCCGCATGTACTATTAGGCCGCAAATTAAAATAACGAAAACTTTTAGAACGAATATGCCTTTAGCATACACTAAACAACTAAACTACCCTAAACCCTAAAACACTACCCCCAGCATGACCCTACACTACACAAACAGTACAACACTACCCTAAACCCTAAAACACTACCCCCAGCTGACCCTACACTACGCAAACACTACAACACTACCCAAAACACTACCCCCAGCATGACCCTACACTACACAAACACTACAACACAACCCTAAACCCTAAAACACTACCCCCAGCATGACCCTACACTACGCAAACACTACAACACAACCCTAAACCCTAGAAACAATACCCCCAGCATGACCCTACACTACGCAAACACTACAACACTACCCTAAACCGTAAAACACTACCCCCAGCATGACCCTACACTACGCAAACACTACAACACTACCCAAAACCCTAAAACACTACACCCCAGCATGACCCTACACTACGCAAACACTACACTACCCTAAACCCTAAAACACTACCCCCAGCATGACCCTACACTACGCAAACACTACAACACAACCCTAAACCCTAAAACACTACCCCCAGCATGACCCTACACTACGCAAACACTACAACACAACCCTAAACCCTAAAACACTACCCCCAGCATGACCCTACACTACGCAAACACTACAACACTACCCTAAACCCTAAAACACTACCCCCAGCATGACCCTACACTACGCAAACACTACAACACTACCCAAAACCCTAAAACACTACACCCCAGCATGACCCTACACTACGCAAACACTACAACACTACCCTAAACCCTAAAACACTACCCCCAGCATGACCCTACACTACGCAAACACTACAACACTACCCAAAACCCTAAAACACTACACCCCAGCATGACCCTACACTATGCAAACACTACAACACTACCCTAAACCCTAAAACACTACCCCCAGCATGACCCTACACTACGCAAACACTACAACACTACACTAAACCCTAAAACACTACCCCCAGCATGACCCTACACTACGCAAACACTACAACACTACACTAAACCCTAAAACACTACCCCCAGCATGACCCTACACTACGCAAACACTACAACACTACCCTAAACCCTAAAACACTACCCCCAGCATGACCCTACACTACGCAAACACTACAACACTACCCTAAACCCTAAAACACTACCCCCAGCATGACCCTACACTACGCAAACACTACAACACTACCCTAAACCCTAAAACACTACCCCCAGCATGACCCTACACTACGCAAACACTACAACACTACCCAAAACCCTAAAACACTACCCCCAGCATGACCCTACACTACGCAAACACTACAACACTACCCAAAACCCTAAAACACTACCCCCCAGCATGACCCTACACTACGCAAACACTACAACACTACCCAAAACCCTAAAACACTACCCCCAGCATGACCCTACACTACGCAAACACTACAACACTACCCAAAACCCTAAAACACTACACCCCAGCATGACCCTACACTACGCAAACACTACAACACTACCCAAAACCCTAAAACACTACACCCCAGCATGACCCTACACTACGCAAACACTACAACACTACCCAAAACCCTAAAAGACTACCCCCAGCATGACCCTACACTACGCAAACACTACAACACTACCCAAAACCCTAAAACACTACCCCCAGCATGACCCTACACTACGCAAACACTACAACACTTCCCTAAACCCTAAAATACTACACCCCAGCATGACCCTACACTACGCAAACACTACAACACTACCCAAAACCCTAAAACACTACCCCCAGCATGACCCTACACTACGCAAACACTACAACACTATCCTAAACCCTAAAACACTACGCCCAGCATGACCCTACACTACGCAAACACTACAACACTACCCTAAACCCTAAAACACTAGCCCCAGCATGACCCTACACTACGCAAACACTACAACACAACCCTAAACCCTAAAACACTACCCCCAGCATGACCCTACACTACGCAAACACTACAACACTACCCTAAACCCTAAAACACTACCCCCAGCATGACCCTACACTACGCAAACACTACAACACAACCCTAAACCCTAAAACACTACACCCCAGCATGACCCTACACTACGCAAACACTACAACACTACCCAAAACCCTAAAACACTACCCCCAGCATGACCCTACACTACGCAAACACTACAACACTATCCTAAACCCTAAAACACTACGCCCAGCATGATCCTACACTACGCAAACACTACAACACAACCCTAAACCCTAAAACACTACCCCCAGCATGACCCTACACTACGCAAACACTACAACACTACCCTAAACCCTAAAACACTACCCCCAGCATGACCCTACACTACGCAAACACTACAACACTACCCTAAACCCTAAAACACTACCCCCAGCATGAGCCTACACTACGCAAACACTACAACACTACCCAAAACCCTAAAACACTACCCCCAGCATGACCCTACACTACGCAAACACTACAACACTACCCAAAACCCTAAAACACTACCCCCAGCATGACCCCACACTACGCAAACACTACAACACTACCCAAAACCCTAAAACACTACCCCCAGCATGACCCTACACTACGCAAACACTACAACACTACCCAAAACCCTAAAACACTACACCCCAGCATGACCCTACACTACGCAAACACTACAACACTACCCAAAACCCTAAAAGACTACCCCCAGCATGACCCTACACTACGCAAACACTACAACACTACCCAAAATCCTAAAAGACTACCCCCAGCATGACCCTACACTACGCAAACACTACAACACTACCCTAAACCCTAAAACACTACACCCCAGCATGACCCTACACTACGCAAACACTACAACACTACCCAAAACCCTAAAACACTACCCCCAGCATGACCCTACACTACGCAAACACTACAACACTACCCTAAACCCTAAAACACTACGCCCAGCATGACCCTACACTACGCAAACACTACAACACTACCCTAAACCCTAAAACACTAGCCCCAGCATGACCCTACACTACGCAAACACTACAACACAACCCTAAACCCTAAAACACTACCCCCAGCATGCCCCTACACTACGCAAACACTACAACACTACCCTAAACCCTAAAACACTACCCCCAGCATGACCCTACACTACGCAAACACTACAACACAACCCTAAACCCTAAAACACTACCCCCAGCATGACCCTACACTAAACAACCACCACAACTCTACACTACACTAACACAACACTACACTACACAACACTACACTACACTACACAATCACTAACCCACGAAAAAATTAACACAAACCCACTTTCCTCTCTCGTCATCGTGGTTTTCACAACGCAAATGCATTTACCATACATGCCTTTAAAACGTAATTCTTTGTAAAGGCATGCGCGATAAATGCACATGCGTTTTGAAAAAATGCGGGATAATGGTATGCGAGGTCAATGACCTTGCGGGATAATGGTATGCGGACTGAAAGTCTGCGGGATAAAAATGCGGGAAAATGGCTGCAAACCATGATTAGCAGCAGACTTCCCTGGTGAGCACTAGCTTTACTACAGTGATCTAATGAGCAACTAGAGTGCTAACATTTAGAATTTATGGAAAATGTGTGACACATCTGAATGCCTTCTTGATAGAACCAAAGTAAACAAGCATTGAAAATGCAATAGATCTCGCCCTCGTTTAAGTTAAAGCCATTCTGTTTGTAATGAGGTGGCTTTTTAGCTTTGCTTTTATTAGTGTTTTTAAAACTTTCATGTAAATAACATGCATATGTATGCATATATGTATATGTATGCATGCATTTATATTTATATAGATATGCAGATGATATATGTTTATATATGTATATTACCTACTGGCGATAGCCAGTGGGTATATATGGTTAGGATTTTTTCTCTATGGGATTTCTGAAAATTCTATGTCTAATAACTTTGGCGTTTGTGGACGGAATTGGCTGTAATTTTCAGGAAAATGGCACATTTTGTTTCTGAGCACCCCCTGAGAATTTGGGGGGGTTTCGTCAAGGGGGGGCTGAGAAAAAAGGGGGGACCCAAAACGCATTTTTCCCATTCATTTTTCCATAGGGCGGTTGGACTCACTTTTAGCTCGAACGGCTGAATAGATTTACATGAAACTTGGCAAAATTGTAGATATGGTTTGCCCGACGTGCCTTTGCTATGTCTCAATATATGTGCTCCAGTGGATTTTGAGAAATTAACGTTTAAAAAAATATATATATCTGTGACAGCGCTCCGGTTAGCGCCCCGGTTCGCGTACCTGACGCGTAACGGAACTTCGCGAAGCGAAGCTGATTGGCTCTCCGTTGTCTGTCAACATTCTAAACAGTCCGGAGCGGCCGCCATCTTGTCTCTCGGTACGATCGAGAGACAAGATGTGGTGAAAAACGAAGGGGGAAATGAAGGAAAGGGGGCAAGGTAGACCACTCCTGACCCCCTAGGATTGATGAGGGGGATATTAAAGTGCCCCGCGGGGCAAAAAATAAAAACAAAATTTTTTTGCGATTTTACGCCGTAGAGGCGCGTCCCGGTACGCGAACCGGGCAGCTCACCGGGCAGCTCACCGGGCAGCTAACCGGGCAGCTAACCGGCAGCGTAGCTGTCAACATTGTAAACAGTCCGGAGCGGCCGCCATCTTGTCTCTCGGTAGGTTCGAGAGACAAGATGTGGTGAAAAAAGAAGGGGGAAATGAAGGAAAGGGGGCAAGGTAAACCCCTCCTGGGATTGATGAGGGGGATATTAAAGTCCCCCGCGATTTTTCGCGGTAGAGGCGCTTCCCGGTACACGAACCGGGCAGCTAACCGGCAGCGTAACGGGAGTCCGCCATCTTGTGTTTTTGGAGCGTCCGGTTCGCGTACCGGGTAGCGTCCCGGTAAGCGTAACAAGGGGAAAACCAAGAGAAACAGTAAAAAAAAAATTAAGGGAATAGATTTCCAGCAAACTTGGCAAAATTGTAGGGACTGTTTGTTTGATGTGCCTTTGCAAGGCCTCAAGATATGTGCACGTGTGGATTTTGTCTAATTAAGGTTAAAAAAAATATATATATCTGTAAGCGTGCTCCGGCACGCTTACGTTACGGGTTTTGTTTGCGCTGCAGAGCCGATACGTCACGGTTATGCAGCGCGTCATGAGGCGTCTCACGTGGCTACGTGATACGTCACGTAATAAAGAATATATTTTACAGCTATAGATATTAGCTTTTAAAAAACCAATGAAATTCACTGAAAAAACCTTAGGTTATAGACCATATATAGTTAGGAATTTGCATTTACAAAACCTTGAAAATTCACTGAAAAAACCATAGGTTAGAGACCATATATAGTTAGCTGGACATTTTATTGACATAAAACCAATGAAATTCCATATATAGTTAGTTGCACTAACTATATATCGCGCACCCGCAATCCACTGCTGATGATGTCACATATTACATCATTCATGACATGGTCAGTGACATCACTGATGACATCACTGATGACATCTCAAATGACATCACTGATGACATCACTGATGACATCTCAAATGACATCACTGATGACATCATGACACACCAATACCAGTTACTACATACGCACTCACTGATTCCTACGTCTACACACACATTCACTCATTCACCCATACAATCACTCATACATACAGTCACTCATTATTACAACACTATCATATGCACTCATACACCTATGCAGACACTTACACACTGCCACTCATCCATGGAGTTACTCACACACCTAGTCAGTCCTGTAAAGAATCAATCACACTTCCATTTCCTCATCTATACAGTTAAACACAGAACACCATACTTCAGTGACATCACTGATGACATCACTGATGACATCTCAAATGACATCACTGATGACATCTCAAATGACATCACTGATGACATCATGACACACCAATACCAGTTACTACATACGCACTCACTGATTCCTACGTCTACACACACATTCACTCATTCACCCATACAATCACTCATACATACAGTCACTCATTATTACAACACTATCATATGCACTCATACACCTAGTCAGTCCTGTGAAGAATCAATCACACTTCGATTTCCTCATCTATACAGTTAAACACAGAACACCATACTTTTCACACATATACTAACACATACTTACTCTCTTATACAATCACTGATACAAGTACACATTGATATGGACAGAGTCACACACCTCCCAGCCAGCCACACACACACTCAGTCTTCCATACATCCACTCATTCTTCAATATGTAAAACATATTTAAACTTTACAAAAACACACAGACACTAGATGATGTCATCAGTGATGTCATTTGAGATGTCATCAGTGATGTCATCAGTGATGTCACTTGAGATGTCATCAGTGATGTCATCAGTGATGTCACTGACCATGTCATGAATGATGTAATATGTGACATCATCAGCAGTGGATTGCGGGTGGGCGATATATAGTTAGTGCAACTAACTATATATGGAATTTCATTGGTTTTATGTCAATAAAATGTCCAGCTAACTATATATGGTCTCTAACCTATGGTTTTTTCAGTGAATATATATATATATATATATATATATATATGTATATATATATATAATATATATATATATATTTATATTTATTTCAAGCTCAGCTTCCCTCACACAAAGCAAAAGAATAGACCGCACTGTCAATCAATCAATCAATCAGTGACACTTATATAGCGCGCTACCTACCCGTAGGGTCTCAAGGCGCTGGGGGGGGGGTGCCGCTACTGCTCGAACAGCCAGGTCTTCAGCTTCTTCCTGAAGGCGAGGTGGTCTTGGGTCAGGCGCAGGTCGGTCGGGAGGGAGTTCCAGGTCTTGGCGGCCAGGTAGGAGAAGGACCTTCCTCCCGTAGTCGCTCTTCGGATGCGGGGGACGGCGGCGAGGGCGTGGTTGGCTGATCGGAGGTGGCGGTTGGGCGCGTAGAAGTTGATTCGGCTGTTGAGGTAGCTCGGACCCTGGTCGTGTAGGGCTTTGTGTGCGTGGGTGAGGAGGCGGAAGGTGATTCTTTTGTTGACGGGGAGCCAGTGGAGGTCTCTCAGATGTCCGGTGATGTGGCTGGTTCGTGGGATGTCGAGGATGAGTCTGGCTGAGGCGTTCTGGATCCGCTGGAGTCTCTTCTGGAGCTTGGCGGTGGTCCCGGCGTAGAGGGCGTTGCCGTAGTCCAGTCGTGGCAGAAGTTTATACGGTTTTATTACCGTATACCAGACAGGCCGTGTTTCGGCCTCACACCTTTCTCGAACTGTCACAACACGTCAAACATTGTACACCATTTAAATAATAAAGTTACAAACAACTTAGGTAGTGAAATTACGTAATTTCCGGTTAATTCATGAACATGGAAGATGCACTTGAAATCCATTCAAGTCAATGGCAGCCATCTTATAATGTGCAATGTTTCACTGTACACTACTTAAAGAAGACCAATTCAATTAATTGTTTGATCAGTAAATAAAAGGAAAGCAAAGATAAATTAATTAATTTAGCCCTGGATGGGCACATCAAATCTTTGCACATAACCAATATTCTATTTCATCTTAAAGAAAATATATGTATATATATCTACACAGTGTCATAACCTATAACACCTCACAATATAACTTATATGTATACATAAACGTTGTTCAAAATTTGTTTGCACTCATACCTATGCGATCAAGGCAGTGTTGACAATAATTCATCTCAAATACAATGACATATCTCTTTATCAATAATCTGAAGGAAATCAATCCATAGAAAGGAGATGAGGGAATGAAAGTAAAAAATTAATTAATTAAGCCCTGGATGGGCTGTGCAAAGTTAATCAATGTGAGGTATATGTATAATCATAAAGATATTTATATTGTTCAAAGGATTTATACAGTTGGTGGTACTTCTTCAAGAGGAGAAAAAGAAAGCGTAATTTAGGGATCTGCGAGTAGGGGTTTTATTTGTGTATTATCTCACATTGCAGAGGGAAGAGGGGGACAGGCTAATGCAAAGTTAACCCAAATGAATTGCTAGCTCCTCTTCGGTGTTAAGGCCTGGCGGAGTCCTAGTTTGAAGGTCTATAATGAACCTTGATTCAAGTCTGCGTAGCCGGATTTCCCAATCCCCACCATGGTTTTGAATCGGAACGTGATTCAGACAGAAAAATCAAAGAAGGTTGCGATCACTTCGATGCTCTTTGGCAAAATGTCTGCCAACTGGATAATTTGGGTCATTGTGTTCTATGGCCCTCGCATTTTCCAGAACCCTGCGTTTCACAGGGTGTATTGTGCTGCCAATATAAAGAAGTTTACAGGGACACTCTAAACAGTACACACAATAGGGTGTGGTACATTTTAGAAATTTGGTAATTCTCTTACATTCATGTACTGCCAGGTATTTTATAAGTCGTGACCTTGGAGCTACTTTTACAGGCTTTACATCGATGACATGTGAAAAACCCAGTAAGGTTACCCAGTCTAGGTGTTCTAGAGTAAAAATTACTTTGTACTAGAAGATCTTTTAAGGAGCGACTCCTTCTACATGTGATTCTTGGGTGATCTGACATGTCATTCCCGATCACACTGTCTGACTTCAAAATATACCAGTTAAGGGAGAGGGTGTGTTGGACTTGCTCCGAGTCCCGTGAAATAGTAGTGATGAAACAGAAGGTACTTTGATATTTTTTGGTCAATATGACTTTGTCTTTCAAGAGACATGTTCTAGACATTTTTTGAACCTTTTTAAAGTTCTTTTGTAAGATCTGATCTGAGTATCCTCTCACTTTAAACCTCTCCATTGATTTGTGTGCTGCCAATTGGAAGTCTTCGTCTAGTGTACAATTTCTCTTGAGACAAAGCAATTCGCCGTACAGAATCCTTTTCTTCAGGGGTTTGGAATGGCTACTGTTAGCTTCTAAAATAGAATTTCCTGCAGTTGTCTTATGAAACAGTGAGGTGCAGATTTTGCCCTCCCCAATGAAAACTATGAGGTCTAAAAAGTCAACTTCTGTGTCACTAATCTGGCTGCTGAAATGTAGATTGACTTAATTCATATTCAGATGTGCTATGTATGCCTCAGCTTCTGTCCTGGACCCTTTCCAAAAAATGAAAAGGTCATCGATATATCGTTGCCACCCAATAATTGAAGAGACCCAATTATGATTCTCATCGGCCCAGGCGACCTGCTTCTCCCACCAGCCTACAAACAAGTTCACATAGCTGGGGGTGAAGCAGGTCCCCATCGCCGTCCCTTTAATCTGTCTATAGTGTTGCCTCTGAAAGAGAAATATGTTGTTATTGAGGCAGAAGTTCCGAAAAGTAAAACTACTGCTCACCAGGGAAGTCTGCTGCTCATCCACAGGGACTCTATTTAAAATAAAGGGGAGAAATGCCACATGACCCCTTTCCTGAGCCTTGCTAGGCCTTGAGGACCCCATCCCCAAGGGCCATTAATAAAATTAAACGGGAGGGTCAGTGTGGGCAGCGAAACAGACCAAAAGTGCACTGCCAGCCGGTGGGAGCATTTTCAAAGCTCCTGCCGGCTGGAAGCAGATTTTTTCTTTGCTCCCGAATGGCGGGTGTTTTTAAAATGCTCCTGCCAAGTGTGAACAATCAGAAGTTTCCCTTCCTGTTCTTGTGCAGTTAAGGATACCACTATATCCTGTGGGTGGGCTCTCTGGGACACCCTAGTGAGTGAGCCCCTGATGATTGGGCTCCTAGGACCAATAATGGCTCTGGGAGAGGGCTACAGGCATCAAATGATTAGTGGCCCTGGGACAATGGGGTTCAAGGGGCCTTTGAGAGACTCAGGGAGGGGAATTGCATGGGGTCTTTGGGGCAGAAAGCAGCCTGGGGAGGGGGAGCTGTGTGTCCCTCTCCCCTTAAAAAGAAATATTGATCCCTGGGTATGTAGCAGGCAGACAGAAAGCAGGGGGGTAGTGTGTGCCCCTCCCCTGAAAAATATGTCAGGCCCAGGGGAGTGGAGTTTCCAGGGCCATTATCGGCCCAAGGATGGAGTCCACGTTCTTCCCTCCTCCTAATAAAGATGTCAGGGCCTGTGAGATGGGGTCCCCAATGCCAAAATTAGCTTGGGGAGGGGGTCACAATCACCCCCTCCTCCCAAAGAAAACCCTGTCCAATGCCCATTTTTTTTTAATTAAGCCACAGATTTGCATCTCCCCTGCAAATTTGCAGCAAAATTAAGCAACAGTTAAAGTTGTAGCTGTGTCTGAAGTTCCTATTGAAAAATGAATGGGGAAAATGTATTTTGGGACCCCATGTTTTTCTCAGCGCCCACTTGATGGATCACCTGAAAACTTTCCATGCACAAATGTAGCACTTTTCTGAAAAGTTTTATGGAGATTCGTCAAATGGACCCTAAAGTTATTAGAAACACAGAAAAATGTTTTTCCTATGGAAATATGATCCTAACTATAAATACCCAGTGGTGACAGCCATTGGGTTGCAAATGGGTTATTTATATACATCTTACCGGCAGAAACGTGCCATGACTGAAATATGAGAGAAAATAAATAATAATCGCACAAGCAAGAGGAGTTTGTGCATTCTTTCTCGCAATCAAGGAGGTAAGGAGTGCTATACAATTGGATTCAATATCAATCTATATATATATTCACTGAAAAAACCATAGGTTATAGACCATATATAGTTAGGAATTAGCATTTAGAAAACCTTATTTTACTCACACAAAACCATTGAAATTCCATATATAGTTAGTTGCACTAACTATATATCGCGCACCCGCAATCCACTGCTGATGATGTCACATATTACATCATTCATGACATGGTCAGTGACATCACTGATGACATCACTGATGACATCTCAAATGACATCACTGATGACATCACTGATGACATCTCAAATGACATCACTGATGACATCATGACACACCAATACCAGTTACTACATACGCACTCACTGATTCCTACGTCTACACACACATTCACTCATTCACCCATACAATCACTCATACATACAGTCACTCATTATTACAACACTATCATATGCACTCATACACCTATGCAGACAGTCACACACTGCCACTCATCCATGGAGTTACTCACACACCAAGTCAGTCCTGTAAAGAATCAATCACACTTCCATTTCTTCATCTATACAGTTAAACACAGAACACCATACTTCAGTGACATCACTGATGACATCACTAATGACATCTGAAATGACATCACTGATGACATCTCAAATGACATCACTGATGACATCATGACACACCAATACCAGTTACTACATACGCACTCACTGATTCGTACGTCTACACACACATTCACTCATTCACCCATACAATTACTCATACATACAGTCAGTTATTATTAGAACACTATCATATGCACTCATACACCTAGTCAGTCCTGTGAAGAATCAATCACACTTCGATTTCCTCATCTATAGTTAAACACAGAACACCATACTTTTCACACATATACTAACACATACTTACTCTCTTATACAATCACTGATACAAGTACACATTGATATGCACAGAGTCACACACCTCCCAGCCAGCCACACACACACTCAGTCTTCCATACATCCACTCATTCTTCAATATGTAAAACGTATTTAAACTTTACAAAAACACACAGGCACTAGATGATGTCATCAGTGATGTCATTTGAGATGTCATCAGTGATGTCATCAGTGATGTCACTGACCATGTCATGAATGATGTAATATGTGACATCATCAGCAGTGGATTGCGGGTGCGCGATATATAGTTAGTGCAACTAACTATATATGGAATTTCAATGGTTTTGTGTGAGTAAAATAAGGTTTTCTAAATGCTAATTCCTAACTATATATGGTCTATAACCTATGTTTTTTTCAGTGAATTGTCAAGGTTTTGTAAATGCTAATTCCTAACTATATATGGTCTATAACCTATGGTTTTTTCTGTGAATTTCATTGGTTTTTTAACAGCTAATATCTGTAGCTGTAAAATGTATTCTTCTTTAAATCCAAAAATATATTTTATATGTTTATGAATAATTTTTTTTTAAATATTTTTTTTTCTTCGTTCCCGCTTCGCGAATCGGGAAGCTTCCCGTTAGCTGACCTTGATGCCGCGAAATAGACCGCGAGCCGGTAAATGTTTCTTTACCGCAAGTGCCGCGTTAGAAAACAACATCGTGACGCCTCCCGTCCGCATGACGTTTCACGTTGTCGCGTGATACGTCATATGACGTGCTACGTTAGCGAACTGGTACGCGAAGCGAGTCGCAAAGCGCAGGTTTCTGGAAGCAAACCGGGAGACCCTGCAAAGCGCTTAACGTAAACACAGCAAGTCATTTGATTTGGTAATAACGCTTTTCATTGGTTCATTTCACTTTTGGTTTCCTAATGATGTAAGACTAAGTCATATAATCTAAAATGAACACTTTTGATTGGTTGAGAACTCTTGTTTTTCCCAAATGATGAAAATCCCTCCTTCTTTCCTCACTCTGACTTTCATCATTGTGAGAGAAAGACCCTTTGTGATCACTGAGCAATGGCTTCTTTAGTAGCTTCAGCTGGTGCTTCCCCACCACCTCCACCACATCCAAGGAAGAGTGGACCACCTGCTCAAGTTATAATTCAACAAGAAGAGGAAGAAGAGGAACAGGACGACGAGCACGAAGAGAGGCAGTTTTTGCCTGAGCAGCCCAGGACGTCTCACCGGAAAGAAAACTTCATTTGGCAATTTTTTAAAATTCCCAAAGGTCAGAAAAAAGTAAATGCAAGATACGTAACTTGCCTTATATGTCAAGATAGACTGTCCAGAGGAACCGAGAAAAAATACAGTTTCGGAAACTACACAATGCATCGCCATATGACTAGGTGGCATCCTAACAACTACAGTGCTGCACAGTTTCGGAACGACCTAGATAATCTCCCTATTGTGGCCAGAAGATCTGTTGTACCGGAAGTAACGGGACCAGAGGGCAGGGAGATGGTGCCAAATATACAAATGAAATTTGGTGAAGTAAAACACATCTGCGTATTTTGCGATGGATTCATTTCCTACGGAGAAAGAAGCATCACTCTGATCAACAGAGCTATTGACTATCATATGCAAGTTTGTACGAAACGCCCAAAATAATAAATACTTCTTTTTTTGTTTTGTTGCTCCTGTTGAGCCCTTTACAATGAATCGTTTTCATTGCCCCCTCCAAGAAAAACCCCAAAAAATATAAAACTGTTCAGAAAAATTCAAAAACAGTAAAAAAATGTTCAGAAAAATAAAAAAAAAAGTTCTTTTCAGAACTACCTCCCCGTTATTAAAAAATTGGTACAATATTTGGAACTGTGCCAACCTCTATTTCTCTTAGTTCGCTTCCTAGTTCGCTCGCTGGTACGCGAACTGGAAGCGAACCAAAAACAGTAAGTATAAGGGAAGGAAACACACACTTATGTTAAAAGAAAGACAGCTATAGGGGAGTAAACTAGAGATACTATTACCCATAATCCACTACTGATGATGTCACATATTACATCATTCATGACATGCTCAGTGACATCATCAGCAGAGGATTGCGGGTTTTTTGGCAACATGCCTTATCCACGGTTTAATAACGCTGCCTTTTGCTTTATATAAGTTTTCAAATTGTATGAAATATATACCAATAGGTCTTTATGAACCTTTAGGTAGTGCTTTTGTTCATGAGGTCTGGTCGCTTCCATACACATACAGATGTTTCAAAGATGATCAAGAAGTTTATCTGAATGGAGAGGAATGCACTGAGACGCCAGATCATTCACTAATGTGTAGGCACATACAGTTACACGATTCATGCAACAAACACCGACCAAATATGGCTTGCGTGTTGCAAGGCACGCCAGTTCCTGCTATCATCCCCACGTTCAAGTTGTTGGAAAATGGTAGTTATTTGATGCTCAATAATGAAGATTGTTCTGAGTTAATTAAAAGTATTCCTTTTATCGTAACAGTAAGTGAACGGGTTATTTGCTGCAGAAATGTTCTATTTCCTCCCACACATGAACATAGGGAGTTTTCAATCTGGCCACAAATACCAACCTTGGGACAGATTTCAACGGCATGGCAAGAATAAGAGCTCTTTTGTCTCAGAGAGAGGTGGCCTTGAGTTCGGCCCGTGAAACTTTCGTGCTTCACATAGCGAACACCCGTAAAGAGGTGCAGACCCTTTTCAATTCAGATTTGCCTTTCAATTTCAGCAAGATGGTTCCGACTATCTTTAACGCATCCTCCACAAAGGCCCTGGCGCACTTTTTTAAAGTTGTTACCAGTGGTCTCGTGACTTCATTTGAGAAAATCTTTGGAGTCATCCCTGCTTCCTTTCATTCTATTTTCTCCACTCTGGTTCGTGGATTGGCATTTTTACTTGCATTACCAGCGGACGCTCTTGTGCTTTTTTACATTTTTAAATATGGATGTCCCTCCTATGCAACCTCCCACCCTGCAGCTGCTGACACTGTTCCGCAATCGCATGCTAGAATATTATGGCACAATGCCGTTGGCGATATTAAGCACGGCATATGGATTATCTTTTCGATTCTCCTACTTCACCTGTGTCCAGCCTGTATTTCACTGCCTGACCTGTGATTTCGATTGGGCCATTGATTTGTGTCTCTGCGGACCGGTTTCTCCTGACGTCGACTTTAATCAGCTGATGACTCCTATCATTACTCACGAGTTGGTTTGTCCTGGCGAAAGGATTATGGCTGTGGCATTGATGCATGGACTACTTGGTCCCTGGAATTTACTGGCAGCAGCACAGTCTTTCTTGGAACAGAGATTTCTTGAAAACCCACCGAGCTGTCCTCTGATGGTGATAGAGGATCCGGTGCTGGGAGAGCACGTATGTTCTTTTCCGCTTTTAAATTGGATGGCTGAACTGTTTTCGGATGAAGACGGTGACTTCCTATTGGAGGCTGTTGCAGCTTATTTTGCATACACAGTTATGTCATAGACCTTTTTCATGTTTGATATGCTGAGTACTAGCATTTCATTGACAATTCATTGACTTATTTGTCAAGTTTTTATTATTTACCTTGCCTATTGGCTTAAGACTCGATAAAGTACTTGGCTGTTTTATTTTTCTTTAGCATTAAATTTTCCTAGTTTTTAATGCTTTACCTTGCGGACCGTCCACATATAAACTTGCAATCTGCTCTCATGAGATGGCACTTCTATTATCTTATTCAGTTCGTTTCCGGATCATGGGGAGGTGTCATCTAGGTCCTGGATATCTTTACACCGTGTTAAGTTAGCATGGGCTCATTACCGGTTTAAACGCCATTTTTCCTTTTTTGCAACTTCTGCACACGACACTTAGTTGTTGCTTTAGCTTTCCACCTAGTAGTTCATCGTGGTTTACATGAGAATAATATGTTATTGCTCTACTATCTGCTTTGCTTGTTAAACTATATCTGTACAGCGAGTGCTAAAGTTTCAAGAACAACACGATACAGAATTGTTATGAGGTCTGATCTCCACGACTTCATACTCATAACATAAGTGCAACTTCTGCCAATTCTGGGCATGAGGCGGGTTTTATATTGCTTTGCCGAACACACATACACAACAGTTGATGCGGTTCACATGAAGAGAGAGCTGGTGTATGCTGATGTGATTCCTTCAAATCTAAGACACTAAAGTATGGGCACGCCCTAAACCAACACAAAGAGACCTTCTTAGCAAATAATATAATATGTGTATTAGGGAGGGTGAGATATAAGCAGCCGCGGGCCGTGGAGGGAGTTACGGTGAGGCAGGGAGGCGGGGAGGGGGAGAAGCAGGGTGGAGCCCTCTCTACCTTGCCCCTCCCCCTCCCCGCCTCCCTGCCCCACCGTAACTCCCTCCACGGCCCGCGGCTGCTTATAAGTGTTGCTAACTCTTATTCATTTACAGCATGTTAACATACTGTCACCATTCGCTTTTTATGTACTAGTAACTATGCTGGTAATTTTGCTACTGATAATATGTATACTTGTATTCTCCACCCTGCTTCTCCCCCTCCCCGCCTCCCTGCCTCACCGTAACTCCCTCCACGGCCCGCGGCTGCTTATAAGTGTTGCTAACTCTTATTCATTTACAGCATGTTAACATACTATCACCATTCGCTTTTTATGTACTAGTAACTATGCTGGTAATTTTGCTACTGATAATATGTGTACTTGTATTATCTAAGATACTACGCCTGAGAAGACGGCATTAGTAAATAAACATTTCAAATACACATGTGTTCTTCTTAACTCCATGTTCTGGTTTCTAAGAAATATATAACGACCGACTGTTCATGAGTTCCACGTATCCTGAGGTACTATAAGTTCATATTCTGGATTGTCTAAACATTGAGAGTTTGTTATATCCAATGTGACACTGTACCTAGCTTGCTAAGGAGTTTTTGATTACTAACGTGAGTTTTGGGACACCCTAATTCGCCGAGGTTCCAATCCTCTGTCCACAGTTCTGTGTGAGAACAGAAACCCTGCGACAGGGGCACCCCCGACCCTTGCTGGAGCTTCATCACACTTGCGATACAACTCCAGCAATGCGCCACCTTTACGGCACAGATACATCACGCATCTGTGCTGTTTTTGCCCCATGATGCGCCGCATTGTAAATGCAGCACACCATAGGTGACGGAACAGCGGCACAGAATGACTAACACATCCCTGGTGATGCGCCAGTCATCATAAATGTATCCCTATGCTTCTTATCTTGTTAGAGATGAACCGCCATATGTATCATCAAAGTTTTTTGCATTTCCTAAATAGCGAACTTTAAGGAATAAATAGCGATTCTTTACCATTCCTAGTTTGCGATTAGCTATTTGCTAATTACAAATTACCCATTCATTTCCTTCATTTCCATAGGGCGGTTGGACTCACTTTTAGCTCGAACGGCTGAATGGATTTCCACGAAACTTGGCAAAATTGTAGGGACTGGTAGCCCGATGTGCCTTTGCTATGTCTCAAGATATATGCTCCAGTGGTTTTTACGAAAATTAACTTTGAAAAATATATATTGGGCTACATTGGCCTATATATATGTTGGAGCCCAAATGTAGCCCAATGTAGCCCAATGAAGCCCAATGTAGCCCAATGTAGCCCAAAGATGGCCGCCAGACACACAAAAAAACAAATGTAGCCCAAATATCAGCCAGATGTAGCCCAACTATAGCCCAGTGACAGAATGACCAATCAGCTTCGCAAACCTCCGTTACGCGAAGCGGAGCGCTGTTACAGATATATATCTTTTTTTGAACGTTAATTTCTCAAAATCCACTGGAGCACATATATTGAGACCTAGCAAAGGCACATCGGGCTACCAGTCCCTAATATTTTGCCAAGTTTCGTGCAAATCCATTCAGCCGTTCGATTATTATTATTATTATTTTTTTTTGCCCCGCGGGGCCCTTTTAAAACCTCCACATCAAACCTAGGGGGTCAGCGAGGATCTACTATGCCCCCTTATAGTTATTTCCCCCTTTGTTTTGACCTCCTCTTGTCTCTCGATCCTACCGAGAGACAAGATGGCGGCCGCTACGGACTTTTTGGAATGTTGACAGACGCCGGAGAACCAATCAGCTTCGCTTCACAAAGCTCCGTTGCGCGAAAAGTACGCGTCCTGGGACGCTGCCAGGTCCGCTGTTACAGATATATATCTTTTTTTAAACGTTAATTTCTCAAAATCCACTGGAGCACATATATTGAGACCTACAAAAGGCACATCGGGCTACCAGTCCCTACAATTTTGCCAAGTTTCGTGCAAATCCATTCAGCCGTTCGGGCTAAAAGTGAGGCCAACCGCCCTATGGAAAACTCAATGTTAAAAACACGTTTTGGGACCCCCCTTTTTTCTCGGCCCCCCCTTGACGAACCCCCCCAAATTTTCAAGGGCTGCTCAGAAACAAAATGTGCCATTTTCCTGAAAATTTCAGCCAATTCCGTCCACAAACGCCAAAGTTATTAGACATAGAATTTTCAAAAATCCCATAGAGAAAAAATCCTAACTATATATACCTACTGGCGACCGCCAGTAGGTAATGTGTGTGTGTGTGTATGCGTGTGCGGTGGGTGTGTGTATGTGTGTGTTTAAAAAGTCACTTCAGTCCACAAAATACCTTTGCCTCTGTCCAAAGCGGATCATAGTACAGGTTTAAGCCTGCTAAATGAAAGTGGTCTAAAGCATGTTTTTGTGCAAAACAAACCTACCACAAGTGGTGAAGATTTTTATAGTGGCAACATGCAAAACTCCTTATACGTTTTGCAGACAGAGTTCTCCTTGGCCACGGGTCCTATATATATTTATTTTACATTTAAGCATATTCACAAAACCTTACACTCCCATCAGAAAACAATTTGTGAATGATTTAAGTAATCATCAGATTTGCCAATTGCAGAAGCAGGCAATTAAACTCATGTAATGTATTCAAAACAGAAGACAGTAAAGGGAGTAAAAGCATATAATTATCAAAGAGTGATAAAAAGCATCGTATAAAATTATCATGGCACTACCATTGAATTATCAGGTCCAGAACTTTCATTGCCTAATGCATGTGGGTTATGACTTCTGAAAACTAAGGCTTTTTAGTTCAAGTGTCGAATAGTAATGCACCCACAAAGGTAATGCAAAAGCTTTTAGACATTTCCTCAAAATTGATACAGAAAAAACGTTCAAATATTTCATGGTTTATAGTTTATCTTTGACTGTTTTGATTAATTTTCCAACAAAAATTCAAGTATGTGATTTATAGTAAGAGATATAATATTATTTATATATGTATATGTAACAAAATGAAGTCCTAATTTATGTTTTGCAAAAGTTGGAGGAAGTTTCTAAGGCATCTGTCATGCACAATCAACAATATTTTTTCTCTATCTATCTGTCTATCTGTCTATCTATCTATCTATCTATCTATCTATCTATCTATCTATCTATCTATCTATCTATCTATCTACCTACCTACCTACCTACCTACCTCCCTCCCTACCTACCTACCTAATATGTATATATATATATATATATATATATATATATATATATATACAATACCTACTGGCGATAGCCAGTAGGTATATATAGTTAGGACCTAGCTAGCATAGGAAATCCGCAACATTCTATTGGGAATAACTTTGGCGCCGGTTGAGGAATTTGCGTGTAATTTTCCAAAATTTTGGCCAGCTCCGCTGCGCTCCTTCCCTGAAAGTTTCGGGGGGATTTGTGAAGTGGGGGCTGAGAAAAAAGGGGGTCCCAAAACGTGTTTTCCCCATGTTAATTTCCATAGGACGTTCTGACAAGGCTACAGCCCGAACCGCTGAATGGAATTACACCAAACTTGGCAAGATTGTAGGGACTGGTACGCAGAAGTGCCTTTGCTATATTTGGTGAAAATTGCTCCAGTGTTTTTTTTGAAAATTAACTTAAAAAACACATATATATCTGGGAGGAGCCTAACCACACATCTCATCGTGAGATCTGATTGGCTGTCAGCACTTCATCCAAGAAGTGTTGGCAGCCATCTTGGGACCAATATACATGATAGCACCTCATTAAAAAGCATTGTAGTTAATAGAGTGTTTTAGGACTTTAGTTACATTATAAATCATTTGTTGATGGTACCATACTCATTTTAGGAATTGTGGTGTGTTCTAAGGTGATTTTACCATGTGAAAAAGTCTTCTGCTGGGATATCATGAATCATGTTTGAAAGAAAACTATTATCTCATGGTTTTCCCACAGTGGTTTGGAAGGGGATCTATAAGCTAAACTGAAAGCATATTTTCTGTAAATTCACATTATCTTTCTCAGTCATGTGAGCATGAAGTCTGACATTCTCAGTAAAACATGTACATCCAACAAGGACAGAGACTGTCAGTTGATTCCTTTGTGTTCTACTGCAGCCTCCTAGAGTGTTCTAAAGAACAACTAGAGCGCTAACAGTCCTTCTTATTACAAAGGTATGGCACACCTGAAGCTATCTTGATTGGAATAAAGTGGTAACTCTTAAAACATTTAATTTAAAAAGGAACAAAATGAGGGGGTATATTTTGTCATAGAAAGTATGATTAGTGCTGCAGAAAGAAAAATTAGGGCACATTTTGAGTGACTTCCCAAATCCTCTTCTATTTCATTAAAAAATTCTGACATGCAGTCTCCCAAGATGGCCACCAGAGACAGAAGAGCCCAAATATAGCCCAATTATCACCCAGATGTAGCCCAAGTATAGCCCAATGACAGAATGTCCCAGAGTGCTCTAAAGAACAACTAGAGCGCTAACAGTCTTACTTATGACAAAAGTATGGCACACCAGAAGCCATCTTGATTGGAAAGAATTGGTAAGTCTGAAAACGTTTAATTTAAAAAGGAACAAAATGAGGGGGTTGATTTTGCCATAGAAAGTATGATTAGCAGCAGACTTCCCTGGTGAGCAGTAGCTTTACTACAGTGATCTAATGAGCAACTAGAGTGTGTGTGACACATCTGAATGCCTTCTTGATGGAACCAAAGTAAACAAGCATTGAAAATGCAATAGATCTCGCCCTCGTTTAAGTTAAAGCCATTCTGTTTGTAATGAGGTGGCTTTTTAGCTTTGCTTTTATTAGTGTTTTTAAAACTTTCATGTAAATAACATGCATATGTATGCATATATGTATATGTATGCATGCATTTATATTTGTATTTATATAGATATGCAGATTATATATGTTTATATTAGTATGTATATATACACATACATAAATGCATATGCATATATATATGCATATATATGTGTATATTTGTGCGTGTAGAGAGAGGTAGAGAGGTAGAGGTGTAGAGGTAGAGAGGTAGAGGTAGAGAAGTAGAGGTTGAGAGGTAGAGACTAGTAGAGAGAAAAGTAGAGAGAGGTAGAGAGGTAGAGAGAAGAGAGTGAGTAATAGAGTAGAGAGTGAGTAGTAGAGAGTAGTAGAGAGCAGTAGAGAGAGTAGCAGAGAGTGAGTAGTAGAGAGTAGTAGAGTGAATAGTAGAGTGAGTAGTAGAGAGTGAGTAGTAGAGAGTGAGTAGTAGAGAGTAGTAGAGAGTAAGTAGTAGAGTGAGTAGTAGAGAGCAGTAGAGAGTGAGTAGTATAGAATAGTAAAGAGTGAGTAGTAGAGAGTAGTAGAGAGTGAGTAGCAGAGAGAGAGAATAGTAGAGAGTAGTAAAGAGTGAGTAGTAGAGTGAGTAGTAGAGTGAGTAGTAGAGAGTAGTAGAGAATGAGTAGTAGAGAGTGAGTAGAAGATAGAGAGTAGTAGAGAGTGAGTAGTAGAGAGTAGTAGAGAGTGAGAAGTAGAGAGTGAGTAGTAGAGAGTAGTAGATAGTGAGTAGTAAAGAGTGAGTAGTAGAGAGAGAGTAGTAGAGAGTGAGTAGTAGAGAGTAGAGAGTAGTAGAGAGTGAGTAGTAGAGAGTAGAAGATAGTGAGTAGTAGGGAGTGAGTAGTAGAGAGAGAGTAGTACAGAGTAGTAGAGTAGTAGAGAATGAGTAGTAGAGAGTGAGTATTAGAGAGTAGTGGAGTAGTAGAGAGTAAGTAGTAGAGAGTAGTGGAGAATATTCCAAAGTTTGGCACAGCACCACTTGCACAATAAGTCCAATCAAATCATATCACTTAGAGTCCTTATTGAAGCGCTGAATCTTGGTGTATATTCAAATGCTTTTATTTTCCTTAAGTTTATGTACCACAGCCAGCTGACGCATTTTGTTCTGTACAACAGAACTTCTTCAGGGCGTTCCTATTTCCTTCAAGTTATGTCAGTATCCTGTTGTCATATAACTAGATATTTCTTCCAAATGTTAGACAAGACGTAAGTACATTCTTATTCAAAGTGACTAGGTATCAATTTTACCCACACAATTCGGGCAGACTTGAGTAATTTATAGCATCCTCAAAGTCAGTCTTTCAAAAATTCCAAAGCATAGGACATGATAATCCAAATCCAAATGTTTCTCAAGAAAAGTCATTTTCAATCATTCGGAATTTCGGCGTTTGGGCAGATATGACCCAGGGACCCCCAGTATGCAAGGGGAATTAGTCCCCCCTCTGCAAACGCGCCAGTGGCCTGTGTTGCAGAGAGGTGTAAAAAGAGGCATAGCCTCATTACACCTCTGTGCAATGCAGCCCCCTGGCGCATACTGGAGGTTCCAGGTGGGCTAGTTGGCCCCCAGGGACCCCAGTATGCAAGGGGAATTAGTTCCCCCTCTTCAAACATACACGGGGGCTGCGTTGCAGAGAGGTGTACAAAAGGGTGTGGCCTCATTACACCTCTCTGCAATGCAGCCCCCTGGCACATACTGGAGGCTCCTGGTGGGCTAGTTGGCCCCCAGGGACCCCCAGTATGCAAGGGGAATTAGTTCCCCCTCTGCAAACGCGCCAGGGGGCTGCGTTGCAGAGAGGTGTAACAAGGGGCATAGCCTCATTACACCTCTGCAATGCAGCCCCCTGGCGCATACTGGAGGTTCAAGGTGGGCTAGTTGGCCCCCAGGGGCCCCCAGTATGCAAGGGGAATTAGTTCCCCCTCTTCAAACATGCACGGGGGCTGCGTTGCAGAGAGGTGTAAAAAGGGGCATGGCTTCATTACACCTCTCTGCAATGCAGTCCCCTGGCACATACTGGAGATTCCTGGTGGGCTTTCAGGTCTTATATAGTTAGGAATTAGCATTAAAAAAACCTTTGAAATTCACTGAAAAAACACACAGGTTTCAGGCCTTATATAGATAGGAATTAGCATTTAAAAAACCTTGCAAATTCACTGAAAAAACCATAGGTTTCAGGCCTTATATAGTTAGGAATTAGCATTTAAAAAACCTTGCAAATTCACTGAAAAAAACATAGGTTTCAGGCCTTATATAGTTAGGAATAGCATTTAAAAAACCTTAGAAATTGACTCAATAAACTATAAGTTTTAGGGGTGTTACAGTTAGCTGGACATTTCACTCATACAAAACCATTGAAATTGCTCCTATATAGTTAGTTGGACTAACTATATTTCGCGCAACCGCAATCCACTGCTGATGATGTCACATATTACATCATTCATGACATGGTCAGTGACATCACTGATGACATCTCAAATGACATCACTGATGACATCATCCACGTGACAATCACATACACCTTTGTATACACTAGTAAAATCTTTCATCACTCTAAAATACAGAGTATCATATTTGAATCCAATGACACAGCAATACAAGTATCTAAAAACCCACTCAGTGATTCCTAGATGTATACACACATCTAATCACTTACCTGTAGATTCAAACATACATGCTGTGAATGAAAAATAGAACACTATCAAAAAAATTATACATCTATATCGTCATTACACACCAGCACACAACCTATTAAAATATGAAGTTATCCTACTCACTTATGCAGACAATGGATCATACTTACATACTTACTTAGCTACACACTTATACAAACACCACTTCATCTATTCATTTACATAGTAAGTCATATTTACTGTTTTATAAAATCATTATTACAAGTATACAGTCATCCATATAGTCACTTACAGAATCATTGAGTCTTATGAATACTTATTTATATACAAAAACTGACATATACACTGCCTTTTATTTTTCTACTTTGTTGGACGTGCAACAAAGAGAAATATATTTGCTCATCACCACTCCCATAAAGATATTCACTCACCCAAACAACTATTATAACATGTAGTTTTAACTTCATATATCTACTGAATCAACTATTCACACATCTTTGGGCACTCACACACCCCCCATCGAACCACACACACATTCACTCTCCAATACAAACACTCAGTTAACTAATTAATAACTAATATAGACTTTCACATAGCTAGTAACCAACTGGAGAACCAGTTTACACAACAACTGACAAAGTGATACAGATATTCACACAGTTTAGTGACTATCCACTATATTTAGTGAGACACTATACATTGTTAAAGTAAACAGTCAATTACATTGCTACTAAATCCTCCATCCAAATATTTATTTTAATATATCCACTCATTCTTCAATGCAAATTGCTGTATACAATGCATATTTCAATAATGAAGCAAACCACATTCACTGGATGATGTCATCAGTGATGTCATTTGAGATGTCATCAGTGATGTCACTGACCATGTCATGAATGATGTAATATGTGCCCTCATCAGCAGTGGATTGCGGGTGCGCAAAATATAGTTAGTCCAACTAACTATATAGGAGCAATTTCAATGGTTTTGTATGAGTGAAATGTCCAGCTAACTATAACACCCTAAAACTTATAGTTTATTGAGTGAATTTCTAAGGTTTTTTAAATGCTAATTCCTAACTATATAAGGCCTGAAACATATGTTTTTTCAGTGAATATATATATATATATATATATATATATATATATTACCTACTGGCGGTCGCCAGTAGGTATATATAGTTAGGATTTTTTCTCTATGGGATTTTTGAAAATTCTATGTCTAATAACTTTGGCGTTTGTGGACGGAATTGGCTGAAATTTTCAGGAAAATGGCACATTTTGTTTCTGAGCAGCCCTTGAAAATTTGGGGGGGGTTCGTCAAGGGGGGGCCGAGAAAAAAGGGGGGGCCCAAAACGTGTTTTTAACATTGAGTTTTCCATAGGGCGGTTGGCCTCACTTTTAGCCCGAACGGCTGAATGGATTTGCACGAAACTTGGCAAAATTGTAGGGACTGGTAGCCCGATGTGCCTTTTGTAGGTCTCAATATATGTGCTCCAGTGGATTTTGAGAAATTAACGTTTAAAAAAAGATATATATCTGTAACAGCGGACCGGGCAGCGCTCCGGTTCGCGGACTTTTCGCGGTACGGAGCTTTGTGAAGCGAAGCTGATTGGTTCTCCGGCGTCTGTGAACATTCCAAACAGTCCGTAGCAGCCGCCATCTTGTCTCTCGGTAGGATCAAGAGACAAGAGGAGGCCAAAGCGAAGGGGCAAATGACCATAAGGGGGCATAGTAGATCCTCGCTGACCCCCTAGGTTTGATGTGGAGGTTTTAAAAGGGTCCCGCGGGGCAAAAAAAAAAAATAATAATAATAATCGAACGGCTGAATGGATTTGCACGAAACTTGGTAAAATATTAGGGACTGGTAGCCCGATGTGCCTTTGCTAGGTCTCAATATATGTGCTCCAGTGGATTTTGAGAAATTAACGTTCAAAAAAAGATATATATCTGTAACAGCGCTCCGCTTCGTGTAACGGAGGTTTGCGAAGCTGATTGGTTCTCCGGCGTCTGTAAACATTGCAAACAGTCCGTAGCGGCCGCCATCTTGTCTCTCGGTAGGATCGAGAGACAAGAGGAGGCCAAAGCGAAGGGGCAAATGACCATAAGGGGGCATAGTAGATCCTCCTTGACCTCTTAGGTTTGATGTGGAGGTTTTAAAAGGGCCCCGCGGGGCAAAAAATAATAATAATAATAATAATCGAACGGCTGAATGGATTTGCACGAAACTTGGTAAAATATTAGGGACTGGTAGCCCGATGTGCCTTTGCTAGGTCTCAATATATGTGCTCCAGTGGATTTTGAGAAATTAACGTTCAAAAAAGATATATATCTGTAACAGCGCTCCGCTTCGCGTAACGGAGGTTTGCGAAGCTGATTGGTTCTCCGGCGTCTGTAAACATTGCAAACAGTCCGTAGCGGCCGCCATCTTGTCTCTCGGTAGGATCGAGAGACAAGAGGAGGCCAAAGCGAAGGGGCAAATGACCATAAGGGGGCATAGTAGATCCTCCTTGACCTCTTAGGTTTGATGTGGAGGTTTTAAAAGGGCCCCGCGGGGCAAAAAAATAATAATAATAATAATCGAACGGCTGAAAGGATTTGCACGAAACTTGGCAAAATTGTAGGGACTGGTAGCTCGATGTGCCTTTGCTAGGTCTCAATATATGTGCTTCAGTGGATTTTGAGAAATTAACGTTCAAAAAAAGATATATATCTGTAACAGCGCTCCGCTTCGCGGAGATAAAATTATATCTGTATTACCTAGCTGTTGCTAACACCAGTTAGCGACGGCTAGTAGGAGATAGCGACCATCTTGGGCCCCACTTTGCATGTGAGTGATATTTATCACTAATGACATGCAAAGTGGGAATGCCAAGATGTTAGCGACTGGAAACAGTCGCTAACATCGCTATCTCCTATTATCAACTTTTGGAAATATTCGAGATAAGCGCGAATATCTCCAAAAGCTAGCACCTGCCCTGAGCAGTTCTTAGCCATGTTATCCAATGGGAGGTGGATAACATGGCTAAGAGCATTAGCTCGGTAATGCATGAATATCGCTGAGTTTTCAGCGATATTAATGCATTGCGGTCGTTTTTTATCGTATTTGCGATAAACCTTGATAATAGCAATAATAGGTTTATCTGCGATAATTTCTGACGATGCTTAGCGGTAAAAAAATCGTTGCTAAGCATCGTTAGGGATAAATATCGCTTAACTTTGGTAATATGCCCCAACGTCTGTTAACGTTCAATTTGAAGGAAATCAGGAAGTGTTGAAAAACATTGTCTGCGCCATCTTGTCTTTTTTCAAATGCCACACTTTTGTCGTGCACGGCAGC
Organism: Lissotriton helveticus; assembly: GCF_964261635.1. Classification (NCBI taxonomy): domain Eukaryota; kingdom Metazoa; phylum Chordata; class Amphibia; order Caudata; family Salamandridae; genus Lissotriton; species Lissotriton helveticus. Next base: position 2,058,425,479 of record NC_136063.1, read on the forward strand.
CATTTTAGATGCCTTGACCAGACCCACTCTGTGCACGCTGTCGATCCTTAGCATGGCTCCCCACCCTCGCAAGCATCTCCCCCAGGCAGTGGTCACCCCCGCTCTCTGTCTTATGCATGGGTAATAAACCTCCCCCCATCTGCGCTGCTCTTCCCTGAGAATCACACCCTGTGCCCGCCCGACACCTCCCTTTCGCCCTATTCACTACCGCACCCTCTGACACTCCTTTTCCTCTGTGTCCGATTGTCCAGGCCGGTCCTAGGGTATCAGCTAGCCCTGCAGATGTAGTTTATGGCCCCAGCTGTAAAGAATTACCCCTCTTCAAAGGAGTTATAGTAGATCAAGGCCCACACTCGATGAGATCCGCCACAGCAGACGCGTTCCTATTATCTGAAAACCATCCTGTATTGTGATTGGGGAGGGGACCGAGCCTGAAGCGGAAGATTCCAGGGATGACTCTTTGTACATCAAAGTTTTTACAATTATGTGTCACATTAAAAATTTATAGCACTCCGACAAAGTAGTAAGATTATAAAACTTTAATAACTTATAAATATATACAAGAAAACAAAAATAGTAATAACATATAAACATTTTTAGGGAAAAACAACGAAGTAGCGGTCGGCTGTGCGAATAGTCCCAACGCAGCACAACGTCCAGATTTCCGGCGTGGGGCGTCGCGGGGGGTGGGTCATCAGTAGCAAACTGTTGTGCGAATAGTTCCAAGGCAGCAGAACGATGGCACCAAGGTGATGTCCAGTAAGTTGCCGCACTGGTTTTGGTATCCTACAATGCTGCTCCGAATAACGGCGTGGGGCGCCCCGGGGGAGGCGGCGTGAACGGGCCTCTCCGGGTGGAGTGTCATCTGTTGTAGTGGGGCGCCCCTTTACCGTTTCAGTTGCCATTCCGTCCGTTTTTGGTCCACTGTGTCAAAAGCCGCAATTCAGCTGAGTTGCGCCTACTCTTGCGGTGCAGCGATAGGCGGCTGTCACAGGACTCTCAAAATGGCGGCAGGCTGTTTCCTTTTTGGGCCTGGTCCACTGAAATGGCCCTGGGACACCTTGGAAATCGGACGCTTGTCTGCTAGGTCTTGGACCCCATTCTCGAAAGCGTCCCCTCCGCCTTGAGGATTCATCAAAAGTTTTGGGGGCCCCCGACTCCTGTAGGCTTCTGGTGGGGAGCGGTTGCCATGATTGCTCGCGGAATGACCACGACGGAGCTACGAGATGGTGGTGCTCTCATGCTGACGCCAGCTTCAGTCTGAAACATCCAGAAACAAGGTGGGGCTTTCATCGTTTGGGAAAAAAAAAAAGTTTTCATCCAATGAAAAGTGTTGTTTTTAGGTCATATGATCAAGCCTTCCATCATTAGGAAACCAAAAGTAAAATGAACCAATGAAAAGTTTTATAAACAAGTCACATGACCTGTTATGCGGCATAGGGTATAAAATGCGGAGAAAATACGTTGGCACGTGAGGCGGCGTCAGTAGCGGACCGATGTGCGAATAGGCCGAAGGCAATACAACGCACCAAGATCCGGATGGCACCGAGGTGGTGTCCAGCAAGTTGCAGCACTGGTGTGGCCATCCTACAATGCTGAAAGTCGGCGTGGGGCGCCCCGTTGGCCTGTGAGTTTGCGTCAGTAGCGGACCGATGTGCGAATAGGCCGAAGGCAGCACAACGCGCCAAGATCCGGATGGCACCGAGGTGGAGTCTAGTAAGTTGCCGCACTGGTGTGGCCATCCTACAATGTTGAAAGTCGGCGTGGGGCGCCCCGTTGGCCTGTGAGATGGCGGCAGTAGCGGACCGATGTGCGAATGAGGCCAAAGGCAGCGCAACAATATTTTCGGAATAGAAGACACCACAAGGCGCTGAGATGCCAAGATCCGGATGGCACCGAGGTGGTGTCTAGCAAGTTGTGGCACTGGTGTGGCCATCCTACAATGGTAAAAGTCGGCGTGGGGCGCCCTGTTGGCCTGTGAGATGGTGTCAGTAGCGGACTGATGTGCGAATGGGGCCAAAGGCAGCGCAACAATATTTTCTGACTGACACCACAAGGCGCTGAGATGCCAAGATCCGGATGGCACCGAGGTGATGTCTAGCAAGTTGCTGTACTGGTGTGGCCATCCTACAATGGTAAAAGTCAGCGTGGGGCGCCCTGTTGGCCTGTGAGATGGTGTCAGTTGCGGACCGATGTGCGAATGGGGCCAAAGGCAGCGCAACAATATTTTCTGTATGGAAGATACCACTAGGCGTTGAGATGCCAAGATCCGGATGGCACCGAGGTGATGTCTAGCAAGTTGCTGTACTGGTGTGGTCATCCTACAATGCTGAAACTCGGCGTGGGGCGCCCTATTAGCCTGTGAGATGGCGTCAGTAGCGGACCGATGTGTGAATGGGGCAAAGGTAGCGCAAGAATATTTTCTGAATAGAAGACACCACAAGGCGCTGAGATGCCAAGATCCGGATGGCACCGAGGTGGTATCTAGTAAGGTGCACTGGTGTGGTCATCCTACAATGCTGAAACTCGCCGTGGGGCGCCCCATTAGTCTGTGAGATGGCGTCAGTAGCGGACCGATGTGCGAATAGGCCGAAGGCAGCACAACGCGCCAAGATCCGGATGTCACCGTGGTGGTTTCATAGTTGAGAGGCACTTCATCTGCAGTGGGGCGCCGAGATCCGGATGGCACCGAGGTGATGTCTAGCAAGTTGCTGTACTGGTGTGGTCATCCTACAATGCTGAAACTCGGCGTGGGGCGCCCCATTAGCCTGTGAGATGGCGTCAGTAGCGGACCGATGTGCGAATAGGCCGAAGGCAGCACAACGCGCCAAGATCCGGATGTCACCGTGGTGGTTTCATAGTTGAGAGGCACTTCATCTGCAGTGGGGTGCCGAGATCCGGATGGCACCGAGGTGATGTCTAGCAAGTTGCTGTACTGGTGTGGTCATCCTACAATGCTGAAACTCGGCGTGGGGCGCCCCATTAGCCTGTGAGATGGCGTCAGTAGCGGACCGATGTGCGAATGGGGCCAAAGGCAGCGCAACAATATTTTCTGAAGAGAAGACACCAAAAGGCGCTGAGATTCCAAGATCCGGATGGCACCGAGGTGGTGTCTACCAAGCTATGCAGTTGAGTTGTGTGCGCACTTGCGGCGAATAGGTCGAAGGCAGCATAACAATGTTTTCTGAATAGAAGACACCACAAGGCGTTGAGATTCGGTTACCACCGAGGTGATGTCTAGCAAGTTGCCGCACTGGTGTGGCCATCCTACAATACTGCTCCGAATAACGGCGTGGGGTGCCCGAAGGGGGTGGGGGGAGGCGGCGTGAACGGGCCTTCCTAGGTGGAGGCTCGTCTGCTGTAGTGGGGCGCCCCTTTACCGTTTCAGTTGCCATTCAGCTGAGTTTCGGCTGCTCTTGATGCTACAGCGACAGGCGGCTGCAACAGGACTCTCAAAATGGCGGCCTGTTCTTTGGATTTGGGCCTGGTCCACTAAAATGGCCCTGGGACACCTTAGAACTCGGACGCTCGATTTTTTTTTCCTTTCCTGTACATGCAAAAAAAGGTAAATGCCCGGTACGTTACACGCTTCATCTGCCACGATGAACTCTCCAGAGGAACCGAAAAAAAATATAGTTATGGTAACTATACCATGCATCGTCATATGGAGAGGTGGCACCAATTAATTATAGTGCTGCATAAAAGAGAGATTTGGAGGAGAACCCCTGACCTGCTAGTACATTCATCAAAGAAGTGGCACTGACAGCATCAGAGGCAAGGGAAACGGTCCCAAATATTTAGAAGAACTTTGGAAAGATTAAAATGACATGTTTAGATTGTGGCAAATTAATTTCATGTGGACAGATGAGTGTTACTCTAATAAATACAGCATATGAACATCATCATAGTCGATGGTTGGTAGAGACATTTTGACTATATCCTGGACCTGCCCGTCCTCGCCCAAAATGGCGCCGGAATAAATGGGACTCGTAACTCCTTGTTGTGTACTGGTTGCAGAACCTTGAAATCACGAGATACGTATGCAGTTTTGAAGCACATGGCGGGCGGGGACGAGAATTGATTGAATATTTCGACATCCCTATTGATATTAAGTTCTGATGTGTTATTGATTACTGTACTATTGAAAGTTCGAATTAACGTCACCCATGGTACTTGCCCGCAAATGTATATCTAGATAATTTTATTGTAACTGGCCCTGTCGTATTTTAATTATAAAATGTACGTCCACCGATTCCGTAACTGTTAGACACCTTAGTTCTTGCAACCTAATGGCCCGCCCGTTACGTTCCTCTACAGTGTAAATGTCTACTCATCATATACGATTACAGTTTGCTCCGTGGCCGGCCCACGTGGTTATAGGCTCGTATTTGTATAATGAAATTTTCACAATAAAGGTTTTTAAAAGAAAACATGGTAGTAGTATATACATTGGTAAAGTTTTTAATAATAGTCACTGTTTTAGAATCATTAAAAGGCAAGTGAAATAAAGCAGACCAATTACATGAAGGGTAAAAGGTATAACACGAAGGAACGCAGTAAAGATAAATGGTCAAGGGCTGTTGTGTTTTCTATTCCTGCAACATAAAGTGATCGATAAGAATCTCATATTCAGGCGTATCGGCGACTAAGACAGCAGGTCGACCCTCTTTTGCTCAACGGCTCCGTCATGGGACAAAGAAACGCTCTTTTTCTCGAAAAAAGAATATATTTTACTTACAGGACAGTTGTAAATTTTCCGGGAAAGTACATTAGCCTGGAACATTATAACATATATTTAAGAAAAAATAATGTTCGGAAGTAATAAAAAGCGTAATTTTTAGGTCATATGACCAAGCCTTTCATCATTAGAATAAGAAAAGTAAAATGAACCAATGAAAAGTTTTATTAACAAGTCACATGACTTGTTATGCTTACGTTACGTGCTGCGCGCCCCGGATGACTTCCGGATGCGCTAACGCGGCGCGTCATATGACGCATTACGCGACAACGCAGGTCCAGAATATAGTCAAAATGTCTCCACCAACCAGCGGTCGGAACACAACCCCTTTCAGCAGGCTAAATAGTTCTGTTAAATGACAACAGAAGGGACAGGCAACAAGAACCATCAGTCAAAGAGGGGAGGGCTAGTTCTTCTCTACCGGGTTACATTGGGGCGCTACCGGAACTGATCGAATTGGTAGTCTACAGTGTTTCTGGATGTTTCAGACTGAAGCTGGGGTTAGCATGAGAGCAGTACCGTTTCGTAGCTCCGTCGTGGCCATTCCGCAACCAATCATGGCAGCCGCTCTTTATCGTTATTTTGGGCGGGGTGGGTGGCGGAGCCGGGCTGTTTTGCAGCCATCATTGTGTGGAGTTCAGTTCATTTCACTAGTTTTGTATTTGTCATGAGGGGTTGTTCCTAATGTTTCTATTTTAGCGAGGTCAAAAAGAGATCCCGTTAGTGGCCTACTGATTTTGCTCGATTCCTTTTCTTTTTTTTTTACACGATTTTTCGTTATCTGCAAAGACTAAACAGAGTATTGCGACTCTGTGTTTGTTTGTAAATAGAGAATGAACCAAAGAGAACCAATTCTAAAACAGTAAATACTTGGATAACAATCAATCAAATGGAGAGAGAAGCAGGCATGACGTATTACAACGGGGGCAAAGGCCTGCGTTAACTACCCTTCACTATGTGCAAAGAGAGAGTACTCCTAATAGAAATGAGGGGGGGGGCACCATTCAAAGCAGATCAGTGTGCATAAACACGAAAATGTTTTCACTTACCACGTACTTGACATTCGACAGCTAATGATATTTGCTATTAAAAAACCATTGAAATTCACTGAAAAAACCATAGGTTATAGATCATATATAGTTAGGAATTAGCATTTACAAAACCTTGAAAATTCACTGAAAAAACCATAGGTTATAGACCATATATAGTTAGGAATTAGCATTTAAAAAACCTTATTTTACTCACACAAAACCATTGAAATTCCATATATAGTTAGTTGCACTAACTATATATCGCGCACCCGCAATCCACTGCTGATGATGTCACATATTACATCATTCATGACATGGTCAGTGACATCACTGATGACATCACTGATGACATCTCAAATGACATCACTGATGACATCACTGATGACATCTCATTTGACATCAATGACCACATCACTGATGATATCATTCATGTGACAATACAATGCATCTCCTCATATTTTAATATAACCTCTGTTTCACCCAGTGTTAAATACAGAGTATAATTTTTTAAACCATTGACACACCAATACTAGTTACTACATATGTACTCACTGATTCCTACGTCTACACACACATTCACTCATTCACCCATACAATCATTCATACATACAATCACTCATCTTTACAACACTATCATATGCACTCATACACCTATACAGACACTCACACTCTGCCACTCATCCATGGAGTTACTCACACACCTAGTCAGTCCTGTAAAGAATCAATCACACTTCCATTTTCTTGTCTATACAGTTAAACATAGAGCACCTTATATTTTCAAACATATACTAACACATACTTACCTTGTTATACAATCATTGATATAAGTACACATTGATCTGCACAGAGTCACACACCTCCCAGCCAGCCACACACACACTCAGTCTCCCATACAAATACTTGGACAATCAATCAATAACCCATATAGTTACTCATATAGCTACTGATCAACACATGCAGCAGTTTACAGAACAACAGACATAATGATGCACAAATTAAGACAGTTTAGTCACTAACCCATGCACTCAGTGAGACACATTTAATCACTCACTCATACAGTCAGTCATGCACCTACTAAATCCTTCGTCCAGACACTTATACATCCACTCATTCTTCAATATGTAAGACATATTTAAACTTTACAGAAACATAAAATCACTGGATGTTGTTATCAGTGATGTCATTTGAGATGTCATCAGTGATGTCATCAGTGATGTCACTGACCATGTCATGAATGATGTAATATGTGACATCATCAGCAGTGGATTGCGGGTGCGCGATATATAGTTAGTGCAACTAACTATATATGGAATTTCAATGGTTTTGTGTGAGTAAAATAAGGTTTTTTAAATGCTAATTCCTAACTATATATGGTCTATAACCTATGGTTTTTTCAGTGAATTTTCAAGGTTTTGTAAATGCTAATTCCTAACTATATATGATCTATAACCTATGGTTTTTTCAGTGAATATATATATATATATATATATATATATATATATATATATATATATACATTGAAAAAAACATAGGTTTCACACATGTTATAGTTAGCTGGACATTTCACTCATACAGAACCTTTGAAATTCCCCCTTTATAGTTAGTTCAGCTAACTATAACTCGCGCGCCTGCAATGCACTGCTGATGACGTTACATATTACATCACTCATGACATGGTCAGTGACACCACTGATGACATCTCAAATGACATCCCTGATGACATCACTGATGACATCATCCAGTGAATGTGTGTCTTTCTGAAAAATAAATATTTTTTATATATGTATATCTAAAGGTCGATGGAAGAATAAATGGGTAAATAAGTTTCTACATGGATGTTTTTTTTGCAAAATTGATTGGTTAACTGATCTTAGTGAATACATATATTAGTGAGTAATGTTTAAATATTTAAATATATGTGGCAGTGTCTCCCTTTGTGTATAAGTGGCTGCATGGGTTGGTGAGTAGCTACATGAGTGTGTATATGGGTTATTAGTTGTTTTTGGAGTATCAGTATGAGTGTCTGTATGGTTTGGTGGTGGGTATTGCTAAGTGCATAGATGCATGCATGACTGACTCACTGTTTGTATATGTTTTGAAGACAGCATGTGTGCAGGACTGTATGGGTGGATGAGTGTGTATATGGGTGTGTTACTGAGTGAATGACTGTCTCAATAGTATCTTTATGAGTAACTACATATGTTTTAATCTAGTATATGTGAGTATTGTTGTATATAAGTGAGTATATGTGAGAGTGAGAGATTGGAAGAGTTCCTGTTAAATAAGCATGTGCTTCTATAAGAGATTGTTTAAGAGAGTAAGTATGTGTACGTTTCCATAGAAGTAAGTGTGGTAGTGTGTGTATAGCTGTATATGCAAATAAATAGATGTTTGATAGTTTATTTGCATGTGTGAGTATGTGTGTGAGTAACTCTATGGATGACTGTCGGTGTGTAACAGGATGTGTAGGTGTATCAGTACATATGATGAGTGAGTACATGTATGAGTGACTATATAGAACTGTTGGTGAATGAGTGGATGTGTATATAGATGGTGGAATTACTGAATAGGTTGTTGTACCTGGTATTGGTATCTTCATTTTTTTGAAAAATTTAGTTTCTATTTTTGAATGTGTGTATCAAAGGTTATATATGCTGAGAGGAGGTCTGCCACTCTTTCACAAGGATGATGTCATCAGTGATGTCACTTGAGATGTCATTAGTGATGTCATGAGTGATGTCACTGACCATGTCATGAGTGATGTCATGAGTGATGTAATATGTGACGTCATCAGCAGTGCATTGCGGGCGCGCGAGTTATAGTTAGCTGAACTAACTATAACGGGGGAATTTCAAAGGTTTTGTGTGAGTGAAATGTCCAGCTATCTATACCATGTGTGAAACCTATGTTTTTTAGTGAATTTCAAAGGTTTTGTAAATGATAATTATTAAATGTATTAATTATTATATTTCTTTCTTTTTATACGAATTTCTTACATTTTTAATATACATATTTATATATTTTTTATTTTTTTTATTATATTTCATATTCTTAATGTAAAATAATAACAAAACTAAATTGAATTTTTTTTTATTAATTATTTTTTCCAATATATTATGATTGAATTCTATATAATTCCTTTATCATTATTTTTTTTAGATAATCGCACCGTAGGCATACGCTAATGTAATTACACCAAATTTGGCAGAGATGTAGAGTTTGGTTCGCAGATTGTGCTTTTTGTTAAATGGAGTAAATCCGTTAAGTAGTTCATGAGAAAACCCCAATAGACTATGCATGTAGTCTTCTATGCACCGGCAAACTTGTCTTTTATACCTTCAATCTGTATCCTTACACTTCCAGTAAACACCATCACACTTCTGTTTCAGTATTGTAGTGACCATACAGCACTATGTGCTTATCTGTACACTATTCTAAAAGAATCCATTCACTACAATAAAACACTAATCAGCAGATGTATAATAAGTGGTACATTCCTATAGATATCACAGTTATTGTGTACCGTGATATCACCTCCTTCTGGCGCAGGGGTTTATAATGTGATGCACCTTCCACACACCATGGCACATCTTTTGCACTACCAGTGCATCACAAAAGTGACATAATGGCTGTGTTAAAAGAGGCACAAGGGGGTTGTAAATCCACCCCTAACACATACAAATTCACCCAGGCAGTTTCACCAGCAGTGCAAATTGAAGCATAGACTTGTAACATATTTATATGGATATGTTGCATTCAAGTGCTTCGGAGGTACTACAGTATACTATAGGTAAACACCTTATAGATTTATGCTGTAGTACTTCCTTATAGTTCTGCAGTTTCACATTCACCATACCCTAGTAATGTATTCATTCATTCATTCATTTATGAACTACACATTCATTCTGAGAAACTTTTATACACTAAGATAGAAATATAGTTCTTTCTTTCACCAGTGAAGGTAGTTATAAAAAGAACGTTTTTTTGTGTTTTTAGTTTTCTATTTTTTTTTTATTTTGTCAAGTTTCTTTTAAAACCAAAAAAATGGAACTGGAACTCAAAAAGTGTCCATCAGGAACAAAAGAATAAAAAAAAAAATAATAATGTCAAGGCCAGCGATGCTCCTGCATCCTGCGTTTTATCAGGTCAATAGACTGTTCCCTATAACACAAAAGTTTATCGCAAAAAATGCATACAATTTTAATGTCAGCAAAATCAGGATCAATTTGTGGGTGTGGACTGCTTGCTGAAAATTCTGCTGCAGTAGTTGATGTGCTTGGTGCAGTAGCAGGTAGCGGGCCCTGCCCTGTGGCGAAACCCCTCTGCGACCCCCCCGGGCTTTGGAGAACACGCCGCCTGCGACCGCCCCCACATCACCCCCCTCCCCATCACCCCAGTAGCGCAGTGAGCACAACGCACTAGGAAAAGACAACAGGAAAAGACAACAGGGAAAACGGGAAAAAACTGGGAAAAACAATGAGGACTAGAAACTCGACCCTACTGCAGGCACAGGAAAACCCTCGCCCCCATAGATCTGCCAGGAGACGGAAGGCAAAACTCTTCTACCCCCCGGGAGTGGGGGGCTTCTACCCTGGATCAGCGCTCCTTGAGGGGGGACTCTCAGTATCACCTGGAGCCACCGGAGCAACGCCAACGCCCCCAGGCATACCCATTGCGTTCCCAGCACTGACATTGAACCTAGCATCGTCGCAAGCAGGGGAAGTGGGTAAGTGCTATAACCCAGTCAACTTAACTCCCCGCTCCAGCGCCAACGTAGCCACTACTGGGCTCCTAGGAAACAGAGACATAAGAACCTACTTGTGCCCCCTGGTAACAAGCTCTGCCGAACCATCTAGGCCCCTAAGCTGCACACCGCCCACTAAATCATCTGAGTACGGTCAAACCCCCAGCCCCGCTGCAGTCCGGGCCCCAGGAATTCCCCTATCACCAACAATAACCATGCTCCAGGGTGTAAAACCGCTCAAGTCAGAGGCATCTGACAGGGTTGCACCGAGGTTCAATCACATCAGAACAATAACTCCGACCCCTCAATTACTAGAAGATCCCCAACTGAAGACGTCCCCAAACGGACCCCCATGGCTGGCCCACCCAACAGCCCACGCAGCAATGCTTTAGCAAACGGAGAGCCCATGCCTGATGTGCCCAGCAGCATTAAAGAAACCAATGAAGGTGGAGGAACTCCACAATTACTGGCCTGGCACACCCAGTCCCCGATCCCGTTGAGCAGGAGTCCCCCGGAACAAGACAAAATGACCCAGCCATCAACCTCATTGCGCAGCAGCACGGACAGGGGGGAGAGCCCCCCAGTGTTTGCAGACCATCTAACACTGATTAACGAGACACTCATCCATGACTGGTGCCGCAATAATGCATGCCGACAAGCTCGATGCCCAGATAAATATATTACAAACTGTCGCAAACCTAATTTCTGGGATCGATGCCAAACTCGATCACTTGAATTCCCTTATCCGTAGAGCACAGGATAGTACACACTTCAAGCCTGAGCCATGTAGTTGCAGCCTAATTCTGAACAATCTAGAAAAACTCCCGCACATCATGACCACACTAATAGAGGACCTCAAAATAGAAGCCGGCAAGATCAAGGATTCAACCGCACAGGCTCCAGTTCTTGACCCTCTAAGAAAAGAAGGCTCTAAAAGCTCTCCACATGAAAGCAAAGAAATTCACAAATGAAAATAAAATTGCTTGGGTGGCGCCTCCGTCCACAATCAACGTGAGCAGCTCAAACGCCACCCCGATCAAAACAAAATATCACGATAGTCAGCATACTACCACACCGACCTACCCAGATCCTCAAAAAAATGTATCCGGGAAAAATGAGAAAAAATTTAAAAAACTCAACAAGGCGAACAAAAATAAATCTCTCGCCCCCAGAACCATACGGGAATGGGTACGGCCCGGCAACCAGACACAAGGCCACACAGAGACTCAGGAAACGACTGAATTAGAAGTAATCACCAAAACATCAGAAACTACTGAGCCAAAGCTTGAAGTCCCTTACTTCACCAACGCAGCAATAATCCCAGGGTTGGTTGCCCCTCTCGCAGCCCCCCTGCCAGCCCCAACAGTATTAACAAAAAATCAAGCAAACGACTCACAAGGACTCAATCCCACGCAAGCGAATACGTCCTTCGCCCAAACAACTCTCTGGTCGCTGCTCCATCAACGTTGACGACGCACCGTGCGCCCCAAGTGCCACTGGTTGCCCTAGATCTAAAGGACACTGAAAACATCCCGCCTAAAAATGGCCCACCCAGTTTACCATTCACGGTGGACCTTCAGCGGCCAAAGGGGTAAAACAGGCAGGCAATCGCCCTTTCATCTGGCCTATTACAGTCATCACAGACAGGCGGCCAGGCTGCGGACTCCGCCGGTCAATTAAATCACTCCCAACCCCAGGATCGGAAAATAATGCTGTACCCTGACTACGTCTCTCAGGGGAGGTGGGACATTCTTAACCGCAGTAACCTTTTAATACTTTGCGCAAACATTCCACAGCTGGAGGGAATAAAATCCACAGACATTGAAACTATCTCCTTCTTGCCGCCAGATGCGGAGGAGAAAAATGAAACCACGGAGCTACCCTTCACGAGCCCGGACATGGCTGAGGCTCTGAAAAGCCAGCATAAGTTACTGGAAAACTGGGGCATAAAAATAAAATCCAAGCGTCCACAAAAATACCCTCTTATCTTAAAACACACTCCGGGTATTCCCAGACGGGAAACACGGCACAATCAACCGGAGAGTACCTACGCTTGCATGCTCCCCCCACCCATGTGCCAAACACGGCACTTTCCCTCCAGGGGTCCAAAGGTGGTACAAACACAGGTCCAACCATCAGAACCCCAATCAAGATAACAACTGATCCGTTCCAGGGTACACGCACATGTGCAACACTGGGATGCGCGAGCAAAGACTGGTCTTGGCTACTCCTAGCACTAAATTCCAGACCCTAACGGACCTTGCTTCAATGCCTTAGGCCAACTCCACCGAAGCACGACAAATGCGTACCTAAAGTCCTCAGATAAGGAACGGCCTCCGGTTAGTCTGAAAATCATGTCTTGGAATGTCGCTGGGCTCAGGAGGTTGCTTCTTAAACAAACTGCAGTGACATTTTTGGAGGACGCGGACATAATCTGCATACAAGAATCCTGGCAAGTCCACCCTCTCTCACTAAGAGGATATGCAGAATATGGAAAACCAGCTAAAAGGATCAACATATTCGGGAGACCATCGGGTGGGATATGTGTCTACATAAAACACTCACTTAAACTGGAATTTGCAGAAATACCTAACCTTCCAGATACCCTCCAGGCAGGCATCCTGAAAGGCTGTAGCCCGACAAATGGTAATCTCTCACTTCTGCTAATCAACCTCTATCACAATCCCTATGGGCCCACATCCAACTTGGCCATGCTGATAAACCATCTTGAGTCCTTATTGCTTCAATTCCCGGCCTTAGAATGCATTATCCTTGGCGATTTCAACACCCACAACATAGGGGTACCCACCACACGAAGTCACCAGTCCGGGGCTACTCACGCATTGAACGACCTATTAAAATCCTACAAACTGGCGACGGCGCACTCAGTCCTCCTAAAGAACAGCCCTGGGTCCTTTGTCGGTCCCACATTTAACAACCGAACAACGGTGGATTACATCATCCTAAGTGACAAACTCCAACTCCTAATGTCAAACTACTCAGTTCACCCGCGTAGTGACAGCGACCACGCTGCCCTAACCATTACACTGAACCTCATAGCAGACACACGCCACAGGCTCGAATATATCGGAGCAGCCGACGGAGAAGAATTAATAAAGCTGCCCAGAAGAATCAAATGGGAACAGACCGCAATCACTACATTTAACAGCTGGGCAAACCAGTGGACAGGCTGGCCACCGAGCAAACAGAAAAAGGGAAAAGGGTGCAATAGCTACCTGGAATGCTATAACAGGGACCCTGGGCGTAATTCTTTGCGGGAACTCAAACAACACAACTCATAGGCACCCGCTACCCACTTACGGCCATAACACAGAAATCAAAATAAGCGCCAAACAACTAAACAAGAAACGCAAACTCTTCCGCAAAATAGGGACAAGCCTAAATAAGAAACAACTACAAGAGGCCACAAAAAGCCACTCAAAGAAGGTTTGGGCAGCCAAACAAGCCCATTGCGAAGCACAATGGCTGAAAATGTTTGACTTACTAAGCCCAGGAAAATCGCCAGAGTTTTGGCACTATTTATGCAACCTGGGGCGTGGCTCAAACCATAGAGAAAATTCTCTTGAGGCCTCCATCTGGGTTGCCCATGTAAAAGCTCTCTACACTGAAGACGGCCCTGTTAATAAGCAAAATGAAACATCTATTGCAGGAGATGATCTAGACCCATCCACCGAGAAGACGGCTAGTGACCAAAATCCTAAAAAACATCAGACAAAACTCTGCTCCGGGCCCTAATGGCCTCCCTGGACACTTATTCAAAGCAAACATCGACTTCTGGTCTAAAAACCTTACCCACCTGTACACTGAATGTTGGCTTCTGGGGGACGTACCAGATTCATGGAGAGGCTCGCTCTTACTGCCAATCCACAAAAAAGGCCCCAAAACTGAACCTACTAATTACCGCATGATCGCCCTCTTGGACATCGAGGGAAAAGCTTACGCTAGTGCCATCTTGAGGGACCTCGCAGACTGGACGAGCACAGAAGGCCTCCTTCCACTCTGCCAAACCGGATTTAGACCTGGGTCCGCCACAGTCGACAACATAATCGCATCTTTTTTGGTCCACCGCGCACGGACAGGCAAATGCCATACCTTATTCACCTGTTTTATTGACTACTCTGCGGCGTTCAACGGGGTAGACCGCGCAATTCTGTGGAGAAAGCTGGTTCAATGGAACATCAATCCAGCCCTGTTAAGAGCAATCCAGTCCCTGTATCAAAAAACGTGGGTGCGAATCAAACTCTCGAGGGACCACGCATCTGCCAAAATCGATACAGATCGAGGCCTAAAACAAGGGTGTGTGCTAGCCCCATTATTATTCAACTTATACACAGCGGACATGGAGAAGGCCTTGACTGGGGCAGCCCTGGCCACCCCAAAGATTGGTGGGATCAAAATACATTTTATGCAATATGCTGATGACCTGGTACTCTTGGACCACACGAGAATTGGGCTACAAAAGGCGCTGACGGCACTTGCCGCATACAACGATAAAAACAGGCTAGTAGCAAACCCAACCAAGTCAAAAGTAATCATATTCAGACATTACCTAAAGAAAAAATCATTAAAATGGAGGCTAGGCCATCTCCTGCTGGAAAGCACACAGCGGTACATCTACTTGGGTATCTGCTTCCAGGAGTCGGGGCTTTCAAGTGCCCATCTAAAGATCATCCAAGGCAAAGGCAAAACCATCACCTACGCCATTTGCAAGCTGCAAGCCTCCTTATACAGCCTGTCCTCAATGGTAATCCAAAGAGTACTCAAAGTCAAGCTAATGGCGGCCCTCAATTACGCTCTTCAGGCATTCCCGGGCAACCTGAGTAATGAACTAGAAAAAATTCACTGTAGAGCACACAAGAGATTATTCCACCTTCCAAAGTGCACCAGAAATACCCTCGTCTGCCTGGAGTTCTCACTTAACCAGCAAAAACTGGAAGAGATGGCCGCCTTAAGTAAATATTACTTTTTAACAACGGCGGCACAAGAGAAGACACTCAAGGCAGTCCTGAAATGTATCTTCAGAGAATCAGGGAACCCCTGGTCGGCTACACTCAAAGCGGCAAAGGTCCAGCCCAATATGGCCATGGACTCTTGGAACCCCAAACTCGTCAACTACACCGCCATCAAAAATTTGATCAAAAAACAAGTACATGTGCGGTCACGGGAATTGGATCTTGAGTCTCTGGTAAGAAAAAACTTGCATGAGTCCCTGTGCCTACCGCACACCCTGCACACTCTCAAACATAATCTCAATCAGGCCGTGGGCCGTGCTGCCCTCCACAAGATCTTAGCCTACGGATTACATCTGCTGCCCCTCAAAGAATTATACGCCTTCGGTCAGGCTGGCTTAGGAGTCCGGGAATGTAGGCTATGCAGGTACAAACGTGAGTCATTGGCCCACCTTCTCTTCTGCTGCCCGACCCTGCGCACGGCCCGCAGTCTTTATCTCAGGCCAATTCTAAGACAATCTGGGTCATGCACCGCAAAGAAGGGGATTACCCATCTTTACACCCTGTCTACGGTAAAGCACATGGCCTCTTTCGGAAAGTTCATCTACCAAACACGGTCCTTGCTGATGGCCTCTACGGATTCGATTACATAGAGACTTGCAGGTCTACGAACCCTATCCACCGTATTTCTAGTACCCAGGGAGCAACTATATAGACTGATCCCTCGAAACTCTCCTGGTTTTAACTTTTGTAATTTTGTAATTTTGTATTTTGGTTTTAATGTAATGGTTTTGAGTAACCAAACAATAAAGTATTCATTCATTCATTCATTCATTCATTCATTCATTCATTCCTGCAACCTCTGTGTTGCAGCTCGAGCAAAGTTGTTGGGGTGCAAGTTCTTTACGTGTCGCACCATATTTGCTGTGCCAAAGGAGTATTTTTTAGATGGATCACCCCTCGAAAGAGTTGTTTGGCAAATTTTACAGGTTACCTTTGGAGCATTAACCTTTTTTTGTCCTTCTGGAAAAGTAAAAAACTGCTAAATTAGAGCTTCTTTCCTCTTCTTTGGAGGTTCTTCAGGAATGAAATATTCCTCTGAAGAATGGCTGGAAGATGAGTCCATTGCTGTTATTATGGTAATCTTCCTTCTATTTGACAGGATTCTCAGAAGAGATGCTTCTTCTTAGAAAGTCAAAGTAGAATGATTAATATGGGGCAGAACTTTCAACAGTTGAAATAGGAACTATTATGAACCATTCAAATCCCTTCTTTTAAAGTCACATGGCTTTGCCTACGCTTCCAGTGAGCTTACGGTGCTCTTACGATGCCAGTACACATAACGTTCCACCACGATTTGTGTAATTGCTTTTAAAAGTAATATACGATTGTTAAAAGTTTTAAAAAACTATTTTCATAAGTACTCTAGATAATGTATTCTGTTAGTATGTTTATTAAATACATAAATATATGTTTTTAAACAATAAAAAACAATTGCGCCTTTCGCGTGCGGGCCGCCATACATGACGTCACACGGAAGCTTTGATGCGACGCGTAATGTCAAAGCGTATTCTTAGCGTATGCGCGGGTATGTGCTGATAATGATAAGCAGTGCAAACTATGGTGCGATCACTCTCACTGTCAAATCAGAGCACAGGGCGCGCCACGAGAATGGTTACAAGTGGTCACTCATTGGAGATCGGATTCTGGGTCTGCGTCTGAGCACATGAAAACCCTGCCCCATTTCTCTTCGTTGTTAATTGTTGGTGCACATCGCTCACACTCCCCAGATGTCACCACCTAGCTTTCTTGCTATTACTAAGCCTGGAAGCCAATACATTAGCCAATGGGAGGCCGTCATTGTTCTAGACTGCGAAAACGCTACCAATGACGGCCCTGGACTTAGTTTGGTCAGCCCCCGCGGGTCCCATATAATGCGGCTACTGACGTAAGCACGCTCTCTTTTGCCTACCTGTGCTGTGATGACAGACAGACTCTCATCGTCATTGATTGTACTACAAACTGTTTGCTCGAGCGGAGGATGACTCATGACACTTGATGTTGGGCTGCTGCCGCCCAGCCAGGCTACCATAGGCACGGTGGCGGCGGTGCCTGCGTCCACACCCAGCCCAGCCCCAGGCCTAGCCAAAACCCAGCCTTTGAAGACAAGACAAGAGATGACAGAAGCAAAGGTAGGAGAAGCCGTCACAACATCAGCCTTCGCTCCAGGCCCAGTCCACGCCAGATTCAGCGGCCCAGCCCCTACCCTCAGGCAGTCCCATCCTCAACCCAGGTCCAACAGCCACGCATCTTTTGTGTTTTCATGAATTTCTGTGTCGTATTTCTATGGTACACCACATGGTTTGGCCTGTATTATTAATTGTGCGTACATGAGAGTATTCTTTATTTTCTGCGTCATGTGGCCCTCCCAGCTCTGTTTTGCTTTATTTTTGTGCGCCGCGTGCTTTGTGCTGCATCGTATTTGCTCCCTCCTAATTCTCCCAAGACTTTTAATATTTTTTACTGTGTCACATGGCCTTCCCAGGCCTGTATTCTTATTGTACTTGCATGATAGTATTGTTTATTTCCTTCTGCGTCACGGGGCCCTCCTAGGCCTTTTTTAAATAAATTGTGCGGGCATGAATTTCTGTGTCGTATTTTTGAAGTGTCGCGTACTTTAGCCTGTATTGTTATAAATTGTGCGTTCATAATATTATTTTTTTTGACTGCGTCTTGTGCTCCTCCCAGCTCTGTTTTGCTTTATTTTTGTGCTCCACGTGCTTTGTACTTCATCGTATTTGCTCCCTCCTAATCCTCCCGTGACTTTTAATGTTTATTGCTACCTCACGTGGCCTTCCCAGGCCTCTATTATTATTGATCATATATAGTTGATCATAACATTTGCTTCTGCGTCACGGAGCACTCCTAGGCCTTTTTTAAATAAATTATCCCTGCATGAATTTCTGTGTCGTATTTTTGAAGTGTCAAGTGCTTTAGACTGTATTGTTATAAATTGTGCGTTCATAATAGTATTATTTTTTTACTGCATCACGTGGCCCTCCCATCTCTGTTTTACTTTATTTTTGTAGGGTACATGCTTTGTGCTTCATGGTATTTGCTCCCTTCTAATCCTCCCTTGACTTTTAATATTTATTGCTACCTCACGTGGCCTTCCCAGTCCTCTATTCTAATTGATCGTACTTGGATGATCTTATTATTTAATTCCTTCTGCGTCACAGGGCCCTCCTAGTCCTCTTTTTAAATAAATGGTGCAGGCATGAATTTATGTGTCGTATTTTTGAAGTGTCACGTGCTTTAGACTGTATTGTTATTAATTGTGCATTCATAGTAGTATTATTTTTTTACTGCGTCACGTGGCCCTCCAGCTCTGTTTTACTTTATTTTTGTGGGGTACATGCTTTGTGCTTCACGGTATTTGCTCCCTTCTAATCCTCCTGTGACTTTTAATATGTATTGCTACCTCACGTGGCCTTCCCAGGACTCTATTCTTATTGATCATATATGGTTCATCATAATATTTCCTTCTGTGTCATGGAGCACCCCTAGGACTTTTTTAAATAAATTGTGCGGGCATGAATTTCTGTGTCGTATTTTTGAAGTGTCACGTGCTTAAGCCTGTATTGTTATAAATTGTGCGTTCATAATAGTATTCTTTTTTTACTGTGTCACGTGCCCCTCCCAGCTCTGTTTTACTTTATTTTTGTGGGGTACATGCTTTGTGCTTCATGGTATTTGCTCCCTTCTAATCCTCTCGTGACTTTTAATGTTTATTGCTACCTCACGTGGCCTTCCCAGGACTCTATTCTTATTGATCATATATGGTTCATCATAATATTTCCTTCTGTGTCACGGAGCACTCCTAGGCCTTTTATAAATGAATTGTGCGGGCATGAATTTCTGTGTTGTATTTTTGAAGTGTCATGTGCTTTAGCCTGTATTGGTATGAATTGTGCGTTCATAATAGTATTATTTTTTGACTGCGTCATGTACTTCTCCCAACTCTGTTTTGCTTTATTTTTGTGCTCCACGTGCTTTGTACTTCATCGTATTTTCTCCCTCCTAATCCTCCCGTGACTTTTATTGTTTATTGCTACCTCACGTGGACTTCCCAGACCTCTATTATTATTGATCATATATAGTTGATGATAACATTTGCTTTGCGTCACGGAGCACTCCTAGGCCATTTTTAAATAAATTGTCCGTGCATGAATTTCTTTGTCGTATTTTTGAAGTGTCACGTGCTTTAAACTGTATTGTTATAAATTGTGCGTTCATAATAGTATTATTTTTTTACTGCGTCACGTGACCCTCCCAGCTATGTTTTACTTTATTTTTGTGGGGTACATGCTTTGTGCTTCATGGTATTTGCTCCCTTCTAATCCTCCCTTGACTTTTAATATTTATTGCTACCTCACGTGGCCTTCCCAGGACTCTATTCTTATTGATCATACATGGTTCATCATAATATTTCCTTCTGTGTCACGGAGCACTCCTAGGCCTTTTTTAAATAAATTGTGCGGGCATTAATATCTGTGTCGTATTTTTGAAGTGTCACGTGCTTTAGCCTGTATTGTTATAAATTGTGCATTCATAATAGTATTATTTTTTGACTGCGTCATGTACTTCTCCCAGCTCTGTTTTGCTTTATTTTTGTGCTCTACGTGCTTTGTACTTCATCGTATTTGCTCCCTCCTAATCCTCCCGTGACTTTTAATGTTTATTGCTACCTCACGTGGCCTTCCCAGACCTCTATTATTATTTATCATATATAGTTTATCATAACATTCGCTTTGCGTCACGGAGCACTCCTAGGCCTTTTTTAAATAAATTGTCCGTGCATGAATTTCTGTGTCGTATTTTTGAAGTGTCACGTGCTTTAGACTGTATTGTTATAAATTGTGCGTTCATAATAGTATTATCTTTTGTACTGCGTCACGTGACCCTCCCAGCTCTGTTTTACTTTATTTTTGTGGGGTACAGGCTTTGTGCTTCTTGGTATTTGCTCCCTTCTATTCCTCCCTTGACTTTCAATATTTATTGCTACCTCATGTGGCCTTCCCTGGCCTCTATTC
This sequence comes from Lissotriton helveticus, assembly GCF_964261635.1. Classification (NCBI taxonomy): domain Eukaryota; kingdom Metazoa; phylum Chordata; class Amphibia; order Caudata; family Salamandridae; genus Lissotriton; species Lissotriton helveticus. The sequence continues at coordinate 2,058,446,055 of NC_136063.1, forward strand.
TAATTGATCGTACTTGGATGATCTTATTATTTAATTCCTTCTGCGTCACGGAGCACTCCTAGGCCTTCTTTAAAAAAATTGTGCGGGCATGAATTTCTGTGTCGTATTTTTGAAGTGTAACCTTACTTTAGACTGTATTGTTATAAATTGTGCGTTCATAATAGTATTATTTTTTGCCTGCGTCATGTGCTCCTCTCAGCTCTGTTTTGCTTTATTTTTATGCTCCACATGCTTTGTACTTCATCGTATCAAGTCAAGTCAAGTCAAATGATCTTTATTCGGATTTTGATACATCCATAAAAGTACATAGAGAATGAATACAATTAAAAGCAAATTAAAAACATGTTTAAAAATTAAAAACAGTTTATAAAATGGGACCTAAGCAGCATATATATCATAAAGTGCGATGTACCAATATAAAGTGCAAAATACATAGTGATAATAGGGACAATAATCTCTGAGGTACTTAATAACAGAGTTCAGTTTATGTTTTCCAAAAATGATCGTTAATATGCAAACACATATACAATTAAATCTGAAGTCAATTTACAGCAGATTAATAAAGTGCAAGGGATGCGACAGGTTACACAATACTGTTTATCCATTATCCATATTCCATAGTGGCCCTCGATCTCACACAAGCTTTTGTAAAGCAGCTTACGGTATATATAACATCATCAATGTGCAACATTTGGAAGAATTTTAATGCGAGATTGTAGTCTCTGAGGTTATATTTGCGGAGAATCGGGATTAAATATTTACAAGTATACAGTTTGTAATGGCCACAGAAGAAGAGATAATGCAACAGGCTTTGTTTTCCGCCCTGAGGACAGGGGCAGTCCAAATCTTCGAGTCCCTTGTTATAGCCAAGGGGGAAGCTAAGCAAATTTACTATGCTTCCATCCCGAAACCTAAACAAAAGGCTCCGATTCCACTTCCCTAACGGTTTTGATAGGTATCTGTAAAAACTATCCAGATTATCGCTACCTGGGTCAATAATACGCAGATATCTAATGACAACAGGTTTACTAGATTCTAAGCTCATACGTTCCTCTTTATATGAGTCAAACAATGCCCGTTTAATATTATTCTTGTGGGCGGGTACAATAGAATTGGGGGAACTAAATAAAGAACCTTGACCCACACTCTGCAGGCTAGTTTTGACTGCATTTAACCAGGGAATGTGATGGAATCTATCGCTTAACAAACAGTCAGATATTATACTGCGTGTTAAGGATGCTGCCGGATCATATTTTGATCCAGAAAAGAGGAGGCCTGGACCTTATAAAATCAACAATATATGGCAACCTCAGTTCGTTATGACAAATAAATGTAGGGGCACTGGGAACTCCCCCCAACACCCTCCTGCAAAATCTGTTTTCCTCCGACTGGAGAGTCGTGCTGTTACAATAACCCCACACTTCTGCTCCATATGTCCCGGTTGGCTGGCATTGAGTACGGTAAATGTTAAGCAGGGGTGTCACGACATCAGCCAATTTGGGTTGTCGGAGAGATAAAATTGAATTAATTGACTTGCTAATTTTATTCCTCGCGTAGGCAGCATGTGGCTGCCATGAGCCTGAGTTGGAAAACAACAGCCCTAAATAGGGGAAAGTGTTGGTACATCTTAAAATATTGTTACCAGATTTAATTGAAGTGATATTGTACTTTTTTGGTCCGCAATTCATGATGAAAGATTTTTTTAAATTGGTATTTAAACCAAGATCTGACATAAAGGCTACAAACCCAGATATTAAAATGCGTAGAGCATTCGGGGTACGCCCCATTAATACTGCGTCATCCGCATAAAGTAAGGTAGTAATGGGGGAGCCATTTATAATTGGGACGTCCTTACAGATCTTACACAAAGTGCTACTCAGCCCATTAATGTATAAAATAAAAAGCAGTGGGGCGAGTACGCAGCCCTGTCTAACTCCTCTGCTAATTAAAACACAATTGGACAAATCGCCATCATTATTAATTCGTACTCTCGCTTTTAAATCGTGATGTAAGTCAGAAAGAAAATACACCAGTGAGTCATCCAAACCATAATCAAGCAAAAGTGACCACAACCTAGAACGATTAACAAAATCAAAAGCGGAACTCAAATCCATAAAACCTAAGTAAAGAGGGGATTTTTTAACAATAATGTATTTAGCCATGATTAAATTTAAGTTTAGGCATTGTTCGACTGTGCCTACTTGGCTTCTAAAACCCAGTTGACTACAGTGGAGAACATTATTGTCCTCTGCCCAATTCCTTATCCGCTTAAAAATTACCTTTCCAAGAACCTTTAACGTGTTAGCGATCAGTGAGATCAGACGATAACAGGCGGGGTCCGACCTGTCGCCTTTTTTAAATATCGGAACGATGACACTGTTAGACCAGGATTCGGGGATTGAACTGTCACACGAATTATTAAATAGGTTACATAACAGGGGGGCCCAAAAGTTAATTTCTGATTTAATCTGGTCAATAGAAAGACCATCAGGGCCAGGGGCTTTATTGCTAGCGCTATCAATTATAGCGTCCTCGACCTCCACTATTGTGAAGGTCAGAGGTTCAGTGCTAATGGGTAGGGGAACAACACCTGAAAGGGTATCTGATGTAGCATAAATTTGAGAAAAATGTTCTACCCATGCCTCGCCCGTTATGTTACAGTTAATTGGGTTGATGCTAGAGCCAAAAGATCTTAAGGACTTAACCTCTCTCCAAAAGCCTGTAGTATCCTTTAATGAGGCAGTACGCGTGAGAGATTCCCAGTGATTAATCACTAAAGCCTCAGATCTAATATGTAGGGCAGTTTTATATTTTGATCTTAGTTCCCTCACAATCGAAACATCCCTAGGATAAGTTTTTAAAGCAGCCCTCAGGTCCCTGTTGGCCTTAGAACAGGACAAATCAAACCAGCAGGGACCACGAGCTGTGTTCTGCCTAAATGGTTTTGAAGATTCTCTTTTGATGGCCCCACATAGATTACCAAAAGCATCAACCACATCTCTACTAAGACTCGTATGTGAGAGACAAATCTCTACTGTCTCAGGTTGTTTTTTAATTACTCTTGCTAGAATATCTTTATTGTCCACCCCTTTCCATACTAGTCTTAACCTGTCGGTGGACAATACCAGATTTTGTGGTCCAGTCTCTAGCTTTGCTACAACCTTCAAGGTCTGTGGAATATGTAGGTATATTCTAAGCGGATAATGATCGCTATAAGCGGAACAGATGACTTCTGCCTTTAGAATTATATCACTTAATGTTGGGCAAGTGAAAATGTAGTCTATCGTAGAAGCACAACCATGACCTATAAAAGTGGGTGTTATTATGCTATTTACACTGGAACCTGCTGTTTCCATTGCATTTACTAGGTCACGGGATGCTAGATGGTTTTTCAGCTCCACACCGTTTTTGCACGATGGGCTCCTGCGATACATATGGGCATTAAAATCCCCTCCGAATCAAATACCATCAAAAGGCCCGTACTTATGACCTTCCATAATATCGTCAATAAAAGTGAACAATGAAATAAAATTAACATTAGGCCGAGTTACAAAATCATTATTATAAAAATTAATAATGCACAGTTTCATTCTGTTAATGTACTTCATAGCCATAAAATAGTTACCCGGTGTAGGGATCAATTTAGTTTGCACCCCGGATTTTATTTTGGACCAAATGGATAGGCCCCCCCTAGGCCGACCCATATGAGAGGGGGAAGCCTTTAAGTTGTAACAACAAAATCCCTCCATTATCGGTTCCGTTAGACACCAGGTTTCTTGTAACATTAGTATGTCACAGTTGCTGTCAACCCAATTTATCCATTCTCCAATTTTCAGCTTGGATTTTAGTCCTGCTATATTCCAGCTGACAAAAGATAGTTCCGGACCCAAGGGCGGTTGTCTATGAATCAGGGGTTTTTGACTCGGAACAGCCCGTGGCAAAGCTTGTGGGGCAACCTGCGGTTCTGGATTTGGTGACAAAAATGATGCAGCAGGGTTAATCAGGGAAGGTCAATCTTGCATATCCAGATCCGACAAGGGTGCAAATCTATTGAACATCTTAAATTGGAATGGGGGAGTTTGGAATTGCATGGGTGGTTGCTGACGGTACATAGGTAATGGTTGGAACTGCCTTGAGTAAGGTTGAGGTCGCATAAAGGGGGGCCGGGATTGTATTGCCATTTGTCTGTAGAAATAACTCAGAGGTAACATAGTAGCAACAGTAGAAATGGCAGAGCAGTTACTGTTCCAGTTAAGCAGGTTTCTCACAGTCCCTGGATTTTGGAAATTGAGGACTATGCAGTCACCTTCTTTGTCTTTGATCAGGGGCCCGACCCACGACACCCTGCGGACTGATAAAATCTCTCTTGAGATCTCATATCCAACGCCTTTATGCTTGGTCAGCCAGTCTATGCATTTATTACGCAATTGCACCCATGATTCCCCCTGGTCCTCCCTCAATGGCGGTACACCTGCAAGGACCAAAACAAAAGGGCATGCATCCGGGGGCAGATGTAAGGCAGGCCCTTGGTGTTTAAAAGGTTTGCTTGACCCTTGTTTGCCGTTGCCCTCATTAATATTAACAACCATTGGTCTTGATGCTGTGGCAGGTTGAATGAGACCATTACTACGGTTGGCAGCGATGTTGTTGCTGATGGGGGTGGTGAGATTTTTCCTAGGAGCAGGTGTAGGCGTAGGTTTAATAGGTAAATTGGATTTTGTCACATTTAACCCTCCATTAGTGGGTCGGGGTTGAGTAGTAGATAATGCATTAGGCGGAAGTGAAGTTCCAAGATTACTCATAGCCCCACCCAAAATGGTGGTAGTTTCCTGTTTCTTTAATGACAGTATGTTATTTACAGATTCCAATTCTTTTAAGAGACGGTCAGCTCTAATTTGATCCAGAATGACGGACCCCTTCCTTTTTGTTTCTCCGTTTTTAACCAGGTTATCTAGTCTGTCAAGTCTTTTAAAAACATCATTAAATTTGCCGATCATTTGCTTTTCTAGCCGATTAAAAACAGTATCCACTATGGTTTCTAGGAGATTCACATTTTGTTTTGAGAGATTGTAATTATCTCCCATTATTGTGGTTTGGGTCCATACAGTATTAGAATTCCCACTCGAGTGGATAATGGAAACTGCAGCAGTGCTGTCCGTGTCTGATAAGTCTTTATCCTCCGTAATAACACCAGTTTCAGCCCCCAAGATTTTTTGTTTGTTCCACAAACTTTGTGGTGTCGGCTGATTCTTATGGGTTAGAGGTTGTTTCCTTTTATTAGCACCGTGTTTAGTAGTACCTCTTTTGCGTTTTCCCCCTCCCTGATTATTGCTTGGTTCCACGCTATCCACGATGATAACGTCGACCTGGGAAGCAATAGTACTAGTAGGAACGGTATCAGTCAATGAAGAATCAGGAGGTGTTGGTATCGATACCGTGTTTGGGATGACAACAGCTGGTGTTAAAGAGACAGTGTCTGGTGCTATATAAGTGACAGTATTTTCGTCGTCCAAGACGATAGGCACATTAACGGGAGGATGAGACGGCTTAACCACAATAACTGCAGGGGTAATGTGTATGTTCCCATTTGTACAGCTAGTGCTGCTTGTGGCACTCGATTTAGTGTTGAAGGTAAATGGACCCATGGAGAACCTCCTCTCAGTCTCCACAATCTCATTAAAAGCTGTATCTATCAGTGTCTCAAAAGATGTACAAAGGGCGACGGAGGTATCAACACCCTGGGTAGGGATTTCAATATTCCTGCCAGTAGCTGGGCAGTCGCCCATTTCAATAATCTGATGGAGTGCTCACCTTTGGAATGCAATGTTAGGGAGGTGGCCCGCCCGGCCACTGCAGTCCACTGATGGCCACAGACGGCCCGCCCTCTGCCCGGGCTCCGCCCGGCGCCGTCCGCGCGCGTCCGCGACGCGGAGGGAGCTCCGTGGTTTTAAGCACCTCCTGGTGCGCGGGACAGGAAGTGGTGGTGCACGGCCGCTAGGGACGCTGGGAACCGTAGTTCCTCCCCTCGGCAGCCGAGATGGTGTTTGGCGCCGTCAACAGGGATCACAGACGGCGTCAGCAGCCCAGCGCCTAGCGGCAGCAGCAGTCTCCCAAGGGTGAGTGTTTCCAGCACAACACTCAGTCGATAATACAACAGCCCCCGCTCCACCGAGGGAGCTCCGTGGTTTTAAGCACCTCCTGGTGCGCGGGACAGGAAGTGGTGGTGCACGGCCGCTAGGGACGGTGGGAACCGTAGTTCCTCCCCTCGGCAGCCGAGATGGTGTTTGGCGCTGTCAACAGGGATCACAGACGGCGTCAGCAGCCCAGCGCCTAGCGACAGCAGCAGTCTCCCAAGGGTGAGTGTTTCCAGCACAACACTCAGTCGATAATACAACAGCCCTCATCGTATTTGCTCCCTCCTAATCCTCCCGTGACTTATAATGTTTATTGCTACCTCACGTGGCCTTCCCAGGCCTCTATTCTTATTGATCATATATAGTTGATCATAACATTTCCTTCTGCGTCACAGAGCACTCCTAGGCCTTTTTTAAATATATTGTGCGTGCATGAATTTCTGTGTCATATTTATGTTACTCTTGATTGTAAAGTATACTATATATACACTATGGCTGCTCATGTAAATGCTACTAGTGGGCCTACAACAGTAATTGTGCCATACCCACACAAGTAACCTAAAATAAAAAAAAGTGAGCCTTTTTGTTGTAGCTACTTACCAGGCCGAAGGCAGTGGGAAATTTGCACACTTCCTGCCTTTCTTGGCTGGGGTTAGCAATTACTCTTTAATTTTATATTCTGATTGAAACTCGTGTCCCTTTATCAAGCCTTTTTCATGTAGATACGAAAGCAGTGGGAAATTTGCACACTTGCTGCGTTTCTTCGCAGGGGTTATGAACTATTGTTCACTTTCATATTCCTATTCAAAGTGCAGGCCCTTCATCGAGTCTTTTTGTTCTATCAACTGCACCGGCTGAAGGCAGTGACAAATTTCCACACTTGCTGCTTTTCTTGGCTGGGGTTAGCAATTATTCTTCTTGTAATACAAATTCAAAGTGAAGGCCCTTTATTCAGCCTTCTTGGTAACTACTTCTCGTAAATAGCAGTTGGTAATTTCCACACTTGCATCGTTTCTTGCGACACACAGTCTGTATAATGAGCTGAACCATCTCTTCTGAGAATCCTGTCAAATGGAAGAAAGATAACCATAATAACAGCAATAGACTCATCTTCCACCTTTTCTTCAGAAGGAGATTTCATTCCGGGAGAACCCCCAAAGAAGAAAAAAGAAGCTCTAATTTGGAAGTTATTTACTTTCCCTGAAGGGCAGAAAAACCTTAATGCTCCATTAGTAACCTGTAAAATGGTACTCATGAACTTTTATGTTACCTGAAACAGTCTATCAACCTCATAAGAAACAGGACACAGGAGCATCGCTATCCTCAACATTAGTCATTAGACATTTATCAAGCTTTTTTTGTTGTAACAAATACCCCGGCTGAAGGCACTGGGAAATATACACACTTGCTGCATTTCTTGGCTGGGGTTATCAATTATTGTTCAATTTCATATTCTGATTCAAAGTCAAGGCCCTTTATCGAGCCTTTTTGTTGTAGTTACTACTCCGGCTTAAGGCAGTGGGAAATTTGCACACTTGCTGCCTTTCTTGCCTAGGGTTATCCATTATTCTTCTATTTCAAATTCTGATCAAACTCAAGGCCATTTATCAAGCCTTTTTTGTTGTAACTACTTCCCCGACTGAAGGCACTGGGTATTTTCCACATTTGCACCGTTTCTTATTTTTCACCTAATTCACCTTCCACTCAATCAACACATCATCCACACATACACACACCTACTTGCTGCCTTTCTTGGCTGGGGTTATAAATTATTCTTCTTGTAATACAAATTCAAAGTGCTGACCCTTTATTCAACCTTCTTGGTAACTACTTCCCATGAATAGCAGTGGGTAATTTCCACACTTGCATCCTTTCTTGCGACGCACCGTCTGTGCAATTAGCTGGGTATCCAAATATCTACTTCCCTGATAAGGCACTAGTTACTATACGCATCTACAGCCTTTCTGACTTTTTAACTTATTCATCTTCCATTCAATGAACACACCATACACACACTTACTTGCTGTCTTTATTAGCTGGCGTTATCAATTATTTTTCAATGTCATACTCTGATTCAAAGTCAAGGCCCTTTATGTTGTAGCTACTATCCCGACAGAAGGCAGTGGGAAATTTGCACACTTGCTGCCTTTCTTCATGGGGGTTATCAATTATTTTTCAATTTCATACTCTGATTCAAAGTCAAGGCCCTTTACCGAGCCTTTTTGTTGTAGCTACTACCCCAGCCGAAAGTTAATGCTCCAGAAGTAATCTGGAAAATTTGCCAAACAACTCTTTCAAGGGGTGATTCATCCAAAAAATACTCCTTTGGCACAGCAAATATACTGCGACACGTGAACAACTTGGACCCCAACAACTTTGCTTGAGCTGCAACACAAAGATTGCAGGGCAACCCACTTGCTTCTGCAACAGCATCTTCGGCAAGCATTCCATACTCACATTTAGATCTTGATTTTGGTAAACTTAAATTTCTATGCATTCATTGCGATTAAATTTTGTATTACGTCAGTCTATCAACCTCATATAAAACAAGAAACAGGAGCATCGCTATCCTCAACATTATTCATTAGACATTTATCGAGCTTTTTTGTTGTAACAGCTACCCCGGCCGAAGACACTGGGAAATTTGCACACTTGCTGTCTTTCTTGGCTGGGGTTATTAATTATTGTTCAATTTCATATTCTGATTCAAAGTCAAGGCCCTTTATCAAGCCTTTTTGTTGTAACTACTTCCCCGGCTAAAGGCACTGGGTAATTTGCACACTTGCACCTTTCTTATTTTTTGCATTATTCATCTTCCACTCAATCAACACATCATCCACATATCTACTTGCTGCCTTTATTGGCTATGGTTATCAAGCATTCTTCTATTTCATATTAGTTTTCAAAGTGCAGGTCCTGTATCGAGCCTTTTCATTGTAAAAACTACCCTGGACGAAGGCTGTAAGAAATTTGCACACTTGCTGCCTTTCTAGAAGTGTGATAGTGTTTCCTGGAAGTGTAAGGAAACAGACTGGGCAATTGAAGGTTATAAAAGACAAATTTGCCGGTGCATGGAAGAGTGCATACATAGTCTATAGGGGTTTGAATCAGTCCATGCCCTAAGGCCCACTTTGCAACATGAGTACTTCAGTACTAGCTGAATTATTACAATTCTGCAAGAAGAGTGTCTCAAACCGTTTTTATTATATAATAATAAATGTATTCTTGTAACATCTCATAACTTAATAGAGCTTCTAAAATAATTTCATCATATATTTCATATCCCTGATTATCAATTTCAAAAGTCATCATACTCTATGTCATCTAATGCTTCCACAAAATCAGCATCTAAGGTTGAGTCTAGGAAATCACAGCTGATATCTGCTTCATTTATATCTTCCTCCTCATTCTCGCTACTTGTAAAAAGTATGTTCAGCTATTTTATGACACTGTTACTAATTTCGAAACCGTCTTCCAAATTGTTTTGTTGATTTTTTATACTGAATTTCTTATGTTGTAGGTCCTTGTAAAAAAACATAAACACTTAATTTTATTGTTATTGTAATATCAGCATATGTGGTGATTCATATGAAATATATTAAATGTTTATGTTGGAAATAAAGCAACAATATTTTGTACATGATTATATATTATTTTTAAAATATTCTAAAATTAAATGCAATAAATACAGTGTCACTCTGCATTGTGTCAAGTGCTTTATTTACAATAAACAGGAATATGTTATGTTATGGACACTGGATCAAGCACTGAATAAACAAAGTCAGATACAAAAGAAGATACACAAAAGAAGGCTGCACAAAAGATACACAAAGGAAAGTTACACAAATAGGACACCAAATCTTGAACACAAACTGGTAAGTCAGCAAAAGAACAAAAAGGCTAAGAACACTGCAACGGACGCTACGCTGTGGAACTCATTGTGAAGAGAGGTAGAAACATACTGTAAATACAGCGGAATTCAAATAAAGAAAAAGTAAAAAAGATACATGGATGACAAAGTCACTAGAGTAATACTCTGTTCCCCAACACAAAAAATTATTTTGCTTAAATTATATGTACGAATGTTTAAGGAGCTGCAAAGGGACCCCAATCCCCCGGGACTCAAAAAATGACATTGGGGACCGTGTGAGGAACATCAATACTACCACGTTCCCAGCCAGCTCCCTGCGTCGTTCGAGAGCCGGCATTGCTTTGTCAGAGAGAGCAGTTTATATGCCGCTCTCTCTTATGAAAATCAATCTGCTTTCCTACTTGAAAGAGACAGCAGATTAACTTGCTCTCTCTTTCAAATTGGAAACCGGTTAGCTGTGCTAAAGTGGGAGCCGCAACGCTCCCGCCATACCATAGCAAACAGCAGTGCCCCGAGGATAGGCACCCCACAACACTGAGAGATGGTGTACCCCAGAGCCATCAAGAGCTCCAGGACGGAGGTCGCACGACCCCCTCCCAACATTAAAAATCCTTGAGAAGTGGTGGTCCCCGGGGCTGGGAGGTCCGTGCCATCACGGACCCCCCTATTTTAAATATTACTGCCCAAGGAAGGTAGCGGTTCCCAGGGCATGTAGGAGGGCTGTGAGCCCCCCGCATACTTCAAAATAAAAGATGGCTGCCAACACTTCCTGGTTTGGAGTTTTGACAGACAGTTGACATCCAATCAACATGCAGCTCGTGCTCGTAATTGCACGGTTTTTGGTACAAAGGCCCAAGGGGTGGCGGTCTCCGAGGTGCGGGGAGGGGGGACCGTAATCCCCCACATACTTCAGAATAAAACCACAGAGGGGTGGCGTTTCCCGGGGCTCGGGGCACCTTACAAGACCCCCATTATGTATAAAAATTCGCCCCCGAGATTTGCCCCCCGGGAGCTAATTAAGAACAAAACGGACTTCTAGTTTATTTTCCCTTTTCCTACGCATACGAGTACCATACGGGTACCGCGTGATTTTTTATTTTTAAAAAACGTATAAATTGAGCCTAAATATCCATGTACGACCCCCTGAGCAAGCCTAGAGGGTCAGGATGTTTGTACCCTGCCCCCTTTCCTTATTTCTCAACTTTGTTTTACTGTTTTCTTGTGACTCGGTTATAGCGAGGCACAAGATGGCTGCCAACACTTCCTGGTTTGGAGTGTTGACAGACAGTTGACAGCCAATCAGCATGCAGCTCGTACTCGTAATTGTATGGATTTCCGTACGCGTGCGGTACTTCGTCTCTAGATATCGCTATGATTTTACTTTTAATTTTCTCAGGAACTACTAAATGGATTTACACCATTTAACAAAAAGCACAATCTGCGAACTGAACTCTACCTTTCTGCCAAATTTGGTGTAATTCCGTTCAGCTGTTCGGGCAGTAGCCCTGGCTAAAAGTCCCTATGGAAAATTGCGTGAGGAAAACACGTTTTGGGACCCCCCTTTTTTCTCGGCCCCTACTTGACAAATCACCCCCAAACTTTCAGGGAAGGAGCGGAGCCAAGCAGGCCATTTTCTTGGAGAAATTCGCGAAGATTCATCCACCGGCGCTCGAATGTTGTGGATTTCCTAGGGAAAGTAGGTCCTAACTATAACTACCTACTGGCGACAGCCAGTAGGTAATATATATATATATATTTATATATATATATATTACCTACTGGCGGTCGCCAGTAGGTATATATAGTTAGGATTTTTTCTCTATGGGATTTTTGAAAATTCTATGTCTAATAACTTTGGCGTTTGTGGACGGAATTGGCTGAAATTTTCAGGAAAATGGCACATTTTGTTTCTAAGCAGCCCTTGAAAATTTGGGGGGGGTTCGTCAAGGGGGGGCCGAGAAAAAAGGGGGGTCCCAAAACGTGTTTTTAACATTGAGTTTTCCATAGGGCGGTTGGCCTCACTTTTAGCCCGAACGGCTGAATGGATTTGCACGAAACTTGCCAAAATTGTAGTGACTGGTAGCCCGATGTGCCTTTGCTAGGTCTCAATATATGTGCTCCAGTGGATTTTGAGAAATTAACGTTCAAAAAAAGATATATATCTGTAACAGCGGACCGGGAAGCGCTCCGGTTCGCGGACTTTTCGCGGTACGGAGCTTTGTGAAGCGAAGCTGATTGGTTCTCCGGCGTCTGTGTACATTCCAAACAGTCCGTAGCGGCCGCCATCTTGTCTCTCGGTAGGATCGAGAGACAAGAGGAGGCCAAAGCGAAGGGGCAAATGACCATAAGGGGGCATAGTAGATCCTCGCTGACCCCCTAGATTTGATGTGGAGGTTTTAAAAGGGTCCCGCGGGGCAAAAAAATATAATAATAATAATAATCGAACGGCTGAATGGATTTGCACGAAACTTGGTAAAATATTAGGGACTGGTAGGCCGATGTGCCTTTGCTAGGTCTCAATATATGTGCTCCAGTGGATTTTGAGAAATTAACGTTCAAAAAAAGATATATATCTTTAACAGCGCTCCGCTTCGCGTAACGGAGGTTTGCGAAGCTGATTGGTTCTCCGGCGTCTGTAAACATTGCAAACAGTCCGTAGGGGCCGCCATCTTGTCTCTCGGTAGGATCGAGAGACAAGAGGAGGCCAAAGCGAAGGGGCAAATGACCATAAGGGGGCATAGTAGATCCTCCTTGACCTCTTAGGTTTGATGTGGAGGTTTTAAAAGGGCCCCGCGGGGCAAAAAAAAAAATAATAATAATAATCGAACGGCTGAATGGATTTGCACGAAACTTGGCAAAATTGTAGGGACTGGTAGCTTGATGTGCCTTTGCTAGGTCTCAATATATGTGCTTCAGTGGATTTTGAGAAATTAACGTTCAAAAACAAGATATATATCTGTAACAGCGCTCCGCTTCGCGGAGATAAAATTATATCTGTATTACCTAGCTGTTGCTAACACCAGTTAGCGACGGCTAGTAGGAGATAGCGACCATCTTGGGCCCCACTTTGCATGTGAGTGATATTTATCACTAATGACATGCAAAGTGGGCATGCCAAGATGTTAGCGACTGGAAACAGTCGCTAACATCGCTATCTCCTATTATCAACTTTTGGAAATATTCGCGATAAGCGCGAATATCTCCAAAAGCTAGCACCTGCCCTGAGCAGTTCTTATCCATGTTATCCAATGGGAGGTGGATAACATGGCTAAGAGCATTAGCTCGGTAATGCATGAATATCGCTGAGTTTTCAGCGATATTAATGCATTGCGGTCGTTTTTTATCGTATTTGCGATAAACCTTGATAATAGCAAGGTTTATCTGCGATAATTTCTGACGATGCTTAGCGGTAAAAAAATCGTTGCTAAGCATCGTTAGGGATAAATATCGCTTAACTTTGGTAATATGCCCCAACGTCTGTTAACGTTCGATTCGAAGGAAATCAGGAAGTGTTGAAAAACATTGTCTGCGCCATCTTGTCTTTTTTCAAATGCCACACTTTTGTCGTGCACGGCAGCCATTTTAGATGCCTTGACCAGACCCACTCTGTGCACGCTGTCGATCCTTAGCATGGCTCCCCACCCTCGCAAGCATCTCCCCCAGGCAGTGGTTACCCCCGCTCTCTGTCTTATGCATGGGTAATAAACCTCCCCCCATCTGCGCTGCTCTTCCCTGAGAATGACACCCTGTGCCCGCCCGACACCTCCCTTTCGCCCTATTCACTACCGCACCCTCTGACACTCCTTTTCCTCTGTGTCCGATTGTCCAGGCCGGTCCTAGGGTATCAGCTAGCCCTGCAGATGTAGTTTATGGCCCCAGCTGTAAAGAATCACCCCTCTTCAAAGGAGTTATAGTAGATCAAGGCCCACACTCGATGAGATCCGTCACAGCAGACGCGTTCCTATTATCTGAAAACCATCCTGTATTGTGATTGGGGAGGGGACCGAGCCTGAAGCGGAAGATTCCAGGGATGACTCTTTGTACATCAAAGTTTTTACAATTATGTGTCACATTAAAAATATATAGCACTCCGACAAAGTAGTAAGATTATAAAACTTTAATAACTTATAAATATATACAAGAAAACAAAAACAATAATAACATATAAACATTTTTAGGGAAAAACAACGAAGTAGCGGTCGGCTGTGCGAATAGTCCCAACGCAGCACAACGTCCAGATTTCCGGCGTGGGGCGTCGCGGGGGGTGGGTCATCAGTAGCAAACTGTTGTGCGAATAGTTCCAAGGCAGCAGAACGATGGCACCAAGGTGATGTCCAGTAAGTTGCCGCACTGGTTTTGGTATCCTACAATGCTGCTCCGAATAACGGCGTGGGGCGCCCCGGGGGAGGCGGCGTGAACGGGCCTCTCCAGGTGGAGTGTCATCTGTTGTAGAGGGGCGCCCCTTTACCGTTTCAGTTGCCATTCCGTCCGTTTTTGGTCCACTGTGTCAAAAGCCGCAATTCAGCTGAGTTGCGCCCACTCTTGCGGTGCAGCGATAGGCGGCTGTCACAGGACTCTCAAAATGGCGGCAGGCTGTTTCCTTTTTGGGCCTGGTCCACTGAAATGGCCCTGGGACACCTTGGAAATCGGACGCTTGTCTGCTAGGTCTTGGACCCCATTCTCGAAAGCGACCCCTCCGCCTTGAGGATTCATCAAAAGTTTTGGGGGCCCCCGACTCCTGTAGGCTTCTGGTGGGGAGCGGCTGCCATGATTGCTCGCGGAATGACCACGACGGAGCTACGAGATGGTGGTGCTCTCATGGTGACGCCAGCTTCAGTCTGAAACATCCAGAAACAAGGTGGGGCTTTCATCGTTTGGTAAAAAAAAAAGTTTTCATCCAATGAAAAGTGTTGTTTTTAGGTCATATGATCAAGCCTTCCATCATTAGGAAACCAAAAGTAAAATGAACCAATGAAAAGTTTTATAAACAAGTCACATGACCTGTTATGCGGCATAGGGTATAAAATGCGGAGAAAATACGTTGGCACGTGAGGCGGCGTCAGTAGCGGACCGATGTGCGAATAGGCCGAAGGCAATACAACGCGCCAAGATCCGGATGGCACCGAGGTGGTGTCCAGCAAGTTGCAGCACTGGTGTGGCCATCCTACAATGCTGAAAGTCGGCGTGGGGCGCCCCGTTGGCCTGTGAGTTTGCGTCAGTAGCGGACCGATGTGCGAATAGGCCGAAGGCAGCACAACGCGCCAAGATCCGGATGGCACCGAGGTGGTGTCTAGTAAGTTGCCGCACTGGTGTGGCCATCCTACAATGTTGAAAGTTGGCGTGGGGCGCCCCGTTGGCCTGTGAGATGGCGGCAGTAGCGGACCGATGTGCGAATGGGGCCAAAGGCAGCGCAACAATATTTTCGGAATAGAAGACACCACAAGGCGCTGAGATGCCAAGATCCGGATGGCACCGAGGTGGTGTCTAGCAATTTGTGGCACTGGTGTGGCCATCCTACAATGGTAAAAGTCGGCGTGGGGCGCCCTGTTGGCCTGTGAGATGGTGTCAGTAGCGGACTGATGTGCGAATGGGGCCAAAGGCAGCGCAACAATATTTTCTGACTGACACCACAAGGCGCTGAGATGCCAAGATCCGGATGGCACCGAGGTGATGTCTAGCAAGTTGCTGTACTGGTGTGGCCATCCTACAATGGTAAAAGTCGGCGTGGGGCGCCCTGTTGGCCTGTGAGATGGTGTCAGTTGCGAACCGATGTGCGAATGGGGCCAAAGGCAGCGCAACAATATTTTCTGTATGGAAGATACCACTAGGCGTTGAGATGCCAAGATCCGGATGGCACCGAGGTGATGTCTAGCAAGTTGCTGTACTGGTGTGGTCATCCTACAATGCTGAAACTCGGCGTGGGGCGCCCCATTAGCCTGTGAGATGGCGTCAGTAGCGGACCGATGTGTGAATAGGCCGGAACCAGCACAAGGCGCCAAGATCCGGATGTCACCGTGGTGGTTTCATAGTTGAGAGGCACTTCATCTGCAGTGGGGCGCCGAGATCCGGATGGCACCGAGGTGATGTCTAGCAAGTTGCTGTACTGGTGTGGTCATCCTACAATGCTGAAACTCGGCGTGGGGCGCCCTATTAGCCTGTGAGATGGCGTCAGTAGCGGACCGATGTGTGAATGGGGCAAAGGTAGCGCAAGAATATTTTCTGAATAGAAGACACCACAAGGCGCTGAGATGCCAAGATCCGGATGGCACCGAGGTGGTGTCTAGTAAGGTGCACTGGTGTGGTCATCCTACAATGCTGAAACTCGGCGTGGGGCGCCCCATTAGTCTGTGAGATGGCGTCAGTAGCGGACCGATGTGCGAATAGGCCGAAGGCAGCACAACACGCCAAGATCCGGATGTCACTGTGGTGGTTTCATAGTTGAGAGGCACTTCATCTGCAGTGGGGCGCCGAGATCCGGATGGCACCGAGGTGATGTCTAGCAAGTTGCTGTACTGGTGTGGTCATCCTACAATGCTGAAACTCGGCGTGGGGCGCCCCATTAGCCTGTGAGATGGCGTCAGTAGCGGACCAATGTGCGAATAGGCCGAAGGCAGCACAACGCGCCAAGATCCGGATGTCACCGTGGTGGTTTCATAGTTGAGAGGCACTTCATCTGCAGTGGGGCGCCGAGATCCGGATGGCACCGAGGTGATGTCTAGCAAGTTGCTGTACTGGTGTGGTCATCCTACAATGCTGAAACTCGGCGTGGGGCGCCCCATTAGCCTGTGAGATGGCGTCAGTAGCGGACCGATGTGCGAATGGGGCCAAAGGCCGCGCAACAATTTTTTTGGAATAGAAGAGACCACAAGGCGCTGAGATTCGGTTAGCACCGAGGTGGTGTCTAGCAAGCTATGCAGCTGAGTTGCGTGCGCACTTGCGGCGAATAGGTCGAAGGCAGCATAACAATGTTTTCTGAATAGAAGACACCACAAGGCGTTGAGATTCGGTTACCACCGAGGTGATGTCTAGCAAGTTGCCGCACTGGTGTGGCCATCCTACAATACTGCTCCGAATAACGGCGTGGGGTGCCCGAAGGGGGGGGGGGAGGCGGCGTGAACGGGCCTTCCTAGGTGGAGGCTCGTCTGCTGTAGTGGGGCGCCCCTTTACCGTTTCAGTTGCCATTCAGCTGAGTTTCGGCTGCTCTTGATGCTACAGCGACAGGCGGCTGCAACAGGACTCTCAAAATGGCGGCCTGTTCTTTGGATTTGGGCCTGGTCCACTAAAATGGCCCTGGGACACCTTAGAACTCGGACGCTCGATTTTTTTTTCCTTTCCTGTACATGCAAAAAAAGGTAAATGCCCGGTACGTTACACGCTTCATCTGCCACGATGAACTCTCCAGAGAAACCGAAAAAAAATATAGTTATGGTAACTATACCATGCATCGTCATATGGAGAGGTGGCACCAATTAATTATAGTGCTGCATAAAAGAGAGATTTGGAGGAGAACCCCTGACCTGCTAGTACATTCATGAAAGAAGTGGCACTGACAGCATCAGAGGCAAGGGAAACAGTCCCAAATATTTAGAAGAACTTTGGAAAGATTAAAATGACATGTTTAGATTGTGGCAAATTAATTTCATGTGGACAGATGAGTGTTACTCTAACAAATACAGCATATGAACATCATCATAGTCGATGGTTGGTAGAGACATTTTGACTATATCCTGGACCTGCCCGTCCTCGCCCAAAATGGCGCCGGAATAAATGGGACTCGTAACTCCTTGTTGTGTACTGGTTGCAGAACCTTGAAATCACGAGATACGAATGCAGTTTTGAAGCACATGGCGGGCAGGGACGAGAATTGATTGAATATTTCGACATCCCTATTGATATTAAGTTCTGATGTGTTATTGATTACTGTACTATTGAAAGTTCGAATTAACGTCACCCATGGTACTTGCCCGCAAATGTATATCTAGATAATTTTATTGTAACTGGCCCTGTCGTATTTTAATTATAAAATGTACGTCCACCGATTCCGTAACTGTTAGACACCTTAGTTCTTGCAACCTAATGGCCCGCCCGTTACGTTCCTCTACAGTGTAAATGTCTACTCATCATATACGATTACAGTTTGCTCCGTGGCCGGCCCACGTGGTTATAGGCTCGTATTTGTATAATGAAATTTTCACAATAAAGGTTTTTAAAAGAAAACATGGTAGTAGTATATACATTGGTAAAGTTTTTAATAATAGTCACTGTTTTAGAATCATTAAAAGGCAAGTGAAATAAAGCAGACCAATTACATGAAGGGAAAAAGGTATAATACGAAGGAACGCAGTAAAGATAAATGGTCAAGGGCTGTTGTGTTTTCTATTCCTGCAACATAAAGTGATCGATAAGAATCTCATATTCAGGCGTATCGGCAACTAAGACAGCAGGTCGACCCTCTTTTGCTCAACGGCTCCGTCATGGGACGAAGAAACGCTCTTTTTCTCGAAAAAAGAATATATTTTACTTGCAGGACAGTTGTAAATTTTCCGGGAAAGTACATTAGCCTGGAACATTATAACATATATTTAACAAAAAATAATGTTCGGAAGTAATAAAAAGCGTAATTTTTAGGTCATATGACCAAGCCTTTCATCATTAGAATAAGAAAAGTAAAATAAACCAATGAAAAGTTTTATTAACAAGTCACATGACTTGTTATGCTTACGTTACGCGCTGCGCGCCCCGGATGACTTCCGGATGCGCTAACGCGGCGCGTCATATGACGCAGGTCCAGAATATAGTCAAAATGTCTCCACCAACCAGCGGTCGGAACACAACCCCTTTCAGCAGGCTAAATAGTTCTGTTAAATGACAACAGAAGGGACAGGCAACAAGAACCATCAGTCAAAGAGGGGAGGGCTAGTTCTTCTCTACCGGGTTACATTGGGGCGCTACCGGAACTGATCGAATTGGTAGTCTACAGTGTTTCTGGATGTTTCAGACTGAAGCTGGGGTTAGCATGAGAGCAGTACCATTTCGTAGCTCCGTCGTGGCCATTCCGCAACCAATCATGGCAGCCGCTCTTTATCGTTATTTTGGGCGGGGTGGGTGGCGGAGCCGAGCTGTTTTGCAGCCATCATTGTGTGGAGTTCAGTTCATTTCACTAGTTTTGTATTTGTCATGAGGGGTTGTTCCTAATGTTTCTATTTTAGCGAGGTCAAAAAGAGATCCCATTAGTGGCCTACTGATTTTGCTCGATTCCTTTTCTTTTTTTTTTACACGATTTTTCGTTATCTGCAAAGACTAAACAGAGTATTGCGACTCTGTGTTTGTTTGTAAATAGAGAATGAACCAAAGAGAACCAATTCTAAAACAGTAAATACTTGGATAACAATCAATCAAATGGAGAGAGAAGCAGGCACGACGTATTACAACGGGGGCAAAGGCCTGCGTTAACTACCCTTCACTATGTGCAAAGAGAGAGTACTCCTAATAGAAATGAGGGGGGGGGGCACCATTCAAAGCAGATCAGTGTGCATAAACACGAAAATGTTTTCACTTACCACGTACTTGACATTCGACAGCTTATGATATTTGCTATTAAAAAACCATTGAAATTCACTGAAAAAACCATAGGTTATAGACCATATATAGTTAGGAATTAGCATTTACAAAACCTTGAAAATTCACTGAAAAAACCATAGGTTATAGACCATATATAGTTAGGAATTAGCATTTAAAAAACCTTATTTTACTCACACAAAACCATTGAAATTCCATATATAGTTAGTTGCACTAACTATATATCGCGCACCCGCAATCCACTGCTGATGATGTCACATATTACATCATTCATGACATGGTCAGTGACATCACTGATGACATCACTGATGACATCTCAAATGACATCACTGATGACATCACTGATGACATCTCATTTGACATCAATGACCACATCACTGATGATATCATTCATGTGACAATACAATGCATCTCCTCACATTTTAATATAACCTCTGTTTCACCCAGTGTTAAATACAGAGTATAATTTTTGAAACCATTGACACACCAATACTAGTTACTACATATGTACTCACTGATTCCTACGTCTACACACACATTCACTCATTCACCCATACAATCATTCATACATACAATCACTCATCTTTACAACACTATCATATGCACTCATACACCTATACAGACACTCACACTCTGCCACTCATCCATGGAGTTACTCACACACCTAGTCAGTCCTGTAAAGAATCAATCACACTTCCATTTTCTTGTCTATACAGTTAAACATAGAGCACCTTACATTTTCAAACATATACTAACACATACTTACCTTGTTATACAATCATTGATATAAGTACACATTGATCTGCACAGAGTCACACACCTCCCAGCCAGCCACACACACACTCAGTCTCCCATACAAATACTTGGACAATCAATCAATAACCCATATAGTTACTCATATAGCTACTGATCAACACATGCAGCAGTTTACAGAACAACAGACATAATGATGCACAAATTAAGACAGTTTAGTCACTAACCCATGCACTCAGTGAGACACATTTAATCACTCACTCATACAGTCAGTCATGCACCTACTAAATCCTTCGTCCAGACACTTATACATCCACTCATTCTTCAATATGTAAGACATATTTAAACTTTACAGAAACATAAAATCACTGGATGTTGTTATCAGTGATGTCATCAGTGATGTCATTTGAGATGTCATCAGTGATGTCATCAGTGATGTCACTGACCATGTCATGAATTATGTAATATGTGACATCATCAGCAGTGGATTGCGGGTGCGCGATATATAGTTAGTGCAACTAACTATATATGGAATTTCAATGGTTTTGTGTGAGTAAAATAAGGTTTTTTAAATGCTAATTCCTAACTATATATGGTCTATAACCTATGGTTTTTTCAGTGAATTTTCAAGGTTTTGTAAATGCTAATTCCTAACTATATATGGTCTATAACCTATGTTTTTTTCAGTGAATATATATATATATATACTATATATATATATATATATATATATATATATATATATATATATATATATATATATATAGTATATATATATATATATATATATATTTATATATATATATATATATATATATCCAACACATCATTGCACCCAATGAGGAGACGCCACATAACAGAAGGTTTCAGCCTTTATTGCGAGGAAGCAAGTTCGATGGAAAGGCAGCTCTACTCCAAGCATGTAGAGCCCAACGCGTTTCGAGCACTCTCTGTGCTCTTGGTCACGGGCAAAGTAAAGGCACAAAACAACGGCTTTCAGAGGGAGCCTTGATAAGCATTGCAAGTCCCGCCCATTAAGGCGTAGGCCGGCTGGCCTGATGGTACTTGTAGTTCCCTTCTGCGTATAATCCCAGTGGATGCCGTAGTCTGCCAAATTAAAAACACAGTGTTCCCCCAGTGGGTCGGGTTTAGACTGCCGCTGACATCGTTCCGTGCATTATAAATCACTCACAGTGGCCCTTCTGTTCCTTTGTGTCTCGAGTGTTCCAAAACACCAGGTCCGCACCACACGCGGCAGAGCATCTCCGCGACCTGGGTCAGGCCGCATAACATCCAACACAACTACAAGTACCATCAGGCCAGCCGGCCTACGCCTTAATGGGCGGGACTTGCAATGTTTATCAAGGCTCCCTCTGAAAGCCGTTGTTTTGTGCCTTTACTTTGCCCGTGACCAAGAGCACAGAGAGTGCTCGAAACGCGTTGGGCTCTACATGCTTGGAGTAGAGCTGCCTTTCCATCGAACTTGCTTCCTCGCAATAAAGGCTGAAACCTTCTGTTATGTGGCGTCTCCTCATTGGGTGCAATGATGTGTTGGATGTTATGCGGCCTGACCCAGGTCGCGGAGATGCTCTGCCGCGTGTGGTGCGGACCTGGTGTTTTGGAACACTCGAGACACAAAGGAACAGAAGGGCCACTGTGAGTGATTTATAATGCACGGAACGATGTCAGCGGCAGTCTAAACCCGACCCACTGGGGGAACACTGTGTTTTTAATTTGGCAGACTACGGCATCCACTGGGATTATACGCAGAAGGGAACTACAAGTACCATCAGGCCAGCCGGCCTACGCCTTAATGGGCGGGACTTGCAATGCTTATCAAGGCTCCCTCTGAAAGCCGTTGTTTTGTGCCTTTACTTTGCCCGTGACCAAGAGCACAGAGAGTGCTCGAAACGCGTTGGGCTCTACATGCTTGGAGTAGAGCTGCCTTTCCATCGAACTTGCTTCCTCGCAATAAAGGCTGAAACCTTCTGTTATGTGGCGTCTCCTCATTGGGTGCAATGATGTGTTGGATATATATATATATATATATATATATATATATATATATATATATATATATATATATTCCTTTGATTCCTCTTGCCTCCTTTTCCTCCCAGGGGAAGTCACGGCACAACAGCAATTATGTTCATTTATTAAATTTGATTCCTTTAGAAACACCATGTGCAAAACGTGCAAAGGTGGACGGCCTACGCGTTTCGGCTACAATTAGCCTTCAACTGGACCATAGAGTCCCTGCTGTCTAGACCATTATATAAGGTGTTCAGTGATATTACCCTATTCAATTTCTACCATACCTCTAGACTGTTAACCTTATTCACAGATTATGGCCAAAAGCAGTCGCCATTTTGTTTCGTTTACATCACAGTAAAGTACTTGTAAAGTGCAAAAGTACCTCAGGATAAGTTAATCAATTCATTTTGCACATCCTATATCACGACATTCCTCATTCAAACGACTATTTATAATATGTACAATTTTGCAGGGCATAGTAAATATTTTACTATTTGAATCATATTATGAAGTCTTATTCTTGGTTCGTACTGGTCCCATGTTCCCTTGTAAAGTACCTTTTTCAGAATTGGAGACAGTGTAATTCATTAATCCTTTCTTGTATCTGATTCATATTTCCCGCCCTCTTGTTCATAAACATGTACATTTACAGTATTTATCCTTGTTCATATATTATGTATTTGCACAATTCCATTATCTGTAGAAACCATCATATATTTCACAATGTAATCACTGTTCCTCACATATTCCCCCGCAACAATTTTGGTAAAAGTACACATCCATTTCTTAAGTGTCCCTGCGGGGTTGTGATATATGTGAAATATGACCAAACATTCATTTGTTTGCTTTAATTTTATCCTATCAGGTTCTACTTCATATGAAAAAGTGGATGTGAAAAAGAAGGAAATTTATAAGAAAAAAATCTATGTATATCTGCTGCACGTATGCCATTTTACCACAATTCTTGAGGGCAAAGAGAGACATAAATTTACATGATATATACACCTATATACAAAAGACCATTCTGTCTTGGAATGGGAAACTTTCCAGGCTCATTACTAATCGTTCTTCATCCTATTATCTTATTTACAGATGTACAAATCGTTCAGCATCTTGATTATGTCCGTATGGGTATTCTGCTCCCATCCCCAATATCATCCTGGATTCCATTTTCTGCAATTTCAATGTACGATCGCCTCCTCTTTCCAATGGTTTAATGATCTTAATCCCAGAATATTTCAACTGACTGCAATCGTTTTGATGGAATTCTTCGAAATGTTTGGCCATGGGGTAGTTAGGGTCTTTGTTTTTTATTGCACGGAGATGTTGGAGTATCCGCAATTTTAGTTTGTTGATCGTACTCCCTATATAGAACTTCCCACAAGGGCACATTAGTCCGTAGATCACATATTTCAAATCGCACGTAATATGGTCCACAATTTTCTCAGATCTCCCATTCTGTAATTTGTACTCCGTATTGTTGGAGCCATGTTCGCATGCTCTACATTTGGAGCATTTCCAAAACCCTGGTGTTGTTAACCATGAGATCTTTTTTGGTTGTTTGATTTCTAGATTACTGTGGGTTAGGATGTCTCGTAAGGAAACCGTTTTTCTGTAGGTGATGCTTGGATATGGTGTTAGGTTTTCTTTCAGCGTTTCATCCAATAACAAAATCTTCCAGTTCTTCCTTAGCACTCTATTTAGATCTTTACTTTGGTTATTAAAATCCATGATTAGGCGTCTTGTGCCTTCTGTGTTGCCCACATCATCGTTCGTTCTTGCCATTCCATCCGTTACTGGAATTAGGAGGTCTGCTCGTTCTTTTAGATTCATTCTAGATTTTGCCGTTTGGATCACTTCTGCTGGATAGCCTCTTTCCAGAAATCGACTGCTCATTTTCTCAATTTATTGCTCCAAGTCCTCCATTTCTGAGCAATTTCTTTTGGCCCTAAGCATTTGACCATAGGGTATACTCCATTTTAATTTTACTGGATGTCCACTGTTGGCATGGAGAATACTGTTGCATGATGTTGGTTTCCTGTGCATCCTAGTGCACAGTCTGTTGTTCTTGATGAAAACTTCTACATCCAGAAAAATGATACTGGTCTCACTTATGGCTGATGTAAAATGGAGGTTGTAATTATTTTTTTCGAGTGAGTTGATGAAGGCTTGAAGATCTTCTTGGCTTCCATCCCATATGATGAACAAATCGTCGATTCATAGACACCACGTTTTTATTTTTGAATGTTTTTTCTTTTTTTTTTTCTTCCTCCAAGATTTCTGTCTCCCAGATGGCCATCATGAGATTTGCATACGTTGGGGCAAAAGTTGTCCCCATTGCCGTGCCTTGTTTCTGCAAATACAGGCTGCCCAGGAAGAGGAAACGTTGTGTCTCAAACAGTTGGTCAACATTTCAATTAGCATGGCACAGTGTTCCAGGTGACTGACCGATCTTTGTTTCAGAAATGTTTTAATTGCTCTTACTCCATCCTCATGACGTATCGAGGTATAAAGTGATGATACGTCTATCGTTGTCATCAGATATCCTGTGTTAAACTCAATACCAGACATCTTGTTTAGAAAGTCCATGGTATCTCTTAGATACGAAGGTAGTGTTGTAACGTAGTTCATCAAAAAAATGTCAATGAATCTTGAGGTAGTTTCTAGTAGAGATCCTATGGAACTTACTATCGGCCTGCCAGGAGGTCTTTCAATTGCCTTGTGCACTTTTGGAAGAAAATTGATAGTAGCTGTAATTGGATTGTTCAGTTTCAAGTATGAATATTCATCAAAATCAATTAGCCCTTTATCTTTCCAACCCAGTAGGAGTGTATGAAATTCATTTGTCCACTCCTCAATTGGATTGCTCTTTAATAGCTCATAGTGATCTTGCTTCTCCAATTGTCGCTTTGCCTCATTTATATAATCCGTGACATTCTGGACCACAATATTGCCCCCCTTACCCGAGGATTTTATTATTATGGTGAAGTCATTTTTGAGTTCTGATTTCGCCTGATATTCCTTTGGCGAGAGATTGCACACTTTCTTGTTCCAAATCTTGTTCTTGTCTCTGATGGAGTTTCCTGGCATTTTTGTAATTTCTTCCACCATTATTTCATGGAACAGATCAATTTTGTTCCCGGGTGGCAGCTGCGGACAAAACCTGGACTGTTTTCTTAGTCCACTTTCACCTCCTTTGTTGGTGGTCAATCCAATTTTGTTACAAAAGTCAATGTCTGATGTAAGAGAAATTTGACTCTCCTCTCTATATGATGGTTCACCATCTTCAATTGATGTTAATGCTCTCATTGCTAGTAGATCTTTTTGAGCAAAGGAGGACGGATTTGTGTCTTCTGGTTGGCGACTTTTTTTGCGAGGCTTTTTCTCTAGAAAATATTTCTTCAATTTGACCTTTCGGCAAAATTTGTAGAGATCAATACGTGCATTTGGGACATCCATGTTCTTATTGGGGCAGTAGGATAATCCTCTATTGAGTAATTTGAGTTGTACTTCCGTTAGCTGTTTATCAGATAAATTAATGACCACATTTTTATCAGTGTTCATTATGCTTTCTTAAGGATTACTTTTGCTTTCCTCTTCCTCTCTTTCATTTTACTCCTTCTTCTGCCCCTTCTGGTTGTGGTTTTGATTGTCCTCTTCCCCACGCGTTTACTCTGCCTCTTTCTCACGTTATCATTTGCGCTAGTTGCATCTCCCCGCGAAAATCCAGAGGAGTTGTTACTGCATCTTCATCAGTTGAGCTGATCTCTGAGCTGTCTACTGTGTCAGTATTTATATATATATACATTTATATATATATATATATATAAATAAATATATATATATATATATTTATATATATATATGTCCACATCCACTCCTTCGATGAAAGAGAAAAGGCCACACCAGGGGAATCCTTCAAAAAGCGCTTTAATGTGCTGCACAAGCCAGAGTGTCTCTCATTATCCATGGCGCACCCTCTATGGCGGATGCATTTCGGCGTGTTCTGCCTCCTCAGCGCCAGGTGCAAGTGCTCATGCGTGAGGGCGTGAGTTGAGGGTTATATGACCTACCCTCTCCTCGTTTGCAGACCATAGCTCCTCCCACGCCTATATTGTCCCAGCGTGTATGCCTCCTGTAGCCTGTCCTGTCGACAACGCCTACAAGTCCCAGCATGCAGTGGCAAAGTCTGGTAGGTATATGCGGGAATAAGGTGGGAAAGGATTGCATTGTTCCATAGTCTGCAAACTGTCCTTGACTCCAGAGTACTGTAGTGCAGCTGCGCTCCCTCGGGTCCCCAAACGCTGCATCCCCCTCTGCAAACGAATTGTTTCTGACGTGGGCAGGCTTGGAAATCCTGCCTGCCCCGTGGTGTCATAGACCTCCACACCATCGTACTTCTTCATCCGCTGAGTGGGAGGACCCTGTGAATTCCGGTACCCCGACTGACTCAAGCCCTCGCCCCAGCCCCAGCCCAGTTCGAAATGACGAAGAAGCAGACCCATGAATAAGTGCTCAGTCAAGGTGCTTTATTTCGTCCAGCAAGCCAGCCGCCATTATGCGTTTCGCCTTTCACAAAGCTTGATCACATGGCAAGTTGCTTAGAGCTGTTGTCGGTATTTAAAGTGCTAGTGATGTACATTTACATTTACATTTAGTGCGCAGGCAATTACACAGTACAAACAACATAGAAAAAATACTGTTAAACCATGTTGTACATAGGAATTCATGCATCAATGCAATTTACACATTCATACAATTTATAAAATATATAAATAATTAAATATTTTAAAATTCATTGTAAATTCATGTATAAATACAAAATGATTTTTATGAGACTTTACCGGATTTTTAGCAATAAATTTGCTTATCTAGATCACGGTAAAGCCACATTTCCCTTAGGATGATAGAAATAAATCACTACTACAAATGTGTACTCCACATGTGTCCATCGAATAAAGCCCCAGTGGGCATAAACTCTTTACCAAATATTATTTGAATTCCTAATAACTGTGTGACAACCTGAAAAAAATACCGACATATAAGAGATCAACAAAGAAATGTGCAAATGAAAAATAAAAAAACTGTGCTAGTGCTAGTGTAAAAAATATATAGAGCTAATACTCCTGGTATAACTCTCTTCTAGTAGCTCATTACATTTTGAATATTAAAAAGAAGAAGTGCGGACACCTCTATAATCAGAAAAATACTCTAATAGATGGTTCCGCTCCCACAAATATATACAGTACAAGCTATAATCAAAAGAACTTCATAATATAAACCCTAGATTAGCAATCCTACCTCCTGATATTGCTTGGCAAGTTAAAAAACCTTTGTTGATGTCAACCGCTATCTTGTTTACCCCCAAGGAAATATTGCTGACTGACATAACAAATGTTATGTGAATGCATTGGGACAATGACTAAAGACATGTATGAAGGTCCTACGTGGCATTCAACCCGTTTGGCTGCTTACTGTCGAATTCTAAAATGTAACAGGTTTCGAGTAGGCGAAGCCCCGCCTCTCGATCTCCACCTCTTTTCTTGGGCCAAACAGAATCGATAACATAGTAAGATAATTGTGACAGATTTGAACTATGCTCAGTTTCGAAATGCCTTGCCACAGGGTAGGCTTGGTCCTTGGTGTTAATTGCCCTAATGTGCTGGAGTACACGTTTGTGGGCCAGTAAATGAGTGCTCCCCACATACCTAAGCCCTCACGTGCACTCCAGCACATAGACCGCATAGTCCGTCTTACAATTCAAACGCTTAGTAATTTCACGGGGTTTTAATGAAAAAGGGCTAACATACTTAGGGGGTCATTATGATGACGGGCGGACTTTGTCCGCCCGTCACCATAGCGGGGAATGGGACCGCCCGCCATAAGGGCGGGGGTCCCGGGGGTGAGATTAGGATGTGCCCGCCACAGTGGCGGGCACATCCTGTGTTTACAGCATTGTGGCGGGCGGTGCTCTCTGCACCGCCCGCCAAAATGCAGAAAATGCTTTTCACCATTTGCATAATAAAAGCGGCAGGCACCGCGCAGTGCCTGACGCTTTCATTATGCAAATGCAGGGGGGTACCACAGGTACCCCCCCTGTGCACCCCCCTACTGTCCTTCACTGTGGGGGCCCGCAGGGGGCCCCCAGAGTGAAGACCGCCTGCCTTTCCGTGGCGGCATTGCCGCCACGGAAAGGCTTGCCTCACAGCCCATTGTAATATGTTGGGCGGTGTCTTACAGACACCGCCACCATGTTACAGGTTTTCCGCCCCGGCCGCAAAGCGACCGGGGCGGAAAACAGGCGGGCGGTGTTTTTCACCGCCGCCTTCCCCTCCGCCATCCTAATCTGGCGGAGGGGATTTGGGCTTGCGATGTTGGGTGGTTTGCCTCCGCCAGGCCGGCGGTGGCCACCGCCAGCCTGGCGGAGGCAAACCGCCCGACATCGTAATGGACCCCTTAGTGTTGTTTATCCCATGTAGCTCGGTGGGGATTGGTCCAACAGTTAGGATGCTGCCAGAGCTCATTCAGAGTTTAAATGCAGATGAAATATCAGCACGATTATTGGAACTTCACCTCCCAGCAGGCAACGTGAAAACCCATTCAAGGCGTCCAGTCAGGACTGACAATTGTATTTAAATGCAAAGGAGGTGTTGTGTCAGCGCGCATGGTTATACTAATCACCTTCTGAGGAAGAAGAAATTCGAAATGCATTAAAGTGTGGACTGTTGCTTTTAATTACTGGCTTTACGTGACTGGCATACCAAATAAAGCTTACGGGGAAAAGCTCCTGGCGTGTGAGTGGTTCATTACTTTGTCACTGCTGTTCAGTACCAGAGTACAAGTGCTCCCTGTAAAATTGTGTTTATGGATTGATGATTCCATGATTTGCCTATTCGATGTACTGGTAAGTCCCTAGTACAGTACACTGTATGGGCCCAGGGCCTGTTATTCAACTGCTGCTTGTGGGCCTGCAGCACTGATTGTGCCACCTACATGAACAGCCTGTAAATGTAACTCAGACCTCCCATTGCAGTGTCTGTGTACACTTTAGTACTGCCATGTCGACCTGGTAAGTGCACCCACTTGCCAGGCCCTAATCTTTCCTTGTCATATATATAAGACACCCCTAAGGTAGGCCAAAGGTAGTCCCATGGGCAGGGTGCTGTGTATGTGAAAGGTAAGACATGTACTGACATGTGTGACATGTCCTGATAGTAAATCACAGTGTAGTACGTTTTTCCACTATTAAAAGGCTCTGTGTCCCATAGAATAGAATGGGAGTTCATTTATAATAGCTTACAAATATAACTTTAAATCTTGGAAAAGATAGGAAGGTAAAGTTTAGTATGCCTGAACTCAGAATGTGAAGATGCATCTTTTAGTAAGGAGGATTTTTACATTCTGTGTTTGAAAATATCACTTTTAGTAAGTAGATATTTTCTTACTTAGACATCCTGTGTGCCTCTGTTAGGTGTGTGTATTGACTGCCTGGCTTTGGAGTGACATGGGCTGGGGATTGGCATTCTGTTCAGATAGGGGTGAGGTGTGTCCTGCCGTTTCAGGGTGAGTCAGGGCTGGGCTTCATAGACCTGGGCTGCATTCAGAGTAGGGGGAGGAGATTTCTTTCACACATAAATGGGCCTGGTCTGCCTTTGGCAATGGGCCTGTTTCCACCTCCTGCCAGGAAGATGCACCAAAGAGGACAGAACTGGTTTTGGCTGGGCAAAGAGCTTCTCTGCCACCAGAGAAAAAAATATTTTGTGCTATAAAAAACTCTGGGATTCAAGAGGAACCTTTGCAAAGGAGAAGAGCTGGAGAAACTGAGAAGAAGTACTGCCCCTTCGCTTTGTGCAGGCAGTCTGGGGTTGGCATGCAGTAGCTGTTTCTACAAATAAAAGTACAAGGACTTTGCTGTGTGCTGTGTCCCCTGCTTGAGGAAGATCTCCAAGGGTTTGAAGTAGAGCTTGCCTCCTGTACTGAAGTATCAGGGATACAAAGACTTCACCCCCAGCCCCCATGAACTAATTTGCTGGGAGTTCTGACCTGCCAACAGGTGCCTGACAGTGTTCCAGGCCTCTGAATGTTGTTTCGCAGGATGGGATTTGCAAAAGACTAAAGAACTATGAAAATCGACTAATCACCTGGTTTTGATGCATCGCAGCATTCTAAGAAGAATTTCTGCCGCATTGCCGCCGAGGAAGAATTGATGCAGTGCATGCGCACGGTTGAAGTGTCTGCCATGCGATGAGTCCTGTGCACCATTCTCGATGTCCGAGATCACCGCATCGACTCTGCTGTGTAAGAGACGGCGCATCGAGGAGAGGCAGCTGGAATTGTCGCAGCGGATCCCAGAACTCACATATCGCATCATCCTGGATCATCATGCATCAGGTCTATCGCATTGCTGGGGGACGAAGTAAGAAACCAACACATCACCTTCCCACTCAGTAAGAAACTAACGCATCACCTCCTCTCCAGTAAGAAACCAACTCATCACTTCCCCAGCCCAGCAGTCAGGAAGCAATGCATAACCTTCCCTGTGTGTAAGGTTCCGACGCACCACCTTCCCTGCTACACTTTTTGCTTGTGTTTTTGGCAAAGCCAAGTTACATAGTGATGAAAGTATTGCATCTACCATTTTCTATAAACAGAACTATTTCTACCTTTTAAAGGTCACATTTTTGTAACTGTTTTATTGATTTTTGTTGTTTTGGTCTTGTTTAGTTTAGATACAGATTCATTCGTTTCCTATACAGGTGTATTGTCCATTTATAGTGCTTTCACTGTATTACTGTATATGTGAACAAATGCTTAACACACTGCCTCTGAGATAAGCCTGTCTGCTCATTCCAAGCTAACAAGGGGGTGAGCAGTGGTTATTTTAGAAGTGCTTTCCCCTTACCTTGACTAAGAAGAAGGGCCCATACTTGGACAAAAGTACAAACCATTGCTAACTAGAGACCCCCATTTCTAAAACTGGTGGACAGCAGTGAAGATCTGGACTTGCATTTGTGCCCTACATACAGTGATTGGTGTACACTACTAGTGTAGTGTAGACAATCACATAACCACATACAATTGGAGGGACATTTTCTTTTTGGACATTTTCTTTTTGCAACTTGAGAACTGCCAATTTTCACCATGACAAAACCAGAATCAAATGCATCTGTGGATATTGAGCTTGAAGAGGGTAGGGTTGAATCCTACACTGTGCGAAATTAAAAGCTGTCTGCAAGAAATGTTAAATCTCAGTACGAGGCGTCACCAGAAAGGAGGAATACCAAAAGGCGCTAAAGGTCTGGTTGGAATCAAGGAATGCCAATGAGCATACCGAGGAACCTATGGTGAAGGCTGAGAATTTAGATGGGCAGCAGGATGGGCTAAAGGATCTGCCGGAAGGGAAGTTACCGTCCAGGGTGGCAGCAGTCTGTCTTCAAAGGGGCTGTCTCCAGAGGAGTTGGAAGACAGAGAGAGAAGCAGAGTGCAGAGTACAACTAACTATAACCGAGGAATTTCAATGGTTTTGTAGGAGTGAAATGTCCAGCTAAATATGACATCCCTTAGTGAAAAAAAAAAAATATATATATATATATATATATTTATATATCTATATATATATATATATATAGATATATATATATATATATATCTATATATATATATATATATTCACTGAAAAAACCATAGGTTATAGACCATATATAGTTAGGAATTAGCATTTAAAAAACCTTATTTTACTCACACAAAACCATTGAAATTCCATATATAGTTAGTTGCACTAACTATATATCGCGCACCCGCAATCCACTGCTGATGATGTCACATATTACATCATTCATGACATGGTCAGTGACATCACTGATGACATCTCTGATGACATCTCAAATGACATCACTGATGACATCACTGATGACATCTCAAATGACATCACTGATGACTACATCCAGTGACTGTATAATTCTGTAAAGTTAAAATATGTCTTACATATTGAAGAATGAGTGGATGTATAAGTGTCTGGACGAAGGATTTAGTAGGTGCATGACTGAATGTATGAGTGAGTGATTAAATGTGTCTCACTGAGTGCATGGGTTAGTGACTAAACTGTCTTAATTTGTGCATCATTATGTCTGTTGTTCTGTAAACTGCTGCATGTGTTGATCAGTAGCTATATGAGTAACTATATGGGTTATTGATTGATTGCCCAAGTATTTGTATGGGAGACTGAGTGTGTGTGTGGCTAGCTGGGAGGTGTGTGACTCTGTGCAGATCAATCTGTACTTGTATCAATGATTGTATAAGAAAGTAAGTATGTGTTAGTACATGTTTGAAAATGTAAGGTGCTCTATGTTTAACTGTATAGACAAGAAAATGGAAGTCTCATTGATTCTTTACAGGACTGACTAGGTGTGTAAGTAACTCCATGGATGAGTGGCAGACTGTGAGTGTCTGTATAGGTGTATGAGTGCATATGATAGTGTTGTAAAGATGAGTGATTGTATGTATGAATGATTGTATGGGTGAATGAGTGAAGGTGTGTGTAGACGTAGCAATCAGTGAGTGCGTATGTAGTAACTAGTATTGGTGTGTCAATGGTTTCAAAAATTATACTCTTTTTAACACTGGGTGAAACAGAGGTTATATTAAAATGTGAGGAGATGCATTGTATTGTCACATGAATGATATCATCAGTGATGTGGTCATTGATGTCAAATGAGATGTCATCAGTGATGTCATCAGTGATGTCATTTGAGATGTCATCAGTGATTGATGTCACTGACCATGTCATGAATGATGTAATATGTGACATCATCAGCAGTGGATTGCGGGTGCGCGATATATAGTTAGTGCAACTAACTATATATGGAATTTCAATGGTTTTGTGTGAGTAAAATAAGGTTTTTTAAATGCTAATTCCTAACTATATATGGTCTATAACCTATGGTTTTTTCAGTGAATTTCAATGGTTTTTTAATAGCAAATATCATAAGCTGTCGAATGTCAAGTACGTGGTAAGTAAAAACATTTTCGTGTTTATGCACACTGATCTGCTTTGAATGCTGCCCCCCACCCCTCATTTCTATTAGGAGTACTCTCTCTTTGCAGATAGTGAAGGGTAGTTAACGCAGCCCTTTGCCCCCTTTGTAATCCGTCGTGCCTGCTTCTCTCTCCATTTGATTGATTGTTCTCTTTGGTTCATTCTCTATTTACAAACAAGCACAGAGTCAAAATACTCTGTTTAGTCTTTGCAGATAGCGAAAAACCGTGTAAAAAAACAAAAGGAATCGAGCAAAATCAGTAGGCCACTAATGGGATCTCTTTTTGACCTTGCTAAAATAGAAACATTAGGAACAACCTGTTGAAAATAGCAATGCGTATGTACATAAGCGGCGTTCATTTGTGTTCACAGTACCCCTTGTTGATTGTTTGAATCGAGCATTGAATTGTTCGAAGTTGGTTCTCTTAAGGATCTTCTCTGCCTGCAAACGAGGAAGAATAGGAATATTCTCTCTCCCTTTGCAGATAGTGAAGGGTAGGTAACGCAAGCCTTTAACACGTCGTACCTATTTCATTCCTCATTGATTGATTGATTGTCCGAACATTGACTGTTTGGGAATTAGTTCTTTTTGGAGGTATTCCCTGTTTGCAAATAAACGTAGGAAAATCTTTGCAAGTAGTGAAAGGGTACGTAATGCGGACCTTTCTCCCCCGTTGTAATCTGTCATGCCTATCTACTCCCCACTGATTGATGCACCTGTTTCACCCGGACCATTTACTAGACATACGTCATCTGGCCCGACCAGAGAGCACCCCTAGTGAAAAGGACATATGCAATAATAACGAAGTGATCACTGTATCCTGTTAACAGAAACTTTAGCATGAAACAACCTGGAAAGAAAAGAATAGGAAAACGAAAATCAGTAGGCCACTGATGAACATGAACTTTTATTAAACAACGAACAAAGAAACGATAACATAACGTAATGATAAAACCTATTAATGTCCTAGAAACAAGAAAACGTTAAAATATGCCAGTGGTGAGAGACCAGAAAAACAGTAAAAGAAACCAAATCACCCCTCGCTGTCCCACCGCCTGCCACGCCAAAAAAATCGATAGACTAGGGAAAATGCAAGTCAGTAGAACATCCGCCCCCACTCTGGAAACTTCCAAGGTGGGGCAGGGTTCCGGCTACGCCCAGCCGGGAGCAGCCCATATAAAGCAGGTCCTGCTGCCACGCCTCGGCCAGGAGATCCTAACGTAGGGTGTAGCCGGAGGAGAGGCCGAGACCAGCGGGACCCGGCCAGGGGATTGCCTTTACAACGCTGAACAGTTGCAGGGGGGGGGAATGTCTCCTCGACCCTCCCCTCTCTCTCCCAGTCCGGCCGCGGTGGCCCTTGAGAGTTGCAGGTAGTCCCGCCACATGCTCTTCCGGTCCGGCCACCAACGGTCGGGGGGCCGAGGCCGACGGGATCCGGCTGCAGCCGATAAACCAAGAAACCCGTTCATGGGGCCAGAGCCAGGGGCGTCCGGCCGACATCTACCGGAAGCCCGGCCCGAAGACGGACGGGACACTTCTTCTTTCTTGTATAATTGCTGCAACAACCCTGGGGGGGGATGTCTTGCACATGCCTCCGACCCCCCCCCCCTCGTCCTCATCGCCTGGTCCGGCCATAACAAATCTCAAGCGAGACGCCGTGGGGTGCACTGGGAGGGAGAGACGGTGCGAACAGGCCTCTCCCGCCTCCCCAGTGGAGGCTTCCCAGCTGCACCCTCAGCGCTCCAGGCGCCCGGAAAAGAGTTCTTCCACTGTGGCCATGCTGCAACGTCTCGCCCGGCAGGGTGGAGCCCGTCCGCTCATTTGACCCCGCGATCGCCAGTAGCTACCGAACTCTCAAAATGGCGGTCGACCTGGCAAGAGCGGGCCCAGCATAAAGAAATGGCCCGGTCACTGGTTGACTCCACCACCGTAGTCCTCCACGACCTTGAAGATTCTAGAGGAGCCGCGGGAGTCTCCGACCCCCGATGGGGAATGACTGCCATGATCACCCGTGGAGTGACGAAACTGTATCCGCGGGACGTCGGCGCCAGCCTCACTTTGAATTACTAGAATCCTGCAGACCTCACTTCCGGTGAAAGCACAGTGTGACCCGGTAGGAAAAATTGTTGCACCCCCTCCCCTTTTTGACTGATAGTTCAAACCACCGATCCTTTCCTTTGCCCTTTTAACGGAACTTTGGACTGCCTCCCCCTCTTTTACATTTTCTAGAGAAAACAAAACATTAACCACTACATTAGCATAGCAGTTGACACCAGAACTGTTTTCAAATTGAAAACCAACAACATCTTCAACAGAATCCTTTTTGTTTCTGCTGTGACCCTGCTACAGCACAGGCATTGTCCCCAGCAGTAATTCTGCAATGCCGGTAAGAATAGCTGTGGTGCCTACTGGACTCACTCACCCCCGCGGCGCCCCACGCCGTTATTTGCTGGGCGGCAACTTGCTAGACATCACTTTCGTGCCATCTAGATTTCAGCGCGTTCTGCTGCCTTGGAACTATTCGCACAACAGACCGCTACTGACAAGAATATTTCATTATTGGTGCTGTCAATTTCAATAAATCTATTGGATAATTCAAAAGAAATTGCCACGGTCTCTTTGTTGTTTAAATGTTTTTACTGTTTTTGTTTTGTTGTATATATTTATATGTTATTAAAGTTTTATATTCCTACTACTTTGTTGGAGTGCTATATATTTTTAATGTGACACATAATTGTAAAAACTTTGATGTACAAAGAGTCATTCCTGGAATCTTCCGCTTCAGGCTCGGTCCCCTCCCCAATCACAATACAGGATAGTTTTCAGATAGTAGGAACACGTGTGGTGTGACGGATCTCATCGGGTGTGGGCCTTGATCTACTATAACTCCTTTGAAGAGGGGTGATTCTTTACAGCTGGGGCCATAAACTACATCTGCAGGGCTAGCTGATAGCCTGGACAATCGGACACAGAGGAAGAGGAGTGTCAGAGGGTGCGGTAGTGAATAGGGCGAAAGGGAGGTGTCGGGCGGGCACAGAGTGTGATTCTCAGGGAAGAGCAGCGCAGATGGGGGGAGGTTTATTGCCCATGCATAAGACAGAGAGCGGGGGTGACCAGTGCCTGGGGAAGATGCTTGCGAGGGTGAGGAGCCATGCTACGAATCGACAGCGTGCAGAGAGTGGGTCTGGTCAAGACATCTAAAATGGCTGCCATGCACGACAAAAGTGTGGCATTTCAAAAAAGGCAAGATGGCGCAGACAATGTTTTTCAACACTTCCTCATTTCCTTCGAATCGAACGTTAACAGACGTTGGGGCATATTACCAAAGTTAAGCGATATTTATCGCTAACGATGCTTACCAACGAATTTTTTACCGCTAAGCATCGTCAGAAATTATCGAAGATAAACCTTGCTATTATCAAGGTTTATCACAAATGCGATAATAAACGGCCGCAATGCATGAATATCGCTAAAAACTCAGCGATATTCATACATTACCGAGCTAATGCTCTTAGCCATGTTATCCACCTCCCATTGGATAACATGGCTAAGAACTGCTCAGGGCAGGTGTTACTTTTTGGAGATATTCGCGCTTAGCGCGAATATCTCCAAAAGTTGGTAATAGGAGATAGATATCTTGCATGTTGTAATGCAAGTTATTGTGGTATATGGAACTCATACCATAATCTCTCAGGAAAGCAGAAACTGATCCTTTTGGGACCTCCTAAAAAGGCCTAGGGGGTGAGGAGTACTCTACTTTGCCCCCTTTTCACGTTCTGAACTATTTTATTTTACTCTCTTCTGTAATTACACAAAATAGCAGCGATAAGATGCATCGGAGACACACAGTGAGAGAAAGGAGGCCGGAGATGAAGAAGAGATGTCAAATACACATTGGAGATAATATAGTGGCAGAAGGGAAGTAAATATGAGTAAACTTACCATGTAACATAAAAATGTTGCACTCTATACTATAAGTCTCATTTTATACTACAATCACTTCGCTACAACCTCATAAATTAAAAATAAAAATGAATAATATCTCAAACAATTTTTGATTTCTAAATATAAATTTATTCTTCAGAATTTTCTAAATTTGAAAGAACTAGTAACATGTCCTCATCAGCAATGTCCTCATGAAAAGTCTGCAATAATGATTCTTGTAACTCTATGGTCTCCAAACACTCGATAAATTCGCCATCAAGAGATTGATTAAAAAAATCATTCAAGTCATCTCCTCCTTCTGACAATATTTCATTATTGGTGCTGTCAATTTCAATCAATGTAGTGGAATCATTCAAGTCATCTCCTCGTGACAATATTTCATTATTGGTGCTCTCAATTTCAATCAATGTAGTGGAATCATTCAAGTCATCTCCTTGTGACAATATTTCATTATTGGTGCTGTCCATTTCAATCAATCTAATGGAATCATACAAGTCATCTCCTCCTTGTGACAATATTTCATTATTGCTGCTCTCAATTTCAATCAACGTAGTGGAATCATTCAAGTCATCTCCTTGTGACAATATTTCATTCTTGGTGCTGTCCATTTCAATCAATCTAATGGAATCATACAAGTCATGTCCTCCTTGTGACAATATTTCATTATTGGTGCTCTCAATTTCAATCAATGTAGTGGACAATTCAAAAGAAATTGCCACGGTCTCTTCATTGTGAGCCATTTTATTTTGAAATTGCTTGCTGTAAATTGCAGAAAAAAATAATCACTTTCATTTATCGTTTTTAGTAATACATAATATAAAACTAACTTTATCAAGTATTTAGTATAACAGAAGGACTGCAAATAAATAACAGAAAACATTTTTCAAATTATCTTCAAGTGTACAACATAGTTCCCCTTACAAATTAACAACTCACCTTTTTAAAAGTAGGAAAAGTGTTAGTACTGTGTAAATCAAACACCAGAAATTCACCACCAAAAATTCCTCACAAATGTACCTCAGACAGTAGTATCACAAAATGGCTGTGGTTTCCTCTCATTTGACATATATACATAACCAATTAACTTTCATCACACACAAATACAAAACCAAAGTAACATTTTAATTGGTTCTAAATTTCAACACTTTCAAATGTGTTTTCCCCATGCAATTTTCCATAGGACATTTACATACGTCTACAGCCTGAATGGCTGAACGGAATTACACCAAACTTGGCAAAATGGTACATCAAACCTAAGAGGTCAGGAAGGATCTACTATGCCCCCTTATGGTCATTTCCCCCTTCGCTTTGGCCTCCTCTTGTCTCTCAATCCTACCGAGAGACAAGATGGCGGCCGCTACGGACTGTTTGGAATGTTGACAGACGCCGGAGAACCAATCAGCTTCGCAAAGCTCCGTAACGCGAAAAGTACGCGAAGCGGAGCGCTGTTACAGATATATATCTTTTTTTGAACGTTAATTTCTCAAAATCCACTGGAGCACATATATTGAGACCTAGCAAAGGCACATCGGGCTACCAGTCCCTAATATTTTACCAAGTTTCGTGCAAATCCATTCAGCCGTTCGATTATTATTATTATTATTTTTTTTTGCCCCGCGGGGCCCTTTTAAAACCTCCACATCAAACCTAGGGGGTCAGCGAGGATCTACTATTCCCCCTTATGGTCATTTGCCCCTTCGCTTTCGCCTCCTCTTGTCTCTCGATCCTACCGAGAGACAAGATGGCGGCCGCTACGGACTGTTTGGAATGTTGACAGACGCCGGAGAACCAATCAGCTTCGCTTCACAAAGCTCCGTTGCGCGAAAAGTACGCGTCCTGGGACGCTGCCCGGTCCGCTGTTACAGATATATATCTTTTTTTAAACGTTAATTTCTCAAAATCCACTGGAGCACATATATTGAGACCTACAAAAGGCACATCGGGCTACCAGTCCCTACAATTTTGCCAAGTTTCGTGCAAATCCATTCAGCCGTTCGGGCTAAAAGTGAGGCCAACCGCCCTATGGAAAACTCAATGTTAAAAACACGTTTTGGGACCCCCTTTTTTCTCGGCCCCCCCTTGACGAACCCCCCCCAAATTTTCAAGGGCTGCTCAGAAACAAAATGTGCCATTTTCCTGAACATTTCAGCCAATTCCGTCCACAAACGCCAAAGTTATTAGACATAGAATTTTCAAAAATCCCATAGAGAAAAAATCCTAACTATATATACCTACTGGCGACCGCCAGTAGGTAATATATATTTATATATATCTCTCTCTCTCTCTCTATATATATATATATATATATATATCTACATATATATATATATATATATATATATATATATATATATATATATATATATATATATATATATATATATATATATATATATATATATATATATATCAGAAAAGACGCCATCCAACAAGATCCCTTGTCACCGTGGAAGAAATAACGCCAGAGCGAGGCCACAGCTAAGTGCTTATCTTCTTGGTGCTTTATTTAGTGCTAAAATATTCGCCAGCAATCTGTCATGACGCGTTTCGCCTCACAAAGAGGCTTGGTCACATGATTTGTCAATGACATAGAAGAGGGTTTAAATAGTAAAAAACCACTGCAAAACCAGCTGTACATTATTGACAATTAATGAACATAGAAAAAATACTGTCCAAAATGTCATGGCAGTAAGTAGCAAATTTAGGGCATAGTGCCCATAGCAATGTAAACATGTCACTCTTTAACATAAATGAAAATTATGTACAAATATACACTTCAAAAAATGCTTAAAGATTGCTAAAAAACTATTTTACACCATAAAATCAATTATAAGTTATATTTACAAGGCTAAATCCCATATATCATACAACTATATATTTACATTGATTTATCAAAAAATCGTGCAAACGCAACTTAGGGATATTGGGAGGAGTGGAAAATTCAATAATGCGTCCTTTCCTGCCTCTCAATCCCAATTCCCATACTAAGTTCATTATTATCAATATAATCATTCAATCATCACAGATTGGACATAGTACATGATTTTTTATCAAAGTGGAAACTCATGTATCATAGAGTATTTTCCTATGCCTCTTCTATAAGTGCTGGGGAGGACAACCAGACGTGAATAAAGTGTACATGTGATTTTAAAATCAAAAGTCGAAAACAACCCATCCATTTCCTATCCTAAAATGACCCCACCTGATCCCAGGTGATTCAATTCATATTTCAGGAATAGGTAAAATGTGCAAATAGAATATCATGTTGTTACTGTTCGTGAGAAATTATTATAAACAAGTGTACATGTCCTCACTGGCATTTAGGCCCCCTGGATTTTTACTATTGAATTCCAGGATGTATCGTGTTTCCAATAGTCGTAGCTTCGCATCCCTATTTACTCCCCTCTTCAGGGGCGGGATTGTGTCGACCAGATAATATAGCAACCCATCCGGGTTACTATTGTGTGTCGACTCAAAGTGGCGTGCTACAGGGTATGTTTGATCCTTCCCTGAAATGGCTCGTAAATGCTGTAGGATGCGTTTGTGGGCAGGCAATCGAGTGCTGCCCACATAACAGGGCCCACATGGACATTGTAACACATATACCACATACTCCGTTTTACACGTGAGTCTATGCCTGATAGCAATGGGCTTTTCGTGAAAGGGAGTGGAATAATGAGTTTTGTTGACACCCTGTCTACAAGCCTTACAGAATGGACACTTTTTAAAACCCTTACTCAGGTCCATCCAGGTCCCTGATAGTTGTTTGTCAAACTGTTGCTGACTAATGCATTTGCCATTGAAGTAGACTTACGGAAAGTGAGTTCAGGTTTGTTAGAGACCAGACTGCCTATTACTGGATCCCTCTTGACTAGATTCCAATTTCTGCTGAATATTTTTCTGATCTCAGCATGCTGGGTGCTGTAAGTCACAATGGCCCTCGATTGCACTGAGTCTGTCTGTGCAACCTCCACCAAGTTTTTGCCTTTCAATGTTACTGATCTTGGGATATTTCGTGTACGCTCAATAGCTATATCTAGCAGATCTGCGCTGTAACCTCTATTTAGAAAGCGGATCTTACTATCTCTCTGAGCTTTATCACATTCCTCATCAGTACTGCAAATGCGTCTCATACGCAGCATCTCTCCATAAGGGATGCTGCGTATGAGATGGCGAGGTTGCTGGCTACTGGCATGTAACAGCGTGTTACCAGACGTTTCTTTTCTGTGCAACCTGGTCTCCAAATTCATATCATTGATGTACACCTCTACATCCAAAAAGAAAATCCTCTCTTTATGGATCTCAGACGTGAACTGTAAATTGAACTTGTTTACATTCAATTTACTAGCAAAGTCAGTAGCATCCTCCTTGGACCCCTTCCAGATCATGAAGAGGTCGTCTATATACCTCAGATATAAAATGACATTATTAGTCATAATGGCCTTGTGGTCTACCCAGAGGACCCGCTCCTCCCACAGTCCCATGTGCAAGCACGCGAAACTTGGAGAGAAGCAGGCCCCCATGGCCACCCCCGTAGTTGTTGGTATACCTGTCTACAAAAAATAAAGAAATTCTGTTCTAGGCATAACTTCAACATGCCAATGATCATCTTATTGTGGTGTATATAGTTCATGGGGCGTTTGTCCAAATAGTGCTCTACTGCTTTGATACCGTCGCAGTGTCTGATAGAAGTGTACAGGGACTTTACGTCCAAAGTCATTAGAAAATATTCCTCACTTCAAGTAACTTGTTCCAATATACATATATTACCTACATACAGTAAGTCACCAGTAGGTAGTTACAGTTAGGAAATTGTTTCTATTCAAGAAGTGTTTTTTCTTTTTGCCAATATCTTGCTTGAACTGCTGAACGGAATTACACCAAATTTGGCAAAAAGGTAGCTCTTTTTGCACTGGAACGACAATAATGACAAACAGGTCAACGCATTAAAAGACTTTTTAATGGATCTAAACCTTAACTCAAGCCTGCACACAGCCAACACACTCAAATGGGACAACCTTAGACTGGGTAATCTCGAGAATCAAGGATATTACAATCCACTCAATTGTTCCTTGTGATTGGTCGGATCATCATGCCATAACCTTCCTGATACCCACCATAAAAAAGAACAAGACCATGCAACCTGTCAAACATAAAAAGTGGACTTGGGACACCAATGACCCTAATATTGAGCTACTAGTAGCAAGATGTGAGAAGGATCTAAATCCGCTTAACAACATGATGAACGTTAACGAACTCACTGATCACTACACTACATCAATGACGAATAAAGTTAACTCCACCATGCCACTAAAGCCGAAAAGAGTCTAAGATAAAGATAAATGTCCATGGTTTAATGGGACACTAAATTAAGATAGATGGAAACTGAGACTTGCAGAAAGAAAATGGAGACAGCACTCTTAGAAAAATAAGAAACGAGAACAAGAAAAGGGTCCTAAATTTAAAAAAATTATTTTTTAGATTAGAACTGGATTACGCCAAAAACAGACCACGTTAACTCTTTGAGATGTTAAAGCAACAATCCTAACTTTAGGACTCCTAAATGCCTTCTGTGAATACCGAAAGTCTTAAAGTTAGGATTTTTCTTAGTTTAGAAGTAGTAACGTTAGGACTCCTAACTTTAGGACTCCTAAACTGAGAAAAATCCTAACTATAAGACTTTCGGTATTCACAGAAGGTATTTAGGAGTCCTAACGTTAGGACTCCTAAGTTCTGTGAATACTGAAATGAGTAAGTGCCTTCAGTGAATACCAAAATGAGTAAGTGCCTTCTGTGAATACCAAAATGGTAATAAGTTTAGGATTTTATCTTAAGTTAGTTCTGTGAATCGGGCCCGTGTACTTGAATCTTATATATATTAATGCTGCTATACCCACAGTACTCTAAACTGTACCTCATGTATCTGTGAAGTACTCTGATACCCATGGGTCACGTTTGCGCTATATAAAATACTATAAATAAAAATAAAATACATGGGTAGTGCCTGCTTGATTGGATGAGTGCATGAGTAGGCCTAGGGGTTTGGATGAGTGGATGTATAGTGCCTATGTGATTGAATGAGTGCATGGATAGTACCTGAGTGATTGGATGAGTGCATGGGTAGTGACTGTGTGAATGGATGAGTTCATACTTAGTGCTTGGGTGTTTGGATGAGTGCATAGGTAGTGCCTTTGTGATTGGATGAGTGCATGGGTACTGCCTGGGTGATTATACGAGTGCATGGTAGTGACTGTGTGATTGGGTGAATGGGTGAGTGCCTGGGTGACTGAATGTTGGCATCATTATTGCCTGGGTGATTGGATGAGTACATGGGTAGTGCCTCCGTGATTGGATAAAGCAAGAGTAGTGCCTGGGTGATTGCATGAGTGCATGGGTAGTGCCTGGGTGATTGTATGAGTGCATGGGTAATGTCTGGATGATTCGATGTGTGCATGGGTAGTGCCTGGGCAGATTGATTAGTGCATGGGTAGTGCCTGAGTGAATGGATGAGTGCATGGGTAGTGCCTGAGGAAATATATGAGTGTAAGTGTTGTTTCATGGGCCAATGGTTGAGGGCATGGGTAGTGCCTGTGTGAATAGATGAGTGCATGTGTAGTGCGTGACCAAATGGATGAGTGCATAGGTAGTACCTGGGTGATTGTATAAGTGCATGGGTAGTACCTGGGGGGTTGTACATGGGTAAAACCTCAGTGAATGGATGAGGCAAGGGTGGTGCCTGGGTGATTGAATGAGTGCATGGGTATTGTCTGGGTGACTGGATGAGTGCATGGGTAGTACCGGCATGGTTGAATGAGTGAATGGATAGTGCCTGAGGGATTGAATGAGTGCATGGGTAGTACCTAAGTATGGGCTAAAAATCCATTCCGTTAGCGGAATTTGCGGATTTTTGGCAATTTCGCGGTCCGCGAATCACGCGAATTTGCCCAAAAATCTGCAATTCGCAAGCTGGCGGATTTTTTTGCTTGGTCGCGCTTCAGAAATACAATTTCGCACGCGTGGCGTTGACGTACCGTGATTCTGAGTTCGCCGAGTTGTTTTTCCTCCCGGTTTGC
The DNA here is from genome assembly GCF_964261635.1 of Lissotriton helveticus. Lineage (NCBI taxonomy): Eukaryota > Metazoa > Chordata > Amphibia > Caudata > Salamandridae > Lissotriton > Lissotriton helveticus. Next base: position 2,058,490,480 of record NC_136063.1, read on the forward strand.
GTGCACTGCGCCATTTTGGATCTTGCTGCGTGATCACGCGAGACTTTTCGACCGTGAGTACGTCATCGTGCACCACCATCTTGCGCAGTGAGAATTTGAGAACACGAGCACGTCATAAGGGCCCGCGATCATGCATCGTGGGAATAAACAATTGCAAACACGTAGATGCGGTGCGCAGCTGACTTCCGGCGGGAGATTTGAACATCTCGCTTCCGCGAAATTGCAAAAATTGCAATTCTGCTCAAGAAATCCACCGCAGGCAGCATAAACCTTCTGAATATGATGATTTTGATCAGAATAACTCCTCAGATTGACATTTGGCTGCACTTTTTTGTGCAAGGAGTCCATTTTGGGGGGGGAGGAAGGAAGTGCTCCAACTTCCTGTTCCTGTCCAGCAGGCTCCTCCCAGTGCTTTGCCAATGTCCTGGTCACTTTTCATTTGGATCTGGAGCTGGAAGATTTATTTTTTGTGGCTGCTGCTAGATATTTATATTTGAGGACTTTTTTGACTTTGGATCACTTTTGGATTTGAGATTTTACAAGTAAGTTGGTGTTGTTTATTTGGGGCATTGCAGTTGCTGCAACTACAATTTTTAAACTTTTCCACAACTTTAAAAAAATGTATTGTGTATCCAGTAGGCCCAGGGTTAGTCATGGGTGCATGATGCAACTGTTTCTGTGAGTTTTGTTGAACTTGAATCTCATTTATGTCATGGAATTTTAGCTCACTGTTATATGTGGATTTTTAATTTTGGGGTGCCTGTAAAGCCACACTAGCCAGTAGGCCCAGGGGTACTCAGTGGTGCATGGACCAAGTCTTTCTGTGGGGTTTCTTGAATTTAAACGTCATTGAGGGCATGGATGGCATTGGATTGTGTGATTTTTGTGTGTTTTTCGACTTTTTGGGTGTTGTTGGGGCCTGGCCATGTGGGTGGGGGCCATTTTGAGGCCTGGTACAGGCAGGGCCTGGCCATGTGGGTGTGGGTCAAGGGGCCATTTTGAAGCCTGGCAGTGTGCTCAGGCCTGCACCCAGTTTGCCTTGCTCTCATCCATTATGCCCAGGGGTACTCAGTGGTGCATGTACCAAGTCTTTCTGTGGGGTGTCTTGAATTTAAACATCATTGAGGGCATGGATGGCATTGGAGTGTGGGGATTTTTGTGTGTTTTTCGACTTTTTGGGGTATTGTTGGGGCCTGGCCATATGGCTGGGGGCCATTTTGAGGCCTGGTACAGGCAGGACCTGGCCATGTGGGTGGGGGTCGAGGAGCCATTTTGGAGCCAGGCAGTGTGCTCAGGTCTGTACCCGATTTGCCTTGCTTTCATCCATTATGCCCAGGGGTACTCAGTGGTGCATGTACCAAGTCTTTCTGTGGGGTGTCTTGAATTTAAACATCATTGAGGACATGGATAGCATTGGATTGTGGTGATTTTTGTGCGTTTTTTGACTTTTTGGGGTGTTGGGGCCTGGCCATGTGGGTGGGGGCCATTTTGAGGCCTGGTACAGGCAGGGCCTGGCCATGTGGGTGGGGTCAAGGGGCCATTTTGGAGCCAGGCAGTGTGCTCAGGCCTGCACCCAGTTTGCCTTGCTTTCATTCATTATGCCCAGGGGTACTCAGTGGTACATGAACCAACTCTCTCTGTGTGGTCTCTCTTCTATTAATGTAAACATCCATTTTTGAGTAGAAATGCAATGTTTATTTTGGGTCTCTCCGTTTTTGGGTGTATTGTAATAATAATAAATGACTAGTTGCAAATATTAATTGAAGCACGACATATGCAACATTTATTTAACTGAAGTTCCTCTGGCTTCCTTTGCTTTTAGGTGCACATGAGAACCACAAATCAGTCATCGGTCATCATAAGTGCCAGGAAGAAGTCCTGCTGGTGAGGCACATGGAGAGGCACAACTGCCCACAATGTTTGTTCCTCCAGAAGTAGCGGCACATGAGGAAATCGAGATTCATGCGGTGGTATAAGCTGAGCAAGCCACTCCTCCGAGTCCTGCTGGGACTGATTGGGTCAGCTTTACAGAAGAGTGCTGATCACACTATCCACCTGACAACAGACATGTGGACCAGTTGCCAAGCCGTGGATTACATGTGTATCACTGCACACTGGGTCTCTTTTGCGGGAGTTAGAGAGAAGGTATCTGCAGGTGTTGACAGTGGAACAATTTTTCAAGCTACTCGAAACATGCAACAGTAGCCATGTTTGCCATGGAGAAATCTCATACTGCAGTAAACATTTTGGAGGAGTTTAACAGTAAGGTCTCTAAATGGCTGATGCCAAGAAGTTGCATGATTGATTATGTTTCCACGGATAATGGCAGTAATAGAGTTAAGGCCATGAATGATGGAGGCTACTTCAGAGTGCTGTGTTTGGCGCACATCATTAACGTTATTGTTCAAGAATTGTTGAAAAAAGAAAACACATTAAGCAAGTTACTGACCACCTGCTGAAGAATCTGCACACATTTCAGCCATTCTTTTAAGGCCCGGAAGTAGCTGAGGATCATTCAACGTGACCGTAGAGAGCCAGTCTAAGGACTCATCCAGGAGGTGGCAACAAGTTGGAACTCAACCTTCTACATGCTTGAGCGTCTGTTTGAGCAGCACTTGGTAATCAATGAGTATGTCAATAACATTAACATACGGTCTGCTGCTATGAAAGAAATGAGGCTAGAGGTGGAGGAATGGGACCTAGTTAAAAGCCTGACAGATATGCTTCGTCCTTTTGAGGTCTTCACCAGTGAAGTCAGCAGGGAGGACTGTAGTTTGGGCAAAGCTATCCCATTGTTGCGTATGTTAGAGTGATGAAGCAAAGCTTCGCATATTTTGCGGCTTGCCGAAGTCAAGAACCTCGTTTATGTGTAATAAGGTAACAAAATGTATGTTTTACTAACATTTATTCTGTTTAGGCAAAGTTCCCGAAGCTTGCCTATGTGTATTTCTAATGAATTTAATCCGTGTCCTCTAATATGGCCGCCGCTTGTATTTTAGTTACTGCGCATGCGTCAGCCACACTCACGTGTCCTGACGCGTCTGCAGAAGTGGAGGGAAAGTTATGCGCATGCGTAATTCATAGCTGTACTTATCATGTGGTACTGCTCGTGCCACTGCTCTTGTGCCCGTATCAATGTAGCTAACATTTAGATGCAATAAGTTTATTTCTTGATGATGAGTTAAAAGTACAAACCCTGTGATGTGTTTTCATAATGACATTATTATGTATTAATTTGTTTTCGCTTACTTTTCATGTACCGCGGGAAATGGGGGTCTGAGTGAGAGGAGAGCCATATTTGAGGTCCCTTCTGCGCCTGTGCGACATTCGGCAGCACGAGGGACCTTGACAGATGGTACACCGCCAGTTGGCAGTGATGGGCAAGATGCTCCTGAGAAAGTCACCTCTGCCCTGCGAGAACAGCGAATGTGGCTTATTATATGTTACAATGTAAATGTATTGCTGCTTGCCGTGTAGTCTCTCATGGGAACCCCTATCTCAATAGGCGGTACCAGAAAATGTTAATGTGGCATACAAATAGACTGTTCTGATTGGTGTGTTACCCAAATCCTACCTTAGGACCAATCCAAATTGAGGGATTTTGACACTTTGCAACATTGGGGGGTGGTACACTGTCCCCAAACTGTATATCTACCCTGGGTTCACCTAGTGAACCGTCCGACTTGTCTGGTTTAGCTGACCTGTCACTGACCCAACGCACTCAATAGGTGACTGAAGATACAGAGCGCTGCAAGCACTCTGTCCGAATTTGACCATAGACTGAGGTTCTACTGAACCTTAAAGTGCTGGCAAAGCACTTAGCTGGGAGTTCGCTGACCCAATCGGGGTCTTGATCGATAGCTGCAGAGCGGGTGGAGCGCAGGCGTTGCTTCCGAACTGTGGGTTCCGGTCCTGTCCTGAAGAGGGTCCTGTCCTGAGGGTTTGCTGTCCTGTCCTGAGGGTCCTGTCCTGATTCCTATTCCGAGGGTATCCTGTCCTGTCCTGGGTGTCCATTCTGCACCTGCCGTCCTTGAGGGGTATCCTTCCTTGAGGGTTTCCTGTCCTTAACCGACCCGTGGCCAGGGTTTGGTTTCCACACCTTTCTAGGTAAATATTGCTCTGAACCTCTTGAAATTCTTGCACCTTCTGAATTTCTAACTTTTGCTTTAATAAAGTTCAACATTGCATATGTGATATTTTCCATGCCTTTCTGCAACTATTGAAAGTCATTTATATTTTCCATAAGTTTATTCCTATGTCTTCTCATTTGTTAGAAAATATATTTTGCATAGCAGTGTGTCATTTCCTGATATGGTCTAGAACTTCGTTGCCTAGATTGTTCAAAGGCCCCTTCACCTTAAGTGAAGCGTGTTATTCATTATAAGCTCTCCTATAGTCACTCACACTTAGGCTATCCCTGTTTAGATAATACTGACTTGCATAGTATCTTTTCTCGTTACATTTTATTAGTACTTTGATGATTACTCTGTCATTATTTCTTTATGCCTATGTGATTTACGTTATCTTGGTTATTGATTGCCTTGTTTTATTGTACCTCATGCAAGAAAATAATGAACTTTAGATAAACATTTTAAAACTTCCAGTTGTCCGTGGTCATTTAAACAGTATTTGAATGTTATTGGTTGGGTTTGTATTTTGCTGCCTTTCCTTACAGCTAGCTCCCTGATTCATTGTGGTCATTAGGCACCCGCATCGGTGGATGGTAAGTCGGGTGCACCGAAAATTGGTAGCAGGGAACACACACACACCAACTTGGTAGAGCTCGTGAAGTCACCTGATCGATGTATATGGTGATTTGAAAAGTATATGGGCCCTGAAGCCGGAAACGGCGAAAACTATTGGTCGGGTGGCCTAGCGCGCTCTATCAGTTTTCTGGTAGCTAGAGGATGGTTAGGGACTAGTTGAGAGTAAGGCAGGGATTAGTTGGACTAGTTAAGTCGGAAGCTGCTATTATATTAATGCTGCTATAAGAGCGGCTGTTCTGAGGGAACTGATCACTCTCTTGTGAATACGCTGCTGAAATTCATGAATTACTGTATTGCCATTATTCTTGTTCTTATATTGTTATATGTACTAATCCATGCAATTGTCAATCGTTTAGTTGTATGTTGTCCGAACTCCCCGGGGAATTGAAAGGGCAAGTGGTGAATAGAATCCATTGTCCTGAGGTCACAGGTTCGAGGAAAGTTAGGTGCAGGTTAGGATAACCGGGAAGCACTAACTAGGGTTTTCTGAATACATGTGTGAATAAATGACAGTAACGGGGTTCATTGGCAAAATTCCCATAGTGGCGTAACCTAGTAAGGGTCACATCGGAAGAGTAGCAGGTTCCTCGGAGCTAGCGTGAAAGCAGAGGGGTCCGCTGAGAAACCTTAAACTCGGAATATATCCCGGAAAGAAGTGGATGAGTTTAGGGGAATAACAGGTTCACCGATGCTAGAGTGAAGGGTAGGCAGAAGAGATCTGCCCGCAGCGAGTGAAAAGTAAATGGAAGTAGTTTACTTGCAGTAAAACAATTCTTTCTCTGTCTAGACACTTGAGCACTGTGGCGAATGTGTATTTGTTGTAAATTAACCAAGCACTGAGCACTTTAAAAGAAAGAAAGTTTCCGTTACCTTGTGAAGGGAGGGAGTCAGTCGCGAAGCGCCTCTGACGTCACTCTGTGCCGCGCTGGGATTGGTAGAAGCAGCGGGCGGGTAGCGGAGCTGGAATTGTAAAGGAGGGGTGAGCGCCGGAGCGTGGGAACTGTCCCACGAAGGGGCCGCGCACCCATTGGAGGAGCTTATTTAGTGTCGCGCACCCATTGGTTGCACGAATTTCTGAAGCGCGTTCTGATTGGAGGTAGTTTGTAAACAAAGTTAGCGCAGAAGTCGTATGTGGCACTCGCAGACTACAGGAACTCGACCTGATCCAAGGCACCTAGGGTTTGAAAGGGATCAGTGGAAGACTAATAGATACGATATTATGTACGGAACCAAGAGAAAAATGTCCCTTGTAAGTAAGGTGAAAAATTATTTTAAAACGGACAAACCGATTAAATCTAGGGAAGGTGTTCTTGTCCCAGCACCCAATACTCCCGCCTCATTCATGATGTTTGACCGAGGGTACAATACCTGTGTGTGGCTGGAGAATTGGGTGAAGTACACAAAAGATGACGGAGTATTGGCTTTTCCGTTAGATGGTACTTTCAATGGTAGGATCTTATTTAATTTAAGAACCCGAATGAATGAACTGCATCCCAGACCGAGACTAACGCAGTATGAGGCATTAGAGGAATGGGAGATTGAGGCTTTTGAAAGAGAAAGACCCCGAATGGACAAGGGTTTGACCAAGTGGTACCCCAGGCAGAAACAGGAATCCAGGGATAAAAGGATGAAACAGTGGAGGCAGAGCATGATTGTTGAGGGTCTGTTTCCCATGATGCCGGCATGTCATAACATTGGAGCGGGAGAGAAAAGTACTGAAAAATGTAAGCATTGGGGGGCCCTGGGGGATTCAGATGATGAACTAATAGATGACATCTGTACCAGAAGTCCGCCACCTTACAATGAGGGAACCCGACCTTCCAGTGTAGGAGATGTTCCCCGACGCCACTTCCTAAAGGAAGAAGACAGGTCCCTGGGACTGGGAGGGGGTGGTCAAGTATTGCCCTATCCTGAAAAACCCGAACCGACGGAAACAAGGGATATATATCCCAAAGTGCCCGCAAGCCAGGAAGAAAAATATTCACGTACGAAAATCTTTTTTCCCAGACCCTTGTATGAAAGCGAAGAGAAACCATCGAATTCAGGACTGCCTTTTGTTCAACCTCCATATGGGGAAGAGCGCAGGTCCTTTAATACTGGAACTTTATTCCCGAAACCAAATTATGGTGGGGGACCAAGTGAAACGCATCCTACTGCCCCGAGTTTTACTCCTCCGTTGACCCCACAGATATTACATGACACAACTTTAAGAAGGGTACTAGTGGAAAAGGAGCAAGAGGCTCTAGCTAGACAAAGGACAGAAATAATTCAGAAAATTTCCCAGTTAAATACCAGTCCTGAGGCATTGACTATTCCAGTAACTATTGGACCGGTGGTCCCGTTATACGGAAATGGTCAGGGAAATCCGATTACTCCAGTTATGACCCCAGGCATGGCAACCCCGAGACAGGAACCGATCATCATAGATGATCAGTCCAGTGAGTGCGAGTCTGAAGTTGCGTTTTTGGAATTGCCAAACAAACAGACTGGAAAGGGAATACAGCAGAGGCATAACCCTTTTAATACAAAAGAAATTAAGTTAGAGACAGCAACAGGTACTAGGAATGTCTCTCTGGTAACTCCGGATGAAATTGAGAGTTGGAGTCGTGAATTAGAGAAGCAGACTCCGCAAACAAAACCTTTAGACCTCTACAAGCTGAGGGTCGAAATAGAAGAATTAATGGCAGGAAATGTGGGGTTGGATCGATTGAATACCTACTCTGAAGAAGAATTGTCGTTCATATGTAAAAACTTTACAAGGAACACCAGAGTGCTCCACGAAAAACTGACCGAAACAGCAGTTAGTATGGGGGTAGATATCTCAAAATCCAAGCCCTTACAGAAACCGTACAGAGCAGACTTCTCAGACAAAGATATAGAACACCTGAATGTGGCAGGGAAGAAGTTGCAGATTAAAGAATTAATGGGGGTACTGCAGAAATGGGGAGATGTGGAAAGATGGAGAAGCAGGTGGGCGAAAAAGAGGGAAGAGGTTCGCTCCCGACAAGTGACTCCCGAGTTTGCTTTAAGAGAGGTAGAAAAACCTGAGCAGTTATGCCCCATGCGCGAAGTTCCAGGAGGGAAATATGTGCATGTTCCCTGGTCTAGGCAGGATATTGTGTCCTTCACGAACGATTTTCCAAAATTACGAGAGAAACCAGTTGACTGGTACAGGCAGGTGGAAAGGTTCGTGAAGGTACAGAAATGTCTGTGGAAAGACCTGGATGGGTTTTTCGACATTGTGGTTCCAGTAGATTTATGGACCCAGTGTAAAATAAACATAGACTGGCCGAGTGAGGAGTACCCCAGAAACAAGGAAACTGGAGAGCCATCAAAGGATGTCATGCGAAAATATGAGCAGGTAATTCAGCATTTGAAAGAAAAGGTGCCCGCAAAGGAAACTGATTGGACAAAAATAGATAGGACAACACAGGAAAGGGACGAGACAGTGCACTCCTTCTATGAGAGGTTATTGCAGGTATTTAAAACATACAGCGGTATTGATAACATCGACCTGAAGGATATGACGCACTTTATTTACAGGTTTGTAAATGGTTTAAGACCTGAAATTTGTCAGTGGATAAAAGATAATAAAATCTGTTGGCATACTAAGAAAATGGATGAGGTCCTGCGGTACGCTAAGTACTGCGAGGACGAGATGGCAGAGAAGAAAAAGGCCCTTAAGGAAAAGGTGATGTGGGCTCAGGTGAAACTCGCAGAACAGCAGGAAAAACAATTGAGTAACATGGTTAAAAATGCTGAGAACAAAGGTCCTGGGGGAGGGGGTGGAGGAAAGCCCCGGCCCAAATTTAGCAGGGAAGAGGCTATGAAGAAATTTCCCTGCCATCAGTGCGGCGAAATTGGACACTGGCGAAACGAGTGTCCTCAATTAGTCGATGTTAATGAAAAAACTCCTGATTTAACTCCACAGACGCAGAAAGAAAGACCAAGAAAGACTCAACCCCAGGTAAAAACAGTTCAGGTGCCTCGAGCACCCAAGCAGGTATACAGGGGAAGACAGGCAGAAGATGAAGAGATAGAGGTTTGGGAAAGCGGGGAGAACAGAAATACAGCAACTTCGCAGTATCTGCTGAATGATACCTTCCTTTGTAATGATCAGGACTGACGGGGCCTGAGAGGGGAGGACGAGGAGTGCGTACTTGGCGCTTCCTTGCCGGTAGACCAGTCTGGACCATATATTGAAGGAAAGGTTGACGGAAATGATGTCACCTTTCTGTTGGACACTGGCGCTACCCGTTCTACTGTAAGAACAGTGGACGTTCCAAACCTACCCCTCTCGGGAGAAAATATCCAAGTAGTGGGTGTATCTAATCAATTGATTAGTACTCCTGTTACCGAACCAATGGAGATTTCAATTGGAAATTTTAAACAGATGCATAGATTTGTCGTCTGTGACACCAGTCCAGTGAATCTACTGGGTCGTGATTTGCTGTGCAAAATGAACTGTACCATCTTTTGCACACCAAAAGGTGTTGAAATACAGACCCCAGATGAAGACGGCATTTATAAATTATTGTTGCTTAGACCTGACTCAGAAATTAAAAGATTGACCCTGCAGGACTTGCCCCAAGAACTCCAGGAAGCCGTAAAGCCAGAGGTGTGGGATTTCACTGGAAAAGATGTGGGGTTGATGAAAGATGTGGACCCCATACAGATAGCCATCAAGGACAATGCAGTATATCCTAACACTAGGCCCTACCGAATGAATGCTGAAGTGAAAGCAGGTGTCACTCTGGAAATACAAAAATTATTAGAAGGAGACATCATACAGGAAGTGATGAGCAGCCCATGTAACTCACCGATTATGGGCATCAAAAAGCCTAGTGGCAAGTATAGGGTAGTGCAGGACCTGAGAAAGGTTAACAAAATTGTAGTTCCTTGCTGCCCTATTGTCCCAAACCCTGCAGTGATATTGTACCAGATTCCTTGGGATGCTGAATGGTTCACTGTGATTGATTTATGTCATGCATTCTTTTCGATACCCCTGCACCCCGACAGCAAATTTCTTTTCTCATTTGCCTTCGAGGGTCACGTGTATTGTTGGAACCGGGTCCCTCAAGGGTATACAGAGAGCCCCTCTATCTTTAATCAGATCTTGAAAAAATGTCTAGAGACTTTGATCTTACCTGGGAACTCTGTGTTAGTACAGTACATAGACGACCTTCTACTGGCGTCTAAAAGTCACAGGGACTGTGTAGTTGACACCATTGCCCTCCTAAATCATCTGTGTGAGAAAGGGCATAAAGTGGCCCCTGACAAACTACAGTTCTGTGCGAAATCAGTGAAATATCTAGGACACCAGATAGAAAAGGGTGTCAGAAAAGTCACATCAGAAAGAGTGAGAATAATTCAAAAGATGCAGTTGCCCCGTACTCAAAAAGATGTCAGAATGTTCCTGGGGGTATTAGGGTACTGCAGACAGTGGATTCTGGGATTTGCAGCCTTAGCCAGGCCCTTGATAAAAATGACCACGAGAGGAATGCCAGATGTTGTAGAGTGGGACGATGAAAGTCTAATGGCTTTCACAAGACTGAAAAACTGTCTGTGTACAGCCCCTGCGTTGGGAATGCCAGATTATTCCAAAGAGTTTGCCCTTTTCTGTGACACTCGCGATAATTGCGCATTGTCAGTCCTGACTCAAGAACATGGCACGACCAGAAGGCCTGTGGCTTATTTCTCTGCCACATTGGACCCAGTAGCTGCTGGGTTACCAGGCTGTCTGAAAGCAGTAGCTGCTACCTGTGCAAGTTTGGAACAGAGTGAGTCCATTGTCATGGGACATCCTGTGACCGTGTATGTTTCACATGGAGTGGTAATTCTATTGACCAGAACTAAAACACAGTATCTCACCCCTAGTCGGCTGACTAAATACGAGAGGATTCTTGTGGGTGCAGCAAATGTAAGCATTGTTAGGTGCGGTATTCTGAACCCTGCCACCTTACTCCCCGACCCCTTGGAAATAGAAGGTGGGGATGATGATGAACATGATTGTATTGACCTGACAGAGTTCAGTACTAAGCCACGCCCAGACATAAAAGAAGTACCATTGCCTGAGCATGATAAAGAACTATTTGTGGATGGTTCCTGTCTAAGACATGAACTAGGAGGCTTGAGTGCTGCTTATGCAGTAGTGTCTTTCACCAAAATTGAAGAAGCAGGTTACCTATATAACATCAAGTCTGCACAAGTAGCCGAATTGATAGCCATGATAAAGGCTTGCAAAATTGGGAAGGACTTACGCATAACAGTGTATACTGACAGTCAGTACTGTTATGGAGTTGTGCATGACTTTGGCCAATTATGGCTACAAAGGGAATTCATGACTTCCTCAGGTACTCCCATTCGGAGTGCAAAGGTTGTTCATGACCTTTTAGAGGCCATCCAGTTGCCCAAAGAACTGGCAGTGGTAAAATGTGCTGCTCATCAAAGGAGCATGGACAGAGTATCACTGGGAAACGATTATGCTGATCGAGTGGCCCAATGGTGTGCCAAAGATCGGTATATTGTAAATCCAAAACGAGGGGGGCCAGGAACCAGCTGCCAGCTTCAGGTGTTTGAAGAAGTGCCTACGTGGGATGAAGTGAGAGAGTGGCAGGAATCGGCTCCTTGGCAAGAAAGAGAGAAATGGAAGGAGGATGGGTGTAGACCGAGACGTGTGGATGGTGTGATTTTGGGCCCAACTGGTATGCCTGTGTTACCCCGACACTTGCTTGGCACAATGGCAAGATTAATACATGAAGGATCACACATTGGTAGGGATGCCATGATTCTGGTATTTAAACAGACTTGGTACAGTAAAAAGTTCAGGAAGGTAGCAGAGTCCCTCTGCCAGAGGTGCCTGTCATGTCAACAGATGAACCCAGGCAAGAGGACAATGGTTGAACTGAGCAGGATTGGGAGATCAGGGGGTCCCTTTATAAGGATACAGATTGATTTCATCACCATGCCCCGTTGTGAAGGGAAACGATATGTCCTTGTCATTGTTTGCGTATTTTCAAAATGGGTAGAAGCTTACCCTACTCCTCAAAGTGACGCACTGACAGTAGCGAAGTGTTTACTAAAAGAACTGATACCTAGATTCGGAATACCATACATTATTGAATCAGATAAGGGTGGACATTTCCAGAATGAAATACTGGCTGAACTGTGTAAGGCCTTTGGAATAAGGCAGAAACTCCATTGTGCATACCACCCAGAGGCTTCTGGAATAGTGGAACAAGTAAATGGAACTATCAAAAACAGACTAGCAAAGCTGACAGATGCTACGGGCATGACCTGGGTGAAGGCCCTGCCCCTGGTCCTGATGGGACTGAGAAGTGTTCCTGACCGCAAGACAGGCCTAAGTCCCCATGAAATCATTATGGGAAGAGTGATGAGACAAGCATGGGTGCCAGGAAGCAAACTGTTGAGTATTACTGATGATTTGGTGCTTGAATACTGCAGAAGATTGGGTGACCAAGTGCGTTCTATCTCTCGCCAGATTGGAGACGACGGCATCCTCAATCCAACGACTCCTCTCCACAGCTTGGTTCCAGGAGACTGGGTCAAAATAAAGAAGCACACTCGATCAAGCTGTCTGGCACCAAGGTGGGGAAAGAAACGCCAAGTAATCCTGGTAACAACCACTGCAGTGAAGGTCGCAGGTGTTCCCCAGTGGATCCACGCTGGACACACCCAGAAGGTATTGCCAGACAAAGGATTTGAAGAAGAAGGGCAACCAGCAGAGGACCCTGAAGGAGCCAGACCAGAAGCAACTGACAACGAGCAGCCCAGCACCAGTCAGGTTGCAGGAACAGCAGACGTTGGCCCAGGAGTAGTTGACTACGAACTGCCAAGAAACCAGCCTGTGGAAGAGGTCCAGGAAACTGAGCCAGGAGTAGCTGAAGACGAGCTGCCAAGCATATGGCCAGAAGAATGGATACCGATGATTGATCTGACCGAAGATCCTATCAGAACAAGAGAACGACTTAGTGAAGGTAGAGAGTGGACTAGTCAGGAAAAGCAAGGCACAGGCGAAGAACCTCAGCCGCTTGAGATTCAAATCAAAACTGAGGAAGGAGAAGGTCAGACAGGGACAGAGCAGGTATTCGATACACCACCGCTAACACCTGATGCAGATAAGGGAGAGACTAGAAATAGAGTGATAGTTCGAGCAGAAGAAAATCAAGAGATCGAAGTGCTTGAACAGGATCAGAGAGGGTTAAAAGAACGGGGTCAGGAAACCGAAACAGAAACAGAGACAATCGAAAGCCAAAAACAAAATATTCCTGAACAAGGCCAGATTAGCAACCAGGCAGAAGAATTTGATGCTAGCCCTGGAACTAGCCAGATAAGGGAAGTAGGAGAAGAAAGTGGAGAAGAATTACCACAAGATAAAGAGAACAAGAGAATAAGAAAAGAAAGTGAAGTCCAAGTACCAACTAAGAGACTAAAGAAAAGAAACAACCTTGAGCCTAGGTTTGTAAAAAGATTGAGACTAAGGATAAAGACAGTGGAAGAAAAACGTGCAGAAGCAAGAAGAAGTGCTCGAATAGCAGAGCAAGAAGAAGACTCTTCCAAAAGAAGGAGTGAGCGAATAAAAAGACAAAACAAAAAGTACAAATCTCCTGAATGGACACTGGTTTTGGAGGAACTTGAAGATCTTGATATAACTGACGTGAGCGACGGAGAACCCGTCCCAGAGTACTCAGCTGAAGAGGAAGACGAACCACCGTGAATTTGCACAAAGTAAGCTAATTGTGTGAAGCCAAAAAGAGGGGTTCGAGAGACTCCTTCTGAGCCAAAATGTCTGATTCAACAGTGAATGGTAGACCTAGTTGCAGCCGTTTTAAGACGTGTTGCAAGGTGTGTATATGTAGTATAGTAGTGCTGATAGTTATCTGGATAGGATTAACAATTTTCATTCCCTTTGCTGTAAGTAAAGATACTAACATTGTCCCTACTGAAGTTGTAAATACCGATAATGAGGAGCTAACAACACAGAGTGTAGCACGACATGAGAGAGCTTTGAGGCAAACAAAGCAGAACTTAGAAGCATCAGATGAGGGAGGACTACATTATCATGGAATGAAGAACAGGACACACTTAAATGTTTTCGCAAACTTGTTAATACACTATGTAGAGACTATGGAAATTGAAGATTGCTATGTCTGCATGAAGCTACCTACTTCGGTGGCTGAGGGCGTGACATACCATCATCTGCCATTGACATATGGAATCTCCTGTAGCATTTTAGCTAGTTTATTCTATAAAAGAGGACCGTTACAGTACTATTACTCTAACAATGACGTGATCTTTTCTGAACTTCCTATACGTGGGAACTTGAATCCTGTACATACCAAAACTGACACCATAAGATATATGGGAGACTACTTTCTGACTATAGGTAACATTGACATAGCAGACGCACACAGAGATAACTTGACTTGTTCTTTGCGTGAGCAGGAAAAGATGTTCCTGAACATGGCAGAGAAAAGGAGAATTAAAATTCAAAAGAAGGCTAATGACGAAAGTCAGAAAAGGCCAAAGTGGGCAGAGAACATGGAAGGCACCTCATCTGGTAGAGCGGGTCCTGCTCTGTTGCTGGATTTTGAAAAGAAAGGCAAGCTATGTCTTCACCGCGAGAAGACTAGCTATTATAATAATGTTTTCATTGGTTCCAGTGAATGCGAACATAATTACAAGGTAATTGGAGGTTGGGGTTTCAAAAATGGGTCAGAGCCTGTGTTTCCTGGAATTTATTATATTTGTGGGGACAAGGCTTATTTCAAATTGCCGGATCACTGGTATGGAAGCTGCTACTTTGGCATTGTCTTCCCGAAAATATACCATGTGAATGGAAAAGCTGGAAGCAATGAAGATACTAATGGCTTAGTGCGTAGTAAAAGAGAAAGTATAGGTGAAATTATGGGTAGTATTTTCAGTGCACTGATACCTGGAGTGGGAGTGGTTCTGAACACTCACAGAATTTGCAAATTGTCTACTATAGTAGATGTGCTGTCTACTGAAACAGCTCATGGATTTCTGCTGGTCAATACCGAAATGGTTGCGATCAGATCAATGGTTTTACAAAATCGACTTGCTCTTGACACCTTATTAGCGAAAGAGGGCGGAGTCTGCCGGATGTTGAAGGCGCAACATTGTTGCACTTATATTCCGGATAAAAGTGTACAGATCAAAAGATATGTGAAAAACATTACTAATTTGGCAAAGGAACTCAAACCACTCGAGGTTGATAGTGCCTGGAAGAGACTGGTAGATGGTCTCTCAAATGTAGGTAATTGGCTTGCTAGCATAGGTAAAAGCTTATTATTCAAAATTCTGATGCCAATTGGTATTATAGGTCTTATTATACTTTCCATTTTCTTATGCTGTAAATACCGCAAGCGTACCAAAAAGCACGAGGTAAATGCAAGAGGAGTGAAACGAAGTGTGGATGAGATTGAATTAGAGGAGGTGAATGATCAGATATACAAAAAGGTGAAGACTTCTCACCCTGCTAAAACTGAGAGAGAAAAGTTAGAACGGCTGCTGGAAGAAATAGAACTTTATAAAGTATGAAAGAAAGTTGGCATCTGGTTCCATTATAATTTGTGATGATAGTAAATATCATCAAAGAGGGGATTGATGAAGCAAAGCTTCGCATATTTTGCGGCTTGCCGAAGTCAAGAACCTCGTTTATGTGTAATAAGGTAACAAAATGTATGTTTTACTAACATTTATTCTGTTTAGGCAAAGTTCCCGAAGCTTGCCTATGTGTATTTCTAATGAATTTAATCCGTGTCCTCTAATATGGCCGCCGCTTGTATTTTAGTTACTGCGCATGCGTCAGCCACACTCACGTGTCCTGACGCGTCTGCAGAAGTGGAGGGAAAGTTATGCGCATGCGTAATTCATAGCTGTACTTATCATGTGGTACTGCTCGTGCCACTGCTCTTGTGCCCGTATCAATGTAGCTAACATTTAGATGCAATAAGTTTATTTCTTGATGATGAGTTAAAAGTACAAACCCTGTGATGTGTTTTCATAATGACATTATTATGTATTAATTTGTTTTCGCTTACTTTTCATGTACCGCGGGAAATGGGGGTCTGAGTGAGAGGAGAGCCATATTTGAGGTCCCTTCTGCGCCTGTGCGACATTCGGCAGCACGAGGGACCTTGACAGATGGAACACCGCCAGTTGGCAGTGATGGGCAAGATGCTCCTGAGAAAGTCACCTCTGCCCTGCGAGAACAGCGAATGTGGCTTATTATATGTTACAATGTAAATGTATTGCTGCTTGCCGTGTAGTCTCTCATGGGAACCCCTATCTCAATAGGCGGTACCAGAAAATGTTAATGTGGCATACAAATAGACTGTTCTGATTGGTGTGTTACCCAAATCCTACCTTAGGACCAATCCAAATTGAGGGATTTTGACACTTTGCAACATTGGGGGGTGGTACACTGTCCCCAAACTGTATATCTACCCTGGGTTCACCTAGTGAACCGTCCGACTTGTCTGGTTTAGCTGACCTGTCACTGACCCAACGCACTCAATAGGTGACTGAAGATACAGAGCGCTGCAAGCACTCTGTCCGAATTTGACCATAGACTGAGGTTCTACTGAACCTTAAAGTGCTGGCAAAGCACTTAGCTGGGAGTTCGCTGACCCAATCGGGGTCTTGATCGATAGCTGCAGAGCGGGTGGAGCGCAGGCGTTGCTTCCGAACTGTGGGTTCCGGTCCTGTCCTGAAGAGGGTCCTGTCCTGAGGGTTTGCTGTCCTGTCCTGAGGGTCCTGTCCTGATTCCTATTCCGAGGGTATCCTGTCCTGTCCTGGGTGTCCATTCTGCACCTGCCGTCCTTGAGGGGTATCCTTCCTTGAGGGTTTCCTGTCCTTAACCGACCCGTGGCCAGGGTTTGGTTTCCACACCTTTCTAGGTAAATATTGCTCTGAACCTCTTGAAATTCTTGCACCTTCTGAATTTCTAACTTTTGCTTTAATAAAGTTCAACATTGCATATGTGATATTTTCCATGCCTTTCTGCAACTATTGAAAGTCATTTATATTTTCCATAAGTTTATTCCTATGTCTTCTCATTTGTTAGAAATTATATTTTGCATAGCAGTGTGTCATTTCCTGATATGGTCTAGAACTTCGTTGCCTAGATTGTTCAAAGGCCCCTTCACCTTAAGTGAAGCGTGTTATTCATTATAAGCTCTCCTATAGTCACTCACACTTAGGCTATCCCTGTTTAGATAATACTGACTTGCATAGTATCTTTTCTCGTTACATTTTATTAGTACTTTGATGATTACTCTGTCATTATTTCTTTATGCCTATGTGATTTACGTTATCTTGGTTATTGATTGCCTTGTTTTATTGTACCTCATGCAAGAAAATAATGAACTTTAGATAAACATTTTAAAACTTCCAGTTGTCCGTGGTCATTTAAACAGTATTTGAATGTTATTGGTTGGGTTTGTATTTTGCTGCCTTTCCTTACAGCTAGCTCCCTGATTCATTGTGGTCATTAGGCACCCGCATCGGTGGATGGTAAGTCGGGTGCACCGAAAATTGGTAGCAGGGAACACACACACACCAACTTGGTAGAGCTCGTGAAGTCACCTGATCGATGTATATGGTGATTTGAAAAGTATATGGGCCCTGAAGCCGGAAACGGCGAAAACTATTGGTCGGGTGGCCTCGCGCGCTCTATCAAGAGCACCAACTCAAGGCGGTGTCTTCAACGTTCCAAGTTGATTCTGAAAGACAAGATGCATATCTGTTGGCAGAGAACTTAATAAGCCGCCTAGTTAACAATGAAAGGCTAAAAAAAATACATTCAGAACAACATTACATTTGTGCCACTATTCTGGATCCACGGTACAAAAAGGCACTGACCAGCAATGCATTCATTCCTTTTGATGAAAAAGATGTTTCAAAGTACAAACATTGGCTAGCTCTGTCAGCCACTCGGTTTGAAAAAGAGCGGCAGGAAATTGAAGCAAACACCACAAGTACTACTGAAACAGCAGGCCATCCGGCGTCAAGGTCCACTTCTGTGGCCAAAGGCAGTCACTTTCCCTCACAGCCGTTACCGACAGCAGCAACAGTATCATCATCATCACCTGCACCAGGCCCAGCCATAATATTGTCGGAAGCTGATTGGATAACTCATCAAGGGTTTGCTCGCTCCAGTGTTGATGCAAAGGCAACACAAGGTGTGCAAAGTGGAGCACCCCTGGAGGGCCTTGAGTGGATGGTGCAGGCCTATCTGGATGACCCAACAGAGGTCTACATTGATCGTGACCCATTGATGTATTGGTATGGGAAAAGGCCTCACTGGCCACTACTTAGCAGGCTGGCTATAAATTATTTGGCTTGGCCTCTCGCAAGCGTGTCTTCGGAACGAGTTTTCAGTGCTGCTGGTGCCATTGTCACTTCAAAAAGGACCCGCCTCTTGCCCAAAAATGTGGCAAGGTTAACAATGATCAAGATGAATCAGAACTTCATACCACCAGATTACAAAATACGTGAATCTATGCAGGAAGAAGAGGACACCGACTTAGATGACGGAAGTTCTTCTCTGTTAGCTGACCTACTCCATGTTCAATTCACAGAGTTTGAGGATGAGCTCTACTTCCCTGACAACTAGTCTTGAAATACTTACTTTTTTTTTCTTCTGTCCTTATTGACTTTTATTTCTGTGTGTCTTTCTTTGATTTCCAACTTTTAGCACAACAAAACTTTAATCACAACAAATCCATCAGCAGCACTGTCTTCGTCTTATTTTTCATATTGAAGGTGCCGCTGTCTGCTTTCCTGAAGTTCACAAGTTCACAACTCAGTCATGCTCCTCCAGACTCCCCCTATCCATAATTTCCCTCAAGGCAGATGGTCGGATTACGCAGAATCTAGAAACTGTCGCTTCAGTTTATACACAAGCCCATTCAAAAGAAATGGGACTGAAATGACTCACTATGCTGACTGCACCTTCTGAAATTGACACGAGAGGCTGCCCTGTGGCCCTTCACTTAAGAATAAGATGCTGAACAGGTAATGAATGATAAGATGGCATGCAGTAGACAACACACTGGCTGTCTAGCTCAGATAAAAGCAGTTGTTGTTTGTTTGTTGTGCATGAAGTGAATCCTATCTATGTTTTCTGTTATTAGTAGTTAATCTTTTACACACAAATTGTAACTCAAGTGTACTCTGTTACCTTGTTTAATCCAAATTGTACTTCTACTGCAGGGGCCAGCCAGTACGTTGCATTTACTGGACTTACTGTGTGTAGACAACATTGAGTTTGCCAAAAATATATACCATGATGATGATGAGTCTTGATGATCAAAGTTACATAATATCTTCATTCTTTACACAGCCACTCACTGGGATGGATGGATCATCATCATTGTCAGTTTACGGAAGAATTATGGCCGTTTTGTGAGTGGCAAACAGTTAAACAAGTCAACAATAACCACAGCAGACCTACATGTCTGTCTAGTAGTGGTATGGGAGTGGTCGAGCCAGTGTAGTGTTATGCCAGACAGTAGTTCATGTGAAAAATGTGCGGCTATGTGGCTGGCTGCATAAAAATAGATATGCTTTGTCTGTCTGTGTCAAAGAGGTATGCTACATCATCAGGTTGGTTCACTCAGTGGTGCCTGCCTTGACCGTCTGCATGGCCCTGGCCTGCTGTGTGCTAATTACTATCCTTGAAAAGGAGACTCAGAGTACGCACTTTAGAAAATGATGCTTGTATGTAATACTGTCGCCTCTGAAAATGTTATTTTTGCACTACACACCGTACCTTATTCTCAGTAGTGTTTTAATATCCCTTCCTGTTTTTCCATCAACAATTACAGGCCAGCATTTACCTTGCGCCATGGGAAAAACATTAACTTAGGCTTACCATTAGCAATCCGAAATTCCGCATCCGCCAGGCAGGCAGTGGACAGTGTGTCTGGTCACCAAGATTGATCGACGGAGCGTCAGATGCAATGGAGGAGTACCGCGAATAAGAGGAATGGCTGGATGCATGCAACTTCCCAAATTGAACAGGACAACAACAACATACAGTTACAGTATACTCTTCACTTCTCCTTATCTTTTAAATAACTTATTGTTGTGAACTTCTATGAGTGTGACTCAAATTCATCCCTACAGCTATTTCATAACTTTCTTTACTATGTTTTAAACTAATGTAATGTACTACTAAGTGTTTATTCTCTCTGAGGGCAGATAGGCAAGTGAAACTGCGTAATTACAGCAGCCCTGTACTGTCTAATTGTTTAGTACTACTTAGTAAGTTGTAGTAAGTACTACTTTTTAGTAACCAAACCATCCATTTAGCAAACAACTTCATGCATGGACTTCCTTTATGTCCCTTAAAAGATTTATGGATATCTTCGTATCCAAAGAATTGTTTTTCTTCATTTGTTGTTTATCCATGCTGTGTTTGTTTCCCTCTCTCCACAAAACTTTCCCGAAAACCCCCATTCCCATCCAATTTTCAAACCCTAACCCTCTTCCCCCAGGCTGTGTGGTTTTCATTGAGGTGTGACTAAATGACAACAATAATTTCACACACTTGCTGGGGAGGATAAGGTCAAAGCAACAGAAAATCAATTATTTCAAGGCTGGTGAAGGAATCCGAGGATATATTCTTATTTTTATTCAGCTTGACACAGACCCATTACTATTTGCAAATCAAATCTGAATTTCATGTGCGCCATTAAGTGGATTGATCATCAAGAACATCCTCCTCCTACACGTGGTGAATGATTACGCTGCTGTGTCCTTCACCTTCAGTACTATTTCTTGTAGTAGCCAAAGCCAAACTCCACGCAACTAGTAGTCATACTTCGAATACTTAAGCATTGCTTAGGCTAAATTATGGCACTGTTCTTGTGTACTGTACTATCTATTGTACTGTTCTAATGCTACGCTCAGGCCACTCAATGTTTCATTTCCTTTTTTTTCATATGCTGCTACTGCCACTGTGTACCACCACTACTTTTACCACCACAACGATGCCATTTCATCCGCCCAGGATTGCCAACCTTAATTGCCATTTGCCATGCAGCCATCCCTGTGCCTAGCCCTATTTTCGAACACCAATCACAGGTAAGATATGCGTTTGGGGGGAGAAAGAATAATGGAGTAGGAGGAGAGAGGAGAGACTGACGGTAGAAGTAATAGTACAGTAGTAGGATAATTGAATTCACTAAGTCTGTCAGTAGCACTTTTGTACAAATTTGGGCGATTAGACAATTTGAATCAACCCGCCAGTTAAGTTTCAGGAAAAGAAACGTACAGTTAACCCCCCTTCAACCGGCCATGCATCATATTCCCAGCCACCTCGGGCAGCATTCAAAAACATGTATCATTCTTTGCCAGTCATTACTTTTAACTCGCTCATCCTTCCTTACACCCTTCTTTCCCTTTTCGTTCATCCCATCCATCAAGTTTATCTCTGATCTGACTTGGCTTCTCGATTAAACTTTCACAGCTGAGTCAAATTTAGAGGAGGCCATTGGTTACACTTACTCGTCAACTCCCGCCGCTAATTCTATTGCTAATGAGAAGTCAAGGGTGAATGTCTTCTACCTGGTTGACAAAAACTTAGTTCTAAATTTGTAAGTCTTCTTAACAGTAAAGTGTACTTGTACTGTACAACATATACACTCCTGCAGAGAGCCCACTCTGCAGTCTGCAATCTCAATAAGTAAGGAATATTATAGCTTACCACTGCCCGCCACTCCCGTGGCATCCCCCACAGCAGTTCCTGATGGCTGTTGCACCGCATCCAACCCTGGAGTGCCCACCTCCGCGCTGGCCCCGGTACTGGTGCTTGGCTGTGCCGCTGTTACGCCTAGAAAATACATTTAATATTTTTAGATGCCATATACACCACTCCCTATTTTGTCTAGGAATGAAAAAATGTTACTAGTACTACATAAACAAATTTAATAATTTGTGACTCTCTAGTCTAAAAACTAAATTTCCTTTTCTTCAGGGAAGAGTGGTTTTTATTTATGCTTAGCCATAACATGTGATGCTACACCTTTTGGCACAACTGATGAATGCTTGCTTTTTAACACGCACCATTTTTCTCATAACAGACAGAAGCTTCCCTTCTAAGAACAACGGCAAGATCATCATCATATCATGTTGGACAGAGTCGTAAGCGATTCATCCCCACCCAGACTTTAAGTTCCAACCAGGTGAGGGCTCTCCCACAATTAATGTGTGAAATCAGCCACTTTTCAGTTTTGAATCCTTCACCGTTTATCTTATATGAAGTTGATTTTAAGAAATGTTTTTACTTTTAATAAAGCTTTAAAACTTACATAGACTCTGTGGTTTTTGGTCATGAGTCAGTGAGCAAAAGGGTATGCAATTTGCAAGCATGAGTCTGTGGCTTAGAGAGGTCGGGACTCTGACTCCGTAGTCTTATGTTCTGAGTTGTATAATCTTGGGGATCATCGCTGCATTCGGGAGCTAAATAATGACTCTGACACACTAGCTAGTCAGTAAGGAGATTGGGGGTTCAACTACTGTTATGACTGAGGTATGTAGAAAGTCTAACTGCGCCTATTATAATTTATAACCAATGCCCTATGTCTTGTCCACAGTTCTGTTTGTGCAGAATAGTCCCTGCAACAGTAGTAGTATGGATTGTCCTCCTATCCAATCAAAAAGTAAACTAGTAACTTATTCTTGGTGGCCATTGAAATTTTATTGTTGGGAATTGTTAAAGCATAAGCATTTAGAAGACTTCAATAGACATTATGGACAACCCAGAGAACTGCACTCAGTGCATAGAGCTATTGCTGAATACAATAGGAGTTTTGTTTAACACCCTTTGCCAACTGTGCAAGCTTATTTAGCTACACAGACAGACTAATAATAATCTAGTAATACCACAGAGAGTCATAGTAAAGGCAGGATAAGAATTTAGAAACAGTGTACAAGAAGATCAAAGACGATTTTGGAAAAAATAGAATTATGAGGAACGTTTGGAATAAATAGGTGCTGTAAAAGATAGGGAAGTATAATTAATAACATTAACAGGAAAACTTACTGGGGCCAGCAGAGGAGCCCTCAGAGGACCTATCCTGGCCTTCCTGTTGTTGTTCCTGCTCCGCCGGCACCGCTACCTCCTCCTCTGTCCTCTTGCCCCTGGGAGAAGCTGATGTACAACATGAAAGAAAGACACAAACATGGATGATTGTTGTCAACCAAATCAAACATTGCAAAAAAACAATAACAAATTATTTCGGGGAAATAGACAACAATTGAACTAAATGTATTGACCTATCTGATGTGGTCTACTAGGATATTAGTACTGCCGGATTTGTGGACCGTCTACTTGGAAAGTTTTCTAACTCACTAAACCAACGACAAAATGGTTCTACTAGGACTGGCAGGCAGCACTCCGCAGCACGCGAAGTGACAGACACAGTCCGTCATAATTGCAGACCACTAAAAAGTTTCCAACTAAATAACCAGTCATAATATACTCAAGTCAATTCACCACCACTATCTCTTGGCAGGAGTAAAAGGAAGGACTGGACTTGAGTCTCTAGTGTGTAGCATTACGCAGTTCTGTAAAGTACTCACTCATACATAACCACGGAGGCCAAATGAGCACAAAATTGAAAACAAGTAAGCATAGTACCTTGGGGAGGTGGCGTAGCACCGCAAGTGAGCAGGCAAGCACCTGCAATCACAGGAGCTTGTGAAACATATTTTACCTGCAATGTAATCGGCAGCATTCTTGCTCTTCGGAAAAAACAAATTGCAATATCACACAGAGCAGGAGAAAACAAAGTAGTGATTAAATACTAGCTACTACTACTCACCAAGGCCCGGGACTCCAAGCAGGTTGAGCAGGTCTTGCTCCCGACCAGGATGTCAAACCACCAGTGCGTCGCCTGGTTGTAGGTGCGCCGGACCCCAGACTCCCGATACATGGTCCGGCACACCTTCCCCCATAGCTGGCGATGCTCCCGGAGCCCGTACCCGGCACTGGGCCTGCCGCCTGCAGCGACGGTCTTGGGGAGGTGGCACTGGACAGAGAAAACCAGTGCGGCCACCTCCACTGCACTGAAGATCTGCCGGGCTACTACTGCCTCCCCCCTTACGCGCCCGCAAGGGAGCCGGGTACGGGGTGCGGGACCCTTCCCCTTCATGTTCTTCCCGGCTCCCTTTGCCATGGTCCTGGGCAGGAAAGGAAAATAAAATAGGAAAGAAAGAATAAGGAAAAAGTAAATAAAAGAAAATAATTTAAAAAAGTAGTTTTAAGCAACCAAAAGAAGAAAAAAACACAAAATATAGATGTACAAAAATAAAGAGATAGGTAATGCGTAAAAAAAGTTCAAAGAAACAAAGGATTGCAAAGATTAAGGGAGGATTGAAAAAGCATGCTAAGAACCATAGCAATGAATAAAAAATAAGATGGCCGCGCCCATTGCGGCCGCGTGGGTAAGTTCGCACGATATTTCCCCCGCGAGCACGCAAAAATAGACGCGAACACGTAATTGCGGACCGCACACAACGCGAGCATGCAACTGGGGCCCGGAAACAGAAATACGCAACGCTAACACTGAACACAAGATGGCCGCGCCCATGCACGAATGCAAAGTAACTTCGCGGTTGCTGTGCTGAAAAAAAATGCGCCAACACGCAAAGGGCTCCGCGAATACGCAAAAATAAATAAATCCGCTAA
Organism: Lissotriton helveticus; assembly: GCF_964261635.1. NCBI lineage: Eukaryota > Metazoa > Chordata > Amphibia > Caudata > Salamandridae > Lissotriton > Lissotriton helveticus. The sequence goes on from NC_136063.1 coordinate 2,058,514,987, forward strand.
TTCGCACAAATTCGCAGATTTTGCGACTGCAAATTCACTTTGGCGCGAATGCGCGTACCGCAAATTCGCAAATTTCGCCCATACTTAGTAGTGCCTGAGTGACTGGATGAGTGCATGGGTAGTGACTGCGTGATTGGAAAAGTTCATAGGTAGTGCTCGGGTGTTTAACTGTTTCATTAGAGAAACAGACCTGACAGTGCTAGGACTGACCAAAAATGAAAGGCTGACTCCTGTCATACTACTCTTATTAGTGTTAGCTTCTCTCCAGAGACCACAATGAGTGTGTCAGTACCTTTTAGAGGTGAGATGACACATGCAAAGTAACCTATAAGCACGAGACCACAACTGTTTCAGACAGTGTGCTCTGTAAATGTGTCTTGACTAAGATGCTTGGATGACGTTCTTATTATTATACAGGGTAGTATGGTATGACACTTTGTATTCAAATGCTTTATTAAGGCTTCCTTAAAAAAGAGATGTGTGGTTCTTTGACTTAAAGGTGAAGTACCTCTGTCAATATTTGATCAGGGATACGATAGAGGGTTTAGTTCTCAAGTTAATATTGTCAGCTACAACACATGTCCCAGACCACATGCACAAGTACAGACATGGCTGAGACACAGAGGAGTTTAGTTATTCAAACTTGACGGAATGCACTTCCAGTTTGAAGCACACACCTCCCTATCTACGGCCTAATTGCCGTGACATTTATGAAGAGTTATATGAGCTGGGATAGAGGTTAATAGACTTGGGAACATGTTTTAAATGTCCCTATGTTTGTATCAGGTTAGTTAGACAGACAGAGCAGGCAGTACCAGGCCTAAGCCAGCATAATAGGGCAATTCGTATCATGCCAGTCTTATTAGTGTCGGTACAAAAGGGGGTGGTGATGGACGGAGCATCCGAACCAATCCAACACTCACACCCAGTCAAAAGATCTGGGTTTGATCCATCACCGTTCTTTAGCCCACTCTGCCACCCCAGTTCAGACATGGCTATATGCAAATCAGTCTGACCCTGTGCCTCATGGGAACAGTCCAGCCCGAACTGCCACGCCATGCCCTCCCTGGACCGGAAACAAGCTTCTGAGGACCGGTTCCTGGCATTACAGCCGTCTTCAGCCCGGCTTGCTTGAATCCAGTGGCAAAGTGAGCAAGGGACTCACGTCTGAGCATACCCTGCCACACATATAGCGGCCAAAGCGGTACAAAAGGGGGTGGTGATGGACGGAGCATCCGAACCAATCAAACACTCACACCCAGTCAAAAGATCTGAGTTTGATCCATCACCATTCTTTAGCCCACTCTGCCACCCCAGTTCAGACATGGCTATATGCAAATCAGTCTGACCCTGTGCCTCATGGGAACAGTCCAGCCCGAACTGCCACGCCATGCCTTCCCGGGACCGGAAACAAGCTTCCGAGGACCAGTTTCTGGCATTATAGCCGTCTTCAGCCCGGCTTGCTTGAATCCAGTGGCAAAGTGAGCAAGGGACTCATGTCTGAGCATACCCTGCCACACTTATGGCGGCCAAAGTGGTACAATAGGGGGTTGTGATGGACGGAGCATCCGAACCAATCAAACACTCACACCCAGTCAAAAGATCTGGGTTTGATCTATCACCGTTCTTTAGCCCACTCTGCCACCCCAGTTCAGACATGGCTATATGCAAATCAGTCTGACCCTCTGCCTCATGGGAACAGTCCAGCCCGAACTGCCACGCCATGCCTTCCCTGGACCGGAAACAAGCTTCCGAGGACCGGTTTCTGGCATTACAGCAGTCTTCAGCCCGGCTTGATTGAATCCAGCGGCAAAGTGAGCAAGGGACTCACGTCTGAGCATACCCTGCCACACTTATGGCGGCCAAAGCGGTACAAAAGGGGGTGGTGATGGACGGAGCATCCGAACCAATCAAACACTCACACCCAGTCACAAGATCTGGGTTTGATCCATCACCGTTCTTTAGCCCACTCTGCGACCCCAATTTAGACATGGCTATATGCAAATCAGTCTGACCTTGTGCCTCATGGAAACAGTCCAGCCTGAACTGCCACGCCATGCCTTCCCTGGACAGGAAACAAGCTTCCCAGGACCGGTTTCTGGCATTACAGCTGTCTTCAGCCCGGCTTGCTTGAATCCAGTGGCAAAGTGAGCAAGGGACTCACGTCTGAGCATAACCTGCCACACTTATGGCGGCATAAGCGGTACAACAGGGGGTGGTGATGGACGGAGCATCCGAACCAATCAAACACTCACACCCAGTCAAAAGATCTGGGTTTGATCTATCACCGTTCTTTAGCCCACTCTGCCACCCCAGTTCAGACATGGCAATATGCAAATCAGTCAGACCCTGTACCTCATGGGAACAGTCCAGCCCGAACTGCCACTCCATTCCTTCCCTGGACCGAAAACAAGCTTCCGAGGACCGGTTTCTGGTATTACAGCCATCTTCAGCCCGGCTTGCTTGAATCCAGTGGTAAAGTGAGCAAGGGACTCATGTCTGAGCATACCCTGCCACACTTATGGCGGCCAAAGCGGTACAAAAGGGGGTGGTGATGGACGGAGCATCCAAACCAATCAAACACTCACACCCAGTCAAAAGATCTAGGTTTGATCCATCACCGTTCTTTAGCCCACTCTGCCACCCCAGTTGAGACATGGCTATATGCAAATCAGTCTGACCCTGTGCCTCATGGGAACAGTCCAGCCCGAACTGCCAAGCCATGTCCAAAACCTCACATTTGTTGACCAGTTTGATTAGTGAGACAGAGCTGACATTGACAGGTGGAACCCAAAATAAAAAGCTGTTGTTGTTAGTGTCAGCACCCCTCTTGAGAGCTCAATAAGTGTGTCAGTCCCTTTAAGGAGTAGTATAAAACATGTAAAGTAGCTTAGAGACATAATACTACCAGGGTTTTAGAGTGCATGCGTCATAAATGTGTGTACAATAAGCACCATGGATCAATTTCAGGTTATTATAAAAGCCAGTGGGGTATGAACATTTATGTTCAAATGGTTCCATGTATGATACTTAAAAAAGAGATCTGTGGTTCTGGGACTTAAAGATGATGTAGTTCTCTCAATACTTACCAAGGGTTATGATAGACTGTACAGTTTTCCAATTAAGATAATCACCTGCACCATACGTATAAACTAATCGCATAACTAAAGACTTGGCTTACAGGAAACCGTTCAGAATTTTTTTTTGCCAGAATATGGTTTCAGTTTCTTGCATACACATCACTGTGGTGTACTTGCAATGTATGTTTACAGAGATTTATATGGCCTAGAATAAAGGTTAATACATGTGGCATCATCTTTTAAGCCTCACTTTTCTCTACCAGTTTAATTAGAGACTCAGACCTTGCCATGTCAGCCCTAAGCCGAAATGAAAGACTTTGCCCCATGACAACACTCTTGGAAGTGTTTTTATCTTTCTAAAGAACTCAACGATTTGTGTCAGTGCCATTTAGGGGTGAGATAACAAATATAAAGTAGCCTTTAAGAACTAGATTACCTCTTTTTCACACCGCATGCTCTCTAAATGTATGTAGTAGAAGCTGTACAGACCAATTTCTGCTCATTATACAAGATCGTTGGGTATCAAGCTGTGTGTTCAAAATGCCTGTGTGACACATGCGTAGCTAACATATTTGTGGTTCTGGGATTGAATGCTGACATAGCTGTGAGAAAATCTTTTTTGATAGACTGTATAGTTTTTTAAGTAAGGGTGATCAGTTGAACCATACGTCAGACTTACGCTGTCTCACATCAGTTCCTCAGTAAATATGTGTCGAAGAAACTGGGTGGATCACGTTTTTGTTTATTATACAGGGCAGCTGGGGATGAAGCTGGGTGTTCTTTATTGAGGCCTGCAAAGTAAAGAGATCTGTGCTTCTGTGACTGCTATTCAGGAAAAAAAAGGAATATATAAAAATGTTTTGTTTAAAAAACATTAATATTACATTTATTTAAACCAGATTGTATTGTAATTAGATACCAGTATCAGCTTCACTTTTCTACTGTTCTCCAATCTCATATAGCTTCACCATACATGGTGGTTTGAACATGGTATAATCATTGAACAGTGGGGAAAAAACAATTGAACGGCTTGTATAAAAAATAAAAAATAAAGAGCATTGTACATCAGTATAAATATGTGTACAATCACTACAATGTATTGACCATTTGTTTTATGTATATTAACTCTACTATTTAACAGGAATCAATATTGAAAATGTAACTGTTACTATTGTACCTGGTACAGTACTAAAAAGACATATCCATTCTACTTGCTTTTAAAAGTTAATCTTCCATAAGGCAAATTAATAATAAAACCACTAATTATGAATACATGTAGAATCCAATCCATTCTATTTTTTAATGCCATCACCCCTATTAGGTTGAAGTATGTTCTAGAAACAACAAATAAGAATTAGGTAGCTGAGAAGGCAATTTCGCTTTGAATTTCAGGTTGGTATCATTGCAATTGCAAAACACAGTTTAGTGTCCAGGTGTTATAGTAGCTCCTTCATGAAAAATAATAGCTAGTGTTGCATAAGTTCTTCCTGAATAAATATTAGACCTGCTTTGACATTTGTAATTTCTGTTTGTAATTTTGTTCTATCTGATCTACAATGGATATTTTCCAATTCTTTGTATGTGTAATGTATACAACATATCTGATCTACCATGTGAACCCGTCATATCCTGGTTTGCTGTTTTAAGCAATTTTTTAAAAGACACTGATTTGCAGTATGATTAAGACTAGGTATCCTTCTGCATGTATTTCAGTGGTAGAAGTAAGTACACAATCTTCACACTTATGGTCCCATTTATAACTTAGTCCAAATAAGTTACCAATGTTTATTCCTCCCCCTTCTAATAATCCAAGCATGACCATTATAAATTCTTGTGAATCCTATAGTATTTCAAAAGTGTATGTCACTGATACAGTACATATCCAACAGATGTCGAATGCTAGAAGCAATATGTATCTTAATTCTGTCAGTTAGCAACTTTAAAAGTAAATTATGTGGTGCAGAAAAGATGGTTTTCTCATCTTGAAGTTCAGTTAGATGTTTGATACATTTCTGTTTTGGATATAGTATACATTTCTTATATTTTGGGTATTCACCTAAATGAGGAGCATAATGTCTTCTTAAGCGATCGTATTCTCTTACACAACTTGCATCATCACTAAACTTTTTCTCATCAAATTCTATCAAATACAAAAAAGACAATGCTCTTACTCAAGACAATGCAACATATGCCATTCCCTCTTTGAACACAGCACTTCCAATGTTTCCAAAAGCTCTTTCTATACTTAAACCTTGAGATTTGTGAAAAGTTACTGCAATTTTCTAAAGACAGAGGAAACTGTTGTCTTCATACATACGACTACTTTACAAGCAAAAAATGTACGATACAATGCCCAACCAGTCTTACTTCATTAATCTGGTCAAATTTTACAATCAAAAATTCTATTAAATCGCTATTGTGAAAATTAACAAAATCAACACCTTTTCCCATTTCTCCATTTATCCTTCCTCTACAATCAAATTATGACGTAAAATGACTCTACTGTTTTACATACATGTAAACATTTTTTTAATCTGGCAGTTTTAGATAGACTTTTTTGAAGAATCCAATTTAGTTTGTAGTTTTTCAGTAGGTAGAATTGTTACTCCATGGTGTTCCATTTTGTCAATAGCTTTAATTTTCAGGATTTTTGTTTTTCCATTTTCAGAAGTTGTTCATTAAAGTTAGAACACTCTTGCAGTGTGGGCATTAGACAAACTATTGGCTTTATTTCCTATAAGCATATTGTACATTTGTTCTGCTAGTGTTTTTTCAGATGTAAATACATTTCTTATTAGCCGACTTTCTAAACCCTATTTACCATGTTTCATCAGCATGTCAACTCTTATTTCTTTAAGAATATGTCTGTAACCTTCATCAGCTGCTTGTTGCATATTTTTGACAAGTTCTTTATATTCAAACTTTAACCAAATATTTACATTTCCGATACTTCCCAAAGAATTCCTAGTGTCATCATGGAGAGTTGTTATAAAAACAAGTTGTCGTTTAACAGTTGTATATTGTAGTAGGTCTCCAAATACAATTAAAAGCTTTCCTCCAGACAGCATATCATACTCTGTTTTTAAAATCTGTTGAATTCTCAAGAGTGCAAAGGCAAGCATTAAATTTGAAACCATGCTCACCTCACCAATGATTAATAGGTTCAGTTTCTTCAGTACTCTTGAGACTTCATAACAAGCTTCTCTGGTTAGCTTTTGATATTACAGTTTATTATCATGTTCAACAGGTAGAATACATAATCAATGTAAAGTAATACCTTTAATGTTGTGCACTGCTAATCCAGTTGGTGCTGCTATGCCAAAGATAAATATGATTATTTAGTCCTGTGTGGATACCTTGTCAGAGCTTTAATTAAGAAATGTGTCTCTGTTCCAGCTTGGCCACTAATGCAAACTAGAGGAGGTTGAAATGATGAACATTGACATTTTTTTCGCGGAGAAAACCATGTTCCACTTGTTGTCTCACTTGCAGGTATAGTTATTTTGGTTCAATATTTAGTTGTTCTTCTAACTGTTCAAACGCAATAATATCCTGTTGTGCTTGCTGCATTGCTGTTTCCACTTCATTCATGGCTATTGCTGGTTCATTTTCAAAACTGGATTGTCCAAGTGGATCTTGAGTCAATGGACCAGAACTTTGACTGCTTGTGAAGTTTCTCTATCTATTTCTGCTGTAGTAGTTCCTTCTTGTTCAATCTCATCATTTATCATGTTTATCTTCAAAAAAATCTGTTTCTCTACTCTAAGGCTAGAATAGTTGAAGAAGTGCTAAATAGAAAATTCTCTCCTATCTAGAGTTTTCTATGGTTAACAATATTTCCTTGGGCATGTTTCACTTAACATCCATAACATCCAATTACTGCATATTTTCCTTCTTTTATATTTTCTGTAACATTATTTTTAAACCTGTAGTGTTGAAGTATTAATTGAGACATACGTTTTCAATATGTGTACTCTTTTTGGGATTGTATGTATCCAACATATTAGTTTCAACAATATTAGTGCTTTCTGCCTCACACTCTGCTAAATATTGGATTTCTGCAAAATAGTTCAATACTCTACTCCATGTGGAAGCTAGGCCTGGACTGACCCATATGATTCCTCTTGACTTTGAATACAAACTGGATGATCTCAAGCCATACGAACATTCATAAATACCTATCTCTCCATGGGAAAGCATCTTCAAGTTAAAGCTGCACAATTTCTTGCTGAGACTCTTTTCTGCAGATATTTCTTCCCACATTTCTTTAATCTCTAACTTCTCAGATTTTATAATGTACAATGTGATGAGCAACAGCAATTGAGTTGTCTGCATCAAACCGAATATCCATGTTTGTAATCCAAATTTTCAAAATGACTGGATTATAAGCAGTAATTACTTTGAAGCTTCTGTTTTTTTTAAATTGTATATAATATTGGGAGATTTCAGAAATAGTGTATGTCTTACTGCTGGCAAAAAGCTGTTTACTCTTTCTTCAGAGATTATCGTTCATGGCAATTAAAAACAACATTTTGTACAAAATTATCCTTTACATTTGTATTTCTGTCTGCTGTATTTTCCACATCTATGACTTTGAAACTGTAAAACTTGTTGCCTCAATCTGTGTTCTCCTCCTTGGCTTGGGATGGCAAAAGAGCCTCGTCACAATCTGTTTCACATTTTGGCACATCCTTTATCCATAATAGAATGTGTATATGAGTAGCACCTCTGGCTTGATACTCTCTTTACCAAAAGAAATCAGTTACCTCTCCAAGAAGTGGAATGATTTTATTGCAGACAAATGACATCATAGCTTGAAACCTATGGTTAAAATATCTGCAAACATTTGCTGGATCCAAGGAACAGAGGGGCACATTACCAAGCAATAGCGATAATTATCGCTATTGCTTGGTTAGAGACAAAATTTTACCGCTGAGCTGCGGCGATTTTTATCGCAGATAAACCTTGGTATTACCAAGGTTTATCGCAAATGCGATAAAAAACAGCCGCAATGCATGAATATCGCTGAAAAGTCAGCGATATTCAAGCATTACCGAGCTAATGCTCTTAGCCATGGATAACCTCCCATTGGATAACATGGCTAAGAACTGCTCAGGGCAGGTGTTAGCTTTTGGAGATATTCGCGCTTAGCGCGAATATCTCCAAAAGTTGGTAATAGGAGATAGCGATGTTAGCGACTGTTTCCAGTCGCTAACATCTTGGCACGCCCACTTTGCATGCCATTAGTGATAAATATCACTGACATGCAAAGTGGGGCCCAAGATGGTCGCTATCTCCTACTAGCTGTCGCTTACTGGTGTTAGCGACAGCTAGGTAATAGGGAGATCATTTTATCTCCGCTTTCTTGGCTTTTAAAGCCAAAAAAGCGGAGATAAACCCCCTTGATAATATGCCCCAGAGTTCTTCAGCTGTCTTCAGTTCAGTGTTTTTTACATTTGAATTTGCTTCTCGTATGAATTCAAGTAAATCATCTCATGAATATTCAGCACAACTAAATGTTACAAAAAAAGTTGGTGTACCCAGGTTTTTTAACATGCATTTAAGTTCCCCATGACAGTGACACCAATATTATTTGGAGCCACACTGGCAAGCTATCGAATTGATTAAGTGATATTCCAAATTCTCAACCCTTTGTTTAACTTTCTCCATGAACTCTTTTGCAGAAACATATCGAAGATGAAATCCTCTTTTTAATGTATGGTTGACTGCATATGAAAGTCCAGACAGAACACTCTCAAACAAAAGTTGAGATATGTAAGGATGCACTGCTGAAATCTTGGATCTTTGCTGTACCTTCTTGTTGATCGGTATTCTGATTCTAGAATACATAATGCTTGGTCATCAAATCGTCCACCTTCTCCAGTCGGAATTGTTGTGGAAAACAGCATCTAAAACGTTTTCCCATGTATTCATTAGAGCTCCTTTTGCTTTTTTCATTTGAAATAATTCAATAGTATTTCCTATTATTTCTTTCAAATGGAGAAGACATATGGTATTATGTTCATAAATCTCCTCACTGCTGGATTTGTCCACTTTTTCAAATTGTCCAATTTACATTATTGTTTCATCTTGTAGGCATCTTACTTCTTCATCAACAGGTCCATGAAGCCATTTGTGAAAAAAGACCAAAAAGGTATTTTCCTGTAGCAGGGTCATCTGTTTGATAGGAACAGATTGGGAGTAAATAATGAACTAGATAAAACATTAATTCTTGGACTTTTAAAAATATTTTTTACAGGTCCAATTCATTGGTAAGGTCACGAATGTTACTTTTAAAAAGTCACATTTTACCTGCTCAGAAGACTCTTGAAGCCCTTTTTCAAGAGCTTCCAGCATCACCCAGGATATTCATAACTTCTTGATGTGGTGTGATCTTGCTGCCAGAGCTGAGACAAAGGCCTTGAGTGTTGGTTGGGTGGTGTTTGGTTCCTCTGGCACGTTGACCATTGGGGTAGTACCCAGGCAGTTGTAGCTAATGCCTGGGCTTTACTCCTCTTTTCGCTCTCCAGTCAGCCAGGCACCGATCCCAGTAGGAAAGGAGCTGCCCCCAGACCCTGTTGTAAGATTGATTACAGTAGGGTATACAGGAACTGCTACATAATTAGATAGTGTTAACCCAGCGAACCTTTCCCTATTAGTTAGGGAGGGGTCAGTAGTCACATCCCATCCACAGGAGTGTGCATTGGCACCCTGTTGAGAATGCTACTGATCCTGTGGAAGACAGAAGAAGGACTTCATCTTCTGTCGAGACCTGTGAGGAAAACACTAAGGGACGAACCTGATCCTAATTGTACCCAGTTCAAACAAGTGAACTTCAAGGGTCAGTTAACTCACCTGCTAAGCCACTGGGACACAACAATGTGTTAGAAGCAATGTTTTCTGAAGAGCCTAGCTGATCAGTTTCGACTCGACCTGCCCTGTGCACCTCAGGTAGCTTCTGTTAGAGTAAGTTCTGACCCCTAAGTGCTGTTTCTAAGCTCTGGAATCCTTTGGCTGGTGTCAAAGTGCATTCCTCTTGCCTAGACATAACATCTGGGGCTTTGAAACTTTTTGCTAATTTTTTCCCTGGAGTACAGTTTCAGAACCAACCTGCCAGTCAATCTGCTGAGGGTGCATCACTGGTGGGCCTAACTTTACCATTTCTCCTGCTTCTTTTCCACAGTAGCAAATCAACTTCAGCTGCATTTATCCCGACTGCCATGCAATGACATAGAACCCTATTCAGCGACACCCTGCAACCGTGCTCCACTGAGAAAATCCAGCCTCCAGAACAGCATGTGATGGTGAGAGACTTCTCCAGGGTTCACGCCAAGCACCAGATAAAAGAAGTTAATAGCATCTTGGCGTACTAACTTCAGACTTTTCCACTCTGAGCTTTTCCTGCTTTCCTCTACAGCTTCATCACGAACCTGTTCAATGTCAATCCTTCGTTGGTGAGCCCATTTTCGAATCCAGCCTATGGACTTGCCTAGCTGAGGACTCTACCTTCTTGAAAATGTTCTAAGTGTGAAGGTAATTATTCAACTGGAATGAATTCAACCCATTATCTGATCCACGTTCTATACCGGTCAGCTTTACACCATAGCCTTGTCTGAATCTGGTACCACCAGTTGCCTGGTGTTCTAGCTTTGCACTTTTTGGCACCATCTTTATTGAAAAGGTTGAATAAGCATATCTCATGATCCCCCTATTCGATTTCTTTCTTTGTTGTCATTTTGTCCATTAAATTATTCTCTATGTTTATAAGTTGGAGTGGGATTTTTATTGTGTGATGTTTTCGACTTTGTAAGTGTTTTGACACTTCTAAATGCTTTACATATTTGTGTTGAGCACTGATTTAATTACTGAAAGCTTTAATGGGCATACCAAGAATAGTGACATTATCACTTCTGATAGACTACTAACCAGCTCTACTAATAAATCACTTTCTCACAGAGAATATATCACCTTGTGTTGCCCCATTTGCCTTCCATATTATTTCATAGATTTCCTGGCAGTATCAAAAATTTTCTTATCCCGCTGTTGATTATCACTCTCAAAGGTTAGAACATTTACATTTTTCGAGTTCTACTGTAGTAAATAGATTAGCAGAGGAACAATGATAGGTATTAGATACCTTCTGCACCAACAGACTAGCACTTGTCTAAAAATGTATACTATGACTTCTTTAAACAATGAATGAGGCCCTTATGTTGCTCTAGGTCTTGATACGTCAGGGCACCACACATCACTAGTTTGTGATCTGGTCATTCTGTTTCACAGTAATTATTCTATCTCAATGTATGCATGTGTCTTGTTACTGTTCATGCACAATTGGGACAAAACATTACCAAGGGAATTTCCTGTTAATGAGTTGCCTGCATTCCTTTTAATTTTAGATGCTTTTTTATTAGATACATTTTTGCTCATGATGGTTTAGTTTGACCTTGAAACTGGATGAGTAATAGGGCTGCTTTTTCTGCCTGGGCAACATTCCCTGTGTGACTTAAGAAACTGTGGGCCTTATCTACAAGAAAAGGACACTGCGCGTCACAGCTAGCCATTAATCTGCGCCATGCTCAGTCATTTTTAAAGTACAAGGATGCGTCGAATTAACAAAATCATACCTGTGCTTTACCCTGCTTTGGCGTACAAATGGCTGCCATGCACCACGCAGGCACCCTTCTGTCATTTTTGCAAGGGTGCCTGCGCTGAGGGGATGATTGTTTCTGTACAGGAAGGGACACCTTTCTACACAAAAACAATCATTAATGGCAGTGTTCTCTTTCTATGGATGCTACAGAATGCAGTATCCCAAAAACGAGGAGAAATAAAAGTATTTCTCCTTGTTGCGCCATTCCTACACCTAACCTGAGGAGGTGTAGTATTCTGACAAATTCCCAGTTTTCCAAAATGTTGTCAATATGAGAGTGCGTCAAGGTCCATGGATGTTGCGTGGAACATCCACAGCAACACCCTTGTAAAGCCCCTTTCACGCAGAGTAATGAGGGAAAGGGTACGATATGTACAAGGCCATGAAAAGGCACGCAGAGTGCCTTTAGGTAGGCTTGTGAATTTGGACAAGTCCATTGTGCTGCCGGCGAGTCAAAAAAGTGATGCAATAGTGGTGCAGTGGGCTTGTAAATAATCCGCTGTGTGGGCAATACCTTGAGCTGTGATTCTGGGGTGCCTTTTAAACCACAATGGCATACCTCTCATGCTATTTTCACGTTGATGGTCTGTCGCACATAATGCATGTAAAACGCAAACACATGACACATTTTTACAAGTAATACACAAGGAAAAATATATAATTTCCACCAGTCCTACTAAAAATATATAGATCTCGAAGGAATCTTTGAAGAAAGGACACTGATCTTTGAAAATAACCTACGTACCCAAGACAAACTGCAAATATATAATTCTTGTGAACTGTGTGCATTTGTGTCCATTCAGCTGATTGTCTAGGCAGTTAGTTTAATATATATGCTGCATTACATTTTTCTACTTAATTACTCGATTCAAATGGGAAATGCATCAAGAGAGCATTTAAGATGCCAAGAGCATAACTAATCTGTTTTAAAAGTGAACTTTTATAAGTTTATACAACATCTGTACTTCAAACATCCAGACACAATAAATACCTGCAACAATCTTATGGGCAGTTTATGACTCAGAAATATGCTTAATAAATATTTGAAACATCAGGATAATATTTTGCCATGTACGCCTCTGAAGTCCTTGATAATGCTCGCCATCTGTTATCCAAAATCTGCTTACAACACTTTTACAAGCAGCCTCGAAATAAAATGCCTTGAGCACCCACAAAGGACCAGCCGCCAATTTACAAAGTGATCTGAGTGAAACCTGGACATTCTTCAGAAAAGCTGAGTTTGCAGTTTTTTTTTCTGAAAAAGCCTTTTATAATGGTCTAACAAAGAACACACAACATCCCCAGAAAGTGCATCTGCTCTCCTGCTGAGGTTAGCAATTATATTTTAGACAGTTTGCATTTCCTATGATTGCAGACGGGAAGTTGCAGTGCCCAGGGCAAGAGGTTTGTGCTATTAATTTATAGTTCATGGTTGCTCAAGAAATGGCTAAGCACAGCTTTTCCTGCTCCTTAAAGGTATTTTATTTTTGTTTTAAATGTTAGCCAAAAGTAAATTTTGCCAAGGTCAATGTGGAACGTATGTTTTATGCATCGCTAATTCGACGTACTGTGTTATCGTTCCTAAACCAAATGTAATAAGTATTATGATGGCTAGTATTAATATTATTACATTAAAGCTGCAACTAAGGATGGTGCCCTGATACTTTACCAATGTTTAGTCATAATGTAGGCACTCTAGCATCAGTAGTAAATTACTAAAGACGATCATATGAAATTACACTTGTGTATTGTAAAGAACAAAGCTACAATATGAAAGTAAATGCAAAATCTTGCAGGTTATGGAATGTATATTTAATTTCAGTATGTCACAGAAATTAGGATGGCCATAAAGATGGCCAGTGCAGAAGTATGGCATGTAGAGTTTGACAGGCTGGCCTCCAGGGGGCTGGGCTGGGAGTGGCCCAGCCACAGTTCACCCAGCAAAGTCAGCTATGGTGTCAGGCAATCTTTCTGTCATTCAAGTTTTCTCAGAGCCATGTGGGGCATTATTTATTTTGTCTGGTAGTTCCATGCAGTGCATAGTCACAGGTGCAAAATAAAGTGGCACCTTCTGACACCGTGTCAGCTGGGCGATGTCCTGCTGAAAGGGTGTTGTCTTAGCAGAGCTAGTTGTGGTTCTGCTACTGAAAACACAGAGCTAACTCTTTCTAATTTTTGATGAATGTGTCGCTGCAGCGTAACTCTAGATGGCAGCCTTAGGGCATTAATTAGAGTTTGGCGGGTGGACAAACTTGCAGGGTTTACTCCTAAATTTAGAGTACAGTCACTTCTCTTTTAAGATTCTAGGCAAACATCTGGAGGGCTCAAAGGTGTAAGCACTTGTGCATGAACCACAGTAGAAAATGTTTAATTTGCAAATGCATTTCTTTTATATTCCACTGCAAGTATATGATATATATATATATATATATATATATATATATATATATTCACTGAAAAAACACAGTTTTCAGGGGTGTTATAGTTAGTTGGACATTTCACTGCTACAAAACAATTGAAATTTCCCCGTTATAGTTAGTTGTACTAACGATAACTCACGCGCCCGTAATCCACTGCTGATGATGTCACATATTACATCATTCATGACATGGTCAGTGACATCACTGATGACATCCCTGATGACATCTCAAATGAAATCACTGATGCTATCACTGATGAAATCATCCTCGTGACAATTTGATACATCTTATCATTCACTAGTACAACTTTTCAACACTCTATATAAAATATGAAGTACCATACTTGAAACCATTGACACACTAATACAAGTTTCTAAAAAGCCACTTAGTGATTCCTAGATCTACACACACATCTAAACACTTCCCTATTGATTTACTCATAGATGCTAACAAAGATCAATACAACACTATTAAATATACTTATACACCTACATCAACATTACACACCAGCTTACATTATATCCACTTATGCAGTCATTCTACTCACTTATGCAAACAATTGATCATACTTATATTTACTAAGCTACACAATTACACAAAGACCACTTTATTTATTCATGTAGATAGTAACTCATACTTAGTGTGTTATAAAATCACTATTACAAGTATAGTTATCCATACGACACTCATACAATCACAGAGTCTTATGTATAATTATTTATATATAACAACTGTCACATACACTGTCTTTTCTATTTCTACGTTGTTGGACATGTATCATTGAGAAATATATTTACTCATCCTCACACTTATTTTTTTCATCAAATCTGTTTATTGGCATTTAAATGTTTAACAATACAGTAGGAGTTGCAATCTATGCAACACATCCGCTTGGGCATGTCAGGTAGTCCTTCATTTACAAAATAACATGACAGCTAGGTGCCACAACAGTACAGATATATAACTTAAAGACCAAGAGTGAGAGCCTGTAACCGGCTGTAACGTGGGGAGCCTGTATAGCCCAGATCTGCATACAGAAATGATATTTGTGCAACAACTGTAGAAAAGCAAAACGAACAGCGGCAATACCACAGGCATATATTCATGTTGATCGCCTTCCCATCCCCTCCTCCCCCGCTGCCGCCCGTCCCCCGCGCGTGCACGCACCTCCAACCACCACTGTTCCTATACTGCAAACCTGTACAGCCCAACGAGGCAGTAGATGTAGTGACCGGACAGGAGAACAGCCTGCGCTATACTCCAACCCCCAGAGCGTTTATCTAATAACCCAAATCTCCCGCATCCGTGGCCCCGTTTGTTAGCTTTAGGGTGTTGAGCATGTGCTCCCAGCGCTCTGTCATAGGGTCCCTGCGGAGTCCCACCGTCTCCTCCCTACGTATGACAGTTCACTCCGCCCGGGCCCATGCCTGGAGAGGGGAAGTCCATGCATGCACGCTGGGCAGATCGCACACCTTCCGTTCTCCTAGTTGAGAAGGCGCGTTGCCACTACCAGTCCCAGGTCTAAGAAACGGGTCGACACCTTGTCTTTAAGTGGTCTCTGGAAGTGATGGAAAAAGGTATTCAGGGCAAAAAAAGGGGATAGTAGGCCCGGTACAGTTCCTAAGCAGCTCACTGATGACACTCCAGTAGGTGCCCAGCCCAGGACAGTTCCACAAAAGATGAAGAAGGTCTGCACCCACCTCTCCGCACCTGGGGCAGGACGCGTCAGATCTATGGAAGTATTTGTTTATTAGTGCATGCGTGAGATAGGCTCTATGAACAATGTAGAGTTGGATCTGGTGAAAGCGCATGTTTCTGGGGATGTGCACGGGCTTTTAAGGATTTTCTCCCACTCTTTATCAGCGAGCTCCCTCGGAGTGGGGGGGCCAAACTGATTTCCGTGTGTGTCAGCAAGGACGCAGCTAACCATCAAACCAGGTGCCTACCCCTCCCCATGACATGAAGATATTGCATGGTTAGGTGCTGTTCAGGCTCCGCCGTGACATCTCCCCACCTGGCCGTCAGCTTCGCTATTAGGGAACAATGTAGTAAGAACCCCCCAGGAGGAAGCCCGTCTTCAGAGACCGGCGTCTCATAAGTCGCCAGCTCTCCATCCCTGTAGAGGTCAACCAGCGTCTGGACATCTGCCTCCCACCACTGCTCCAACATGGGGCGTGTGTGAACCCCCTCGCCACCTGGAGATCCCTCTGAAGGTATAGCAGGCGCTTAGGGGAACACCTTTCGCGTGAGGAACAGTGCTCTGTGGAAGCATTTGAACGCGGGGTGGGTCGCTCGGTCGCCGTCAATGGGTGAAAGAATTTAGTGACACGCCCCAGAGTGTATGGCGGCTCACCCGTGGCTGTGTCATCCCTTCCTTTATCCGCCAGCCAGCGGGCAATCAATTGGAGCTGCGCAGCCAGATAGTAATGCTCGAAGCAGGGTGCGGCCAATCCTCCCCTGTCCATAGGTAGGAATAATTTCCCCAGTCCCAGTCGGTGTCAGGACGTACCACAGATGAAGTCTCGCAGGATGTGTTGAGTGTGAAGAAAAAGGAGACCGCTATAAATAAGGGCAAATTAACAAAGTAGTACAGGAGGCGGAGGAGCATGACCATTTTGGCAAGGGCCACTCTGCCCGTGGGTGTCAGCGGGAGCGTGGACCAAAAGCATATCTGAGACCTAAGCGCTGCCACTGCCCATCCTAAATTTCTATCAAATAAGTCAGCCGGCTGACGGTAGATCTGGATACCCAGATACTTAAAGGTGTCAGCCTTCCATTGGACTCTCGTGCCATCAAGGCAATACCCCGGGTCTTCTACCCCACCGCCAAATGCATAGAGGCAGGACTGCAATCACCCGAAGCCCCGTGACATCTGTGAACTGACGCAGCAATCGGGCCAGTTGCTCCGGTATGCATCCCACATCCCTCACAAACACCAACAGATCATCGGAATATAGTGATACCTGATGAGGAGAATCACCATAGGGAATGCCTTCTCCCAGGGTCTGCCTCATGGCCACCGCCAGAGGTTCCATGGCCAACGCGAACAGCAGCGGGGACAGGGGACATCCCTGCCGAGTGCCCCGGCCCACCGCCACAGCCTCCGAGACATAGGACCACAGTCGCACGCGGACTACTGGATTTCGATAAAGGAGGTCAACCATCTGTAAGGAATCTACATCCAGCTCGTATCTCGCTAGCACCGCTGACAGGTAACCCCACTCCGGACAGTCAAAGGCCTTTTCCAGGTCTAATACCAGGCACCCTGCCTGAGGCCATCCCCTCATTGCCTCAGGCGCCACCCTGAAGTACCTCCTGAGGTTCAGGGACATGGACCTCGCTGGCACAAATCCATTCTGATCTTGGTGTATTAAGTGGGGGACCACTGGCGCCAGGTGTTCTGCAAGTATTTTTGCGAACACTTTATAGTTGACGTTAAGCATCGCCAGCGGCCGGTAGGAACCCAGAGATGTGGGGTCTCTATCCGGCCTGGGCAGTGATACCAGAAATGCCTCTCGCAGGGATGGGGGTAACGAGCTTGCGTCAATTGCTGTATTGTACAGCTGAAGGAGTAGGGGTGTTAGGGTTTCCCTCTTCGCCTTATAGTATTCAGCTGGCAGGCCATCCGGGCATGGGGTTTTCCCCGTCGCCATAGCCCGAATCGCGTCTCCCACTTCATCCAGTGTGAGGGGGGCATTAAGCGCATCCATGTGTTCCTGGCCGTAGGCAGGGTAACAGAATCCAGGAACTCGTCTAACACGTGTCTGGGGCCGATGCCGCGAGCTAGGTATAGCTGCTTGTAATGGTCAGTCAGGGCTCGGTGTATTTCACGCCGCGTGTAGGCCATCTCCCCTCCCCCTGTACAAATGGCTCCTATCGGGGCACCACGTCCTACTTTCTGTACTAACCAGGCCAACAGTTGACCAGCTCTGTCCGCCTTGGCGTGCGTTCTAGCCGTGTGCGCTGCGTAATTGTGACACCTTAGCTGCTCCATGAGATCTACATGCTTACCCCGGAGGTCACTCAGCATGCATGAGTGCTCACCAGTCCCCTCCCCCTCCTTCTCATATCACAGGAGTTCAGATTCCAGGCGCGTCAGGGAAGCGGACAATGTTTTACGGATGTTCCACGCAGCCCCCATGCAATGCCCACGAATGGCTACTTTGTGTGTGTCCCATTCTACCAAGGCATCGCTCGCCTGCATTGTCCTCAAAGTAGGCTAGGAGGGCTGTGCCCAGTGAAGAGCGGAACTCAGCATCTTTGAGTGCAGCAGGCTGTCGCCTCCACGTGGGCACAGGCGGGCGGTCCATCTCCCAACTAATTTGGAACCATAGGGGTTATGATCTGAGTGTGTTCTACCCAAGTATCCTGACCTGGCCAGGATTGGGAGCAGTGAATGGGAGCCAACTATTCGGTCTAACCGGACATACAGGTCATGAACGGGTGAATAGTAGGAGTATATTTTATCTACATGGTGCTGTGCGCGCCATAGATCATATACCTCCCAGTGCGAGAGCCAGTCCCGGAACGCCTGCGCATTCCACATTACCACCGCTGCTCGGAGGGGAGGAAAAGATCGGTCTAGTTGTACATCTAGCACCAGCTTGAAGTCCCGGCCAAGCAACCAGGGGAGGCCAGCATATGGGTGAAGGATTTGATTCAAGCTCGCCAGGAAGGAGAGCTGGTCCGTATTAGGCGCATATATATAGATCCCAGCAGAACTTCCTGACCGTTCAGCCACCCCCGCACTAAGGAGTACCTCCCCTCTGGATCCACCTGAGCGTCTTCACATATGAAGGGGACCCCCGCCCTCACCCAAATCAGCGTACCTCGTGCATGCGCAGAAAAGGTCGTACCATAAATGTGCCCCCTCCAGCGCCTGCGAGCCTGTCTAGTTCCACCTGAGTCATGTGCGTTTCCTGAAGGAGGCCAATCTCCACGACACTGCAGATAGGAGAAGACAGAGTAACGGCGTGTTGGGGTGTGCATACCGTGGATGTTCCATGTCATTATTATTAGTGTGTGTCATGTGTCAGGACGCAGCGCACCCGCACGGGATCGGGGGAACGCCCTAAAGGGGGGCCTACAGATGCCATCATGGAGGGGGGAATCAATGTGCCGCATCTGAAACCTGAGAACAGTAACAAACAGTGTAACAAAGTGGGCGAGTTCCCAACGGGGCATACTTCCAAACCTAAAATAGATCTACCACTTGGAGATGTGTTAGCCCAGCACCGTGGCTATTCGGGTGAGCGTGTAGCCAACAATCAAGTTATGTTACACCCCTGCCTCGGACCCCCAGGCGCTCAAGGGGTGCATGAGGAGTCTGGAAGTTTGAACGTGCAGAGCCGGTGTGGGTCGCCAGTAGGGGAGCCCCTGCATGCAGTAATCGTTCAGCGCTGTTCAACTGTGGGCCTGTAAATACACCTGCATACACGAAGCTTTGCATGCTCGCAAGGCAGCGCAAACACATTTGGCTGAAGACACATAGCAGCAGCGCGCAGAACAACAGTATTAGATGGATATAGAAAAGAGAACATTCAGAGACAGGAGTTCCTGTCTGGTTGCCTTGGTCCATTGTTCAGTCACACAATCTGGTCAGTCGTTTGGGGCATCACCACCAGCATGCCCATGTCTTCTGAAAGCACAGTAGATGGGGAGGACGAACCACTCATATCCAGGTCACTGTGCGGTCGGGCGTCTGGGCGGGCAGCGATGCTCACAACTCCCAAGATCGCAACCGCTTCAAGTGCTTCCTGCTGTTCCAGTCGCATCTTCTCCGGGCTGGGTGCGACCTGGCCCAGACCCGCACCCTGATGAGACGCCCTTCTTCTGCGCCTCCTCGATCGCTGCTCCTGCCACCCGCTCTCTTCCGGGCCTCTCGTTCCTGTCCATTGACCCGTCTCTTCCAACCAGTCCCAGATGTCTGATGGGGCATCGAAGAAGCGGGCACCTTCCTTGGAGACCACTCGGAGACGAGAGGGTAACAGTAACGAGTAGGGCAGCTCCAGTTCCTGCAGCTGTCTCTTCACGGCCATGTATGTGCTTCTTCTCCTATGCACTGCTGCCGTATAGTCCGGAAAAATCATCACTCGGCTGTTCCCCTTTGAGATCGCCCAACTTCCTGGTTTCATGGAGGACCACATCCCGGTCACTTTAATTGAAAGCTTGAAGATGAACGGGCGAGGCCAGGCTCCAGGTCACGGCGTCTGCGTTGGCACCCTGTGTGCTCTTTCTACCAAAAAGTGCGGGGACAGCGTCCCCAGAGGTAAGAGTTCCCGTAACTAATTCTCGGTATACAGTTCCGGGTCTTTCCCTTCTTCCCCCTCCGGCAGTCCAATCACCCGAACGTTGTTGCGCTGAGAGCGCCCTTCTGCGTCTTCAATGTGGTCCTCCATCACGTGAACCCTGTCATTTATATCTTGTAGTGCTGAAGCGTGATTCTGCACCACAGGCTTGGACCGTCTGACGTTGCACGGTGACGGATTCCGACAGCTTACAGTGGTACGCATGTAGGAGGGTGAAGTCAGAGGTGACCTTATCTATCCGGGCTTCGAGGGACACTTTAGTTTTCTCCAAAGTGGTTCCAATACGCTCCACCATCGCCAACACAGAGTCCATCTTGGCTGCTAGGACTGCAGCCGGCTCCATGCTCCAGCGCAGCCCCAAATACCTGATGCCTGTGCGGGACTCTGAGGGTGCCGGAGAAGCAGGGCCCGCTGGCTATGATGGCACCTAAGATGGTGCTTAACTCAAAATGCTAGGCAACACCTTGCAGCAAGAGTCCTGAGCCCAAGGTCCGGGCCTCCACCCAGCAGGCATGCGCAGGGACCAGAGTCTCGCCCCTCAGCCTCCAGCACACCACCGCAGCCTGAGTTCCCTGAGTTCTGGGCACTATATCCACAGTTTCCACAGCACCGCTAAGGGCCTCAAGGCGCCACCACAACTGCTCCGGGCAACAATTGGGCACCCACCGCCGTATGGCAGCACCGCCATGCGAGAGTCCCAATCCAGTCCCTCACCGTGCACAGTTCATGGTGCCCATTCGCTCCTGCGTCTCCGGTAATGCGGTGCTGCACTGCAGGCCAGGGGGCCACGTAGCTCCACAGGCCCGAGCCCGAGGGGGATTCAAGGTCCCGGCTTCGCCGGCCGCAGGGGTCACCGCGGCCTCCTCCAGTGCCTCTCCGCCCCCAGATGTAGGTGCGGCAGCCTCCTCCGGGTGAAGCACGACTCCCTCCCGGGCCACAAATGCAGGCCTCCCAGGTGTCACCTGTTGTCCGCCGATGCCACCAGTACCTCGCCTCAGTTCGCCGCCCACCTTGGCAGCCTCAGGGTCCGACGATCCCTCCGGAGGGCAGCACTCAGCCTGGTCTGTGGGACGTCCAGGCCCAGAGCAACTACAAGCACCTCCCAGCAGGGCCACTGCAGCCAACGGTCGCCGGGCCTCCTGTCACTTTTTCACAACTTTGCCTGCAGGGCAACGCCGCCACAGACAGTCTGTTATCTCTGCCGCCGCCGCCTCAATCTGCGATCCACTGTGCCCCCTGGACTCCTCACCACGCTCCCACACCATCTCCACTCAGTGTGGGCACGAAGAAGCAACTCTAGAGGATAAATGCAGGATCATTGGGGTCTAAGGACGGAGCTCTAGTAAGTCGCGTCCGCTATGGTTGCTGGCTGGCCACGCCCCCTCATCCTCAAACTTATAAAGAGATTCACTCATCCAAAGTACTGTTTCTGCATATATTCTTAACCTCATATACCTACTAAATCAACTATTTACACATCTTTGGACAGTCACATACCTCCCACCCAACCACACACACATTCATTCACTATCACAAACAAATACTCACTTAACTAATTAATAACTAATATACACTTTCACATAGCTAGTAACCAAGTTATGTAGTACTTTACAGATCAAGAGATAGAGTGAAACAGTTATTCACAAAGTTTAATCACTATCTCATATATTTAGTGAGACACTTTAAATTAGTACCTTAGATAGTCATTCACTCTGCTACTAAATCCTCCATTCAGACACTTATACATCAACTCAGACTTCAAGCCATTTTGCTATATATATATATATAATACTTATTTAAATATCGAAGTAAACCACATTCACTGGATGATGTTCATCAGTGATGTCATCTGTGATGTCATTTGAGATGTCATCAGTGATGTCATCAGTGATGTCACTGACCATGTCATGAAGGATGTAATATGTGACATCATCAGCAGTGGATTGCGGGCGCGTGAGTTATAGTTAGTACAACTAACTATAACAGGGTAATTTCAATGGTTTTGTACAAGTGAAATGTCCAACTAACTATAACACCCCTGGAACCTGTGGTTTTTTCAGTGAATTTCTGAGGTTTTTTAAATGCTAATTCCTAACTATAACATTTATGAAACCTATGTTTTTTTTAGTGAATTTCAAAGGTTTTGTAAATGACAATTTTTAAATTTATTTATTCTTATATTTATTTTTGGGATACTGATTTACTAATTTTTTTTAAACTATTTATTTTTAGATATTTTATTTTTAAAATAACATTACATTCTGTGCCCCCCCTTCCTTTTACTTTTTTTGGGCCCAGGGGACCCCATCCCCTAGAGCCAGACCCATAAATCTAACTTTTTTTTATATAGGAAGGGGATTCCTATGGAAGGAAATACAAGTTACTTATAAGTATGCTTAGAACTACTTTTCAGGGTCAGTGTTGGGTTAAAAATGCAGCACTGGGTTTTCTCCTGATAACAGGTGAGTAAATTGGAATTAGTTGGTCAGATGATTTTAGGTTAATATTTCAAAGTTCCGAAACTCCACACTTGGAGGAATTTGCAAGTGAAACCAGTCAATGTTAGCCTATGAATGCAAATTCACTTAGCAGGTAAATAGATAGTGTTATCGTTACCTTTTCTTACTCAGGAGTGGATCATGGATCCAGCACGGCTGCATCTCCTCTAAACAGTTGGAAGAATGCAAATTAACAAAGACACTCGGAAGCCGACATTTGTTTTAAAAAATATCGCTAGAATGCACGGATCATACGGGCATCCCGTGGTTTCACCAAAAAAAAGAAATTGTGGCTCTAGGGGTCCTTGTGGGACCCCCTGGGCAGACCTATAGGATGAGGGTGTGTTTACCCTCCCCCTTTTCACGTTTTAAACACACATTTCCCACGCTTCTTCAGCCTCCCTTCTACCGAGGCATAAAATGTCTGCCAACAGTTTCTAGTTTCGAATGTTGACAACCACTTGTCAGCCAATTAGCATTCAGCGCATTCAGCGCGTGATCGGAAGGGTACGCTTATATTATGAGGACAATATGGGGAGTATCTGTATTCAATTTTTTTATGAGAAGAGGGCTGCCTGGCCCCCCTCATGTGGCCAATTCCGGGCACCAGGGCCTGAAGCCATTTCAAGGTCCCGGGGCCCCCATTCCCCGGAAACGGACTTTTAAAAAACATTTATTTTGGCTGTCACCGTTGGGGACTGTGGGAGAGTCTCCAATCCCCCTACTGTCCCGCCGGATCCCCTCCTCCTGAATGAGCCGGTGTTCAAATGACATCAGAACTCCATCTGTGTATTTACCTCCTAGGAGCTGCCCCTCATGTGGCCAATTCCGGGCACCAGGGCCTGAAGCCATTTCAAGGTCCCGGGCCCCCATTCCCCGGAAACGGACTTTTAAAAAACATTTATTTTGGCTGTCACCGTTGGAGACTGTGGGAGAGTCTCCAATCCCCCCACTGTCCCACCGGCTCCCCGCCTCCTGAATGAGCCGGTGTTCAAACGACATCAGAACTCCATCTGTGTATTTACCTCCTAGGAGCTGCCTTCATGCCCGCACGCATGTTTGTGGTAGCGCCTGCATGCTAATGTTATGCATGCGCACAATACGTCCCACCGTCTGGCTAAGTACCCCTAACCTATTTCATTGTAAATTGCGCATGCTCAATTACAACATGCCCAATCACAGCTCTCACACCCAGTGACATTATGCTCAACCAATCATCGTTCTGCAAAGCATTTATAACCTGCCAACCTTCTCGAACTTTTACTATTCCACAATCACAGCCATTGATAGTGTTCGTATCTACTTCTTTTTAGGTGAGCACTTTTTTTTAAGAGTAATTAAATTAATTAATCTGAACGACCTTCAAATACCGCGTAAATGAACATTTTTGTTCGATTTGATAATGTTGTTTTTAAGCACGCTTTCTTGCTTTTTTATATCATTTAAGTTGACTTTGTAACTTTAGTTTCAGTGCAAATCACTTAATCCTGGTGCGTTTCTTTAATTTGCAAAGTGCCATGTGACCATTCCTGCACCAGTGTGCTACGTACTGTTCAACTTAATGCGATGTAGTTTTTCTCGTGTAAGTAGTGCGTCACATGCCCCATGCATTGCAAAAGTAATGTTTTCGGCAATAGTGTATTTTAGTATGGTTTCCAGCTCTTGTATATTGAATAAGTTACCTTGATAGCCATTGTTTCTGTGCAAATCCATAAACCCTGCTGCCTTTCATTACTAAAGTAGTGTGCCTCGTGCTGCTTCTTCCCCATGCACTGCACATGTAATCGATTGACCAATGTCTTATGTTAGCACGCTCTCCATGTTTTTTAATAACTTTAAACTTGATTTCTTACCATTTGTCTGTGCAAATCACTTAATCCTGCCACGTTTCTTTAATTTGCCAAGCGCCACGGGACCGTTCCCGCAGCAGTGTACCACGTGCTGTAGAAGTTATTGCAATATAGTTTTCCTCGTATAAGTAGTGCGTCACGTGCCCCATGCATTGCAAAAGTAATGTTTTCGGCAATAGTGTATTTTAGTATGGTTTCCAGCTCTTGTATATTGAATAAGTTACCTTGATAGCCATTGTTTCTGTGCAAATCCATAAACCCTGCTGCCTTTCATTACTAAAGTAGTGTGCCTCGTGCTGCTTCTTCCCCATGCACTGCACATGTAATCGATTGACCAATGTCTTATGTTAGCACGCTCTCCATGTTTTTTAATAACGTTAAACTTGATTTCTTACCATTTGTCTGTGCAAATCACTTAATCCTGCCACGTTTCTTTAATTTGCCAAGCCCCACGGGACCGTTCCCGCAGCAGTGTACCACGTGCTGTAGAAGTTATTGCAATATAGTTTTCCTCGTATAAGTAGTGCATCAAGTGCCCCATGCATTGCAAAAGTAATGTTTTCGGCAATAGTGTATTTTAGTACGGTTTCCAGCTCTTACACCTCAAATATCTTGCCTTGGTAGGCAATATTTCTGGGCAAATAGCTTAATCCTGCCGCCTTTATTTTTTTAGTAGTGCGCCACGTGCTGCTTCCTCCCCATGGACTGAACATGTAATCGATTGACCAATGTTGTATTTTAGCACGCTCTCCATGTTTTTTAATAACGTTAAACTTGATTTCTTATCCTTTCTTCTGTGCAAATCACTTAATCCTACCACGTTTCTTTAATTTGCCAAGCGCCACGTGGCCGTTCCCGCAGCAGTGTGCTACGTACTGTTCAAGTTAATGCGATGTAGTTTTTCTCATGTAATGCACATGTAATCGAATGGCAAATATTGTAATTTAGCACACTCTCCATGTTTTTTAATAACGTTAAACTTGATTTGGCCCCTGTTCTGGCTCATTATACAGAGCCACCAGATCCACTGACTACTCTTCAAATGCTATCAGCCGAAAATTGCAATGGACCTAATGGAGTTATCAGGTTTGACTTCAACATTTCATGATAAAAAAGCATTCTGAGATGAGGATTTGTGTATTTCATGTGAAATATTTTACATAACCATTCTTATGTCTCTAAAAGGTTTTCCTACAGATATTGAAGCATTCCAAATATAACCAATGACAGTTACTGACAGAATCTAACCAAATATAACAGGACAGCTACAATTGTGGTCTTTTTTGCATGCTGGTAATGATACTTTCAAAAACATTAATTTGTTGAAGATACATTACTCTATGTTATTTTATTTTAATAACTGTTTTCGCTAGAATAGTTGTAAATAGGAAAGAGGGCTCTTAGGGATGACACTTATGAACGCCTACCGAGCGCATCCATAGTGCCCCTCGAAAGCGTATTGGTGTTCGCACATGATTTTGTCTAACCACTAGTATGGTTCTAAAGCGGTTGGTTTGAAACCTCTAATGATTGCTTTTTAACACCAATCCTATTGAGAACAATTATTTTTATGTACATTAAAATTAGCTTGGATATTTTTACAACATGTACATTTTTAACTCTTTTTTCAGTTCGCAGAATGTTACATAAGTCAGCAGCCAATTGCCGAGATTGAAGAAAGAATATCCTCCTGTTTTACTTCATTACACCGATGTCTCAAATATGGAACATACTAGTTGTGAGACGCTGAATAAAAATTGCAATGGACCTAATGGAGTCATCAGGTTTGACTTTAACATTTTATGATAGAAAATGTATAATAGCCTAGTGGTGCCATAAACGCAGGATTAATTGGTACTTTGTTTTGCCTTCGAATTTTTTTTTATAAAAAGGCACAGCTTAAAATTTGTGACTGTCCTATGTACTCGATTGGTAGACCCCTAAAATATGTAGAACATATTAGAAACTAGGTACTAAAATTTGTACCATTGCTGTTATGATGCGCTAATGTACTTCTTTTTTACATTTCGAGTCTTTCTGTACTGTATGGACCCAAAAAGATTCACACATTTTTTATGGATATTCACAAATTTTTTATGGATAACGTTAAGGTAAATACTCTCAATATAACTAGTCGATGAAGTTAAAAAGTAATGGATACTTGAGGGGTTTTTGGTGGCAGATAATCTCCAATTCACACTTGTACGGATGGGTGTGATGGATACAGGGTGGTTCTCAGTATAACTAATGGATGATTAGGTATTAGGATGGCATACAGAGCTCCCAACCTTCTTACTTTTTCTCTTAAAGGGTTCCAAATTGGGGACGAATATTAGGCTGTGCAATAGAGGTTGACAGTGTTGCTCCACTAGTACTTGGGGCTTCTCATGAAGCCGGAGGATCCTCTCTCAATCTCATTAACTTTTCCCTTGCAAAGTTGACCAGATGCTTGATCTGCAAGTGCTTCTGTATACTTGCAGTTCCACACCAGTATTTTTTATTGTGGTCTCCTATTGAAAACAGTCATGCATATGCGGCAAGTAACTTTTCTTGCATTCACTTTTTTTAAGACGTGTGGAAATTAATTTCAAAACATTTAATATTGTCGTAACGCACACAGCCAGACAAGAATGAACACTGCAACTGAAGTGCATTACAGAAAAGTAGTAAGCAAGAAATTACATGATTGGGTATTAGGATGGAATACAGAACTCATATATGAACTGTTTTCCCAGCCTTCTTACTTTTTCTCTTGAAGGCTTTATAAGATCTTTCCAAGATAATTTTAAAGGAGAAAGTAGGAGAGGTAGAAAACAGGTAGGACGCTATATCACAAAGTGCAAAAATGGATAAAAAGGGTGGACTAAAATCTGCATGTACAATGGTCAGTGGAAGCGTTTTGAGAGCGGGTACACCCAAGGTCTAGTGAAGAGATTTGATTGCTGAGGCATAGCAAAGAAGGTGGCAACAACGGGGAAGAAGCTCCATGGGAGGTGGAGGCTGGGTTTGTTACTTTAATTTGTAATGTTTACCTCATTTAGTCACATCGATCTAATTTTCACTTTTGTTTCGCAGATTACCTACCGTACTTCTATTTTCCAGCCATATCACATGTTGTTTATTATATTGTTTTGTTTATGTTATGGTTCTAGTTATTTATGGTATTGTTATCTTTTAGCTATGTTTCCAGTTATTTATTGTTTTAATAAAAGTTAATTAATAAAAGTATATACGTTTTTTTTGTGAGGGTAGCAGTCCACAGTAGAAATGATATTTATAATTTGAAGTATAATTCTGAGGCTAACACTTTACCAGATCTTTACCAGAGCCTATACCTATAGTGTGGTGCACTTCTTACCTCTATGCTCACGTAAGTGTTCCATGAACTGTTACTATGGTAACAGGCAAAAAGGCATTGGGGGTAGGGTTGAAAGGTACTGGCTGTACAAAAACCGTAATATTTACCCAGGATCCTCTACAAGACCAAAAATGAAAGCAAAGTAAAACAAAACACTGTGTAACAGATTTACAACCCTCTTGCACCACTTTCGCGTCCAACCCCCCCCTCAAGCCCCGGGAATCACCACCCCTGGGAATTTGTGTATTACGGACGGAAGACTGCGTGGCCCTCCGCCTGGTGCCCTCGAGGGCCCTGGGAACTACCACAACAAAATGCGCGGATCCTACACTCATCCCGCAACTTTTTTTGTAACAAAAAAAGTTCTTACTTTATTTGCCCTACGGGTCCTCATGAGAACCCCTCAGCAGGCCTAGGAGGTCAGGGTGTGTCTACCTTGCCCCTGTTCACGTTTTGCACACATATTTCACTGACTTTCTCAGCTTTGCTTCTACCGAGGCACAAAATGGCTGCCAACAGTTCCTGGCTTGGAATGTTTACAACCGCTTGACAGTCAATTAGAATTCAGCTCGTGATCCGGATGGTGTGCTTATGCTACGATGCCAATACTCGCACAATCCACGGATCCACCGCACCCATAGAAATATAAATGACTTTACCCGCAATTTTCTCAAAAACTACTGAACAGATTGACACCATATAAGCAATTCCGTTCAGCCGTTCGAGCTGTAGCCTGTCTAAAGGTTCTATGAGAAATTGCATGGGGAAAACACGTTTTAGGACCCCCCTTTTTTCTCGGCCCCCGCTTCACCAATCACCGCCATACTTTCAGGGAAGGGGTGGAACTGAGCTGGCCAAAAGTTTAGAAAATTTCAAGAAGATTCTTCAATGGACGCCAAAGTTATTCCAAATAGAATGTTGCGGATTCCCTATGGATAATAGGTCCTAACTATAACTACCTACTGGCGACCTCCAGTAGGTAATATATATACATATATATAAATAGAGCACATTGTGGATCAGCCCCTGCTCTACAGACTCTCTGGATAACGTGGTTGAGGTGGTATTGGGGGACCGGAGGAGGCACCTGCAATTTGCACACCAAAGCAGGACTTTCCATCTCAGTGTTCCTTGAGGCGCATGCTGTTCCCTGCCCACCCGCAATGACATTTTCACATTCTGTATCTTGCTCCTGCACCGCAGTTCCCAGACTTCATTACGTTGTATTCTGGGAGTTGAAGTCCTGCGCCACACTCGGGACTTCACACAGGTGCGTTGGAGTTTACTGCAGGGGGTGGAGCTGGCTTGCATCAGCAAGCATTTGAAAGGAGGGACTTACCTGTAGCATGTGATACCATTTACTGGACGCTTTGGGCGCTGAAGAAGGCAGAAGGCTGCCGAAATGCATTCGCCATTGTGCAAATAAAGAAGGCTTCCTACCGTTTCCTCCTGGGTCTCTGTCTCTTTTCTTGGGAAGGAGTTTTGTGGATCAATGGCAGCATCACCCAGAGACGCTTTTCAGAGACCCCACCTCGTTTTGGGCACCGGCTTCACTGGGACCTGAACTGCTGCAGTTCGTTTTGTTTCACCAGCGTTAGTTGGAAAGGCTGGAAGCCCGCCATTGACACCAGGGAGAAAGAAAGCAGTTGTGGGATTATTAATCCCATGCTGGGCAGAGCACATTGTGGATCAGCCCCTGCTCTACAGACTCTCTGGACAACGTGGTTGAGGTGGTATTGGGGACCGGAGGAGGCACTCTGCAATTTGCACACCAAAGCAGGACTTTCCATCTCAGTGTTCCTTGAGGCGCATGCTGTTCCCTGCCCCCCGCAATGACATTTTCACATTCTGTGTCTTGCTCCTGCACCGCAGTTCCCAGACTTCATTACGTTGTATTCTGGGAGTTGAAGTCCTGCGCCACACTCGGGACTTCACACAGGTGCGTTGGAGTTTACTGCAGGGGGTGGAGCTGGGTTGCATCAGCAAGCATTTGAAAGGAGGGACTTACCTGCAGCATGTGATACCATTTACTGGACGCTTTGGGCGCTGAAGAAGGCAGAAGGCTGCCGAAATGCATTCGCCATTGTGCAAATAAAGAAGGCTTCCTACTGTTTCCTCCTGGGTCTCTGTCTCTTTTCTTGGGAAGGAGTTTTGTGGATATATATATATATACTTGGGCAGTTTGTAAACTATGGTTAACTAATCTGGCAAACTGGTCTAGTATTAACTAATGATTAGACAGAGAAATGTATGCCCACTGGGGCTGAATTCATTGATAATTCTGAAAGCGCGTTGACTTAACATAATCATGTCGTGGGACAATTTTGAGACTGTTATTTATTTTATTACAAAGTTATCTAGACACACATGTTAAACGAAAAGTTTTGTTTAAATTGTCTTTCAAAAATGTATTTGAGAATATTGCATTATGAAAATGAATTTAATATATTCTGCGCTTGCTTTCATAATATGTTCCAACTATGCCAGGTTTCTATTAATTTACAGAAGTTATTTGTACGCGAAAGCTTTATGTAAAACTATGAGTCTTTCTTCACTATTACCTCTCCCAGTAGTCTGGGTCACATGATCGTTTTGTGAAACACTTTGTTTAAAATGGCGAGGGATATGTAATGGAGCTTCGGTGAACAAGCAGCGACAATCTGAAGTGAGGAGGAGTTGAATATATATATATATTTTTTGATGCAACAAAGTTATATTGACATAGCGAATATATGCACTGTGTCTTTAAATTGCTTGTATCCAGAATCAGGCATAACCATGTGACTCACGTTTGGTAGGTGTGGCCCAATAGGGTGGGCTTGCACCGTGCAGATAAAAGAAGTTTCCGTTTTTGAAATGTGGTGTGTGAACAAGAGTACGCTAGTACTCGAAACGTTGCATTTTGGAAGGCACTCGGAATAAATAACAACTTGCCTGGATAACGTGGGGTCTGTCTTTTCTTTCGCCGCTGCATGTGGAGGTTTGAAGATTTTGCAAATATATATATATATATATATATATATATATATATATATATATATATATATATATATATATATATGTATATATATATATCTTTGTGTATATATATATATATTTGTCATAAAATGTATTTGCGTACCCTTTAAAATTAAAATTCTGAAAGTTTCAGGAATATATGTACAAGCAACAATTATTACCTTGAGAAATAGTATTATGGATTATTTTCAGCAGCTTTGAGATCAGGACACTAGCGCCACCAGACACAGATGAAGGAAACTGATATTCAACCTTGGAAATGCGCCTGTAGGTTCCCTGATGTGAGTCCGCTTTGAAAGGTGGATTTCCAACAAGAAATTCATAGCACAGTACACCAAGACTCCAGATGTCCACTTTATTGTCATGCATTTTACCTACAATCATCTGAGGAGGCAGGTAGTCTAAAGTACCACAAAGCCTACTTCGCCGGGATGAGGGTGCATGCACAGGCCACCCAAAGTCTGCAACCTTCAGATCTCCATTTCTCAGGCTTGATGTCCCTGTGAATGCCCTTCTTTGAATGGCAGTAAGACAGTGCATTTGCCAGCTCTGTGATGAAAGTGGCAGTTTTTTTGGTCATCAAACATCTTATTTTTCTGGAGCTCTCTGGATAGCTCTCCAAGTGGTGCATATTCCAAAATAAGGTACACTCTGATAGCATTATGGAAGTAAACATACAGCCTTAATACGCCTTCGACATGGTCTGCCATCGCACTCTAAAAACACGCCTCCAAGAAGCCGGTATCCAAGAGAAGGCCCTCGACTGGACCACATCCTTCCTCTCCGGCAGATCACAGAGCGTCCGCCTCCCACCCTTCCGATCCGAGGCCACCGACTTCATCTGTGGCGTCCCCCAGGGCTCCTCCCTCAGCCCAACGCTGTTCAACATCTGCATGGCCCCCCCTCGCACAAGTGGCCCACCACCACAACCTCAACATCATCTCCTACGCCTATGCTACTCAGCTCATCGTCTCCCTCACCAAGGACCCACGCACTGCCAAAACCAACATCCACGATGGAATGAAGGCCATCGCCGACTGGATGAGGAGCAGCTGGCTGGAACTGAACTCGGACAAGATGGAGGTTCTCATCCTCGGACCCAACCCCTCGCCCTGGGATGACTCCTGGTGGCTGACCACTCCGACACCCACCGACCACTCACGCAATCTAGGATTCATCCTCGACTCCTCCCTCTCCATGTCCAAATATGTCAACGCTGTCTCCTCCTACTGCTACAACACCCTCCGCACGCTTCGCAGGATCTACAAGTGGATCCTGACCGAAACAAGAAGAACGGTGACACAGGCCCTCGTCAGCAGCAGGCTGGACTACGGCAACGCACTCTACGCCGGAATCCCAGCCAAACAATTACGACGACTACAGCGCATCCAAAATGCCTCCACCCGACTGATCGTCAACGTCCCCTGCCGCAGCCACATCACCCCCACCTGACAAACCTACACTGGCTCCCCGTCGACAAGAGGATCACCTTCAAACTCCTCACCCAAGCACACAAAGCACTCCACAACACCGGACCAGCCTACCTGAACAGCAGACTCAGCTTCCACACCGAAAAAGGAAAAACCAAAGGTGGTGATGGACGGAGAGTTGACAATACAAACACTCACCCCCAGTCAACTGATCTGGGTTTAATCCATCACCGTTCTTTAGCTCACTCCGCCACCCCAGTTCAGACATGGCGGTATGCAAATCAGTCTGACCCTCTGCCTCATGGGAACAGTCCAGCCCGAACTGCCAAGCCATGTCTTCCCTGGACCGGAATCAAGCTTCCCAGGACCGGTTTCTGGCATTACAGCCGTCTTCGGCCGGGCTTGCTTGACTCCAGTGGCACCCGCCAGCTCCGCTCCACCAGCCTCACCCTCGCCGCCATCCCCCACATCCAACAACCTCCGGCGGCAGATCCTTCTCCTACCTCGCCGCCAAGACCTGGAACACCCTACCTACCCACCTACGGCAGACCGAAGACCTACTCGCCTTCAGAAGAATCCTCAAGACCTGGCTGTTCGAGCAGTAGCAAACCCCCCTCCCCCCTCTCAGTGCCATGAGCCCCTCACAGATGAGTAGCACGCTTTACAAATACGATGATTGATTGATTGAATATGTTGGGATGCCTTAAAGTAGACTAGATTTCAGCTTCTCGGACTGAGCTGAAAATCGTGTACATAAATAGTTGCCAATCAGTGTCCTTCAAAAAAAAAAAAAACGATCTTATTTTCAGGGCTGTATTTTGACCTTTAATGTGACTTGCGTTGTCTCATTGTACAGTGCAATAATCTGTACTACCGTGATGTTAGGCTGCAATGGAAGTCCTTGCAATGCACTTGTCATTTGTGAATGGGAAGGAAAATGCCAATCTATTAGGCAAAGAATATAAAGCGGATGAGTTGGCTGAATGTTTGTGAGGAGGCTATATAACTTTTTCACAGTGTATGGTTAATGTTTTTCTTTCAGAGATGGTTAATATTGTCTTCAGAAATACAACAAATAGATTTAAAAAGATATGTATGCATTTGTTTGATTTATTGCACTTTAATGGATTAATAAATAGGCTACTGCAGCCGGCAGTGGCTTTAATCAATCCAAGAGTCCGTCTCTCTGTTTGGTGGTTCTACGCACCTGAGTGGTAGTTGGATATATATATATATATATATGGCTGCCAACAAGACTGGACTTTGGTAAGGTGCCCACGAGTCCTACAAATGGAAAAGCGTGGGTAATTCTGACTGGTTAAATCGTCAGCATTTTCTCACAGCATCACCCACTTATGGGACATTACATCTACAGTCAGCCTAGCACTACGGGAACCAGCATGCACGATATTGACATCAACCCGCCTGAGGTGACCACTAGAGGGCGAATAAATATCAGCAGCAAACATGGCGAGTGCTCAGCATTGACTTTGATGATGCCGAGGCCACTTCCCCCGAAGAAGGTCATGGACTGACCGAAATGCATTGGGAAACCCCAGCCGCTACTGCCAAACAAAAGAATAAATGTTTTTTTAACCTCCCGGAACGAGTGCGACTCCTTCTGTTTCCGAGTGAGACAAACTGTTTTATACGTTGGAGCTTGGTCCTGCTCCGAGTGAATGCACCACCTATAATCGAGCGCCGAATGCTGCCCGAACACGGACCAACACAGATATATGCGAAAGCACAATGGCCAGCAGGCTGCCACCAAGACTGGACTTTGGTAAGGTGCCCACGAGTCCTACAAATGGAAAAGCGTGGGTAATTCCGACTGATTAAATCGGCAGCGTTTTATCACAGCATCACCCACTTATGGGACATTACATCTAGAGTCAGCCTAGCACTACGGGAACCAGCATGCACGATATTGACATCAACCCGCCTGAGGTGACCACTAGAGGGCGAATAAATATCAGCAGCAAACATGGCGAGTGCTCAGCTTTGACTTTGATGATGCCGAGGCCACTTCCCCCGAAGAAGGTCATGGACTGACCGAAATGCATCGGGAAACCCCAGCCGCTACTGCCAAACAAAAGAATAAATGTTTTTTTAACCTGCCGGAATGAGTGCGACTCCTTCTGTTTCCGAGTGAGACAAACTGTTTTATACGTTGGAGCTTGGTCCTGCTCCGAGTGAACGCACCACCTATAATCGAGCGCCGAATGCTGCCCGAACACGGACCATCACAGATATATGCGAAAGCACACTGGACAGCAGACTGCCACCAAGAATGGACTTTGGTAAGGTGCCCACGAGTCCTACAAATGGAAAAGCGTGGGTAATTCTGACTGATTAAATCGGCAGCATTTTATCACAGAATCACCCACTTATGGGACATTACATCTACAGTCAGCCTAGCACTACGGGAACCAGCATGCACGATATTGACATCAACCCGCCTGAGGTGACCACTAGAGGGCGAATAAATATCAGAAGCAAACATGGCGAGTGCTCAGCTTTGACTTTGATGATGCCGAGGCCACTTCCCCCGAAGAAGGTCATGGACTGACCAAAATGCATCGGGAAACCCCAGCCGCTACTGCCAAACAAAAGAATAAATGTTTTTTTAACCTGCCGGAATGAGTGCTACTCCTTCTGTTTATATTATATGTCCAACATGCTCCAACAAAAGAAGAAGCGGAAGCCCAGAGGAGAACAGGATAGGAAGCCTTTATTCACCCGGTCACATTTTTGATGGCGGCGAATGCACCTCGGCGCGTGCCTTCGTCAGCGCCCAACACCAGCATGACTCATGAGTATAGTTCCTCCCTGCCTCCACATGTATGGTGAACACGGGTTAGCCCCTCCCCCGCGTGAGTATAGCTCAACAGGTGCAGTACGTTCTCCATTCTCCGGACTACAACTCCCGGGGGGCCATACATATATATATATGCCAAAACCATCTTCTCCAAAGAAAGTCAGAGGCCACAAACGGGGAATGCAATGGAGTCTCTTTATTGAGGTTGAGCAGATGGGCGTATGCATTTCGGCCATGTGGCCTCTTCAGCGCCCCAGGTGTAACAGGAGGTGAGTTTTGCCGCCAAACAGTCCTACCCCAACTCAAATAGTTCCAGTTCGCTCCACCCACAAGCGGAGATCGATGTCACCTGCTTGAATGTAACGGGGGTGAAACAGACTGCATGTCCCAGCATGCAGTGGTTTGCCAGGACAGCCACAGATATGCGGGTAAAGCAGGACCATTAAGCAGCTCTCTCCCAGTGTCCCGCACTGCCTTCCACAACGATGAAGCTACTTGCGTCCCCAAACTGCACAACCGCCACAATCAGGTAAGTTTCCAACGGGGTCATGCGGCAGTGCGCCCCGCCCAATGCAAAGTTGCACAGCTTCTGTTCCTTCTGAGTGTAGTAGTGGGCCTGGTCCTTCCGATTCCTCAGACCCAAAACCAATATTCCGCCGAAGCAGAACAGCGCCAGTGATGGCCAGGACAGCTTGTGTGCAGGGGCCTCTGTTGCACGTCGCTGGCTAGCAGTGCAGAATATGCCAAAACCACCTTCTCCAAAGAAAGTCAGAGGCCACAAACGGGAAATGCAATGGAGTCTCTTTATTGAGGTTGAGCAGATGGGCGTATGCATTTCGGCCGTGTGGCCTCTTCAGCGCCCCAGGTGTAACAGGAGGTGAGTTTTGCCGCCAAACAGTCCTGCCCCAACTCAAATAGTTCCAGTTCGCTCCACCCACAAGCGGAGATCGATGTCACCTGCTTGAATGTAACAGGGGTGAAACAGACTGCATGTCCCAGCATGCAGTGGTTTGCCAGACAGCGACAGATTTGCGGGTAAAGCAGGACCATTAAGCAGCTCTCTCCCAATGTTCCGCATTGCCTTCCACAACGATGAAGCTCCTTGCGGCCCCAAACTGCACACAACCGCCACAATCAGGTAAGTTTCCACGGGGGCAAATGCGGCAGTGCGCCCCGCCCAATGCAAAGTTACACCACTTCTGTTCCTTCTGAGTGTAGTGGTGGGCCTGGTCCTTATTCCTCGGACCCAAAACAAATATTCTGCCGAAGCAGAACAGCGCCAGTGATGACCAGCCAGGTACGTTTTTATACATATATATATAAATTCACTGAAAAAACCATAGGTTATAGACCATATATAGTTAGGAATTAGCATTTAAAAAACCTTATTTTACTCACACAAAACCATTGAAATTCCATATATAGTTAGTTGTACTAACTATATATCGCGCACCCGCAATCCACTGCTGATCATGTCACATATTACATCATTCATGACATGGTCAGTGACATCACTGATGACATCACTGATGACATCTCAAATGACATCACTGATGACATCACTGATGACATCTCAAATGACATCACTGATGACATCACTGATGACAACATCCAGTGACTGTGTTTTTCTGTAAAGTTAAAATATGTCTTACATATTTAAGAATGAGTGGATGTATAAGTGTCTGGATGAAGAATTTAGTAGGTGCATGACTGACTGTATGAGTGAGTGGTTAAATGTGTCTCACTGAGTGCATGGGTTAGTGACTAAACTGTCTTAATTTGTGCATCATTATGTCTGTTCTTCTGTAAAATGCTGCATGTGTTGATCATTAGCTATATGAGTAACTATATGGGTTATTGATTGGTTGCCCAAGCATTTGTATGGGACACTGAGTGTGTGTGTGGGTGGCTGGGAGGTGTGTGACTCTGTGCATAGATGTATGGGTTCAAAAGTGCATGTGGAAACAGCTGTATGGGCGGTTGACTGTGTGCATGACTGTATTGGTGAGTGAATAGATATCTCAGTGCTACATGTCAAAGTAAGTACATATGTAAAATACAGTACATGTGAGAGTTGACATATATAAATAACTGTGCATAAGAGCCAGTGAATGTGTGAGTGGCTGTATGGATCATTGTGAACTTGTATCCAGGATTGTATAAGTGAGTAAATATGTTTTAGTATATGTTTGAATAAGTAAGGTGTGTATAACTGTTTAGTTGTGAAAATGGAGGTGTGATTGATTCTTTGCATGACTGACTAGGTGTGTAAGTAACTCCATGGATGAGTGACAGTCTGTGAGTGTCTGTTTACACTGAGTGTATCTAAGGTTATATTGGAGTCTGAAGAGGTTCATCGTATTATCACATGAATGATATCATCAGTGATGTGATCAGTAATGTCAAATGAGATGTCATCAGTGATGTCATTTGAGATGTCATCAGTGATGTCATCAGTGATGTCATTTGAGATGTCATCAGTGATGTCATCAGTGATGTCACTGACCATGTCATGAATGATGTAATATGTGACATGATCAGCAGTGGATTGCGGGTGCGCGATATATAGTTAGTACAACTAACTATATATGGAATTTCAATGGTTTTGTGTGAGTAAAATAAGGTTTTTTAAATGCTAATTCCTAACTATATATGGTCTATAACCTATGGTTTTTTCAGTGAATTTCATTGGTTTTTTAAAAGCTAATATCTACATCTGTAAAATGTATTCTTCTTTAAATCCAAAAATATATTTTATATGTTTATTATTAAATTTTTTTAAATATTTTTTTTGTTTCGCTCCCGGTCCGCTAACCGGGAAGCTTCCCGTTAGCTCAATTCGATTCCGCGATCCGGTCCGCGAACCGGTAACAAATCAACATAGTGACGGTATCGCGTTGCCGCGTAATGCGTCTTATGACGTACTGCGTTAGCGCACCCGGAAGTGCCCCGGGGCGCGGACCGAGGCGCGAAACGCAACTCCCCGGAAGCGATCGCCGGCGCGAAAGCGCGACGTATCGCGTTGCCGCGAAATGCGTCTTGTGACGTATCGCGTTAGCGCACCCGGAAGTGTCCCGGGGCGCGGACCGAGGCGCGAAGCGGAGCGACCCGGAAGCTAACCGGGGAGCGTTCCGCAGCGCGTAACATGAGCGTGAGAGGTCATGTGACTTGTTAATAAAACTTTTCATTGGTTCATTTCACTTTTAGTTTCATAATTATGGAAGGCTAGGTCATGTGACCTAAAAATAACACTTTTCATTGGTTGAGAAGTATTGTTTTTTCCAAATGATGAAAACCACTCCTTCTTTCCTCACTCTGACTTTCATTATTGTGAGAGGAAGACCTATTTTGCTTCTTGGAAGACCTATTTTGATTGTATGAAAATGGCTTCACTGATTGCTTCAGCTGGTGCACCCCCACCACCACCTCCACCTCCTCATGGGAAGAGAGGACCACCTCCCCAGGTGGTTACCAACACTGAGGAGGAAGATGAAGAGATGGATGAGGAGGGAGAACAACCACAATTCCTGGAAGAGTTGCCCCGGGTTTCAAGAAAGAAACCCAGTTTCATCTGGCAGTTTTTTTCCATCCCTCGTGGCCAAAAAAAGGTCAATGCCAGGTACGCAACATGCCTCATATGCAAGGAACAATTGTCCAGAGGGACGGACAAAAAATACAGCTATGGTAATCATACCATGCATAGGCACATGACGAGGAAACATCCCCTAAATTACAGCCGGGCGGAATTAAGGGATATGATGGACAATCCTCGACCAACTCCTGTGGCGAGACCAACAACATCGGTTTCTTTATCACCAGAGGAGGCACGGGAAACTGTGCCAAATATCCAACCAAATCTTGGG
This sequence comes from Lissotriton helveticus, assembly GCF_964261635.1. NCBI lineage: Eukaryota > Metazoa > Chordata > Amphibia > Caudata > Salamandridae > Lissotriton > Lissotriton helveticus. The sequence goes on from NC_136063.1 coordinate 2,058,554,283, forward strand.
CACATGATCCACTTATGTATGCACTGTCGTGCATTATTAGCTTGTGGGAACATGAGCATCAATGCACTGAACCTGGCGTATGAACACCATGATTGCCCTAACCGCCCCCAGTAATTTTTTTTTGCTCCTGTTGAGCCCTTTTCAATGCCTGTTTTTTGTTGTTTCCCCCCCCCAAAAAAAAACAAAAAAAATATAAAATCGTTCAAAAAATACAAAAAAAACAAAAAATGTTCAAAAAATTAAAAAAAAATATAAAACAACAAAAATATTAAAAAAAAAGTTCTTTTCAGAACTACCTTCCCTTTCCCAAAAAATTGCTACAATGTTTAGCACTCTGGCAAGCTCTATTTCTTTTGGTTCGCTCCCGGGTTAGCTTCCCGGTACGCGGACCGGGAGCTAACCAAAAAAAAATTAAAAAAAACAAAAAAAGTGTAAGTATAAGGAAAGTAAACAGAGAGTGATGTTTCAAGAAAGACAGCTATAGGGAGTAAAGAAGAGATACTGTTTAATAGATCTATTTACCAAAGAACAGACAGAAGAGGGTATAATTGTGAAAAACAAAATAGATAACGAAGTGAAAGAAAAACAAGCATTGGCATAGCCAATAGGTATCGACTTTGGGACCTTCTAAGTATTTAGTTATGCAGCATAATATCCTTGGTGCAGCAACATCAACTGTTGCATGGCTAAACACGTATAAGGTCCCAAAGGCGAGACCTATTGTCTATGCCAATGCTTGTTTCTTAAGTAGAATTGCAATACGTCTGGCTCTTCCATGTGAAAAGATCTTATCTTGTGCTCTAAAGATTGCTAAAGTCTCGACAGAGAACAGGCTAGGCTGTAAGTAGGGTAAATTGCGCTTGGTGATCTGTTTGAGGGAGCTTCTGCTTTGCCTGGTGTCTTTGGAGAGCAGTTTTGATTGTTATACTGGACAATATAGCCCTAATCTAAATAACATAGGGGCATATTATCAACATAGGCAATAAAAGTTTTGCAGCTTTTATCGGCAGAAATGTGTCGCTAAAGCTGCTTTTGCGGCAGAAAACTGCCGCTAAAGCCGCTTTTGCACCAGTTTTCTGCCAATAAAAAGAGAAATAATTTTATTGGCTGCATTCATAATATGCCACTTAGTGTGCTTCAACTACACAGAGAAAGCATTATGAACAAATGGTGATACAGTGATCAGTCAAAGACACTAAGAGTAATAGAGACGGAGTGAGTGAACAAGAGTGAGGAACTATGAGAAGAGAGGGACTGAGAAAAAGAGTGGAAGGAGTTGAGTAAGTAGGTAATAGAGAAAGGAATGAGGGAAGTAGCAAAGGCAGGAAACTAAGGATTAAAGAAATGAAGCAGTGGAACTAATAGTAGTTCAATGTGATAGAAATGTAACGAAAAGAGTACAAAATATTTACCTTATAATTGTCGTTAAATTACTCAATTTTTAATTTTATACTTTCAATCTGTGAAAGAGAGAACAAACATTTGAAAAATATAAAACCATGTATTAAAAAATTACAAAAGACAAGGGCAAAGATTGAAGGACAAACAGTTTTTCAATAACTTTGACACTTACAGAAGCTACACAGTCCTAAAGATATACATTTTAAACTAACACTATCTTGATGCAGATGAAGTGAGGCCTATCTTAAAACATGGTGCATCTTTTGCATTGCTGTTGTCTCAGAAAAGTGTCGCAAGACACTAAAATTTAAAATAATTGCTTCAGGATGCCAATAAGATGTCTACTATCCAGAGTTTTGTTTCAGGTGAGGCCTACTCAGGGTTGCAGATGAAATTTCGAGTTGTTGAAGAGAATAGAGGACATAATACATGTGAAGGTCTACCAATGAAGTGAGTCATGTCCACTGCAATCTTCAACAAAGTCCAAACCTCCTATGTTTCCCTTGACAGACCTAAACTTGATCTGCACAATGTGATTCGTAATGATAGGAAACACAGGTGATGTAATTGAAATACATGCAATTTATTTTGCTCATTTCACAATCACATCACTTGTGTTTCCTTTACTTAGGTATCTCATTGTGCAGATGTAGTCTAGCATATGAAAGAATACGCAGAAGTGCAGCACTGCATGCAACAACTTTGACACTTACAGAAGCCTCACCTTCTCCATGCCTCCTACACAGTTCTACATATACATCATAAATGCAAACAGTACAGAATTAATTATACATGTTAAATGGTTTATTTTTGCTGTTCTCAGAATGTATCAAAATTCACTAAAAACAGTGACTTGAAGGTATTCATCATGTAACAGCGGGGAAAAAAAACACAATCAAAATGATTGTGTTTAAAAAACCCATACAACATCAGAAATCAAAAATCAGAACTCCTTAAAGTTAACTTACTTTCCATGACGTCCAAGGATGTCCTATGAACAGCTTACACTCTTTTGTGCTGTTATTACTTTCAGCCCGCCACTTTCTGAAAGAAAATCTCCATCGTTTTTAAAAACATGTTACATACAATAAATGACTTCTTGCTCTCTACCACAAGATTCCACAAGGCCAAATCTTGTCAGAGCCATGTATAACTCTTGGATTTCTTGTTAGCCAATCCCATCATTTGGCATTTCCGCAACTTTCAGAATTAAAATGTTGAAGATCATTTTCACAATCCTGGAATAGTAATATCTTCCCCTTCTTGCTCAGTCATGTTCTACATTTCCTATGACACTGATACTGCTTAATATGAAGCAGACTTACACTACCTCTATGACTACAACAATTATTTAATTCTCTACATCACTTTTAATCACAAAGCAATGTAAAACAGTAGACAGCATTGCAGACTTACATTCCCTCTACTCCATGTTTTGATTGGCTGCTTCAATTAGCTTATAAAAAGAAACAGTTTTTCTGAACTCATTCAAAGTGCACATATATCTCCATGATGTCCAGTCCTATGATTAGAAGTTATGTCTCTGAACTACACTTATCCTCAAGGCCAAATTGTGTAGGAGCCATTAGAACTTCTTGAAATTCCACAGAGCACATCCCGAGATTATTTCCCTAAAATTTTGGTTTTAAAAACACCAGGTAAGAGTTTTTAAGGTCATACGGCAATTTTTTTTTGAAAATTAAAACAGAATCATTGCAGAATGACCAGCCATTTCTAGACTTTAAATAAGCTGTGTAATGTCCTGATGATATTGAAGGGCCGTCATTATATATAATTGCTGTAGTTACAAAAGTCCTTCCTGATATTGACAACTGCGAAGCTACAAATTTTTTTATTAAAGTTGTCAATTTTGTTCCATCAGGCCTACATCGTTGGAACATTAAAATGACGTACTGGCCATATGTTCGTATAAATAATGTGGACATCATTTCAGATTTACATTGGCTACACTCCATGTTGTGATTAGCAGCTTTTACTAGCTTATTAAAGGAGACTGATTTACTGTCTGGCAAAGTTAAATATATAAATCTTTCTGAGTCTACACTAGTAGTACTTGATATCATACAGTTCTCGCAGTCATGCTGCCATTGATAAGAAAGCCCAAACAGCTGATCTACATCTACACCTTCAGCATGTAATACATCAAGCATATACATTAAAAACTCCTGACAATCTTGCTGAATATTTTGAGAGAATTGTGTTTGGCCTGAACATCTGTCTAACAGATTTCGAATTTCAGACACACTTTCTATGTTTCTTCTATCAGTGGTACATTTCTCTAACACAGAATTTAACAAACCGCAAAATCTTTGATCAGAATTGACCACAATCTCTTCTTTTACATTTTTTAGAGAAAACAAAACATTAATTACTACATTAGCATAGCAGTTGACACCAGAACTGTTTTCAAACTGAAAACCAACAACATCTTCAACAGAATCCTTTTTGTTTCTGCTTGTAATTTTAGGTTCATTCACTTTTTGTCTTTTTGCTATAACCTCCCCAGTATTGTTCTCATTTCTTCGTTTCCGGCCTACCAGACGTTTCTCAAACAAAGGAAGCTGAGGCAAATGTGGCGCATACTCTCTTCTTAACCTATTGTATTCCTTAACACAATCTAGATCTGCACAAATGTTTGTGACATCACACTCAATCAAGTACAATCCCGATAAAGTTCTAACTCGTGACAATGCCACATATGCCATACCCTCCTTGAACACAGAACTGCCAATATTCACCAATGCACTGTCTACACTTAAACCTTGCGATTTATGGATTGTCACCGCATATGCCAAGCAAACAGGAAACTGCTTACGGCGAACATATAAGTCTTTTACAAGCAAAAATCTAGCAGAACAACGAGCAATTAGCTGTACTTCCTCAATGCCATCAAATTTAATTTTTAAAAATTCAATTCCATCTCTATTTCTGTATTTCACAAAATCAACAACATTACCCATTGATCCATTTACCAGACCTTTTTCAACATGTAAATTCCTTCTTAAAATTATACGGCAGTTCAAGCACACATTCAGAGTCTTTTCAAAACCTGCAGTTTTAGATATACTCTTCTCTAATGAATCCAATTTTGTTTTCAGATTCTCAGACAAAATAATTGTTGATCCCATATGCTCTACTCTATCAATAGCTTCCAGTTTCACAATCTCTTGCTTTTCTAAATGCAACATTTTGTTGTTAAATTTGGCACATTCTGCAAGAGTTGGCATCAAACATATTCCAGATTTCTTTTCAGTAATTTTCTGAAAAATATTCTCAGGCACAACATCTTGTTCTGGATATAAATTTGACAGTAATCGTGCATGTAAAGCTTCTTTCCCATGCTCGGTCACTTTTCCAATTCTAACATCTTGTAGAATAGTCTTGTAAACTTCATCCTTCGCCTGACGCATATTTTCATGCAGTTCAGCATAATTGAAGTTTAACCATATATTGACGTTGCCAATGCTGCCTAGGCACTTCCTGGTATCTTCATGCGTGAGCATTTTGAACACAGGTTGCCCTTTCACTGGTGTCAGCTGCAAAAGATCTCCGAAAACAATGATGTGTTTGCCACCAAATAACACATCATACTCTGTTTTGAGAACTTCTTGCATCCTCAAATGCACAAAGGCAAGCATGACATTGGAAACCATGCTTACTTCGTCAATGATAAGAAGTTTCATTTTCCTCAAGATTCTTGAAACTTCAAAACAAGCATCTCCAGATAGCTTGTGATATTCTAATTTGTTGTCATGCTCCACTGGCAGCATCAGTAAACGATGTAAAGTAATCCCTTTAATATTATGTGCTGCCAGTCCAGTTGGAGCAGTGACAACACAAGACAGCGATGACTCTGTCCTTTCCTGCAAATAGCATGAAATTGCTTTAATGAGGAAACTTTTTCCAGTTCCCGCTTCTCCACTCACGTACAGTTGGACAGGCTTCAACGACGTACATGAGCACTCTTTCTTATCATGACTTAATCCATGATCAATTTGCATGGTAACTTCGTCATATATTTTCCTCTGCTCAACGTTGAGTTGCCTTTCCAACTCTTCTAAGTTAACCGCATCCTCTTGAGCATGTGCCATGGCTCTTTCCACTTCATTCATAGCAGTGGCAGCTTCATTTTCGATAAGAGGTCCTCCTAGTGGATCCTGACTCAATGAAGCAGAACTCTGACTGTCCTGAGAACTGTCTCTGGCAATCTCGGCTGCAATCGTTGCTTCCTGCTCAATTTCCGCATTCAACATTTCTACATATTTGGGAAAAGCAGGACATTCTATGGTCTCCTTGGCGGCATTGAAAGAGTCTTCGTAACAGAGGAAATCTCCAAGCAGTTCCTCTTCTGCACGCCAAGGCTTGAAAAGTTGCAAAAGTGCTAAATAGAAAAACTCCTTTTTTTCAGGAGATTCGCCACTCAATTTTCGATGGTTTACCAAGTGGCATTTTCTTTGCTTGACCAGACATCCCTCACTTCCTATTACAGCATACACTCCTTTCTCAGTATCTTCCTTGATGTTCCTCTTGAATATGTAATTTTGCAGAACCTCATACAGACAAACATTCTCGAGGTGACTGCTTCGATTTGGATAATATGTATCCAACATGTTTGTCTTCAAAATGTCGGTACTGTTTGGCTCCTTTTCCGCCAAATACTCAATTTCCCGCACAGGTTTCAGAACTCGATTACGCGTTGCAGCAAGACCAAGACTCGCCCAAACGATACTCCTGGACTTGGCATATAGACTTGCTGAAGACAACCGGTCAGAACATTCGTACGCTCCGATTTCTCGATGCGACAACATCTTCAGACTGAAACTGTACAACTTCTTGCTGAGGCTCTTTTCATGGGAAATGTCCTCCCACATATCCTTCAATTCTGTCTTCTCTTTTTTGGTGATGTAAGACGTCACATACCGAGCCACAGCCATACAGTTATCAGCCACAAACTGTATATCCATGTTAGCATTCCACATGGACAAAATCACCGGGTTGTAGTCGTTGATGTACTTGGACTCTTCGTTCCTCTTCAAATTGTATGTGTTTTTAGGTGATTTCTTCATCACATTATGTCGCAGCGAAGACATCAAACTGTTTACTCTTCCTTTAGAAATCACCGGTCGTGGAAAGCCGAAACGACATTTGGTGTAGAACTTGTCTTTGTTTCGGAATTTACGACGGCAGTACTTTCCACATCGATGGCTTTGGAAACGCAGAACTTTTTCTCTTAGGCTTTTCTTCTCCTTTGCGTTTGGAACAGCACACGTAGAATACTGTTGGATGAAACTCATCACTGAGTCTTCTGGATCCGTTCCAAATTTAGGTGCATCCTTGATCCACAGCAACATATGTATATGAGGAGCACCTCTTGCTTGGTACTCCTTTCTCCAGAAGAAATCCAACACCTCTCCAAGAGGTGGATTCTTCTTATTCATGATGAAAGACATCATAGCTTCAAATCTATGATTGAAGTACCTACATACATTGACTGGATCCAAAGAGCACAGTTCTCCGGGTGTCTTGAATTCGATGTTATCTACGTTAGCATTTGCCTCTCGTAGAAATTGAAGTAAGTCTTCCCAGCCATACTCGGCACAACTCAGAGTGAGGAACCATGTGGGAGTACCTAAGTTCCTCAGCATACATTTTAAATCACCATGACGACGGTACCAGTACTCATTAGTACCACGCTGACACGCCATGAGATTAATCAGGTGAGAATCCAAAATACTATCTTGGACATTGACTTTATCCATAAAATCACTTGCCGAGATGTTTTGCATGTGTATACCACTTTTCAAGATGTGGTTCACTGCATATGACAGTCCAGACAGATCGCTTTCAAACAGGAGATGAAACAAATAAGGAATGCATTGTCGAAACCTAGCATCTCCTGCATACAATCGCAAAGTCCGGTATTCAGAAGCAGGAGTTTGATGAGGTCGCTCATCATATCTTCCTCCCTGACCCGTTGGAAAAAGCTGTGGGAAACACCGAGCTTCCAAACTTTCCTCCCAAACACTAATGGGACTCCCTTTGGCTTGTTTCATTTGAAACAACTCAATAGCATTCCCCATGACTTCCTTGGAATGCAAAGGATGAACACTATAATGTTCATATATTTCTTCAGTAGTAGAGGGTTCTACTTTCTCAATTTGACCAGCACACAAATCGCTATCCTCTTCCTCACTTACTTCCTCTTCTGCAACATATACATTCTTATAGTATTTATTATTTTTTTTCAAATACAATGTTGCCTTTTTAACTTTCCTAACATCTACTAAATCTTGCCATATTTTCTTATTCTTTGTCGGAACCCCATTAACTAAGATAACCAGAGGTTCCTCTTCCACTTTTTCTACTCCAATTGTGTTAATGTTTTTCTTGAAATCTAGAGGCAAATAAACAACTCTTCCCTTTAATCCTCTCTGTAAATCTGATGGAGGCAATTTCCCTGTATTTGGCTCCATTCTTACAATAGCCTGAAAGGGATGGATACTTTGAATCAAAATAGATTCATAAGTATTTAAGTCCTTCAATTCAGAAGGAATCTCAACCAATTCCAGATTATTATGAACTGCTCTAGCAGGCATCTGGTTTTGTTTTAATTTGTTACAACAATAAGTACACACACGTTGATCCAATCCCAAATCAAAACAATTTTCTACCATCAAGTATGTTGCAAAATCCTTCCATTCACTATTATTTTCCCTTTCACTTTTTGCATATAAATCCACTAACTTAGTCTGATTCTTATAATAAGTGCGTCTACAACACACACAAGTGAAATTAGGCCTCTCACTTGATTTGACGTCAAACGTCGCAATTTCCCTCTGGAAATTATCTGTACTGGAAACCTGTACACTATCTTCCACATGACCCTCTACTTCTTGCTCAATTTCAACATTCTCCTCTTTACTTCCAAAGTAACAAAACTCAATTTCTTCACATATATTCTTCACATCTATTTCAGAACCATGCAAAAGAGCAGCGCATAATTGTTTCAGCATAATTGCTGGACTCTTAGCATAATACAACATTCTAACTAATTTCCTCACTTTGTTATGCTGCACTGCTAGCATCCTGAAATGATGAAAAACACTCTGGCATACTCTCCTGGAAAGACAAGCCAGTGAATGACCATGCAAACCTGTCACTTCTCTTACTCTGCAAGGATCTAATTCTTGCAACAACATCATTTTCTGCTTCAAACTTTTTTTGTTAGTTGACCGTACAAAATCACAAAGCAAATTGATGGAATCCTGTCGCACACTGCAAATACTACTACACTTCCAGGTGTACACAGGACCCTTAGCACGTCTTCCTAAAACCTCATTACCTAACAACTCTTCTGCCTCTGTTGTCACAAGTTTTTCTTTTTCAACTGGACAACCATCTTTCACTTCATAAGCACGACCACTGGTGTCAACTGCATGCACCAAATCATTATCCTGGAAATAACTCTCCTCATTAAAAAATGCCTCACAGCTTGAACTATGCATCCATTCTCCAGAAAAAACTTCACAAAAATTACTACGATTAACTATTCTCTTCCATCTACTATTTCTTTTGAAATCAAAAATTGCCTTGTTTAGCTTCCTAATTCTATTGATTATCAAAATAAATAACTTACGTTTAATTTCAAATGCCTGATCAATAACTTTCTCAACTTTTTTTTTTCTCTTATAAAAAACTAGTTTCTGTTGACCTTTCTTAATATTTTTTAACAAATTGCCAATTATCCTGTTGCGGAACATTCGTTTACGAATCTCCCTAAACTGTTGTTTCCTTCTACTTTCATGCACAGATTTATCTCTTGCTCTAGCAGTAACATTTTTCATTGTCCTTTTCTTTCCATTTGATTTCCTTCTCGTTTTATGGACTGAAACATTTTCTGTAGTAATATTTTTTTTATTACAAATATTTCTTATGAAATATTTAGAGCTCTTACCCGGTGCTTTCTTCGTGGCTTGAGAAATCTTTTTGTTAGAGGACTGCTGCGTTTTTTTTTTTACCTGCTGTCTTTGACGTTTTGCAGCCTTTATCTGTCTTTGTATTGTAGGCATGGTGAAATCTTGAAATGATCTGCAGTTGAATCTGTGGAAAAATATAATAAAAAATGTTAATAAACATTATTATCAAACAGTAAATCAGTAACAGTGATCAAAAACATAACACACTACTTGACATTTTAATTTGAAGATTTTTTAGTCATTGGCAATTTTACAATACAGAAATACCAGAAAAGAAATGACATTTATATTTATGTTACCTATGCTATTTTATATGTGAATCTGATCTAATTTTATGAGCATATTTTAATATTTTATTGAAGACACTACACATAACCTGTTTTTGAAGGTGTCTTTATTTTTAAATTAAACGGTTTACCTTTTTACTTTTTATTGATTATAAATTTTAAAAATAAATGTTTATATTTCCAAAGGCTCAAGCAGGTCAGCTTCCCATCCTATATCATATAATTCGGACAAATCTGCATCCTCATCACGCTCTTCTTCATCCTCAGGATTTAAATCATCCAAAGGATCAACATCCACTGATGTTTCAATTACAAGTTCAATGATGAGGTCAAAATCAACTGATTGCAGATTGTCGCTCATGTTGAGGTTGTCTTTATCTTTAAAGAAAGATAACAACAATGAGATGTTGCAGAGTAAGAAACAAATCTCAGAGATTATAATAGTAAAATTGTTTAACAAGATTAACATTTTGCAGCTATTATTTAGCCATGTCCAGCAATGCTGAGCAGGTGAAGCCTATGTCTAATTTTTCACTGAACAGGACTCATCTCTTCTTAACCTTGGATAAGCCTCACCGACTCTGTGTCCCCTGCACATACTTAAATGTTAAAGGGCAGATTTATATTAAATGGCACATCCCCAGGCATGCACCAGTTAATGTGCACCACTGCTTTACCACCCATGGTGTGCTGCATTTACAATCAGATAGGAGAAAGCTGCGTCAAAACCCTGCGCCTGCTTGAAGCTGGCATAGGTCTTGACGCAGCATTGTGGAGATGGGGCACCCCTGAGCCTTGCTGGAGCAGCATCGCACTTGCGATACAACTCCAGCAATGCGCCACCTTTACGGCACAGATGCGTCACGCATCTGTGCCGTTTTTGCCCCATGCTGCGCCGCATTGTAAATGCAGCACAACATGGGTGGCGGAACAGTGGCGCAGGATGACTGTCACATCCCTGGTGATGCGCCAGTCATCATAAATCTATCCCTAAGCTTCTTATCTTGTTACAGATGAACTGCCATATGTATCATCAAAATATTTTACATTTTCTAAATAGCGAATTTTAAGGAATAAATAGCGATTCTTTACCATTCCTAATTTGCGATGAGCAAATTGCTAATTGCAAGTTACCCATTCATTTCCATGGCCTAGGAGGCTCATATGAATGAAGGTTTAATTTGCGATTAGCAATTTGCTCATCACAAATTAGGAATTTTTCCAAGGGTGCAGGGGTGTCTCAAGAACACCCTGCTGCACCCCTGAAAAACAAATTTGGGGGCATATGGCACACATACATGCCCTAAGGGCATGTGTTAGCGTCATATGGCACCTTTTGTTTTTTTGAAAAAAAGCTTTTTGAAAAGAATTCACAAATTACCACCAATTTACCACAATAGTTTCCAAATCCTTAATGTCATTTTTTACATAGTTTTTGTTTGATACATTGCATTTAAGTAGTCACAAAATTTGCAAATCCTTCAGTGCAATTGCAAAATAAGGAATAGCAAATTTTGCTACTCCTTATTTTGCATCAAACTTGTTTGATACATACCATTTGTCTAATTAACATTCGCAAAGGCCGAAATTCATAGAATTTTGATCTTTGCAAATGCTAATTAGCTTGATACATATGGCCCCAAGTGAGGCCTGTCTTGCGACATGGTGCATCTTTTGCATCACTACTGCTTGGGTTTTATGTGGTACGTTTTTTTTACACCATGACATATCTGCCTAAATGCATCAATTTGTAATGTTGTCGCCTCATAGCAAATCTTTTGCACCACCGCTGCATCATAAAAGTGACGCACAGTGGCACAAAAAAGGCATACACCTATCATAAATCTGTCCCTAGCATTTTAAATGATTAATCCAGGATGACAATAAAGTGTGTCCTATCCAGAGGTTTGTTTAAGGTGAGGCCTACTCAGGATTGCAGATTAAAGTTACGCTTGATGAAGAATACAGAGGAGATAATACATATAAAGGCCTACCAATGAAGTAAGTAATGTGCACTTTATTGCGCCAGTCATCATAAATGTATCCCTAAGCTTCTTATCTTGTTACAGATGAACCACCATATGTACCATCAAACTATTTTGCATTTCCTAAATAGCAAATTTTAAGGAATAAATAGCAATTCTTTACTATTCCTAATTTGCAATGAGCAAATTGCTAATTGCAAATTACCCATTCATTTCCATGGGCTAGGAGGCTCATAGAAATGAAGGTTGCAATTTGTGATTAGCAATTAGCTCAACACAAAATAGGATTTTTTTCAAGTGTGCAGGGGTATCTCAAGAACACCCTGCTGCACCCCTGAAAAAGAAATTTGGGAGCATATGGCACACCTACATGCCCTAAGGGCATGTATGGGCGTCATATGGGACCTTTTTTTTTTGTTGAAAAAAATGCTTTTTGAAAAGAATTCGCAAATTACCACAAACTAGAAGTTGGTGGTAGTTTCCAAATCCTTAATATAATTTTTTACATATTTTTTTTTGATACATTGCATTTAAGGAATCGCAAATTTTGAATTATTGACATTTTAAGTCATTTCCACATGTGCAGTGTTTTCAAAATATAATTTGAAAATCGTTTTTGGGGAAAAGTAATGGTTTGCAAATTTATGACAAGGACATAATGGTGTATGCTTCTCTATAAGGCATTTCAGTGTCTCTGATGTCATTTTTCCCATATTACATTATAAGACCTTTCCCCATGAAGCACATTCCTTGTAAATATGCTCCCACCTGTGCATTGCGAATTTAGATTTTGACTGTTTCAGTCACATAGCCATGTTGAAAGTGACCCAAAAAAATTGCAAACGTTTTAAAATAACACATTCATGTGTCTTAAGGACATTTTAAGTCATTTCCCCATGGACAATGTTTTCTAAGTGGCGCAAAAGAGGTATACACCTATCATAAATCTGTCCCTAGCATTTTAAATGATTAATACAGGATAACAATAAGATGTAGCCTATCCAGAGGTTTGTTTAAAGTGAGGCCTACTCAGGATTGCAGATTAAATTTACGCTTGATGAAGAATACAGAGGAGATAATACATGTAAAGCTCTACCAATGAAGTAAGTGATGTCTACTTCATTGCGCCAGTCACCATAAATGAATCCATAAGCTTCTTATCTTGTTAGACATCAACCGCCATATGTATCATATAACTATTTTGCATTTCCAAAAAAGCAAATTTTAAGGAATAATTAGCGATTCTTTACCATTCCTAATTTGCGATGAGAAAATTGCTAATTGCTATTTTACCCATTCATTTCCATGGGCTAGGAGGCTCATATAAATGAAGGTGCAATTTGCGATTAACAATTTGCTCATCACAAATTAGGAATTTATTCCAAAGGTGCAGGGGTGTCTCAAGAACACCCTGCTGCAACCCTAAAAAAGAAATTTGGGGGCATATGGCGCACATAAATTTTAACAACATTCCTTTACCTCAACAACGATTTTCAAATCATAACTTCAAAACACTACACATGGGAAAATTACTTAAATTGTCCTTAAGACACATAAAAGCGTTTTTTGATTGGCTTTCCTGCATGGTAGGGTCACTTTTAACATGGCTATGTAACACAAACATTCAAAATCAAAATTTTCCATGCACATGTGGGAGCATATTTACAAGCAATTTGCGCCACAGAGAAATGTCTTACACTAAAATGAGAAAAATAACATCAGGGACAGTCAATTGCCTTATAAAGAACCATACACCATTATGTCCTTGTCATGAATTTAAAAACAATTCCTTTTCCCCAAAAACGATTTTCAAATCATAATTTCAAAACACTGCACATGAGAAAATGACTTAAAATGTCATTAAAACACATGAAAGCGTTTTTTGATTGCCTTTCGAGCATGGTTGGGTCACTTTTAACATGGCTATGTAACACAAACATTCAAAATCTAAATTTTCCATGCACATGTGAGAGCATATTTACAAGCAATTTGCGCCACAGAGAAAGGTCTTACACTAAAATGAGAAAAATAACATCAGGGACAGTCAATTGCCTTATAAAGAAGCATACACCATTATGTCCTTGTCATGAATTTAAAAACAATTCCTTTTCCCCAAAAACGATTTTCAAATCATAATTTCTAAACACTGCACATGGGAAAATGACTTAAAATGTCATTAAAACACATGAAAGCATTTTTTGATTGGCTTTCCAGCATGGTTTGGTCACTTTTAACATGGCTATGTAACACAAACATTCAAAATCAAAATTTTCCATACACATGTGAGAGCATATTTACAAGCAATTTGCGCCACATAAATCATAATTTTCTCCTTAAAGCACACTATTCTCTATCTAAATTAAAGAAATATTTTCTCACCTTAGCAAATACTTTGAGTTTGAAAACAGTCTAAGAAACACACCAATTTGTCTTCAGCAGAGCAAAAGGTATGCACTCCAGAGTCTGCAGCTATCAAAAGCACAGAAATGCTGTAATTCTTCACACATATTTCTCATGTCACCCAATCAAAACTCTTCCCTCACTTTTTTTCAAATGAAAACCCTTCCCCCTCTGCCCTTTCTGCCTATTTTCCATAGCAACCACCTCTTGGAAAAACTCTGGTGTTTGCAAGTTCACACAACAATGTTGCAATTGAACTCTGAACTCTCAGTGCACCTGCATATCCAGTGCATTCTTTCATTTAATGATTTTTTTATTGACCACTCAAAATACATCTTTCAAAGAACACATCTGTGCACCCTAACTTTCTGTTTTCATCAATCAAAATCCACCAATCACTGTTACTGCTTCATGAACACAGAAACTCCACAGTTTTTTTTTCATTTTACACTCTCATTTTTTCAACTGCCATTTCATTGCCACACTTCATCTGACTGCAGGAGAACCTTCTCTCACCATGTTTTCTGTCTGGATTGTTGGTCATAGTTATATTCACTGGGCTCAAAGGTACGTTGAAAGCAGGAATTTACCTAACCTCAATTTACAAGATGTGGAAATTAAGTGGTTTGGCCACAGAGGATTAAAATGTCACCAATTGATACCATTGGTGAAAACCTTTATGCATTTGCCAAAACCTGACCTGTTAATTGTGCACTGTGGAGGTAATGACTTGGGCACTTTGACTGGTGTAGGTCTGGAAATGCTTTTAAAGGACACCTTTGAGCAATTAATGGCACTTTTTCCTCAGACTGCCTTGGTATATTCAAATATATGCCAAAGACAGAAATGGAGGTGGTCGAACCAATTTTGTCCACAAATTGAGAAGTCGAGGAAGCATGTAAACAAATCTGTTTCAGCTTACATGAGAGACCATGGAATGGGCTCCCTGTACAACAATAACTTGCGTTACTACATGCAAGATATCTACAGAGGAGATGGAGTTCACTTCTCAGATGAGGGCAACAGAGTTTTCACTCTGAATTTAAGAATGTGCATTGGTACCTACTTATAAGTACCTAAATGTACCATAAACCCAAAAGCTCTTCTCAGAGCTACCCTACATCTAATCACTCACAATTATTATTTTACTCTAACTTTTTTCACTAATTTTCAACAAAGTACGCTCCCTGGGGCGCTACCCGGTACGCGTACCGGGAGCTAACCTTGCGAATTTTTTTTTTAAAAATGGTTTTTTTTCGCACATATAAACCTCCTCAGCCACCCTCAGAAAACCTAGGGGGTCAAGATAACTCTACCGTGCCCCCTTCTACCCATTCCGAACATTATTTGCCCTCCATCTTGTATCTTAATTCGACCAAAACACAAAATGGTGGACTCCCGGAACGCTTAAGGTCCGCGAACCGAGGCGCTCAACGGTTCGCGTACCGGGCGCTAACCACAAAAAAAAACAAAAAAAAATTTTATTTTTTTTGTCCCGCGGGGCCCCTTTAAAACCTCCACATTAAACCTAGGGGGTCAGCGAGGATCTACTATGCCCCCTTATAGTTATTTCCCCCTTTGTTTTGGCCTCCTCTTGTCTCTCGATCCTACCGAGAGACAAGATGGCGGCCGCTCCGGACTGTTTAGAATGTTGACAGACACCGGAGAGCCAATCAGCTTCGCTACGCGAAGTTCCGGTACGCTTAAGGTCCGCGAACCGGGGCGCTGCCCGGTCCGCGCTTACAGATATATATCTTTTTTTGAACGTTAATTTCTCAAAATCCACTGCAGCACATATATTGAGACCTACAAAAGGCACATCGGGCTACCAGTCCCTACAATTTAGCCAAGTTTCGTGCAAATCCATTCAGCCGTTCGGGCTAAAAGTGAGGCTAACCGCCCTATGGAAAACTCAATGTTAAAAACACGTTTTGGGACCCCCCTTTTTTCTCGGCCCCCCCTGGACGAACCCCCCCCAAATTTTCAGGGGCTGCTCAGAAACAAAATGTTCAATTTTCCAGAAAATTTCAGCCAATTCCGTCCACAAACGCCAAAGTTATTAGACATAGAATTTTCAAAAATCCCATAGGGAAAAAATCCTAACTATATATACCTACTGGCGACCGCCAGTAGGTAATATATATATGTATGTATGTATAAATATATATATATATATATATATATATATATATATATATATATATATATATATATATATATATATATATATATATATATTCACTGAAAAAACCATAGGTTATAGACCATATATAGTTAGGAATTAGCATTTAAAAAACCTTATTTTACTCACACAAAACCATTGAAATTCCATATATAGTTAGTTGCACTAACTATGTATCGCGCACCCGCAATCCACTGCTGATGATGTCACATATTACATCATTCATGACATGGTCAGTGACATCACTGATGACATCACTGATGACATCTCAAATGACATCACTGATGACATCTCATTTGACATCAATGACCACATCACTGATGATATCATTCATGTGACAATACAATGCATCTCCTCACATTTTAATATAACCTCTGTTACAACCAGTGTTAAATACAGAGTATAATTTTTGAAACCATTGACACACCAATACTAGTTACTACATACGCACTCACTGATTCCTACGTCTACACACACATTCACTCATTCATCCATACAATCATTCATACATACAATCACTCATCTTTACAACACTATCATATGCACTCATACACCTATACAGACACTCACACTCTGCCACTCATCCATGGAGTTACTCACACACCTAGTCAGTCCTGTAAAGAATCAATCACACTTCCATTTTCTTGTCTATACAGTTAAACATAGAGCACCTTACATTTTCAAACATATAGTAACACATACTTACTTTCTTATACAATCATTGATACAAGTACACATTGATCTGCACAGAGTCACACACCTCCCAGCCAGCCACACACACACTCAGTCTCCCATACAAATACTTGGACAATCAATCAATAACCCATATAGTTAATCATATAGCTACTGATCAACACATGCAGTAGTTTACAGAACAACAGACATAATGATGCACAAATTAAGACAGTTTAGTCACTAACCCATGCACTCAGTGAGACACATTTAATCACTCACTCATACATTCAGTCATGCACCTACTAAATCCTTCGTCCAGACAGTTATACATCTACTCATTCTTCAATATCTAAAACATATTTAAACTTTACAGAAACACACAGTCACTGGATGATGTCATCAGTGATGTCATCAGTGATGTCATTTGAGATGTCATCAGTGATGTCATCAGTGATGTCACTGACCATGTCATGAATGATGTAATATGTGACATCATCAGCAGTGGATTGCGGGTGCGCGATACATAGTTAGTGCAACTAACTATATATGGAATTTCAATGGTTTTGTGTGAGTAAAATAAGGTTTTTTAAATGCTAATTCCTAACTATATATGGTCTATAACCTATGGTTTTTTCAGTGAATTTTCAAGGTTTTGTAAATGCTAATTCCTAACTATATATGGTCTATAACCTATGGTTTTTTCAGTGAATTTCATTGGTTTTTTAATAGCTAATATCAAAACCTTTACAATGTATTATTCTTTAAAAAGAAAAATATTTTTTACATGTTTTTTATACAATTTTTTTTGTATTTTTTTTGTTTCGCTCCCAGTACGCGTACCGGTTAGCTTCCCGTTAGCTCAATCCGGAGGCGCGACCCGGTACGCGAACTGGTAAACGTTCCTTTTGCGCACCTCTCGCGTTACAAAACAACATGGTGACGCTTCGCGTCAGCATGACGTTTCGCGTTCTCGCGTAATACGTCATATTACGTGCTACGTTTGCGTACCCGGAAGCGCACCGGTACGCGAACCGGAAGCGATCCGCGGCGCGGCGCCGACCGCGTAATGTAAACATAGCAGGTCATGTGACTCGATAATAACACTTTTCATTGGTTCATTTCACTTTTGGTTTCCTAATGATGTAATACAAGGTCATGTGATCTAAAATGGACACTTGTCATTGGTTTAGAACTTTTGTTTTTCCCAAATGATGAAAACCCCTCCTTCTTTCATCACTCTGACTTTCATCTTGGTGAGAGAAAGACCCTTTATTGAGACTTTGTGATGGCTTCATTAGTAGCTTCAGCTGGTGCTAGCCCACCACCTCCACCAAATCCAAGAAAGAGAGGACCACCTGCAGAAGTAATTCTGCAAGAAGAGGAAGAACAGGAAGAGGAGGAAGAGCATGAGTTTTTGCCAGAGGAGCCCAGGAGGTACAATCGACAGGAGAATTATATCTGGCAATTCTACAGAATTCCTAAGGGGCAAAAGAAAGTGAATGCTCGTTACGTGTTTTGCCGCATATGCGGTGACAGATTGTCAAGGGGCACCGATAAAAAATATAGTTATGGGAATCATACTATGCATCGGCATATGAGTAGGTGGCACCCAAATAACTATAGTGCTGCCCAGCTACGTGACCAACAACAACATCCCCTCCAAATGGCAAGAAGATCGGTGGTTCCAGAGGTGTCGGGACCAGAGGCGAGGGAGGTGATTGCAAACATCCAAATGTTGTTTGGTCACGTAAAACAAGTGTGCGTGGAATGTGGCGCTTTCATCTGCTACAGAGAAAGTAGCATCACTTTGATTTTGCGAGCAATTCAAAATCATATTAATGTTTGCACAAAACGCACCA
Organism: Lissotriton helveticus; assembly: GCF_964261635.1. Lineage (NCBI taxonomy): Eukaryota > Metazoa > Chordata > Amphibia > Caudata > Salamandridae > Lissotriton > Lissotriton helveticus. Next base: position 2,058,573,069 of record NC_136063.1, read on the forward strand.
AAAAATAAATTCATTTTTTTTTTTGCTCCTGTTGAGCCCTTTATAATGGATCGTTTTTGTTTCCCCCCCCCCCCAAAAAAACCAAAAAATTTTTAAAAACGTTCAGAAAATACAAAAAAAGTAAAAAAATGTTCAAAAAATACTAAAAAAAATATAAAACAACAAAAACATAAAAAAAAAAGTTCTTTTCAGAACTAACTCCCCATTATAAAAAAATTAGTAGAAAATTTGGAACTCTGCCAACCTGTATTTCTCTTAGTTCGCTCCCGGAGCGCTACCCGGTACGCGTACCGGAAGCTAACCAAAAAAATATTTTTTAAAAAAGAACAGTAACTATAAGGGAAGGAAATACACAGTTATGTTAAAAGAAAGACAGCTCTAGGGAGTAAAATAAGGATACTGTTACCTACAATCCACTGTTGATGATTTCACATATTACATCATTCATGACATGGTCAGTAACATCAACAGCAGTGGATTGTAGGTAACAGTATCGTTAGTTTACTCCCTTTAGCTGTCTTTCTTTTAACATAACTGTCTATTTCCTTCCCTTATAGTTACTGTTCTTTTTTAAAAAACATTTTTTTGATCAGTCATAAACAGTGACATTAATAGAAACAGAGAGAGTGAACAAGAGTGAAGAACTATGGTCCTCCTGAGCCACCCTCAGAAAACCAAGGGGGTCAAGATACATCTACCGTGCCCCCTTCTACCTATTCTGAACATTATTTGCCCTCCATCTTGTATCTTGATTCGAACGAAACACAAAATGGTGGACTGCCATAACGCTGCTGGTTTGCGAACCGGGCAACTTCCCAGGAAGCGGTCCCCAAAAAAAAAAAGTTGGGAAAGTAATTCACAGACACTAAGAGTAATAGAGATGGAGTGAGTGAACAAGACTGAGGAACTATGAGAACAGAGGGACTGAGAAAAAGAGTGGAAGGAGTTGAGTAAATAGGTAATAGAGAAAGGAATGAGGAAAGTAGCAAAGGCAGGAAACTGAGGATTAAAGAAGTGAAGCAGTGGATCTAATAGTAGGTGAATGTGATAGAAATGTAACGAAAAGAGTACAACTATTTACCTTGTAATTGCTGTTAAATTAATCACATTTTATTTCTATACTTTCAATCTGTGAAAGAGAGAACCAACATTTAAAAAAAAATTAAAATATGTATTTAAAAATTACAAAAGACAAGGGAAAATATTGAAGGACAAATAGTTTTTCAACAACTTTGACACTGACAGAAGCTTCTGCTTCTCCAGGTCCTCTACACAATGCTAAAGATATACATTTTAAACTAACAGTATCTTGATGCAGATGAAGTGAGGACTATCTTAAAACATGGTGCATCTTTTGCATTGCTCTTGTTTCAGAAAAGTGTCGCTTCAGTATGCCAATAACATGTCTCCTATCCAGAGATTTGTTTGAGGTGAGGCCTACTCAGAGTTCAAGATGAGATTTACACTTGTTGAAGTGTACAGAGGAGATAATATCTGTGAAAGTCTACTAATGAAGTGAGTCATGTCCACTGCACTCTTCAACAAAGTAGAAACCTCCTATGTTTCCCTGGACAGACCTAAACTTGATCTGCACAATGTGATTCGTAATGATAGGAAACTCAAGTGATGTAATTGAAATATGTGCAATTTATTTTGCTCATTTCACAATCACATCACTTGTGTTTCCTTTGCTTAGGTATCTCATTGTGCAGATGTAGTCCAGCATATGAAAGATTACGTAGAAGTGCAGCACTGCATACAATAAATTTAACACTTACAGAAAACTCACCTTCTCCATGCCTCCTACACAGTTCTACATATACATCATAAATGCAAACAGTACAGAATTAATTATACATGTTAAATGGTTTATTTTTGCTGTTCTCAGAATGTATCAAAATTCACTAAAAACAGTGACTTGAAGGTATTCATCATGTAACAGCGGGGAAAAAAAAACACAATCAAAATGATTGTGTTTAAAAAACCCATACAACATCAGAAAATAAAATTCAGAACTCCTTAAAGTTAACTTACTTTCCATGACGTCCAAGGATGTCCTATAAACAGCTTACACTCTTTTGTGCTGTTATTACTTTCAGCCCGCCACTTTCTGAAAGAAAAGCTCCATCGTTTTTAAAAACACGTTACATGCAATAAATGACTTCTTGCTCTCTACCACTATTTTCCACAAGGCCAAATCTAGTCAGAGATATTTATAACTCTTGGATTTCTTGTAAGCCAATCCCATCATTTGGCATTTCCGCAACTTTCAGAATTAAAATGTTGAAGATCATTTTCACAATCCTGGAATAATAATATCTTCCCCTTCTTGGTCAGTCATGTTCTACATTTCCTATGACACTGATACTGCTTAATATGAAGCAGACTTACACTACCTCTATGAGTACTACAATTATTTAATTCTCTACATCACTTTTAATCACAAAGCAATGTAAAACAGTAGACAGCATTGCAGACTTACATTCCCTCTACTCCATGTTTTGATTGGCTGCTTCAATTAGCTTATGAAAAGAAACAATTTTTCTGAACTCATTTAAAGTGCACATACATCTCCATAATGTCCAATCCTTTGATTAGAAGTTATGTCTCTGAACTACACTTATCCTCAAGGCCAAATTGTGTAGGAGCCATTAGAACTTCTTGAAATTCCACAGATCATATCCCGAGATTATTTTCCTAAAATTTTGGTTTTAAAAACACCAGGTAAGAGTTTTTAAGGTCATACGGCAATTTTTTTTTGAAAATTAAAACAGAATCATTGCAGAATGACCAGCCATTTCTAGACTTTAAATAAGCTGTGTAATGTCCTGATGATATTGAAGGGCCGTCATGATATATAATTGCTGTAGTTACAAAAGTCCTTCCTGATATTGACAACTGCGAAGCTACAAATTTATTTTATTAAAGTTGTCAATTTTGTTCCATCAGGCCTACATCGTTGGAACATTAAAATGACGTACTGGCCATATTTTCGTATAAATAATGTGGACATCATTTCAGATTTACATTGGCTACACTCCATGCTGTGATTAGCAGCGTTTACTAGCTTATTAAAGGAGACTGATTTACTGTCTGGCAAAGTTAAATATATAAATCTTTCTGAGTCTACACTAGTAGTACTTGATACCATACAGTTCTCGCAGTCATGCTGCCATTGATAAGAAAGCCCAAACAGCTGATCTACATCTACACCTTCAGCATGTAATACATCAAGCATATACATTAAAAACTCCTGACAATCTTGCTGAATATTTTGAGAGAATTGTGTTTGCCCTGAACATCTGTCTAACAGGTTTCGAATTTCAGACACACTTTCTATTTTTGTTCTATCTGTGCTACATTTCTCTAACACAGAATTCAACAAACTGCAAAATCTTTGATCAGAATTGACCACAATCTCTTCTTTTACATTTTTTAGAGAAAACAAAACATTCATTACTACATTAGCATAGCAGTTGACACCAGAACTGTTTTCAAACTGAAAACCAACAACATCTTCAACAGAATCCTCTTTGTTTCTGCTTGTAATTTTAGGTTCATTCACTTTTTGTCTTTTTGCTACAACCTCCCCAGTATTGTTCTCATTTCTTCGTTTCCGGCCTACCAGACGTTTCTCAAACAAAGGAAACTGAGGCAAATGTGGCGCATACTCTCTTCTTAACCTATTGTATTCCTTAACACAATCTAGATCTGCACAAATGTTTCTGACATCACACTCAATCAAGTACAATCCCGATAAAGTTCTAACTCGTGACAATGCCACATATGCCATACCCTCCTTGAACACAGAACTGCCAATATTCACCAATGCAGTGTCTACACTTAAACCTTGCGATTTATGAATTGTCACCGCATATGCCAAGCAAACAGGGAACTGCTTACGGCGAACATATAAGTCTTTTACAAGCAAAAATCTAGCAGAACAACGAGCAATTAGCTGTACTTCCTCAATGCCATCAAATTTAATTTTTAAAAATTCAATTCCATCTCTATTTCTGTATTTCACAAAATCAACAACATTACCCATTGATCCATTTACCAGACCTCTTTCAACATGTAAATTCCTTCTTAAAATTATACGGCAGTTCAAGCACACATTCAGAGTCTTTTCAAAACCTGCAGTTTTAGATATAGTCTTCTCTAATGAATCCAATTTTGATTTCAGATTCTCAGACAAAATAATTGTTGATCCCATATGCTGTACTCTATCAATAGCTTCCACTTTCACAATCTCTTGCTTTTCTAAATGCAACATTTTGTTGTTAAATTTGGCACATTCTGCAAGAGTTGGCATCAAACATATTCCAGATTTCTTATCAGTAATTTTCTGAAAAATATTCTCAGGCACAACATCTTGTTCTGGATATAAATTTGACAGTAATCGTGCATGTAAAGCTTCTTTTCCATGCTCGGTCACTTTTCCAATTCTAACATCTTGTAGAATAGTCTTGTAAACTTCATCCTTTGCCTGACGCATATTTTCATGCAGTTCAGCATAATTGAAGTTTAACCATATATTGACGTTGCCAATGCTGCCTAGGCACTTCCTGGTATCTTCATGCGTGAGCATTTTGAACACAGGTTGCCCTTTCACTGGTGTCAGCTGCAGAAGATCTCCGAAAACAATGATGTGTTTGCCACCAAATAACACATCATACTCTGTTTTGAGAACTTCTTGCATCCTCAAATGCACAAAGGCAAGCATGACATTGGAAACCATGCTTACTTCGTCAATGATAAGAAGTTTCATTTTCCTCAAGATTCTTGAAACTTCAAAACAAGCATCTCCAGATAGCTTGTGATATTCTAATTTGTTGTCATGCTCCACTGGCAGCATCAGTAAACGATGTAAAGTAATCCCTTTAATATTATGTGCTGCCAGTCCAGTTGGAGCAGTGACAACACAAGACAGCGATGACTCTGTCCTTTCCTGCAAATAGCATGAAATTGCTTTAATGAGGAAACTTTTTCCAGTTCCCGCTTCTCCACTCACGTACAGTCGGACAGGCTTCAACGACGTACATGAGCACTCTTTCTTATCATGACTTAATCCATGATCAATTTGCATGGTAACTTCGTCATATATTTTCCTCTGCTCAACGTTGAGTTGCCTTTCCAACTCTTCTAAGTTAACCACATCCTCTTGAGCATGTGCCATGGCTCTTTCCACCTCATTCATAGCAGTGGCAGCTTCATTTTCAATAAGAGGTCCTCCTAGTGGATCCTGACTCAATGAAGCAGAACTCTGACTGTCCTGAGAACTGTCTCTGGCAATCTCGGCTGCAATTGTTGCTTCCTGCTCAATTTCCGCATTCAACATTTCTACATATTTGGGAAAAGCAGGACATTCTATGGTCTCCTTGGCGGCATTGAAAGAGTCTTCATAACAGAGGAAATCTCCAAGCAGTTCCTCTTCTGCACGCCAAGGCTTGAAAAGTTGCAAAAGTGCTAAATAGAAAAACTCCTTTTTTTCAGGAGATTCGCCACTCAATTTTCGATGGTTTATCAAGTGGCATTTTCTTTGCTTCACCAGACATCCCTCACTTCCTATTACAGCATACACTCCTTTCTCAGTATCTTCTTTGATGTTCCTCTTGAACATGTAATTTTGCAGAACCTCATACAGACAAACATTCTCGAGGTGACTGCTTCGATTTGGATAATATGTATCCAACATGTTGGTCTTCAAAATGTCGGTACTGTTTGGCTCCTTTTCCGCCAAATACTCAATTTCCCGCACAGGTTTGAGAACTCGATTACGCGTTGCAGCAAGACCAAGACTCGCCCAAACGATACTCCTGGACTTGGCATAGAGACTTGCTGAAGACAACCGGTCAGAACATTCGTACGCTCCGATTTCTCGATGCGACAACATCTTCAGACTGAAACTGTACAACTTCTTGCTGAGGCTCTTTTCATGGGAAATGTCCTCCCACATATCCTTCAATTCTGTCTTCTCTTTTTTGGTGATGTAAGACGTCACATACCGAGCCACAGCCATACAGTTATCAGCCACAAACTGTATATCCATGTTAGCATTCCACATGGACAAAATCACCGGGTTGTAGTCGTTGATGTACTTGGACTCTTCGTTCCTCTTCAAATTGTAAGTGTTTTTAGGTGATTTCTTCATGACATTGTGTCGCAGCGAAGACATCAAACTGTTTACTCTTCCTTTAGAAATCACCGGTCGTGGATAGCCGAAACGACATTTAGTGTAGAACTTGTCCTTGTTTCGGAATTTACGACGGCAGTACTTTCCACATCGATGGCTTTGGAAACGCAGAACTTTTTCTCTTAGGCTTTTCTTCTCCTTTGCGTTTGGAACAGCACACGTAGAATACTGTTGGATGAAACTCATCACTGAGTCATCTGGATCCGTTCCAAATTTAGGTGCATCCTTGATCCACAGCAACATATGTATATGAGGAGCACCTCTTGCTTGGTACTCCTTTCTCCAGAAGAAATCCAACACCTCTCCAAGAGGTGGATTCTTCTTATTCATGATGAAAGACATCATAGCTTCAAATCTATGATTGAAGTACCTACATACATTGACTGGATCCAAAGAGCACAGTTCTCCGGGTGTCTTGAATTCGATGTTTTCTACGTTAGCATTTGCCTCTCGTAGAAATTCAAGTAAGTCTTCCCAGCCATACTCGGCACAGCTCAGAGTGAGGAACCATGTGGGAGTACCTAAGTTCCTCAGCATACATTTTAAATCACCATGACGACGGTACCAGTACTCATTAGTACCACGCTGACACGCCATGAGATTAATCAGGTGAGAATCCAAAATACTATCTTGGACATTCACTTTATCCATAAAATCACTTGCCGAGATGTTTTGCATGTGTATACCACTTTTCAAGATGTGGTTCACTGCATATGACAGTCCAGACAGATCGCTTTCAAACAGGAGATGAAACAAATATGGAATGCATTGTCGAAACCTAGCATCTCCTGCATACAATCGCAAAGTCCGGTATTCAGAAGCAGGAATTTGATGAGGTCGCTCATCATATCTTCCTCCCTGACCTGTTGGAAAAAGCTGTGGGAAACACCGAGCTTCCAAACTTTGCTCCCAAACACTAATGGGACTCCCTTTGGCTTGTTTCATTTGAAACAACTCAATAGCATTCCCCATGACTTCCTTTGAATGCAAAGGATGAACACTATAATGTTCATATATTTCCTCACTAGTAGAGAGTTCTACTTTCTCAATTTGACCAGCACACAAATCGCTATCCTCTTCCTCACTTACTTCCTCTTCTTCAACATATACATTCTTATAGTATTTATTATTTTTTTTCAAATACAATGTTGCCTTTTTAACTTTCCTAACATCTACTAAATCTTGCCATATTTTCTTATTCTTTGTCGGAACCCCATTAACTAAGATAACCAGAGGTTCCTCTTCCACTTTTTCTACTCCAATTGTGTTAATGTTTTTCTTCAAATCTAGAGGCAAATAAACAACTCTTCCCTTTAATCCTCTCTGTAAATCTGATGGAGGCAATTTCCCTGTCTTTGGCTCCATTCTTACAATAGCCTGAAAGGGATGGATACTTTGAATCAAAATAGATTCATAAGTATTTAAGTCCTTCAATTCAGAAGGAATCTCAACCAATTCCAGATTATTATGAACTGCTCTAGCAGGCATCTGGTTTTGTTTTAATTTGTTACAACAATAAGTACACACACGTTGATCCAATCCCAAATCAAAACAATTTTCTACCATCAAGTATGTTGCAAAATCCTTCCATTCACTATTATTTTCCCTTTCACTTTTTGCATATAAATCCACTAACTTAGTCTGATTCTTATAATAAGTGCGTCGACAACACACACAAGTGAAATTAGGCCTCTCACTTGATTTCATGTCAAACGTCGCAATTTCCCTCTGGAAATTATCTGTACTGGAAACATGTACAGTATCTTCCAAATGACCCTCTATTTCTTGCTCAATTTCAACATTCTCCTCTTTACTTCCAAAGTAACAAAACTCAATTTCTTCACATATATTCCTCACATCTATTTCAGAACCATGCAGAAGAGCAGCACATAATTGTTTCAGCATAATTGCTGGACTCTTAGCATAATACAACAGTCTAACTAACTTCCTCACTTTGTTATGATGCACTGCTAGCATCCTGAAATGATGAAAAACACTCTGGCATACTCTCCTGGAAAGACAAGCCAGTGAATGACCATGCAAACCTGTCACTTCTCTCACTCTGCAAGGATCTAATTCTTGCAACAACCTCATTTTCTGCTTCAAACTTTTCTTGTTAAATGACCGTACAAAATCACAAAGCAAATTGATAGAATCCTGTCGCACACTGCAAATACTACTACACTTCCAGGTGTACACAGGACCCTTAGCACGTCTTCCTAAAACCTCATTACCTAACAACTCTTCTGCCTCTGTTGTCACAAGTTTTTCTTTTTCAACTGGACAACCATCTTTCACTTCATAAGCACGACCACTGATGTCAACTGCATGCACCAAATCATTATCCTGGAAATAACTCTCTTCATTAAAAAATGCCTCACAGCTTGAACTATGTATCCATTCTCCAGAAAAAACTTCACAAAAATTACTACGATTAACTATTCTCTTCCATCTACTATTTCTTTTGAAATCAAAAATTGCCTTGTTTAGCTTCCTAATTCTATTGATTATCAAAATAAATAACTTACGTTTAATTTCAAAAGCCTGATCAATAACTTTCTCAACTTTTTTTTTTCTCCTATAAAAAACTAATTTCTGTTGACCTTTCTTAATATTTTTTAACAAATTGCCAATTATCCTGTTACGGAACATTCGTTTACGAATCTCCGTAAACTGTTGTTTCCTTCTACTATCATGCACAGATTTATCTCTTGCTCTAGCAGTAACATTTTCATTTGTCCTTTTCTTTCCATTTGATTTACTTGTGTTGTTATGGATTGAAACATTTTCTGTACTAATATTTTTTTTATTTGAAATATTTTTTATGAAATATTTAGAGCTCTTACCCGGTGCTTTCTTCATCGCTTGAGAAATCTTTTTGTTAGAGGACTGCTGCATTTTTTTTTTCTCCTGCTGTCTTTGACGTTTTGCAGCCTTCATCTCTCTTATTTTTGTAGGCATAGTTGAATCTGAGGAAAAATATAATAAAAATGTTAATAAAAAAATATTATCAAACAGTAAATCAGTAATAGTGATCAAAAACATAACACACTACTTGACATTTTAAATAGAAGATTTTTTAGTCCTTGCAAATTTACAATACAGAAGTAGCAGAAAAGAAATGAGATTTATATTTATGTTACCTATGCTATTTTATATGTGAATCTGATCTAATTTTATGAGCATATTTTAATATTTTATTGAAGACACTACACATAACCTGTTTTTGAAGGTGTCTTTATTTTTAAATTAAACGGTTTACCTTTTTACTTTTTATTCATTATAAATTTTAAAAATAAATGTTTATAATTCCAAAGGCTCAAGCAGGTCATCTTCCCATCCTATATCATATAATTCGGACAAATCTGCATCCTCATCACGCTCTTCTTCATCCTCAGGATTTAAATCATCCAATGGATCAACATCCACTGATGTTTCAATTACAAGTTCAATGATGAGGTCAAAATCAACTGATTGCAGATTGTCGCTCATGTTGAGGTTGTCTTTATCTTTAAAGAAAGACAACAACAATGAGATGTTGCAGAGTAAGAGACAAATCTCACAGATTATAATAGTAAAATTATTTAAGAAGAGTAACATTTTGCAGCTATTATTTAGCCATGTCCAGCGATGCTGAGCAGGTGAAGCCTATGTCTAATTTTTCACTGGACAGGACTCATCTGTTCTTAACCTTGGATAAGCCTCAACGACTCTGTGTCCCCTGCACATACTCAAATGTTAAAGTGCAGATTTATATTAAATGGCACATCCCCAGGCATGCACCAGTTAATGTGCACCACTGCTTTACCACCCATGGTGTGCCGCATTTACAATCAGATAGGAGAAAGCTGCTTCAAAACCCTGCACCTGCTTGAAGCTGGCATAGGTCTTGACGCAGCATTGTATAGATGGGGCACCCCTGATCCTTGCTGGAGCTGCATCGCACTTACGATACAACTCCAGCAATGCGCCACCTTTACAGCACAGATGCGTCACACATCTGTGCCTTTTTTGCCCCATGCTGCGCCGCATTGTAAATGCAGCACACCATGGGTGGCGGAACAGTGGCGCAGGATGACTGTCACATCCCTGGGGATGCGCCACTCATCATAAATCTATCCCTAAGCTTCTTATCTTGTTACAGATGAACTGCCATATGTATCATCAAAATATTTTACATATTATAAATAGCAAATTTTAAGGAATAAATAGCGATTCTTTACTATTCCTAATTTGCAATGAGCAAATTGCTAATTGCAAATTACCCATTCATTTCCATAGGCTAGGAGGCTCATAGGAATTAATGTTGCAAGTTGTGATTAGCAATTAGCTCATCACAAAATAGGATTTTTTTCAAGCGTGCAGGGGTATCTCAAGAACAACCTGCTGCACCCCTGAAAAAGAAATTTGGGAGCACATGGCACACCTACATGCCCTAATGGCATGTATGGGCGTCATATGGGACCTTTTTTTTTTTTAAAAAAAAATTCTTTTTGAAAAGAATTCGCAAATTACCACAAACTACAAGTTGGTGGTAGTTTCCAAATCCTTAATATCATTTTTTACATATTTTTTTTTTATACATTGCATTTAAGGAATCACAATTTTTGAATTATTGACATTTTAAGTAATTTCCACATGTGCACTGTTTTCTAAATATAATTTGAAAATCGTTTTTGGGGAAAAGTAATGGTTTGCAAATTTATGACAAGGACATAATGGTGTATGCTTCTCTATAAGGCATTTCAGTATCTCTAATGTCATTTTTCCCATATTACATTATAAGACCTTTCCCCATGAAGCACATTCCTTGTAAATATGCTCCCACCAGTGCATTGCAAATTTAGATTTTGACTGTTTCAGACACATAGCCATGTTGAAAGTGACCCAAAAAAATTGCAAACGTTTAAAAAAAACACATTCATGTGTCTTAATGACATTTTAATTCATTTCCCCATGGACAATGTTTTCTAAGTGGCACAAAAGAGGTATACACCTATCATAAATCTGTCCCTAGAATTATAAATGATTAAATCAGGATGACAATAAGATGTGGCCTATCCAGAGGTTTGTTTAAGGTGAGGCCTACTCAGGATTGCAGATTAAAGTTATGCTTGATGAAGAATACAGAGGAGATAATTTATTGTAAAGGCCTACCAATGAAGTAAGTGATTTCTACTTCATTGCACCAGTCATCATAAATGTATCCATAAGCTTCTTATCTTGTTAGACATCAACCGCCATATGTATCATATAACTATTTTGCATTTCCAAAAAAGCGAATTTTAAGGAATAAATAGCGATTCTTTACCATTCCAAATTTGCGATGAGAAAATTGCTAATTGCAAATTACCCATTCATTTCCATGGGCTAGGAGGCTCATATAAATGAAGGTGCAATTTGCGATTAACAATTTGCTCATCACAAATTAGGAATTTATTCCAAAAGTGCAGGGGTGTCTCAAGAGCACCCTGCTGCAACCCTGAGAAAGAAATTTGGGGGCATATGGCGAACATAAATTTTAACAACATTCCTTTACCTCAAAAACGATTTTCAAATCATAACTTCAAAACACTACACATGGGAAAATTACTTAAATTGTCCTTAAGACACATAAAAGCGTATTTTGATTGGCTTTCCTGCATGGTAGGGTCACTTTAAACATGTCTATGTAACATAAACATTCAAAATCAAAATTTTCAATGTACAGGTGGGAGCATATTTACAAGCAATTTGCGCCACAAAGAAAGGTCTGACATTAAAATGGGAAAAATAACATCAGGGACAGTCAATTGCCTTATAAAGAACCATACACCATTATGTCCTTCTCTTGAATTTAAAAACAATTCCTTTTTCCCAAAAACGATTTTCAGATCATAATTTCAAAAAACTGCACATGAGAAAATGACTTAAAATGTCATTGAAACACATGAAAGCGTTTTTTTATTGGCTTTCCTGCATGGTTGGTTCACTTTTATCATGGCTATGTAACACAAACATTGATAATTAAAATTTTCATGCACATGTAAGAGCATATTTACAAGCAATTTGCGCCACAGAGAAAGGTCTTACACTAAAATGAGAAAAATAACATCAAGGACAGTCAATTGCCTTATAAATAACCATACACCATTATTTCCTTGTCATGATTTTAAAAACAATTCCTTTTCCACAAAAACGATTTTCAAATCATAATTTCTAAACACTGCACATCAGAAAATGACTTAAAATGTCATTAAAATACATGAAATCATTTTTTGATTGACTTTCCAGCATGGTTGAGTCACTTTTAACATGGCTATATAACAGAAACATTCAAAATCAAAAATTTCCATGCACATGTGAGAGCATATTTACTAGCAAATTGCGCCACATAAATCATAATTTTCTCCTTAAAGCACACTATTCTCTATCTAAAGTAAAGAAATATTTTCTCACCTTAGCAAATACTTTGAGTTTGAAAACAGTCTCAGAAACACACCAATTTGTCTTCAGCAGAGCAAAAGGTATGCACTCCAGAGTCTGCAGCTATCAAAAGCACAGAAATGGTGTAATTCTTCACACATATTTCTCATGTCACCCAATCAAAACTCTTCCCTCACTTTTTTTCAAATGAAAACCCTTCCCCCTCTGCCCTTTCTGCCTATTTTCCATAGCAACCACCTCTTGGAGAAACTCTGGTGTTTGCAAATTCACACAACAATGTTGCAATTGAACTCTGAACTCTCAGTGCACCTGCATATCCAGTGCTTTCTTTCATTTAATGATTTTTTATTGACCACTCAAAATACATCTTTCAAAGAACACATCTCTACACCCTAACTTTCTGTTTTCATCAATCAAAATCCACCAATCACTGTTACTACTTCATGAACACAGAAACTCCACAGTTTTTTTCATTTCAAACTCACATTTTTTCAACTGCCATTTCATTGCCACACTTCATCTGACTGCAGGAGAACCTTCTCTCACCATGTTTTCTGTCTGGATTGTTGGTCATAGTTATATTCACTGGGCTCAAAGGTACGTTGAAAGCAGAAATTTACCTAACCTCAATTTACAAGATGTGGAAATTAAGTGGTTTGGCCAGAGAGGATTAAAATGTCACCAATTGATACCATTGGTGAAAACCTTTATGCATTTGCCAAAACCTGACCTGTTAATTGTGCACTGTGGAGGTAATGACTTGGGCACTTTGACTGGTGTAGGTCTGGAAATGCTTTTAAAGGACACCTTTGAGCAATTAATGGCACTTTTTCCTCAGACTGCCTTGGTATATTCAAATATATGCCAAAGACAGAAATGGAGGTGGTCAAACCAATTTTGTCCACAAATTGAGAAGTCGAGGAAGCATGTAAACAAATCTGTTTCAGCTTACATGAGAGACCATGGAATGGGCTCCCTGTACAACAATAACTTGCGTTACTACATGCAAGATATCTACAGAGGAGATGGAGTTCACTTCTCAGATGAGGGCAACAGAGTTTTCACTCTGAATTTAAGAATGTGCATTGGTACCTACTTATAAGTACCTAAATGTACCATAAACCCAAAAGCTCTTCTCAGAGCTACCCTACATCTAATCACTCACAATTATTTTTTTACTCTAACTATTTTCACTAATTTTCAACAAAATACGCTCCCTGGTGCGCTACCCGGTACGCGTACCGGGAGCTAACCTCGCGAAATTTTTAAAAAAAATGTTTTTTTTTCCGCACATATGGGCCTCCTCAGCCACCCTCACAAAACCTAGGGGGTCAAGATAAGTCTACCGTGCCCCCTTCTACCCATTCTGAACATTATTTGCCCTCCATCTTGTATCATAATTCGACCGAAACACAAAATGGTGGACTCCCGGAACGCTTAAGGTCCGCGAACCGAGGCGCTCAACGGTTCGCGTACCGGGTCGCTTCCTGGGAAGCACACCATCAAAAAAGGTGGGAAAGTAGTTCACAGAAAAGCCACTGGAGACAATTTCACCAAATATAGAATAGCTCATACTACATACCAATCCCTACCATTTTCACAAATTTGATTGGAATTCCATTTAGCCATTTAGCCTGTAGTCCTCTCTAAATACCGTGAGGTAAATTACTTCACAAAACACATCTGAAGTGTTGGAATTGACAACCAATTAAAATGTTACTTTCATTTTCTACTTTTTTTACATGATATTTGATTGGTTATGTACCCGAATATATATAAAGGAAGAGAAGGAAACACAGCCATTTTGACTACTACTTCCTGGTGTACATTTCATTTGGATTTTCATTAATAACTTCAACTTCTTTTTAAAGGTAAGTTGTTATTTTTAAAACTGAAGTATATTGTGCACTTTAAGTTAATATGGCAAACTTTTTCTGTTAGTTATATACTATCCCTCTGTAGTACTTATAAATTTAGATACACTTTTTTATATTCCTACTTCCACTCTGATACTATACACTGCCCAAAGATAAATTCTCTGATAAAAACTGCCTATCTAAAATTAATCCCAACAGTGCCCTACCTCTACTAATATATATTTTTTTTATGCAAATTTCAGGAAAAATGGAAAGTGAACAAAACATTTCATTTGAAATTGTCCTTCCAGAGTCCAACACAGAAATCATTGATCCAAATGAGATTGAATTTATGGATGAAACATGGGACCAAGAACTACTGCAATGTGTGCAAGCAGTAGATAACCTCCTTGCAAATGAGGACATTTTACAACCTCAGAGACTACAATCTATATTCCATGATTATGAAATTTCTGACAATGAAATGTTAGAAAGTTTAATAAATTATGAAACACAATAAAAAAAGTTTAAAAAAAAAAAAAAATAATCAACAAAACCAACAATCAATTAACATACAGCATTTGAAAAGTCTATCATTCATTTTTATTGTGATACGCTCCCCAGTACGCTTCCCGGTTCGCGTACCGGGCGCTAACCACGAAAAAAAACAAAAAAAAATTTTTTTTTTTTTTGCTTAGCGGGGCCCCTTTAAAGCCTCCACATCAAACCTAGGGGGTCAGGGAGTATCTACTATGCCCCCTTAAGGTCATTTGCCCCTTCGCTTTTGACCTCCTCTTGTCTCTCGATCCTACCGAGAGACAAGATGGCGGCCGCTCCGGACTGTTTAGAATGTTGACAGACACCGGAGAGCCAATCAACTTCGCTACGCGAAGTTCCGTTACGCGTCAAGTACGCGTACCGGGGCGCTGCCTGGTCCGCGCTTACAGATATATATCTTTTTTTGAACGTTAATTTCTCAAAATCCACTGAAGCACATATATTGAGACCTAGAAAAGGCACATCGGGCTACCAGTCCCTACAATTTTGCCAAGTTTCGTGCAAATCCATTCAGCCGTTCGGGCTAAAAGTGAGGCTAACCGCCCTATGGAAAACTCAATGTTAAAAACACGTTTTGGGACCCCCCTTTTTTCTCGGCCCCCCCTGGACCAACTCCCCCCAAATTTCCAGTGGCTGCTCAGAAACAAAATGTTCCATTTTCCAGAAAATTTCAGCCAATTCCGTCCACAAACGCCAAAGTTATTAGACATAGAATTTTCAAAAAACCCATAGAGAAAAAATCCTAACTATATATACCTACTGGCGACCGCCAGTAGGTAATATATATATTTATATATTACCTACTGGCGATAGCCAGTAGGTATATATAGTTAGGATTGTTTTCCATAGGGAAATCGCAACATTCTATTGGGAATAACTTTGGCGCCGGTTGAGAAATCTTTCTGAAATTTCCCTTACCTTTGCCTCGCAGCGCTCCGGTCCTTCCCTGAAAGTTTGGGGGGGATTCGTCAAGCGGGGGCCGAGATAAAAGGGGGGTCCCAAAACGTGTTTTCCCCATGTTAATTTCCATAGGGCGGTTGGACTCACTTTTAGCCCGAACGGCTGAATGGTTTTCCACCAAACATGGCAAAATTGTAGGGACTGGTAGCCCGATGTGCCTTTGCTATGTCTCAAGATATGTGCTCCAGTGGTTTTTATGAAAATTAACTTTGAAAAAATATATATTGGGCTACATTGGGCTATATATATGTTAGAGCCCAAATGTAGCCCAATGTAGCCCAATGTAGCCCAAAGATGGCCACCAGAGACAAAAAAAAACAAATGTAGCCCAAATATCAGCCAGATGTAGCCCAACTATAGCCCAATGACAGAATGTCCCAGAGTGTTCTAAAGAACAACTAGAGCGCTAACAGTCTTACTTATGACAAAAGTATGGCACACCTGAAGTCATCTTGATTGGAATAAAGTGTTAACACTTAAAACATTTAATTTGCAAAGGAACAAAATGAGGGGGTTCATTTTGCCATAGAAATTATGATTAGTGCTGAAGAAAGAAAAATTAGGGCACATTTTGAGTGACTTCTCAAATCCTCTTATATTTCATTAAAAAAATTCTGATATGCAGTCTCCCAAGATGGCCACCAGAGACAAAAGAGCCTGTGCTTAAAAACTCTGTTAGCAAAGCAGGCATCTCAAATTTAAAAAACGTTTTAATATATAAAAACGTTATCCGCTAATAGAATTAGCATTTAGAAAACCTTGCGAATTCAATGAAAAAACCATAGGTTTCAGGCCTTATATAGTTAGGAATTAGCATTTAAAAAACCTTGCGAATTCACTGAAAAAAACATAGGTTTCAGGCCTTATATAGTTAGGAATTAGAATTTAAAAAACCTTTGAAATTCACTGACAAAACCATAGGTTTCAGGCCTTATATAGTTAGGAATTAGCATAAAAAAAACCTTGCAAATTCACTGAAAAAACCATAGGTTTCAGGCCTTATATAGTTAGGAATTAGCATTTAAAAAACCTTTGAAATTCACTGAAAAAAACATAGGTTTCAGGCCTTATATAGTTAGGAATTAGCATTTAAAAAACCTTGCAAATTCACTGAAAAAACCATAGGTTTCAGGCCTTATATAGTTAGGAATTAGCATTTAAAAAACCTTTGAAATTCACTGAAAAAACCATAGGTTTCAGGACTTATATAGTTAGGAATTAGCTTTTAAAAAACCTTTCAAATTCACTCAAAAAACTATAAGTTTTAGTGGTGTTATAGTTAGCTGGACATTTTACTCATACAAAACCATTGAAATTGCTCCTATATAGTTAGTTGTACTAACTATATTTCGCGCACCCGCAATCCACTGCTGATGATGTCACATATTAGATCATTCATGACATGGTCAGTGACATCACTGATGACATCTCAAATTACATCACTGATGGAAAGCGCTGGATAGCGTAGGGGCAAAAATTACTATTCCCACTCCAATGAGTGCAACAGTAGGGAAAGTGCTGAATTCCAAAACAATAAAAATCAAAAACATCAACATTTTTATTAAATGTAATTTCAAATATAAATGCAATCAATATATAAAATGAAATGTATTATTAACAAAGATAATAATCATACAGTAATTAACACTATAATATCCACACCACACACCCAACATTAATTACACAATTACAATTATTAATTAGTATTAATAGAAATTAATTTATAAATATTTAATAATTAATCAATACACAATTAATTAATTACCACCCTTCACATCATTTACACATATAAACACCAGAACTCACAACAAAAATTAATTACACAATTACAATTCATAATTAATTAATTGAAATTAATGTATAACGTTTTTATAATTAATAAATAACAAATTAATTTCTTACCACCCTTCACATCATGTAAACATATAAACACCACAACACAGACCTAAAATGAATTAAATAATTAACATAATTATTAATTGATTAATTGAAATGAATTAACAAATAATTATTAACTATTATTAATTCATCAATTAACACATTAATTATTCTATACATTTTTAAATAATTAAATTACTGCCCACCCTATTCCCCTATAAACCCACAACCGACTATGGAAATAAAAACACAAAATTAAACTTAAAATAAATTAATAACTACTAAAAATTTTAAACATATAATAAAATGACAAACAATTCTCATTAAAACCACAAAAATACATAACAATATTAATAATCCGATATTTTTCTCAACTATATTTTTGTAAACGATATTTGATACATTGATATTTTTTAAATCAATATTAATTACCTGTCAGTCGATATTCTTCTCCACGATATTTGTACAGCGATATTCGGGTCCCTCGATATTTCTACGTCGATATTCCTGCTCTGCACCCCTTTCCCACCACAGTTCCTTCAATTGGCCTTTCCTTTCTTGTACAGCGCCTATCTGGAGGTTACCTCCGTGATTTATCTCCTAGGAAGAAAGAAGCCCACTAGCCACCTTACCTACAAAATGGATGAAGAACGCCCCTTGCAACAGGTACTGACTCTCCCCTCTATTGAAAAAAGATCAGCCTTCTTCTCCACCAAAAGAGCAAAAAGTGATTAGACATGGATCTAAACTGGTGACAGCACTTCCGAGGCATAAAGGCCAACTTTGTCTGACTCAAGCAGGCATAATTAGGTTTTCCACAGCTATGGGAAGATGATTGGTGTGTGCACCCACATGGATGGGAATCAAGCCATCAACCAGAGTCAAAAGAAAGGTGGGGACAGTGGTCAGATTGTCACCCCCACAGTCTCACCTCCCATCTCCTGAGAACAGATAAGGGTGCTATCAACAATTTACTCACCTAGGTGGGGCAACTCAGAACCCACCAGAAATATAAATGGGAGAAGCTCACCTTGGCTCTGTATTGAGGATTCTACCTCAACTAGTTACTAATAGTCATCACCCACTGATGGTAGCTGGTCATGGATACTTCCTCAATCTGCCTCACCAACAGTGTGTGAGCCAACTACTCACAGGGTAAGTCAAATAGGAAAGAACATCTTGGAACAGTGCCTAACTCTCCCATCTTTGCATTCCACAGCAACACTTCTCTTCCCCTCATAGGGCAGATCAAGGGTATACTTATGGTCTGTACCCCATGGGACGGAAAGGGCACCAGGCTCAAACATATTTAGGAGCCATTTAGCACCAATTAAAGAAGTCTTGATCGGTGGCCACTGGGAACAATAAGTCATGGAAGAGGATCGGTTGGAAACAAGAGTATTTCAAGGGACTCTGAATCCAAGGTGTATGCACTGCACACATCCAATCTTCACAGCCACTCAAAAGCGTTCCCTAACCCAAGCGGAAGAATGCTCACTAGGCCTCAAATATTTTATTCCACTGAGGCAGAGGCCAGTAGACCACTGTATTTTGGTTCCTTGCTCAGGACGGGTGCCCAATGTGAAAGAATTTCTGCTCCAGATGAAAGCCCTATGATGATTGCAAAGCAGGACTCCAAGGTCATTTTTTAAGTTGAAAAAAATCTAATGCATTAGGGTGCCTTCTGGAAAAGGTATGTCGCTCTCTGACCGCCACCAAGTATCCACATTTTTGTTACTCTGAGGGATTTCGTTGGTGGTTTTACTCCCTAATCTGCCCTCTCAGGGTACTTGATATTACTCCAGCACCAAGTGTCTTTTAGTTCCATTCAGGAAAAAGAAATGATGTCATTGAGTCAGGTCTCTTGGTAGATGTCACATCTCTCTAAACCTTCACTGACTATTTGCCTTACATGAGGGGCAGTTCAGGATTAAAACCTACTGATCTGCCTCTGTCATGGGATCTGAAATATCAGCTGGATTCAGAAGCTAATATGGCAAATGAAAAGGTTCAGGGGGGGTGAGTCAGTTCTGAAACTTAAAATCACATCTTTCTCTTTTTCACTGTCACCCACTGTTCACTTTTTTACAGTTCAAAACAATAAGATCAGTCACTTTTTATATGTGGATATGTGTGTGAGACTTTCCCTGCAATGCTTCCAATATTTGTTTGGGGAGGAAGGGACTTCCCCTGGGCAGAAAACTACGCTTCACTCGTGGAGTGTGCGTAGTTTGCGCAACTACGCGCTACGGATTCGCACCTAGCACAGTGCAAAACCGCGTAGCATAGCGTAGCATAGCATAGCAGGCATTTTTTGCTTGCTCGCGGTCCTCAATGCCAAGTCGACGACCGCAAGCAGGCAAAATCGACATCCCGGTGAGACTTTCTCCTCGTTCGCGATCTGCAACATCATGTTGCTGACCGTGAGCGTGGAAAATAAACCTCCAGGTGAGATTCTCAATGCGGGGAGGTGTGTTTTCTCGTTTGCGAGTGGTCACGTATGCTCGCGCCCGCTCACAATGAGAAACTACCAGTCCGCGTTTAGAAAGCTGCCGCTCAAGTACAAATCGACTTGAGTAGCAGAAAGCAACCTCTTGCACTGTGCATGATGCCGTTTGCAATGATTGCACAGTGCGGACAAGCATCCGGCACTGTGCAATCATTGTGGAGAAGCGTGGCTCAGTGGTTAGAGGCGGCAGACCCGGAAGCTGAGATCAGCCGTGGACCAGGGTTCGATTCCCCGCCTCGGCGGGTCCGGGCTCAAAAATTCCACGGACTCGACAATTCTCGCTCCGGTGCCTACTCGACTCACGGGGTCACACTCTGCGACTCTGGGCAATAGCTTGCTTAATCTCCACTACGGCCCCTCGCGGCGGGATGCCTGGCTTTCACCTTGTGAATACCCTGCCGGGGTATCTCACAGGGGAATACCAGGACGGGTTCCCTAAGCAAGCGCCTTGAGACCCCTGGGTGATTCGTGCGCTATATAAATCGAAATACATTTACATTTACATTTACATTGCAAACAGCATTTCCCTACCGCACTACGCAGTTCGTGAAGCTATGCGTAACGTGCATAGTGCGAAGTGTACTTCGCATAGTTACACGTAGCGTGACTATGCAAACTACGCCCAGGGTTAGAAAAGACTCCTGCTAGTAAAGACAGCCAGATTATCATTGTCCCCCATTCTAACTCCATGATTGCCATGTGCTGGAAAACCATTTGGTGAAACCAGTGTGTGCCTCAGTGGCCATCTTCTCTTTTTACCGCATGTTTTTCACCTAGACAAGCCATACACTAATCCACAAGTTTGTAAAACCAGTGTGCACCTCATAAGTGACCATCTTGTCTTTGTTCTCCATGCAAATTCCCTTGCACAGCCCTATGCTGAGCCACTATTTTGTGATTCAAGTGTTTGCCTCATAGATTACCATATTGTCTTTCTTCTTCATTCTTTCTGCCTTGCCAAGTCATGCGTATTTCCATCATATCTTGACACCAGTGGGTGCGTGTATGTGCTCATTAATTATTAATCTTTGCCACTTTTAAAAGTTGCTTGTTGGGAGCACTCTATGTGTTTTGGCCCTTTAGGAGCACACTGACAACCGTACTCTTTTCTTTTCTCTGTATATGTGCAACTATAATTAGGGCTCCCGGTTGTATGGGATTTATTTACTTGACCTTTCCCATCTGTATTTATCCAGATTTGTGAAAAACATAAAGCTGAAACTGGCATATTTTCACATTTATATAACCAATAAATATGCTGTAATGCTTGATTGCCTGCCAGGTTTCAGTGATATGAACACCCGCAGAAGATAAAACAATACACTTATATGAAACTAGGCACTTTTCAGTATCAGCCTTGTGCATATCAACTGCTGTTTAAACCTCTTTACTAAAATTCCTTATTCCTGTAAACCCCTTACCTATTATTCCACACAGCTATTGGTCTGACAGTCATGGCAAAGCGTATTTAGAATCACTCAAAATGCACCCAATTTCAGTTTTTTCCACGTTAAAAAATAAATACAGACAAGAAAGTAAATGGTATTCTGCCTGTATTTATCTGTAAAAATCAGTAAAAACTGAAAACAGGGAGCCTTAATTATACGATTGGGCAAATGATCTAGTTGCACTAGTCAGTAATCCATTGTCATTAAAATATATAATTACTTCAGTCAATTTTGTTAACATCCCATTGGTTCCTACAGGGGTCCCAAGTGCCCTCAGGGGACAACATGTATAATGTCCCATTTTCTATATTTTTTCACATGGATTGTGGCCTCTGGGCCATGTTTTTTATTGATAATTTCATTCAATTGAATTTTGTCAGCTTCTCCGTGGCTCACTTCGGGGAAGGCACCCAATCTTTATTATTACTGTAGTTTTTTACTGCTTCTTTTGAACTATGGCCTAGGCTAACACAACAGTTGGTGAGCTATTCACAAGCTCCATTGTGTAGTATTGTTAGTAGCATTGCAATTGTACTACTAATGTGCTACAAATTGCTATTCACTATGCTGGATGCAGAGATCCCTGTGACAAACTCACCTTGGCACCAGGAAAAGGGACTAATGCAGTCTACCAGAGCATCCAAGCAGTCATTCTCCATAAAGGTCACTCGAAGTCACATCATTATCTAAATAAAAACAAACACAACAACCCACTATCAAGGATGCATCATATCACTGAACCAATAATACGTTCCATTTTTTAAATGGGAAACTAGCCAAAATGTTAATCATCACCTCCTCCATTTGTCTTCAATGAAGGGAAAGAGATTTCTGGAATTTGTGGAGCATCTTGTCTACAATGGTTCCATGGCAGACCTCTTTTTCAACTGCTGCTGTGCCCCAGTTGAACCATGTAGTGTTAAATTATTTGTTTCTGCAATGAAAGACAGTGAAGTGCATCCATCCATCTAATTTCAGACGTGTGTACTAGCTGCCAAGCAACAGACAACATGTGCAGGCGGATCTCTTTCAAGAGGGTTTAGCAAAAGCTAGTCACTGTTTCCATTATTGCTGATTTTCAAAGCATTTGTCAGCATGCATCAGTGCCACTGTTCTTTATGGATAAAGCACATAAAGCTGCTTACATCCTGTAGGAATGGAATACCAACATCTAATATAGTTTAAATGCAGAGGCCTCAGCATACGATTCATTGCAATTGACAGGGGAGTAACATTGTCAAAACAATAGCAGATGGAGGATACTATGAAGTGCTATCTATATTTAGCTCGTTACATCAACCTCATTGTGTAGCTAATAAGAAGTTGAGGATCGTTTAGAACATTAATAAAGTCACTGTAAAAGCCAATATTTTGGAACCCAATCTCCTACATGCTGCAACAAGTACAGAAGCATGTCACATCTGCTACATCAGCACCTGTCAAAACTATTACCATTACAAACATAAACCGTCTACTAAATCAATGCCAACAGCATCAATTGGATCAGTTTTATTCACTGTGTTTGTTTTTTGCAGTTAGATCACAGAGACACAGGAAACTTAAAAAGCAAAGGCCAGCAACTTTGATGATAGAGAACACTACTTAAAGGATGATCCAGACTTCTATGTTAATCGAGAGCCATTGATGTATTGGACCTGAAAAAAGAAACAGACGCCAAAACTCATCAGGCTGGCCACAAAATATCTGTCATGTTCTATAACCAGTGTCCCTCTGAGCAGATTTTCAGTGCAGTTGCTGCTTTTGTCACAGTCAGAAGGACCATTTGGTACAGTTGTCACAATCAGAAGTGCTAGTCCCTCTTGTGGAGAGACTGACATTGATCAAAATGAATAAACATTTCAGATTCCAGAAGACACAATGGTGGATGAGGTTAATTTCTCAGACATTTCAAGTGTGAAGAGTGATCATCCTCTAGAGGAAGTCCACAAACGAAAACATGACCTTTAAATTCTGG
This sequence comes from Lissotriton helveticus, assembly GCF_964261635.1. Lineage (NCBI taxonomy): Eukaryota > Metazoa > Chordata > Amphibia > Caudata > Salamandridae > Lissotriton > Lissotriton helveticus. The sequence continues at coordinate 2,058,596,875 of NC_136063.1, forward strand.
ACTCAAATGTAAAACTACAGCTAAAACTCTAGTAACATGACAGGAATATCTGCTCTAAAAAGAAAAATTAAGAAAAAGGAAAGTAAGAACTTGTATTGATTTTATATTTGGTGTGCCAACAAATGCATTTAAACTTAAATGGACCAGTGTGCAAGGCACAGACAGATTATCAAGGAGGACACAGTCCTTTTGGTCGGGTGACTAAAGTAATGATATCTTCTTTTTGATAATCAATTTATTGGCATTTGAGAAACGAACAACAAAAAGACAGCACACAGGTAGCAGGGTAAATCTGCGATTGTCTTCCAACCAACAGTAAGAGTTCAGGCCCTGATAGGGGTATACAGACAAGACATCCCGACTGAAAGGCAATACATTGGTATCTGAAAGTCAGGGCAAACAGTTCAAAACAGCAAGTTCAGTCATTTGCCCCATATCTTGTGGAACTTCCCAGGACATCCCCGGGATTTAAAGAGACTTTCCTCCTGGGCCGCACACCAATCCACCCCTCGGCGCCACTTTCACAGAACGAATGAAAAAAGACTTTGGAGTGAGCAACGGCCTTTAAATCTGCAATGGAATGTTCCATATTTCATTTAAAAAACTGTAAAAACGACATTTAGAAGCTTTTTCCAAAACATTCTGCAAAAAGAACCAGAGGCTATCACTGTAGCGCCACCAAGTTGCAGCCACTGATGTTGAACTACCCTACTGAAAGGATCCTGGCTTTCAAAAGAGTTTCTAAGTCTGGATGTAGATGACCAATTCCGAGCGCATCACAAAAAATTACTTTTTTAGATGTAACTTTGTACTTCACACATGCAGCTGAGGCTCTCACCATGATACTACGCTTCACTCGGCTACAGTAAAAAAATCCCACTCTCGACAGGCAACCCAACCTGATGATGAACTCATCTATTAGGTCTTTCCTCAAAAACAATGATTATGGGCTTGATTACGAGTTTGGTGATATTATCACTGTCCCGCCAGCTGGACCGAGCACTCCATCAAGCAGCCCGCCTCCATGCCCGCCATACTAGGAGTTCCCAGCGGGGCTGGCGAGTGAACGGCGATAGATTAATGATGTCAGTACCTGTCATGCAGGATATGAGCTGGAGGATGTTTATGTTGCACTCACTGCTGACGGCGGCAACTACAGACAGGGGAGGAGAATGATGTGCATCAAAGGAGAGAAGACAGGAAATAGGATTCCAAAACCAACAGATATTGTGTCTCCATGGAAGTGCAGAACACACATAGAAGAGGGAGTTGATTGTTACCCATATCTTTGCAGGAGCCTACATGAGAAAGTCGTAAAGTTCTATTTTTCTAATTACATCATGACAATGTAATAAATATGTATTATTTATGATGTATGCATTGATATTATATTGTATATTCATATGTTATAGGTTTATTAATTAAACATTTAAGATACACATTTGTTTATAATGGAATTTTAAATATGTTTTTTATTGGAATTAGTTGTGTTGTTTGGAATATATTTTTAAAAATATATTACTTTTAATGTAGAACATTGTTTGGTATTATGTTAAGGTTTCATAGAGCATCGGTTCGATCCTGAGGATACGTTCTGGCCTGGGGACAGAATAATCGGCCCACAAATAGATGTATCCTCCCGTTCAAGCTGATCCTAGGATGGCGACTTTAGATGACATGATGGCAGCACTGGCCTTAGTACAGGTAGAGCTTTACTGCTTCACGTACAGAGACTGCTGCTTTACAGGCCAGAGTAGACAGGATGCAAAGAAACCCTTTTGACTCTGGTAATCCAACACAGCCTCAACCCAGTTCTATGGTGATAGAAATCCCAACTCCTATTCCTCTTGCACCCCCTGAGAAGTTCACTGGAGACATTCATAAGGTCCAGGTTTTTATCAAACAAATCCTTTTGCATTTCAATTGTAAACCCAAGTTATTTCTGACTAATCAGGCTAGAGTAGATTTTCTCATACCCTATCTAGCAGGTGATGCAGCTCAATGGGCAGCCCCTTTAGTTCGCAAAAATGACCCCATGTTACATGACTGGGAATCCCTTTAAAGAAGAGTTTGAAAAAACATTTGACTGAAGAGCAGATACCTTTTCAGCCGATAGAGAATTGCTCGAGTTAAGACATGGGAACAAAGACTTAATAGGATACCTAAACACCTTTCGAAGATTGGTAGCGGAAACACAATGGTCAGAAGGCAAAAAATCAGCTATATTTTATCAGGGCCTCAGAGACTAATTGAAGGATTTAATAGCACAAGTGGATTCGCAACCACAGACGTGTTCTGAATTGATCGAATTGACCATGCGGTTGGACCATAGAATGAGGGATGGAAGAGGAGAAGGCAAGAAGAGAGAGAAATACCCACAGCACTTCAAAAGGCCAAGATTCCTGGATGCGGGAGGATCACCCCCTGAACCTATGGACATCGGAACCGTGCGAGTTCACTGACTGTCGATGAGAGGGACCATTGGAGAAAGAATGGATTATGTCTGTTTTGTGGAAAAAGGGGTAATTACTTGCGAGAGTGTCCCATCAAACCCAAGTTCAATGGAACTCGCTTGGGAGCGTCTGTGGTGAACAAAGCCGTTACCGGAAAACTACTGAGCTCGAGACTAGTAGAAGGGGAGTCTTTGAGTAGAGCGTTTATCCCTTCCCTAAATACAGAATGTGTGGCCTCTAAAGATAATTTTTTAATACCTATAATGATCCACATTGATAAAAGACTCTGTACCATCCAAGTCACGGTGGATTCCGGAGCCACTGGTTGTTTCATGGATACCCAAGAAGCTCACCGACTGGGAGTGCACCTGATCCCCAAATCCATACCTGAAGTGGTGTTTGCTGTTGATGGAAAGCAACTTGAATCTGGTCCCATAAGTCAAGCCACCAAACTGTACATTATGGAGTGTGTGAAAGGGCATCAAGAACTCTTGTCTTAATTATATTATTCAAGCCCCTCTAAATGGCATCATATTGGGGTTACCATGGCTATCTACTCACAACCCCACAATTGATTGGTGTAAAAAATCATTGAGTTCGGATTCTGATTTTTGTAGGGAACATTGTTGGAAGGATGTCAACTGGGTTACTCCTACCAGTGAAAACCAATTTCACATTGCTACTACGGCAGAGAAAGAGACCGTATTGCCCGCCTGCTATCAACAATTTACAGATGTGTTTAATGATAGGATGGCGGAATTGTTGCCTCCTCACAGGCCCCTAATTGTAGGATTGACTTGAAACCTGGTTCAGTGGTACCCTGCGGAAGGGTTTATGCGTTAACTCAACCTGAAAATCAACATCTACGGCAATATTTGGATACATATTTGGCTATAGGATTCATCCGTCCGTCCAGTTCACCTGCGATTTCTCCGTTATTTTTTATTCCAAAAGCCAACGGAGAATTAAGGACGTGTATAGGCTTTCGTGCCTTAAACACAATCACCATACGCAATCAGTACCCACTCCCGCTGATTCCGGTGTTGTTGGAACAGGTTAAGGGAGCCGTGATATTCACGAAACTGGACCTCCGTGGGGCCTATAATTTAGTAAGGATGCACCCTGGGGATGAATGAATGGAAGACGGCTTTCAGAACGCGGTATGGGCTTTACGAATATTTAGTTATGCATTTCGGCCTTTGTAATGCGCCTGCCGCGTTCAAATTCTTTTTGAATGATGTCCTGAGGGAATAATTGGATCGGATAGTCGTAGTCTATATAGATGATATACTGATTTATTCAAAGAAGACCGAGGACCATGTGAGACATGTGAGTCTCATCCTACAGGCCTTAAGGGAACATCATCTCTTTTTAAAACTCAGTAAATGTGAGTTTCACGTTTCCACCATTGAATTTTTGGGAGTCATACTTCAGGACAGGAAATGGTGGAACGTAAGGTGAGAGCTATTATGGATTGGCCCAGTCCAAAAAATTTGAAAGACATCCAGTGTTTTATGGGCTTAGCCAATTTTTATAGGTGTTTTATTTCTCAATTCTCAGACAAGGCAGCCCCACTCACTCGTCTCACCAAAAAATATGTTTGTTTCCAATGACTCAAGAAGCGCAAACTGCCTTTGATCTACTGAAGAAAGCCTTTGTGACCGCTCCCATACTCACGCACGCCAATCCCACCTTGCCGTTCATAGTTGAAGCGGACGCTTCAGATGTGGCATTAGGAACTGTGCATTCTCAGAGGGATACCGTAACAGGGCAAATGCATACAATCGCATTTATGTCGAAGAAACTAAATGGGGCCGAACAGAACTATACGATCAGAGAAAAGAGCTACTCGCAATCAAGGAGGCATTTGGAGAATGGAGACATTGGCTGCTAGGAGCCCAACATACTGTCACCGTATACACGGATCACCGTAACCTTCAATTTCTATAGACTGCTCGTCAGCTCACGCCTAGATTACTCAGATGGATGACCTTCTTTGAAGAATACGATTTTATTGTGACGTTCTGTCCTGGATGCTTTGACCCATCAGGAGTCCACCGTAGTACCTTTGGTCAATCCCGAACGAACCATACTGGAACCACAGAAAGTGATTGGAGTAATACACAGTGACAGTTTTCTACGTGACGTAGCGAAAAGAATTCAAACCTTCAAGTGGAAGGATTGGTTAAAGCACCATCCCGAATGGATAAGAAGACAAGGAGTCGTGATGAAAGGGACTCAAGTGCTAGTTCCCACTCTCCAACTGAGACGGACCGTCTTCCAATGGTGTCACACAGATCCTAGTGCAGGTCATCATGGCACAGAAAAGACGTGTGAAAAAATCTTACGACAGTTCTGGTGGCCTTCGATCAGAAAAGACATACCGGAATGGATCAGAACTTGCACAGTGTGTGCTCAAAACAAGACGATTCCAGTGAAACCACAAGGGTTACTTCAACCTCTCCCCACTCCAGAAGTCCCATGGGAACGTTTATCGTTGGATTTCATTGTAAGTCTTCCACCTGATCAAGGACATACAGTCATCCTAATTGTCATAGACTATATATAACAAAAATGGGGCACTTTATAGCCTGCAAGATGATCCCTACTGCTGGACGCTTAGTCACTCTTTTAATGGAACATGTAGTAAGATTGCATGTACTACCTAAGGTGATTGTGTCTGATCGGGGATCCAATTCACGGCCAAATTTTGGAAATTCTGGTGTTCCTCATTACACATATCATCTGCTCTATCTACTCATTTTCATCCCCAGACTGACGGGCAGACTGAAAGATTGAATAGAACTCTGAAGCAATATCTGCATAGTTACGTTAATAACAACAGAGACACTTGGGTGGGAATGGTTATGGCTGGCTGAAATTGCATATAACAACACACAACACACTTCTACGAAACGCACCCTTCTATAGAACCTATGGTTATCATCCCCGCTTTGTTACATTCTCTGCGCCTGGTAGGTGCGAGCGTATCCCAGAGGTGCATGAGAGAATAGGGCAGATACAGAAAGTATTGCTAAGTACTAGGAAACATTTGATCCATGCTAAAGTTTTGTACAACAGACAAGCTGACAAACGTCGCCGTCCAGGGCCCACGTACAAAAAAGGTAATTTGGTGTGGCTCTCAACACGTAACATCCATTTTAGATGGTATAGTGTGTCCAAAGAGGTATGGTGCGGAGTAGAACTCTTGGGAGCCTGAGTCCTTGGTGCATGCTCCTAGACTTCTGGCTGCCTTTTACAAACATTGCCCTGACAGCCCTTGCGCGTGCCTGTGCTCTTCGAGAGGGGGATGTACTGTCAGGGTCACGGAGGCGGCGGGCGAGCAGGCACGTGCTGATGTTGGGAACTACGATTCTCGGCAGCCTCGACAGAGCGCATGGCATCAGACGGCATGTAATCGGCACGTCTCACGTGATGCGGTACTGCGGATTTAGCCGGACAGCGGGAGAAAGATGCTGCCGATTATTCTGATTTGCTGAAGACTTCTGGTGACATCCGTTCCTGTTTATTCCTGGTCGGGTAAGGGTGCTGTATGCACCGCTTTCCTTCAATCCTGTTTGGACATCCCAAGTACGTTTGCTTGCTCCATTGGGGATGTTTCTGAATTGACAAAGTGCTTTGCTTTCTCTTGCTTACATTGGAAAAACGTACCTATACTTTCCAAGTGCTTTCCTGGGAGAGATCTGTTTACTTGCTTGATACAAAACTGTTACGTTCTTTTGGCATTTATTTTGTGTGCTAAGATTTCCTTACGTTGGCGAACTTTCTCTATTTCTTAAAGTTCATGTGGGGGAAAGTTTTATATCACACAAACATTGTATTCGATATAGGGGATCCTATATTCCGTTCTGTTTGGCAAGACAGTATCATGCGGGGAGAGTGACGTAACTCTTCTCGTGTTTTGGGTGCTATCTGTGCTACTACTAGTGAACACTGCTGTCTTGTGGAGTGCTATGCCTAAATGTACATTTAATGAATATTCCTTGACATTCATCTGCTGCTGCTCATCGTTGCTCTGTTCCTTTCTCATATATCATCACAGGGGGTCTACGACAGAAAGTCGTGTTTGAGTCTTTGAGTGTTCCTCATTATCACAGGTGATATAGGTAACGGAATGGGGGGTCTTTGAAGCCACACATAAAATTGCTTGTTCTGATTGTCCTCTTTATGTTTTCCAGCATTCAATGTGGTAATAGGAGGAGCAAACTCAACCCCTCTGTACGCCTGCTTATGTATTTTCTTTTACAGGTTAGTGGAAGAATGGGTAAAAAGGGAGAATGAGAGATAGATATTATTAGTAGCGCTTGTTCGAACTTACCTCTCCTTTTGCATCTCGTTACAGGTCTCCCTCCCTGCTGTCCCCATCCTTCCCTTCTCCCGCTTAACCACCCTTTAGACAGTGTGTTCTCATATCTAGACTTGGGGCTGTTGAGAGGTGGACCCCATAGAGCATCGGTTCGATCCTGGGGATACGTTCAGCCCTGGGGACAGTAAGGCCATGTGGCGGATTTTGTGTAGGTTTGAGGGATGTTACTTTCTTTGGTACTGTAGTTTATAAATAATGAATGAAGAATCAGCTAAATTCTGCCTGAATACGGCCTTGTGAAGATGAATTATGGTGTACTGAGCTAGTAGTACCTTTGAGACTGAGCGTGCACGTAACCTGCGATGATGCGTGGTCCGGATAGGATTGCCTTAATAAAGCCTTGGGCGTCTATTTCTGGTGTTCTGTGTTAGTGGTCTGAACGGGCTGCACTCAAAGCATTTAATGTTGCGTACTGGATTGAATGTACTTTGAGGGAGAAAAAAGAACTACCATTGATGGTTATCAATTGTTCTGCAAACTAGGTCTCCCCATAACAAATTAAACAATTGCACTTCACGTAGTGCATTCTAACTTTCTGAAAATGGGGATGAATGTCTGGTGGCGATGTTGCAGATAGGTAGCATTTGGTATTCTTAACCGAATATAGTCAAGTTGTAAACCATGCTGCTCGCAATGTAGATGTTAGGGTGGACTGCATCATCTGCAATCAGATAGAACATATATAAAATACATTATTAAAATATGTATATTTCCGGGACATTTCAAAGGGATAGTATGTCTCACTGTGACATAAAACTCTTCACTCTTCTTTGCGATACTTCATATGAATTTTATCAAAATTAGAACACATACAATACAATAGTTTCTGCATTAAATAAATGAAGGTTGAACTCCCTACTGTCTGTAGGATACATGCAAAGTTGACTGCAAGTTGTGAACCCTGCTGAGTGTGAATTGAAGGCAGTAGTGAACACAAACATCGAGGAAAGCTTTTTTGTCACAGTTAACAAAATCTGAGGACATAGTACAGTTGTCTCTGCCTTAAATAAATCGAGAATTAATGTAATATTGTCTGTAGAGCTAAAGCAGCACTGGTACCAAGTTGTGCACCCTGCTGGTTGCAGTGTAGATCGAAGGCAGTTGTTGACACAGACGTGGACGAATGCTTTTGTCACTTATGTAAACAATATCTGAAGACATAGTACAATTGTCTCTGCATTAAATAAATGAAGGCTGAATTTCCTACTGTTCAAACTTTAGGAAAATTTGAGGACATAGTACAATTGGCTGTGCTTCAAATCAATCAAATTCAATGTTTTCAGTAGTGCTAATGCGTAACTGGTATCAAGTTGTCAACTCTACTGACCGCAGAAAAGGTTGAAGGCAGTTCTCAGCACAGATACTGAAGACAAATTAAGATCCAAAGTTGAATTCAAATTGTGAACCCTGCTGTCCGCAGTGTCGATGGAAACCACTAGTCGATACAGACATAAGTCTACGGTGCTGTGGTGCTGAGTTCGCAATCGGCCTGTATCGAGGAAGCACGCGGTCATGGCGGCAGCCACTTGTCAGAGTGGGGACCTTTGCTGCGGCGCAATCTCTTCTCTTTGCAGAAGTGAACCACACCCAGAGACTAATTATTTATAGTCTTACGTTGACGGTGTTACTTAGGACTAGCCCACTCTGCTTCTGTTTCAAAGGAGGGGGGTGAACACAGCTACATGACCAAAATATTCCCCAGTGTCTGAGATAATATGGTTGCGTCCACTATTCAGTACACTACAGGTATCAATGGTACCTCTACACAAGGAAAAGTTTTTGGTTTTGTATAGTGAATTGTGTATAGTACTCTTAGCGTTGTGTACATTATTGTTGATGCTAGAGTTCTTTCCCTTATACATACTTGGTTGCCACGTCTCTGTACATTGAACTAGTGTGCTGTTGAGGGGATATATTATTTTGGAAAGGTCCGTAGTACTGTTTTGCGCTGCCTCTGAGGTAGTTGGGGGGAGGGGTCCATGGGCATGGTCGTGGTGATCGTGGTGCTGGGTATTTTGATTTTGTTGGGTGTGGGAAGTTTATAATTAGAAACTGTATCACATATTGGTCTTTAAACATGGGTGTGAGTTGAATGTAATTCACGCAGTACATATTCAACGTTCTTACAGTACTTAAATGTTGATGTTAATTTGTTAGTGGTAAGTGGAACTAGTTTTTAGGTAGCATTGCCGATTTGATTACTTGTTGACAATATTGGAAAGTGGTTAACATTATAATTAGGAATTGTCATTTAAAAAACGTTCGAAATTCACTCAAAAAACCATAGGTTTCAGGCAGGTTATAGTTAGGAATTAGCATCAGTGATGTCATTTGAGATGGCATCAGTGATGTCATCAGTGATGTCACTGACCATGTCATGAATGATGTAATGTGTTACATCATCACCAAAGGATTGTGGGCACGAGAGTTACAGTTAGTACAACTAACTATAACGGAGGAATTTCAATGGTTTTGTATGAGTGAAATGTCCAGCTAACTATAACACCCCTGAAACCTATGTGACTGTGACTAGGATGACCCCAGAACAGTAGAATTCTCTGTGCTTAATTTGTCAATCCTGAACGCTACAATTTCTTAAAAATAAATTTTTGGCCTGTTCTGCTTTGGCCCACCCACACAAGTGAAGTATCATTTTACTCGGGACAATAAGGGGAACGCAGGGTGGTAGCACATTTGTGCCGGCACGGAGATCCCACGCAAAAAAGTATGGAAAAGTGAATTTTTTACCTAATTTTAAGGTTTGCAAGGAATTCTGGGTAGGAAAACGTTGGGGGACCCACACATGCCATACCTCCCTGGACTCCCCCGGGTGTCTAGTTTTAAGAACTGTTTTGATTTAGTAGTTTCCCAAGTTTGCCACCGAGCCCTGGGCCAAAAACTCAGGTGCCCCTCCAAAAAATGAAGGTAGTTTTGCTATAGGTTAATTTTAAGTCTCCACCGTACGATTTGGGCCTTTTCCTGTTGCAGCCACTATGCCTACCTACGCAAGTGAGGTACCATTTTTTTCAGGAGACCTGGGGGAACGCGGGGTGTGTGGGAATGTATTGATCCACGCAGATTCCAGAACTTTCCACCACAGAAATGTGAGGAAAATGCATTTTTTGTCATATTTTTTTGCTGTGCAAGGGATTCTGGGTAACAGAACCTGGTGGGAGGCAGTTGAGTCACCACATCCTGAATTCCCCTGGGTGTCTAGTTTTTAACAATGTATAGGTTTGCTAGGTTTCCCTAGGTGCCGGCAGAGCTAGGGTTCAAAAACAAAAGGTAGGCACTTTGCCAAAAAAGGGCCCGTTTTCACTGCGAAATTGTGGTGCGAACACGTTGCGTTTTGCGCTGTTTCCTGTCACAGGCACTAGGCAGACCCAGGCAAAAGAGGTACCATTTTTTTCGGGAGACCTGGGGGAACACGGGGTGTGTGGAAATTTGTTGATCCACGCAGATTCAAGAACTTTCCACCACAGAAATGTGAGGAAAATGCATTTCTGTTTGTCAATTTTTTAGCTTTGCAAGGGATTCTGGGTAACAGAATCTGGTGGGAGGCAGTTAAGTCACCCCATCCTAAATTTCCCAGGGTGTCTAGTTTTCAGAAATGTATAGGTTTACTAGGTGTCCTTAGGTGCCGGCAGAGCTAGGGTTAAAAAACGAAAGGTAGGCACTTTGTTAAAAAAGGGCCAGTATTGACTGCGAAATTTCGGTGCGACCACGTTGCGTTTTGTGCCGTTTCCTGTCGCAGGCACTAGGCAGACCCAGGCAAGTGAGGTACCATTTTTCTCATAAGCCTTTGGGGAACGCAGGGTGGGTGGAAATCTGTTGATCCACGCAGATTCCAGAACTTTCCACCACAGAAATGTGAGGAAAATGCGTTTCTTACCCCAATTTTTTAGGTTTGCAAGGGATTCTGGGTAACATAACCTGGTGGGAGGCAGTTGAGTCACCCCATCCTAAATTCCCCTGGGTGTCTAGTTTTAAAAAATGTATAGGTTTGCTAGGTTTCCCTAGGTGCCGGCAGAGCTAGGGTGCAAAAACCACTGCTAGGCACTTTGCCATAAAAGGGTCAATTTTTAACTGCAAAATTGAGGTGTGACCACGTTGCATTTTGCGCCATTTCCTGTTGCAGGCACAAGGCCGACCCACACAAGTGAGGTACCGTTTTTATCGGGAGACTTAGGGTAATTCAGATTTTTAAATCAACTGTTATTACCTTTTGAGTTTTCGTGCATTTCTCCCTTCCCGATGAAACACATTGTGTAAAAAAAAAATCTTTATGAAAATGACCAATAATTCTCATGCTAGTATGAGTATTCCCAATTTTGAAAATGTGCAAATATATACTGTTTCTAAACTCTATAATTTGTACCCAATTCAGAAATACATAGGTGTATTTCATACCGATTTTGCGATGTATACATTTCAAAGAATAAGTGCTCTATACCCAGTACATAATAAAATACCATTGCAAGTTGCTGCTCAGTTTTTGGCTCTGGGTTCGTCGGGTTCTTGGTGAAACTACAAGTCCTATATATCCCCACAACCAGGAAGGGCAAACGGATGTAACGGTATATTTCTTTCAAACAGCTGTCAAAATTACAAGAAGTTACAGGTGAAAATGTTGAGACAAAAGGCTGTTTTTTTCAACTAATTTTTAATTATTCCAATATCTAACTGTTAGTTTCTTTAAAGAAACCTTCATGGATTTAGACAAATGACCCCTTTCTGAATTCAGAATTTTGTCTACTTTACAAAAATGTATAGCTTTTCAGGATCCATTATTGCTTTCAAACTCATTTCTACCATTAACTGGAAGGAGGTTGAAAGCTCTAAAAATAGCAAAAATAGGCTATGTCCCAGAAAAATGCCAAAACTGTGTGAAAAATGTTGGTTCTCTGACAAAAGACTGTCATTCCCTAAAAGCTGGGAAAATGCTGATTTCAGCCCCACAAACACTTTTTGGATAATATTTGCAGGGAAAAACCCAGAGGCTTTCATTTGCAACCCGTTTTTCCAATTTTTCTGAAAAAACCAAAAATTTCACTGGATTGGATTGAAAAAGCTTTATTCGAGTTATACACTCCTAAAAGCACAAACATACAATTTAAAATTCATACATTTTAAAATACATAATAATTAAAATTCATATTTCAGACTCATGAGATACATTTTAAACAATTGTGCAAGCTTTGACAAAAAGAGTTTTTAAAATAAATATAAAATTTAGTGCATATTGAAAGATAGAGCCCTCCTCCTGATGGACCATGCCCACCCCAAGTATTTTGCTGTTCCCAGCACTATAGGCATTTTGGTGGAGGTACAAATAATTCTCAACCCCTCAACACCACTTAATACCCCAAGGTTTCTGCAAACTGGGGCTAGCCATACTCTCCTAGGGTTTGCATAGGCCTCACACAGAAATAAGAAGTGTATAATGCTTTCATTTAGGGCACCACATACCGGGCAACACAAGCTATTAGTACTCCTCCATCTGCCCGTCAATGACCTCCATGGGAGAGAACCTGACCTTAGCTGAAAAAATAACTTCCTATCTATCGGGACAGTTATACTGTCCCAATACTGTTCTAGTACAGGTCTCGTTTTTATTTCCATAAATCTACCCCCCATTGTTTCTGCATGTGTACTCCTCCAGAGCTTTTGTTCTATATAATCCCAATATATGGCCTTAATGATGTTTTTGCTTGGGAATACTTCCCCATCCGGATTTTCCCAAAGGTTAGAGAGACCGAGCTCAGCAAGAACCACCCTGAGCGTCTTCAACCATGATATTTTGTGGAATATATCCGATTTAACTAGGGCTAAAAACCCATCGGCATAGTGTCGGATCTCTGGGATCGTCCACAGTCGTCTCCAATAAATGATAGGCCTTAATCGGGCGCGGTCACTAACCAATCTCCTCCCTAAATCCAAGCCAAGTGGTATTAATGGTGTGCTCTGGGGGAGACTCGTTATTCCCCTCAAGAACCTATTCTCTGATATTTGTAGGGTGGGGAACCTCTCGAAACCCCATACTTCTGCCCCATACAGGCCTGCACCAGGGGCTTTAGCATCATAGACCCTGAGGACCGGTTTTACAGGCCGAATTTTAGATTTCACTTGTTCTGCCCGGAGCGCCCCTGAAATCTGCTGGTGTCTCAGTACCGCCTTCTCAATATGTCGTGACCAACCTGGCTTGCTTGAAATCTCTACCCCTAAGTAAGTAAAAACATTTACTACCTCAAGCTCTATATTATTCAGAGATACCCTTGGTTGGAATCGGCGCCTTTGACCAAAAACCATCAACTTTGTTTTGCTAGCATTAACTTCGAGACCATGTTCCCCGTAAAACATATCAAATATATTCAGGGCGCGCTGGAGTCCTACAGGGGTCTTGGATACAATAAGGGTATCGTCAGCGAACATCAGGATAGGGACCCTGATGCCCGCTAGCGATGGTGAATCCACACTTGCATCCAACATCCTATCCACAATACCATTGATGAACAGGGAGAAGAGCAGGGGTGCCATTGCACATCCCTGCCGTACACCCCGTCCAACAGGAAAATTAACGGTACATTCCCCATTACTCCCCCACTGGACTTTGGCGAAGTTGCTTTCGTGAAGACGCATTATAAGAGTAAGCAACTCGAGTGGGACCCCTATTTTTTCCAGAACTGCCCAAAGCTTACTCCTAGGCACCAGGTCGAAGGCAGCCCTCAAGTCTACAAATGCGACATAAAGGCTGCCCTCGGCCAGGAGTACAGTCCCCCACCGCAACATGGTAAATCGAAATATTTGGTCAACCGTACTGGTTGCCCGCCTAAAGCCTGCCTGATAGGGGGAGAGGGCATTGTTCTCGTCTACCCAATCCATAAGTTTGTTGACCACCATCTTCCCAACCACTTTTTGGATAGTGGCAATCAAACTTATCGGCCTGTAATTGGCCGGGAGTGACCGATCGCCCTTCTTATATATCGGTATAATTATTGCCCCCTTCCATATTTCTGGGATTTCAGCCCCTTTGGCTAGGGCATTCCCCAGTGAGGTCACATACCTAGCCCACCGTACCTTGTCGTGCTTAAAAATATCTGAGGGAATCCCATCTAAACCTGGTGCTTTCCCCCCTTGTAGGGTTGAAATTACCAGTTCTGCTTCTTTGTTTGATAACAGGTTTCCGTTGCAAAATACCACTGAAATCGGTTCTATTGCCACAATATCCCTGTTTTCTGCATACTGGGGTTTAAAATACTCAACCCATGACGCCGCATTAATATTATTATCTGCGCTATTAGGGGTACCACCTCGTCCCCACTTCACAATTTGCCAAAAAAGTCTAGAATTTCTTGACCCAGAGGCTTCGAGCAACTCTTCCCAATATTCCTCATCCCACTTTTTCTTGGCCTTGCGGATACTAACATTATAGTGTTTCCTAGCTACACTAATCAAACCATTGTCTCTGCTTTTAAGTGCCCTACCCAATTCCAATCTAGTTGACCTGCACTGTTTATTGAACCACCTCGCCATTTTAACTGGGGCTTTTCTATTTACCTTATTTAATCTGGTAAAATGTGGTTTTATAAGAGAAAAGAACGTATCGTGTATAGCTGTTATTAAAGAGGATCCAGGTGTTACAGGATTTATTATCTCCATGGCTGCAATTGCTTTATCTACCTCCGAGTCTATGTAGTCCATGGAAGCCACGTTTGCCAACACATTTGGCCATTTAACTCTTCGTGTATCGTTGGCCATAACCGGTACAACTTCGCTACGCGGCTCTGGATTGTCAGGCGTGACCCTCCACCAGGAATGGGTGACACAAAGGGGATTATGATCACTTTCTAATCTACCCTTGATTTCCATATCACCCACCCCACACCATAAATTGAGGCTACAAATGACATAGTCTATTCTGCTTTTACTATGACCATTGTCAAATGTACAATTGCCTCCCTGGTCGCTCTTTGTCCTTCCATTGAGGGCCCTCAACCCATATTCCAAACATAACGCATTCAATAGCAAGATATCTTTTGTCCACCGCTTAACTGGTACAAGATTCAGGGATGGGACACCCCATTGGACGTCTTCTTCCTGCCCTAGTGGATGTTTGGTGTTTTCCAACGGCTCAAAGGTCCTATTAAAGTCGCCAGCCATTATCACTCTATTTCCCCGGGACTGCGAATCTAGGAAGGAGGATAGAGCCTCTAGGATAGGGGAGTTCCCAGTACTCATACCCCTAGCATAGATATTGTATATGTCTATCACACCCCCCTTATCTGATGATATTCTAAGCAGTTGTATATCCTTGCAACCCAGGTCAAGCACTTTTATTTTGACTTGTAGAGTTTGCTTGATCCAAACTGTTAATCCTCCCATAGGTCTGCCCCTTGGGCCTCTACTCGCTGGTATACAAAAATTTAAATAGCCTGGGAGGAAAATTGGGTCGCAAGCCCATGTCTCCTGGAATAAACACATTTCAAACCCGTTGACAAAATCAATCCAATTTTGTGACAGCAATCTAGTACGCAGCCCTGCGATATTCCACGAAAGGAGCCTCCCCATAATATTACTATTACAGCTCCCCACATTGATAGCTGGCATAGACGCGTGGTTGGTCAAGCTCTCGCAGTTGCATTCCTCTTCCATAACAGTGTCCACACAATTACCAACCCTGCCCTCGATGAAACCCGTGTCTAATAAAAACCTTGATTCACCCACCATATTTCCCCTACATATCATGCTATCCCTTCTCACATTTCCATATTCCATATTGGTGGTCGCTCCATTTGGACTTGTTGTTACATCCCTTGTTATTGCCAGTGGTTTCTCTGGGTTATTCTCCCTAGCCACAATGCCCACATTTACAATTGGATCTGCCGGTCTCCGTCAACATCCCCACCTCAAATTTCCCAACCCATCATGAGGATTGCATGGTTGTCCATAACAGACATTTAATTGTGGGATAGGAACATGGGAAGGGTTGATCTCTGTCAAAGGAAAAAAACTGAATCTCCCTGGCTCGTTATTCCCACCAAGAAGAGCGTCCACTGGTCTTGGATTAAAAAAAAAGTGAGGTCCACAATACCAATCCCACCACTACTAGTACTCCAACCAGGTCTCGTTATCAGTCCTACCAGCCTCGGGTCTTGGAAGTTAATTATGATACATTCACCCCCCAGTTGTTTCAGGGTGCTGCCTATCCAGTTAACCCTTCTAACCCCGATGATCAATCCATCTACTTCCCCAGGTAGAGGTCTGTTAACCCTTAACCAATGCATGACCTTATTTTTTAGCATTTCATAGGTTTCTCTTTGCCCTGAAAGTAGGGGAGGAACATTGGTAAGGATAGCCACATAGGGGTAGGAATCAGGGGTAAGTTGTATCGGGGGTATCCTAGTCGGAAGTTTTGTCGCATAGGGTATTAGTTGGCTTTGTTCCTGGACAACAGGACATGGTGGGGCAACATTCTTTGGTATCATGGGCGCCCTATTCCCCACTATTATATTACTTCCATCACTTGCAAGGCCACCTCTATTTGGCACTTTTGGAGCATGGGACTTATATGTTCCAACACTATTTTTACCTAGATTTTTATCATTGCTTGCCAAAGGACCATGGCTGGATGTCGAAGTACTTTGCAGGGATAGAGTATTAGTAATAACAGGGGTGGCATTTTTTGGCAAATCTTTTCTACCTTTGACTACAGTGCTCTGGGGCTTGGTTTTCCCACAATTAGTATTATTCAGAGCAGTTGATTGGTCATTGGTAGTCTTACTACTTTGACCTTTTCCCTGAGAGCTACTCGCAATTCTCGCAGTAGGAGGTTGTAAGACAACCGGCGGGGCACCCACATCTCGCTCAACTGATTGTTGGGTGTTCACATTTCCTCCTGTTTTAAGGCAAGACTTAATTAGAGATTTGGTGGAAAAGAAATTATCTAAGCTCGCCTGCTCTAGATGGTCCAATTGTTCCGCCAGCTTTTTAAGTCTATCCTCAAAGGGGTTCAAGAGGGACCTTATTAGTTTCTCCACTTCTAGAACAAAATGTGGCTTGGGTGTTGGTGTCCCAGGGGATGCTATGACAATAGGATCTGGGCCTGATGGTAATGGTACCCCAGGGGATACCATTGTTACGGGATCCAAGCCTAATGAAACAACTCCTCCCTCGCCCGCCGATAGCCCAATAGGGTTATCCCCAGTAATATGTCGGCTCAGTTTCATATGTTTTTTTGGGGGTTTTAGAAACTGGCCTTTCTTTGCAATAACACCCCTTTTCCTTTTTGCACAAGGTTTGGGTTTTATAGTATGTGCTAGAACACTGGGTTGAGTTGTAAGATGTTGCCCAGTGGGTGAGTTGGTTGGAACACCGGGGGACTTTGCAGGCAAAGTAGTGGTTACTATTTCTAAAGGGAAAGTATCCGATGGCTCATTTACTGGGAGTGAAAGATTTGAACTGTCGTGTACCGCAGGGAGCAAGATAGATGATAGGGGGGTTACCAATGAGGGGAAGCTTTGGCTTTATGCGTTTTTCAAGAGGGGTTTTCAACAATTCTATGGACAACCTACGCCCCGCACGTCTTTCTGCCAAGGCGATTTCCCTGTCGATGTCCTGGGGCAGCCGTTTAAAATAGGTATCTAGGGGGCCCATAACAGCTGCTTCCGCTTCACCCACCAACGGCAGCAAAGTGGATGTATTTGTAGAGCAGGCCATGTAGATAACCCCTAGGCACCTCAAGATATTACAACAAGTATAATTACTGTCGCAGCTATAGTAACTTGCTTACAATACCAGTGCGGCAAATGTCAATAGGATGGCCCAGCCCGGCCTCTTTCGGCCCCGGACTGGCCACAGACGGTCCCGCCTTTGTCCCGGGCTTCTCCCGGGCACGCTCCCGCGCAGCGGCCCGTATAGCTCCTTTTAAAATAGAGAGGGATAGATTATGGGCGGGGGGGGCGGAGCCAGTAGGGAGAGCAGCCCAGGTGTGGCGAGGGCTCGCAGGGACTCCTGGAAGGTTGAGTCCCTGCTCCCTAGCTCGCAGCCCTGCCGTCAGCTCCACACGCCCCGCTGTCAGAGCTCCTCTCTGGATGTTGCACGCACTGAATGCGGCGCTGCGGGACCCACGAAGCGGGTCTGGCGAGGTTAGTCTCACAGCACAGTCCCAGTCACAGGGTGAGAGGTCTTTAGGAATAGCAGCAATAACCGGCAAAAGGGTCCCACCAGAGCAGGCAGCAGACCCGCTTTTCACTCCGTGGGCGGGGGGGCGGAGCCAGCAGGGAGAGCAGCCCAGGTGTGGCGAGGGCTCGCAGGGACTCCTGGAAGGTTGAGTCCCTGCTCCCTAGCTCGCAGCCCTGCCGTCAGCTCCACACGCCCCGCTGTCAGAGCTCCTCTCTGGATGTTGCACGCACTGAATGCGGCGCTGCGGGACCCGCAAAGCGGGTCCGGCGAGGTTAGTCTCACAGCACAGTCCCAGTCACAGGGTGGGAGGTCTTTAGGAATAGCAGCAATAACCGGCAAAAGGGTCCCACCAGAGCAGGCAGCAGACCCGCTTTTCACTCCGTGGGCGGGGGGGCGGAGCCAGCAGGGAGAGCAGCCCAGGTGTGGCGAGGGCTCGCAGGGACTCCTGGAAGGTTGAGTCCCTGCTCCCTAGCTCGCAGCCCTGCCGTCTGCTCCACACGCCCCGCTGTCAGAGCTCCTCTCTGGATGTTGCACGCACTGAATGCGGCGCTGCGGGACCCGCGAAGCGGGTCCGGCGAGGTTAGTCTCACAGCACAGTCCCAGTCACAGGGTGAGAGGTCTTTAGGAATAGCAGCAATAACCGGCAAAAGGGTCCCACCAGAGCAGGCAGCAGACCCGCTTTTCACTCCGTGGGCGGGGGGGCGGAGCCAGCAGGGAGAGCAGCCCAGGTGTGGCGAGGGCTCGCAGGGACTCCTGGAAGGTTGAGTCCCTGCTCCCTAGCTCGCAGCCCTGCCGTCAGCTCCACACGCCCCGCTGTCAGAGCTCCTCTCTGGATGTTGCACGCACTGAATGCGGCGCTGCGGGACCCGCGAAGCGGGTCCAGCGAGGTTAGTCTCACAGCACAGTCCCAGTCACAGGGTGAGAGGTCTTTAGGAATAGCAGCAATAACCGGCAAAAGGGTTTTACTGTATTTTGCTTAATTTCTGGGACCCCTCGAAGGGAATACACAAACCCTGGGCACCTTTAGAATCCACATGATGTTGGAAGAAAAGAATGCAAATTTGGCGTGGATACCTTATGTGGTCAAAAAGTTACAGGGGCATAAGCGCGCACTACCCCAAATCGCCAAAAAAGGGCTTAGCACAGGAGGGGAAAAGGCCTAGCAGCGAAGGGGTTAATAAGCACAGCTCACGCATAATGCATTTCGGCCGTGTGGGCCTTTTTCAAATGCTACCGTCTTCAAGAAGAATGTAACTCCATCCCCACCTTTTACTGACCAAGAATCTCCCCCATTGGCGGAAGTCCGCTGACCAATGGTCACTGCTTGCAACTGCACTGTAGTTCCGAACAGTACTACACTTCCCAGGATGCTGTATTTCCAGGTAAGTGTTGCTTGGGGGGGACCGGTTGAAAAATACACCCTCTGTGGATGCTGTCAATACTTAAAAGGTGTAGAGTTTAAACTTCGGAGTCCTTGTCACGGTGATAACAGGTTTCCCTCACGTCCCCTTCAACGTTCCAGCCGATTCCTGCGTGTGCCTGCCGGGCCGAGAGTCAGTGCTTCAGTGAACCTGACTTCATTGTTCTGTAACGATCCGCTGTGTGCAGCCACCCCAGCTTGGCTTGCAGTTCCTGGCGGGCCGGAGTTGTGTCAATACCTTGACTGTGATGAAAACTGCTGCTGCAGATTGTGCCAGTAATACTCCTGCTTCTTATCCCCTTCGGGGCTCATTACGAGCTGCGCTCGTCATGGTGCACACCGGTTGTCGCTGATGACGAGCCCAGCTTGTCCACCCTCGGGGGAAGCGCTGGCGCTCCCACCGAGGGTCTTTGATTTTTGTTTTGTGTTCGGGGATGGCAGTGGAAGAGTTTCCGCTGCCTCCCCTGCCCCTCCCCATGAGAATCCCTGATGACGTCAGCGCACACAGCGTGCGCTGACATCATCAGGGATTCCCAGGCGCTCGGGAAGCCATTTGATTCCTGCGCGCCGAGGGAAAAGGTGAGTTTCTCGTGGCTGGCGGGGGTTTGTGGCCGCAAAGAGCCATCAGGGGAGAGGAAAGAGATTTTCCTCTCCCCTGATGTCTCTTTGCAGGGCATTTCTGCCTCACGATCGCGCACAGCGTCGCGATCGTGCGGCAGAAATGCCCACCACTAGCACCAGGGATTTAAATTTTGTTTACAGGAAGCGACCCCTTGGGCAAGGGTCGCTTCCAGGTGGCCTGTAATTATCTTTTTGTTTTTCTGCCCCCCCTGGGGGCAAATCGGCCAGTTTTTTTGGCCGTTTTGCCCCCAGGGGGGGCAGAAATTCCCCCTAGCACCAGGGTTGTTTTTTGGGGGCAATGTTTTTATTTTGGAAGCGACCCCTTGGGTAAGGGTCGCTTCCTTGCAGCCATAAAATATGTTCTTAATTTTCTGTCCCCCCGGGGGCAAATCGACCCATTTTTTGGGCCGTTTTGCCCCCAGGGGGGGCAGAAAATGCCCACAAGCACCAGGGAATTGCAAATTTAGTTTTTAGGAAGCGACCCCTTGGGCAAGGGTCACTTCCAGGCGGCCTGTGAATATCTTTTTGTTTTTCTGCCCCCCCGGGGGCAAATCGGCCCGTTTTTTGGCCGTTTTGCCCCCAGAGGGGGCAGAAAATCCCCACAAGCACCAGGGAAACTCCTGGAAGGTTGAGTCCCTGCTCCCTAGCTCGCAGCCCTGCCGTCAGCTCCACACGCCCCGCTGTCAGAGCTCCTCTCTGGATGTTGCACGCACTGAATGCGGCGCTGCGGGACCCGCGAAGCGGGTCCGGCGAGGTTAGTCTCACAGCACAGTCCCAGTCACAGGGTGAGAGGTCTTTAGGAATAGCAGCAATAACCGGCAAAAGGGTCCCACCAGAGCAGGCAGCAGACCCGCTTTTCACTCCGTGGGCGGGGGGGCGGAGCCAGCAGGGAGAGCAGCCCAGGTGTGGCGAGGGCTCGCAGGGACTCCTGGAAGGTTGAGTCCCTGCTCCCTAGCTCGCAGCCCTGCCGTCAGCTCCACACGCCCCGCTGTCAGAGCTCCTCTTTGGATGTTGCACGCACTGAATGCGGTGCTGCGGGACCCGCGAAGCGGGTCCGGCGAGGTTAGTCTCACAGCACAGTCCCAGTCACAGGGTGAGAGGTCTTTAGGAATAGCAGCAATAACCGGCAAAAGGGTCCCACCAGAGCAGGCAGCAGACCCACTTTTCACTCCTTGTGCGGGGGGGCGGAGCCAGCAGGGAGAGCAGCCCAGGTGTGGCGAGGGCTCGCAGGGACTCCTGGAAGGTTGAGTCCCTGCTCCCTAGCTCGCAGCCCTGCCGTCAGCCCCACACGCCCCGCTGTCAGAGCTCCTCTCTGGATGTTGCACGCACTGAATGCGGCGCTGCGGGACCCGCGAAGCGGGTCAGGCGAGGTTAGTCTCACAGCACAGTCCCAGTCACAGGGTGAGAGGTCTTTAGGAATAGCAGCAATAACCGGCAAAAGGGTTTTACTGTATTTTGCTTAATTTCTGGGACCCCTCCAAGGGAATACACAAACCCTGGGCACCTTTAGAATCCACATGATGTTGGAAGAAAAGAATGCAAATTTGGCGTGGATACCTTATGTGGTCAAAAAGTTACAGGGGCATAAGCGCGCACTACCCCAAATCGCCAAAAAAGGGCTTAGCACAGGAGGGGAAAAGGCCTAGCAGCGAAGGGGTTAATAAGCACAGCTCACGCATAATGCATTTCGGCCGTGTGGGCCTTTTTCAAATGCTACCGTCTTCAAGAAGAATGTAACTCCATCCCCACCTTTTACTGACCAAGAATCTCCCCCATTGGCGGAAGTCCGCTGACCAATGGTCACTGCTTGCAACTGCACTGTAGTTCCGAACAGTACTACACTTCCCAGGATGCTGTATTTCCAGGTAAGTGTTGCTTGGGGGGGACCGGTTGAAAAATACACCCTCTGTGGATGCTGTCAATACTTAAAAGGTGTAGAGTTTAAACTTCGGAGTCCTTGTCACGGTGATAACAGGTTTCCCTCGCGTCCCCTTCAACGTTCCAGCCGATTCCTGCGTGTGCCTGCCGGGCCGAGAGTCAGTGCTTCAGTGAACCTGACTTCATTGTTCTGTAACGATCCGCTGTGTGCAGCCACCCCAGCTTGGCTTGCAGTTCCTGGCGG
Organism: Lissotriton helveticus; assembly: GCF_964261635.1. Lineage (NCBI taxonomy): Eukaryota > Metazoa > Chordata > Amphibia > Caudata > Salamandridae > Lissotriton > Lissotriton helveticus. Next base: position 2,058,619,059 of record NC_136063.1, read on the forward strand.
GCCGGAGTTGTGTCAATACCTTGACTGCGATGAAAACTGCTGCTGCAGATTGTGCCAGTAATACTCCTGCTTCTTAACCCCTTCGGGGCTGATGACGAGCTGGGCTCGTCATGGTGCACACCGGTTGTGCGCTGATGACGAGCCCAGCTTGTCATGAGCCCCACCCTCGGGGGAAGCGCTGGCGCTCCCACCGAGGGTCTTTGATTTTTGTTTTGTGTTCGGGGATGGCAGTGGAAGAGTTTCCGCTGCATCCCCTGCCCCTCCCCATGAGAATCCCTGATGACGTCAGCGCACACAGCGCGCGCTGACATCATCAGGGATTCCCAGGCGCTCGGGAAGCCATTTGATTCCTGCGCGCCGAGGGAAAAGGTGAGTTTCTCGTGGCTGGCGGGGGTTTGTGGCCGCAAAGAGGCATCAGGGGAGAGGAAAGAGATTTTCCTCTCCCCTGATGTCTCTTTGCAGGGCATTTCTGCCTCACGATCGCGCACAGCGTCGCGATCGTGCGGCAGAAATGCCCACCACTAGCACCAGGGATTTAAATTTTGTTTACAGGAAGCGACCCCTTGGGCAAGGGTCGCTTCCAGGTGGCCTGTAATTATCTTTTTGTTTTTCTGCCCCCCTGGGGGCAAATCGGCCAGTTTTTTGGGCCGTTTTGCCCCCAGGGGGGGCAGAAATTCCCCCTAGCACCAGGGTTGTTTTTTGGGGGCAATGTTTTTATTTTGGAAGCGACCCCTTGGGTAAGGGTCGCTTCCTTGCAGCCATAAAATATGTTCTTGATTTTCTGTCCCCCCGGGGGCAAATCGACCCATTTTTTGGCCCGTTTTGCCCCCAGGGGGGGCAGAAAATGCCCACAAGCACCAGGGAATTGCAAATTTAGTTTTAAGGAAGCGACCCCTTGGGCAAGGGTCACTTCCAGGCGGCCTGTGAATATCTTTTTGTTTTTCTGCCCCCCCGGGGGCAAATCGGCCCGTTTTTTGGCCGTTTTGCCCCCAGAGGGGGCAGAAAATCCCCACAAGCACCAGGGAATTGCAAATTTAGTTTTTAGGAAGCGACCCCTTGGGCAAGGGTCACTTCCAGGCGGCCAGTGAATATCTTTTTGTTTTTCTGCCCCCCCGGGGGCAAATCGGCCTGTTTTTTCGGCCGTTTTGCCCCCAGGGGGGCAGAAATTACCCACTAGCACCAGGATTTTTTTGGGCGCAATGTTTTTATTTTGGAAGCGACCCCCTGGGTAAGGGTCGCTTCCTGGTGGCCATAATTTATGTTCTTGCTTTTCTGTCCCCCGGGGGCAAATCGGCCCATTTTTTGGGCCTTTTTGCCCCCATGGGGGGCAGAAAATGCCCACTTTCACCAGGGAATTGGAAATTTAGTTTTTAGGAAGCCACCCCTTGGGCAAGGGTCGCTTACAGGCAGCCTGTGAATATCTTTTCGTTTGTCGGCCCCCCCCCTGGCAAATAGGCCCTTTTTTTTGCCTTTTCTGCCCCCAGGGGGGGGGCAGAAAATGCCACTAGGCACCAGGGAATTGTGGTTTTTTGTAATGGCGGCTACCCCTTGGGCAAGGTTTGCTTCTTAGAGGGAACTTGTTTTAGCATTGTTTTTCTGCTTCACCCCCACCCCCCTTGGGGCAAATTGGCCCTTTTCTTTTCTGTTTTTTGACCCACTAAGCCCTAGGAATTGAGTTTTGTAGGGTGTGGAAGTGAGCCCCTGGGCAAGGCTTGCTTCCAATGTTGCTTATATTTTTGGTGTTTTTTTACTGGCCGCCTCCCTTGGTGCTAGTTGGTCTTTTTTTGTTCTTACTGCCCCCAGGTGAGCGGGGTACTGTTAGGACCAAAAGACCGACTGACACCAAAGGGGTCAGGCAGTAAAAAACTTTCAAAAAATTAACCAGTGTCTTGATGGAAACCCTCACCTAATACCAATTGGTCTAAGCCCTATTTGATGGCCCATCTGGGCGAATGCAAATTTGGGGGGGAAATTTGTGTGTTGTTTTTTTAATTGTTTTTTTTCTTCTCCATTTTTGTCTTGTTCCAGGCTTTTGCTGTTTGGATTCTTGTAGGTTGCGGTTCTGTTACTGCTGGTTTTGCAGCTTGTGTAGTTGCATGTGCTTGGTAAGTCAATGTATTTTGCACTACTTTCCCTAGATGATTGTCTTTTTGAAAACGGTGTACTTGTAGCAGTTTGTGTGGCTCTGTGTTTTTTCTTTTCTGCATTAGTGCTTGATGTGCACTTTGTTTTCTAATGTGTAATTTTTTTCTCTTTCTAGTGGGATATCATTTATTTTTGCTGTGTCTCAGCAGAGTAGGTGCTGGTGAGTGTTGCTAGATTTTGTAAGAGTGAAATTGTTTTGGATTGTATAGATCTTTGTGTGAAAGCCTTACCTTGTTTACTTCTTACTGTGCACAGTGTAGGTTGTTGTTCACTTGTGTGTGCAGTCTTCTTGCTTTGTAAGGATAATGGCTAGTCGCAGGATTACTGCTCAGCAGGTTCTTGGTTTGCTTTTTGAGTCTTCCTCTGACCATGGTTAAGAGACTGACTCCGATTCGGACCCAGAGGTAGGGGCAGAAGATTCAGGCAGTGAGTTTTCTCTTCGCATGGAATCATCGGATGATGAATCTTCTTCTAGTGCTGATGAAGTGCCTATGGTAGAGGAGGACATTGATGTGCCGGTAGTGGGCCAAGAGGCATCTGTGCTCCAGCCTAGGGCCGCAAGGTTTCCTTTCTTTTTACATCGGCAAGAGGCATGTGGGCTGCAGCCTGCGCCCAAAAGGCTTCACATTGCTGTGGTGCGCCAAGAGGCATCTGGTGCTGTTAGTCTTCCTGTTGGTGTAGTGCAGCAAGAGGCATCTGGGGCTGTTAGGCTTTCCATTGGTGTAGAGTGGCAAGAGTCATCTGGGCCTGCTTGGGTTCCCGGTGGTGTAGTGCAGCAAGAAGCATCTCAGGCTGCTAGGCTTCCCGTTGGTGTAGTGCAGGAAGAGCCCTCTGAGGATGCTATGTTTTCTGTTGGTGTTGTGCAGCCAGAAGTATCTGTGGCTGTTAGGCTTCCCGTTGGTGAACAGCAGCAAGAGGCTTCTGGGCGGCAGGCTGGGGTGGCTGCTTCCCCCGTTGCTAGGGATGGCCTCTGGGTTCCCCCTGGCATGGTGCAGCCGGCATTGCCAGAGTTCACTGGTGTTCCTGGGTGTAGAGTGAATACCGAGAATTTTCTGGCAATACATTTTTTTTCAGTTGTTTTTTGACGATGTGTTTTAGCAAGAGATTGTTGATCAAACTAATTTGTATGCAGAACCGTTTTTGAGGGACAACAGTGCCAGCCTTAATCCCTATTCTAGAGCTACCCGGTGGACTCCCACAAATGTTGAAGAGATGAAGAAGTTTTTGGGATTAACTTTTTTGAAGGGCTTGCTAAGTAAGCCATCAATGTCTTCATATTGGTTTACTAGTCCCTTGATGGCAACAGCTATATTTCCAGCAGTCATAAGTCGTGATCGGTATATGCTTCTTCTTCGGATAATGCATTTTGTTGATAATGGTTTACTGTTGCCACGCGATCACCCTGATTGTGACCGTTTGTTTAAAATTCGGCCTGTCCTTGATCACTTTGTTGATCGTTTTTCTGAGATCTTTGCCCCTGGTAAAGAAATTGCAGTGGATGAGTCTTTGCTATTGTTCAAGGGCCGCTTGGTTTTTAGGCAATACATTCCTAGTAAGAGGGCACGCTATGGAATCAAACTGTATATGCTGTGTGACAGTGAGACTGGATATGTCTACAATTTCAGGGTGTACACTGGTAAGGAGTCCAGCATTAACCCTCCTGGTTGTCCTTCTACTTTTGGAGTGACTGAGAAAATTGTGTGGGAACTAGGTAGAGGATTATTTAACAAAGGCCACCATTTATATGTAGATAACTTTTACACTGGTGTGCGGTTGTTCAAGGGGTTGGCCAAAGTGGGCACTGTTGCTTGTGGCACAATGCGCAGTAACCGTAAAGGTTTCCCAAAGGAACTTGTTTGTAAAAGGCTTGTGCGGGGACAGTCTACTGCATTGCGATGTGGGGAGCTTCTAGCTGTGAAGTTTTCAGACAAGAGAGATGTGTATATGCTGACTACTATGCACGATGAAAGTACTGTACCTGTGCCTGTTTGGAGTCAGGTTGCTGAAGTGCGCAAACCTGTGTGCATTTTAGCTTACAATAAGTTCATGGGTGGTGTTGACAGAGTAGATCAGAGGTTGGAACCTTATGCTGCTCTTCGAAAGGCTTACGTTTGGTACAAGAAGTTGGCTATCCATCTGTTCCACTTGGCATCCTTTAATGCTTTTGTTGTGTACCAGAAGTCTTGTCCTGAGATGAAGATGCCTTTTGTTAAGTTTCAGGAGTCAATAATAGGCAGCCTTGTACTTGTGGAGCAGGCAAGTGTTCCTAGATTTGGAGTGGTGGAGGATGTGGCTAGATTGAAAGATCGCCACTTTCCTGAATACATTCCTCCCACTACCGCAAGAGACTTTCCAACTAGAAGATGGAGAGTCTGTTGGCGAAGAGGCGTGCGGAAGGAGTCTCGTATGTACTGCCCTGACTGTCCTTCTAAGCCTGGATTGTGTCTGTCAGCTTGTTTTAAATCGTACCACACGCAAAATAAGTTTTGGGAGTTTTAATGAGCTGTTAAGTGAATTGCCTGGTCTGCATTCTGTAAAGAATTTTTGTTTGTTTCAAGGATTGGCATTAGTGCAAAGTGTTCAGTTTTAGAATTTGTGTTAGCTGATTTGTAGGTATTTCCATTTGTTTAGTGTTATTTTGAAAAAAATAATTCTAAATGTGTTTGTGGTGTGTGCAGGCTGGTGCTTGGCTGGCGGTGTGTGTGGAGTGGCGCTTGGCTGGATGTTGTGTGTGCCGTGGTACTTGGCTGTCTGTGCACGGAGTGGTGCTTGACTGGCGGTGTGTGTGGAGTGGCACTTGGCTGTCTGGAGTGTTACTTGGCTGTCTGTGCACGAAGTGGTGCTTGGCTGGATGGTGTGTGTGGAGTGGTGCTTGGCTGGTGGTGTGTATGGAGTGGCGCTTGGCTGGCGGTGTGTGTGGAGTGGTACTTGGCTGTCTGTGCACGGAGTGGTGCTTGGCTGGCGGTGTGTGTGGAGTGGTACTTGGCTGTCTGTGCACGGAGTGGTGCTTGGCTGGCGGTGTGTGTGGAGTGGCACTTGGCTGTCTGGAGTGTTACTTGGCTGTCTGTGCACGAAGTGGTGCTTGGCTGGTGGTGTGTGTGGAGTGGTGCTTGGCTGGTGGTGTGTATGGAGTGGCGCTTGGCTGGCGGTGTGTGTGGAGTGGTACTTGGCTGTCTGTGCACGGAGTGGTGCTTGGCTGGCGGTGTGTGTGGAGTGGCGCTTGGCTGGATAGTGTGTGTGGAGTGGTACTTGGCTGTCTGTGCACGGAGTGGTGCTTGGCTGGCGGTGTTTGTGGAGTGGCGCTTGGCTGGTGGTGTGCGTAGAGTGGTACTTGACTGTCTGTGCACGAAGTGGTGCTTGGCTGGTGGTGTGTGTGGGGTGGTGCTTGGCTGGTGGTGTGTGCGCAGTGGCGCTTGGCTGGCAGTGTGGGTGGAGTGGCGCTTGGCTGGATGGTGTGTGTGGAGTGGTACTTGGCTGTCTGTGCACGGAGTGGTGCTTGGCTGGCGGTGTGTGTGGAGTGGCGCTTGGCTGGTGGTGTGCGTAGAGTGGTACTTGACTGTCTGTGCACGAAGTGGTGCTTGGCTGGTGGTGTGTGTGGGGTGGTGCTTGGCTGGTGGTGTGTGCGCAGTGGCGCTTGGCTGGCAGTGTGGGTGGAGTGGCGCTTGGCTGGATGGTGTGTGTGGAGTGGTACTTGGCTGTCTGTGCACGGAGTGGTGCTTGGCTGGCGGTGTGTGTGGAGTGGCACTTGGGTGTCTGGAGTGTTACTTGGCTGTCTGTGCACGAAGTGGTGCTTGGCTGGATGGTGTGTGTGGAGTGGTGCTTGGCTGGTGGTGTGTATGGAGTGGCGCTTGGCTGGCGATGTGTGTGGAGTGGTACTTGGCTGTCTGTGCACGGAGTGGTGCTTGGCTGGCGGTGTGTGTGGAGTGGTACTTGGCTGTCTGTGCACGGAGTGGTGCTTGGCTGGCGGTGTGTGTGGAGTGGCACTTGGCTGTCTGGAGTGTTACTTGGCTGTCTGTGTACGAAGTGGTGCTTGGCTGGTGGTGTGTGTGGAGTGGTGCTTGGCTGGTGGTGTGTATGGAGTGGCGCTTGGCTGGCGGTGTGTGTGGAGTGGTACTTGGCTGTCTGTGCACGGAGTGGTGCTTGGCTGGCGGTGTGTGTGGAGTGGCGCTTGGCTGGATAGTGTGTGTGGAGTGGTACTTGGCTGTCTGTGCACGAAGTGGTGCTTGGCTGGTGGTGTGTGTGGGGTGGTGCTTGGCTGGTGGTGTGTGCACAGTGGCGCTTGGCTGGCAGTGTGGGTGGAGTGGCGCTTGGCTGGATGGTGTGTGTGGAGTGGTACTTGGCTGTCTGTGCACAGAGTGGTGCTTGGCTGGCGGTGTGTGTGGAGTGGCGCTTGGCTGGTGGTCTGCGTGGAGGGGTACTTTGGCTGTCTGTGCACGGAGTGGTGCTTGGCTGGATGGTGTGTGTGGAGTGGTACTTGGCTGTCTGTGCACGGAGTGGTGCTTGGCTGGATGGTGTGTGTGGAGTGGTACTTGGCTGTCTGTGCACGGAGTGGTGATTGGCTGGCGGTGTGTGTGGAGTGGCACTTGGCTGGTGGTGTGCGTGGAGTGTTACTTGGCTGTCTGTGCACGAAGTGGTGCTTGGCTGGTGGTGTGTGTGGAGTGGTGCTTGGCTGGTGGTGTGTGTGGAGTGGCGCTTGGCTGGCGGTGTGTGTGGAGTGACACTTGGCTGGATGGTGTGTGTGGAGTGGTACTTGGCTGTCTGTGCACGGAGTGGTGCTTGGCTGGCGGTGTGTGTGGAGTGGCGCTTGGCTGGTGGTGTGCGTGGAGTGGTACTTGGCTGTCTGTGCACGAAGTGGTGCTTGGCTGGTGGTGTGTGTGGAGTGGTGTTTGGCTGGTGGTGTGTGCGGAGTGGCGCTTGGCTGGCAGTGTGGGTGGTCCAGGGCTTGGCGGGCATTTTTGGAAACTACCAAACCCAAACAGTTCTGAAAACTAGACACCCAGGGGAGTCCAGGGAGGTATGGCATGCGTGGGTCCCCCAATATTTTCCTAAACAGAAATCCCTGCAAACCTTAAATTTAGGTTAAAAAAACAACTTTTCCATACATTTTTGGGTGGGATCTCCCAGCCGGCACAAATTTCCTACCACCCAGCGTTCCCCTTGATCTTCCGAGTAAAATGATACCTCCAACGTTCCTTTACCCAGAATCCCTTGCAAACCTCAATTTTAGCAGAAAAAAAATGTTTTTTCACACTTTTTTGTATGGGAAAGCGTGGCATCACTGGGCTCACACAAATTGCAGGGATTTCTGTTTAGGAAAACATTGGGGGACCCACGCATGCCATACCCATGCCATGGGTTTGGTAGTTTCAAAAGATGGCCACTGAGCCCCGGGCCAAAAACTCAGGTGCCCCCCCAAAAAAATCAAGGTAGTTTTGCTATAGGGTATTTTAAATTCACCACCGTACGATTTGAACCTTTTCCTGTTGCAGCCACTATGCCTACCCACGCAAGTGAGGTATCATTTTTTTCGGGAGACCTGGGGGAACGCTGGGTGGGTGGAAATTTATTGATCCACGCAGATTTCAGAACTTTCCACCACAGAAATGTGAGGAAAATGTGGTTTTTTTGTCAAATTCTTAGCTTCGCAAGGGATTCTGGGTAATAAAACCTGGTGGTAGGCAGTCGAGTCACCCCATCCTGAATTCCCCTGTGTGGACAAAAATGTATAGGTTTGCTAGATTTCCCTAGGTGCTGGCAGAGCTAGGGCTCAAAAACAAAAGGTAGTCTCTTTGTCCAAAAAGGGCAAGATTTCACTGGGAAATTGAGGTGTGACCACGTTGCATTTTGCGCCGTTTCCTGTCGCAGGCACAAGGCCGAACCACACAAGTGAGGTACCATTTTTATTGGGAGACTTAGGGTAATTCAGATTTGTAAATCAACTGTTATTACCAATTGAGTTTTCATGCATTTCTCCCTTCCCAATGAAAGACATTGTGTATAAAAAAAATCTTTTTAAAAAATGACCAATAATTCTCATGCTAGTATGAGTATTCCCAATTTTGAAAACGTGCAATTATATACTGTTTCTAAACTCTATAATTTTTACCCAATTCAGAAATACATAGGTGTCTTTCATACCGATTTTTCCACATATACATTTTCCAAGAATAAGTGCTCTATATCCAGTAAATAAAAAAAAAATCATTGCAAGTTGCTGCTCAGTTTTTGGATCTGGGTTCGTCGGGTTCTTGGAGAAACTACAAGTCCTATATATCCCCACAACCAGGAAGGTCTAACGAATGTAATGGTACATTGCTTTCTAAGAGCTGTCTAAATTACAAGAAGTTATAGGTGAAAACGTTGAGACAAAAGGCTGGTTTTTTTCAACCAATTTTCAATTATTCCAATATTTAACTGTTAGAAAATGTATAGCTATCCAGGATCCCCTATTGCTTTCAAACTCATTTCTACCATTAACTGGAAGGAGGTGAAAAGCTCTAAAAATAGCAAAAATAGGCTATGTCCCAGAAAAATGCCAAAACTGTGTGAAAAATGTTGGTTCTCTGACAAAAGACTGTCATTCCCTAAAAGCTGAGAAAATGGAGATTTCAGCCCCACAAACCCTTTTTTGATACCATTTACAGGGAAAAACCCAGAGGCTTTCATTTGCAGCCCGTTTTTCCCATTTTTCTGAAAAAAACAAAATTTTCACTATATTGTGGTTCATTTCTGGGACCCCTCCAAGGGAATCCACAAACCCTGGGCACCTTTAGAATCCACATGATGTTGGAAGAAAAGGACGCAAATTTGGCGTGGATACCTTATGTGGTCAAAAAGTTACAGGGGCCTAAGCGCGCACTACCCCAAATCGTCAAAAAGGCAAGCGCGACAACATCCACTGCATTCCACTCCACAAGAAGAGGTATAGCTCACGCATAATGCATTTCGGCCATTTGGGCCTTTTTCAAATGCTACTGTGTTCAAGGTGTAACTCCACCCCCACCTTTTACTAACCAAGAGTCTCTCCCATTGGCGGAAGTCCGCTGACCAATGGACACTGCTTGCAACTGCACTGTAGTTCCTAACAGTACTACAGTTCCCAGGATGCTGTATTTCAAGGTAAGTGTTGCTTGGGGGGGACCGGTTGAAAAATAAAACCTCTGTGGGTGCTGTCAATACTTAAAAGGTGTAGAGTTTAAACTTCGGAGTCCATGTCACAGTGATAACAGGTTTCCCTCACGTCCCCTTCAACGTTCCAGCCGATTCCTGCGTGTGCTTGCCGGGCCGAGAGTCAGTGCTTCAGTGAAGCTGACTTCATTGTTCTGTAACAATCCGCTGTGCGCAGCCACCCCAGCTTGGCTTGCAGTTCCTGGCGGGCCGGAGTTGTGTCAATACCTTGACTGCGACGAAAACTGCTGCTGCAGATGGTGCCAGTAATACTCCATCCTCTTAAGGAAACATGGCCTCCAACGCGCGTCTGACAAGCGCGACAGCATCCACTTCATTCCACTCCACAAGAAGAGGTAGAGGCCACTCGGGGGATATGTTGGGAAATCTTTAATAAGCACAGCTCACGCATAATGCATTTCAGCCATTTGGGCTCTTTTCAAATGCTACTGTGTTCAAGGTGTAACTCCACCCCAACCTTTTACTGACCCAGAGTCTCCCCCATTGGCGGAAGTCCGCTGACCAATGGTCACTGCTTGCAACTGCACTATAGTTCCGAACAGTACTACAGTTCCCAGGATGCTGTATTTCCAGGTAAGTGTTGCTTGGGGGGGACCGGTTGAAAAATAAAACCTCTGTGGGCGCTGTCAATACTTAAAAGGTGTAGAGTTTAAACTTCGAAGTCCATGTCACGGTTATAACAGGTTTCCCTCACGTCCCCTTCAACGTTCCAGCCGATTCCTGCGTGTGCTTGCAGGGCCGAGAGTCAGTGCTTCAGTGAACCTGACTTCATCGTTCTGTAACGATCCGCTGTGCGCAGCCACCCCAGCTTGGCTTGCAGGTCGTGGCGGGCCGGAGTTGTGTCAATACCTTGACTGCGACGAAAACTGCTGCTGCAGATGGTGCGAGTAATACTCCAGCCTCTTAAGGGAACGGGGCCTCCAACGCGCCACTGGCAAGCGCGACAACATCCACTGCATTCCACTCCACAAGAAGAGGTAGAGGCCATTCGGGGGATATATCCGGAAATCTTTAATAAGCACAACTCACGCATAATGCATTTCGGCCATTTGGGCCTTTTTCAAATGCTACTGTGTTCAAGGTGTATATATATATATATATATATATATATATATATATATATATATATATATATATATATATATATATTGTGCTCAAAATTCCTCCCAGCTTGAAAATAATTATCCACACTCACGGGGCTGATTTCCAGAGGTTGTTTTATTTTTCAAACATATATATATAGTATTTTCTGAAATAAAACAAAGGTTACAGAGACGGTATAGTAAGGCTCAATTTTCACTCTTACAAAGCCAGTGAAATTCAGCAGTTGTAGTTACCTGAGTTAACTATAACTTACACCTTGCAATGCATGATCCGTGACATCACTGATGATATCTCAAATGACATCACTTATGATATCAACCACAGAAACACTCACACACCCCTACACAAACTCTCATACACCCACTCACACACCCACACTACTACTCATCTATACATTCAAAGCCGCCTACAAGTACTCACACAACCACTCACTCATCTATAGAGCCACTCAGATACCCACTCATTTACTCATACAGGTACTCACAGAACCACTCACTCACCCATTACTTTACCTTTACAATCACTCACTTTCCCATACAGCCACTCACAGAGTCACACACTCACCCATGCAGCCTCTCAACACTGCCACTCAGTCACCCGTACAATCACACACAAACTCACACACTCCGTAACACACCCACACAATCACTTACATACCCATTTACACATCAATACAGGCACTCACGCATCTGCTCACTCACCCATACATCCATTCACACAGACACTTACTTTACTGGGGAGAGGATGTGACCTAACTACTAGGTCAGCCAACCTCAAAGCTGGGAAACCAGGTTTGAATCTCGGCAAGGACCTTCAACATCCTGTGATTCTGAGCACTTAATCTCCCCGTCTCTGACAGAAACAATACACAAATGTGTCCATCTGTAACTCAACTTGTGCTCATGTAAAGCACTCTGATACCTTTTGGTTTCGTTCGCGCTATATAAACCCCCCCAAAAAACAAGTAAATGCTAACTTGCATCACATCATGATATACTATTCTACTGATTCATGTTCCAATATAAGACCCTCTAGATCAATGCCATCACAGCTAAGTGGTCATGTCACCAAGCAGTAGGCATAGAGACCAAATGCCCCCTATGTTGGCTGGACATAGAAGAAGACATTGCACACATACTATTCTTCTGTCCAGCATATGCCAGTCTCAGTAGGAAATGGATAAAGCCGCTGTGTGTGAGACTGATGACTAGGAAAACCTCGAGGCTCTAAGAATACCAAAAACAGATAGCTCACAAACAATTGTTTTTGGAGTCAGTAGATTCCTACTTGGCAGAAAAAGAGAGGGTTGAAGCTTTAATTCCTTATTTCACATATGCATTCTAGGCTAGAGCAATTCAAGTATATTTTATTGCCAAACTCCCTTAAAACAATGATTAATTTTTAAGTTTACACAAAATAGTTTTATCTGTTATATCATAACAAATTGATTGGGTTGTTTAACGGCTCATTATGCACAAGCACTATACTGAATCTGCACGTAAATTTTGCTAGAAAGGACAGAGGATGACAAATTTTACATCCCATGGAATTGCTTCTACGTAACTCTACCGGAATAAACTACCCTGGGTGATGTGACCGTTCACTAAGCATATGCACTTTACAGAATCTATCTGCAAACATGGACAGTGAAGATACACCTAAAATAGGGTATATCCTACGTAAGTCTTGTACTTAATATTCAACAACATATGCACAATGGGATTGCCGAAGTGACAACTTATGTAATCATTGTGTCTTACTGCATTTTACTGTGTTTTATTGTAAATATTATTTTTATGATCTTTTATGGTTCTTGAACCGAAATAAAGATGGATACTACTACTGATTCATCTTGGCTTTGCATTCTCCTCCCAAAGTGATACTGCTCAAGAATGATACTAACCTTGAAAAGAAAATGCAAATCTAATTTTTTTAGACAATTTTCAAATTGATGAATCACCCTCTGAAAGATCAGAAATAGGCTCAAAGACTTCCTGACCTTACTTATCCTAAGCAATGCATGAGCAAAGACGTCTTTCTCTCTGCGATGAGAGTTGTCCCACACACTAGAGCATAATGACCAAACACCTTTTTCCATTTTAGCCAGGAAAAAGGCGGCACGCCTGGAGATGATACAACGAAAGGGGGTGCAATAACATTTTGCACGGTGCTAATTACCAGTAACCAAAATATAGAGACATATTTAAAACAATCAAGGATAAGCTCAAACTGTCAAATACTACTAATGACAAGCACTAAAAATGAATCAAATAGCAATCTCCAAGAATAAAATAAGGTTATCACTTCAGTCACAATCAAAACAGCAGAAAATTGTCACTAGTATTGTGAGAAAACTATTACCAGGGCGAGTGTGTCACCGAAGATGCACACAAAACCAGCTGCTGATTATTTTTTACCTGTGCAGTATAATGTGCAGATCACCATAAATGTCTGCACTCTTCTCCAACAATGGCCTGATGGAGATTAACTGAAGAAAATCTGGAAGGAAAAATGGCAAACCTTGAAAACAGGTCAGTCAATAAGGAGTGCCTTTTGGTGTGCACTTCACCGAAACACTATGCAAACAGTGGCCCGATCCAAGTTGGCCGACCTAGATGTAATCCTGCGTGCATATGATGCAGGCATAAATGATGTATGCAAGGGACTGTGCATGCTGATTCCAGCATAAGTTCGAGCCTCGTAACCCTTGACGCAAACTCGTGCACCAAATCAGAACATAATGGCAAAATTAAATTGCAGCGATTGAACAAAATTAATACCACAGAGCTTTCAATGCCCTGACCAAGCTCCTGGAACAGCTTTGCCGTCACCACCACCACCTTCAAAGAAGCTGCAACAGTGAGGAGCACAGCGTTGGACACCTTCTCATGGATGCCTTGTCGTGACCTCAGCCCTGCAGCACAAAGGAGCCAAAGCTCTGTGTATATTTCAGTCAATGTACCAACAGTACTTTCAGAACCACAGAGCCACTACCAATGTACCCACACTGCTTACAGAGCTTTGCCATCATGGCCACCCACATCTGTAAAACTGCCACAGTGGGAAGCACCACATCGGCTGACGTCTTCACAAAAATGCCGTGTTGTGACCTCAGCCCCGCGGCACAATTGAGCTGTAAGCTCTGTGTAGATTGACCAGCAGGTAGAAATACTATCTCCCTTCATCAAGTCGGTGCTGGTGAGTAAATTATAACAATGATTTCACCAAGAAAAGTGCTGGGGTCTCAGCCAAAAAAGATTTTAAATTCAAGTCTTATGGAGTATATAGGAGGTAACTCATAAATAAATGAAGAACACCAAGGCTCCAATCAGAGGTGATGAAGATTTAATGAGTAGATTGGTAACAGAGACCCCATCCACATCAAGGCACATTCCATTCTAGCGAACACCCCACATTCCAACTCCCTGCATCAGTACATGGATACCAGCACACTGCATCATAACATAGATACAGAACACCACACCTACCTTGGCCCCATCACTGTCAGCCTGAACTTGTGATATGTGAACCAGACAACAACTTAACTTTATATTTCTAAATTTGTGCATGGTTTTTCATGGTTTTTCACATTAATGTGATTGGAATGCTGCATAAATACTTTAGAAATTAAGGGGTATACTGTTCCTAAGGGGAGCCAAAGGAAGGTGCGGCAGGTCAGAGTGAAGGAGCCACTAGATGGCAAGTGTTTTTTTGGGAAATGGGACCATCACACACCCTTACGGGTGTCATTCTTCATCATAGGGCTTGTTCCTCATCGGGCTGGCTCTGCAATACCTGACAGCCACCCTCAAAGGAGCTCTTTATTGGAGATCTTTCCTCCAAAGCTGTGATGTGAAATGCAAGTTGTAAAATATTGTCCTGAGGACTTGTTTCATGCTGCACTACTATAGAATCATATATTTAAGAGTGGTGTGATTTCTCTCTGCCCCTGTGAGGCCCTAGTATGGAGTTCGATTTAAACACACTTTAATCCAAGCAAACGGCTGAAGAAGGATCCTCCCTCTCCCTCTAAGCAACTTACTTCAGTCACAATGGACTTACTGTTAGAAGAAATACATGCTTTGTGTACGTTTGTTGAAGAAACCAACTCTAAGCAACAACTTCTCACTGAGAACGCGTTACCACAATGGAACAGAATATGGACTCTCTAAATTCCTCTTCTTCCAAAATAGAGTTCCTATCTTCTCAGATGTCTGCGTTACACAAGCAAATAGAACATTTTGAAATAAGGAACAGAAGGAATAACCTTTGCATTTATGGTTTGCCTGAAGGTGTGGAATGTACATACCCAATTACTTTCTTTAAATCTTTCATTCAAAAAATCCTCAAGCTTCCACAGGATACTCTTCTAAATATTCAGAGGGCTCATCGGTTAGGCCCGGTCTCATCATCATCTTCAGTGTCTTCGACCGCAGTAAGAAAACCGAGAGGAGTGATCTTATATTTTCTGGAGTACACTGATTTGATCAAGATATTATCTGCAGCAAGGGCATTAAATCACATTGCCCGGTCAGCCAACTCCTTATTCTTCTCTCAAGATTATGGCAAGCTAACTGCAGATCGACGCAGGGAGTTCCTAGCATTTAGACCGCAATTTCGCTCAATAGGCGCAAGATGTGGCCTCTTTCACCCCTGTTTATTTAAAGTGACCATCTACAACAAAACTACTACTTATGAGGAACCAGTTAAATTGAGTCTATGGATATTTCCTCATCGCGTGTCAAATGAGATGCTGGTGACTCTGTAATGCATTTAGTTTCATTATGTGCTGATACTTAATATAGTTTCAAGTTTTCATTGAAATTTTCAATTAAACAATTAACTCCCTTTTTTTCCTCACAGGTTATGTCTTTGTGTAATGATCCCCTTATGTTTCATCATTCATCGGTGTTGTTCTCCTTCATGCCTTCAAGCATGGAGTTTGGACACCTCATTGTTCTGTGTCGCCTCACCCCCCCACCTTTCGTATGTCTTGAAGTATCTGTAAGTCCTTGGATTTATTCAATTTCTTTCTCTTTTCTATTGTGTTTATTTTCTTTTATTTTGTCTTTCCTGTCACAGCTTTGTTTCAATTTCCTGTTATCTTAGAACTATTGTCTTTCTCATGTCGTACTTTTACTTTCCAAGTGCCGTTTATCCGTTTTAATCATCCTTCCTCTCTCTTTTCTCTTTCATCTCTTTTGAATAATTGTACATGTGGTAGGTCTGTTATGTCGTATGTCCCAGATTACTTAGAGATCTCTTAGGATTGGGGCTCATTTTGTGCACAAGTCATGTTTATCTACATTTTTGTTCTATGTCTTTAAATCTTATTTCATGGAATGTCAGAGGATTGCATTCGCCTATTAAAAGACAGAGGGTTTTAACACATTTAGCTAAATTGGAGGCAGATATAGCTTGTATACAGGAATCTAACCTAACGGCTGAAGAGTCTATAAAATTAAAAAGAGGTTGGGTGGGCAAGGTTTTCGTCTCTCCGGGCTATGGCAAATGTAACAGAGTTCTTCCTCTCTGCCGTAAGTCACTTCCTATCAAAATGGTATCTCAATGTGCAGACAAAGATGGTAGATAGTTATTTGTTAAATTAATGGTGAAAAATGCTCCGGTCTCTCTGTTAAATGTTTACGCACCTACAACTGGTGATTCCTCTTTCTGGACATCCTTGGCTCAACAAATGGCACAATGTTTTGACGATAATCTTATTCTTACAGGTGACTGTAATCAAATCTTTGACCCTTTTTTAGATCGGAATTCGTCAATCCCCTTTGTTCCTCACAAAACCCATAAACTATTTACACAAACAATTAAGCAATATAAGCTTATAGATGCCTGGAGACTTTGTAATCCCACATTACAAGAATACACCTATTACTCCCCGATGCATCACACCCAATCACGATTAGACTTTTTTTTATATCTCGCAATATATCCCAATCGTTAATAGCAGCAGGTATTGTGTCTATTCTAATATCTGATCATGCTCCCATTACTATTCATTTTGACATTTTACAGAAACCTAACGCATCTCAGAAGTAGCGCTTCAACAATGCCCTACTTTTATATTCAACATTTACATCCTCCTTTACCTCTTTTTTTCATGAATATTTCCTTTTTATTCATTCAGATACCTTGCCTTTTTATGTGGTTTGGAATGCGTTTAAAACAACAGCTAGAGACTTTGTATTAGGTATGTCTCTAAAAAACGTAGAAAGGTGCAAGAACTTACCAGAGCCCTTTTAGCCAAAATAAAGAGATTGGAGCATTCTGATTACTCTTCCAAATCGAAAGCCTGTTTGACTGAACTTATAAATGCCAAATTTCGGTTGAACAAAGATACAAGCAACAACGCTTCAAATTATCTTTTAAAATCTAGCGCAAAATTTTAAGGTGGGCAAAATAAAGCTGGAAAATTATTAGCTAATTATTTGAAGGTTAAACATAACAAACTCAATATAGAATCTATCTTGGATAAGGATCATTCACTGAAGTTCAAGGATGAGGATATTCTAAATTAATTTCTCCAATATTATAAAACACTTTATTCATCTGAAATTCCCTCTTCCGATCACTCTATATCTCAATTTTTATATAATATTCAGTACTCTTCTGACACATGCCCGGATCTTTCATTTTTAGAATTTGACCTTACACAGAAAGAGTTTACCACTGCCTTACAAACACTTAAGAAAGATAAAGCCCCTGGCCCAAACGGTTTCACCGTTGAATTTTTCACCCATTTTGCACATCTATTAATTCCCAAATTACGTATTCTCATTAATACTTTTTTGAAATCAGGAGAATCTTCTGGTTCCTTCTCAGACGCTCCTATCTGCCTAATACCTAAAAGATGGTACAAAAGGGGGTGGTGATGGACGGAGCATCTGAGCCAATCAAACACTCACACCCAGTCAACAGATCTGGGTTTGATCCATCACCATTCTTTAGCCCACTCCGCCACCCCAGTTCAGACATGGCTATATGCAAATCAGTCTGACCCTGTGCCTCATGGGAACAGTCCAGCCCGAACTGCCAAGCCATGTCTTCCCTGGACCGGAAACAAGCTTCCGAGGACCGGTTTCTGGCATTCCAGCCGTCTTCAGCCCGGCTTGCTTGAATCCAGTGGCAAAGTGAGCAAGGGACTCACATCTGAGCATACCCTGCCACACTTATGGCGGCCAAAGCGGTACAAAAGGGGGTGGTGATGGACGAAGCATCTGAGCCAATCAAACACTCACACCCAGTCAACAGATCTGGGTTTGATCCATCACCGTTCTTTAGCCCACTCTGCCACCCCAGTTCAGACATGGCTATATGCAAATCAGTCTGACCCTGTGCCTCATGGGAACAGTCCAGCCCGAACTGCCAAGCCATGTCTTCCCTAGACCGGAAACAAGCTTCCGAGGACCGGTTTCTGGCATTCCAGCCGTCTTCAGCCCGGCTTGCTGGAATCCAGTGGCAAAGTGAGCAAGGGACTCACGTCTGAGCATACCCTGCCACACTTATGGCGGCCAAAGCGGTACAAAAGGGGGTGGTGATGGACGGAGCATCTGAGCCAATCAAAAACTCACACCCAGTCAACAGATCTGGGTTTGATTCATCACCGTTCTTTAGCCGACTCTGCCACCCCAGTTCAGATATGGCTATATGCAAATCAGTCTGACCCTGTGCCTCATGGGAACAGTCCAGCCCGAACTGCCAAGCCATGTCTTCCCTGGACTGGAAACAAGCTTCCGAGGACCGGTTTCTGGCATTCCAGCCGTCTTCAGCCCGGCTTGCTTGAATCCAGTGGCAAAGTGAGCAAGGGACTCACGTCTGAGCATACCCTGCCACACTTATGGCTGCCAAAGCAGTACAAAAGGGGGTGGTGATGGACGGAGCATCTGAGCCAATCAAACACTCACACCCAGTCAACAGATCTGGGTTTGATCCATCACCGTTCTTTAGCCCACTCTGCCACCCCAGTTCAGACATGGCTATATGCAAATCAGTCTGACCCTGTGCCTCATGGGAACAGTCCAGCCCGAACTGCCAAGCCATGTCTTCCCTGTACCGGAAACAAGCTTCCGAGGACCGGTTTCTGGCATTCCAGCCGTCTTCAGCCCGACTTGCTTGAATCCAGTGTTCACTTGGCTAGCATTTTTATTCTCTGTGTTTTATCAATTTTAAATTGCTTCACCGTATGTAATATTACATTGTTATAATATTTTCTGCATTATTTTTTCCTTTTCCCTCAATAAACTTACTTTTTGAACTTAAACACACTTTAATCAAAAGGCACCTTGCTCTTAGTCTTCAGTTTGGCTATTATGTTGCATATTGCTTTTAAAATTACCTAATGAATTTTAGCCTCTTGTTTTTTTGAGTGCCCTTACTGTAATCTGTCTATCATATCTTAGGCACAGAGCATGTCTTAGATGAAGAAACCACATAGAACTGTTCAGTGAAAAGTTGGAATTTAAGACCTGACTTTTTTGTTGATCACAAAAATGTATGCTGCTAAATTCTGTATGAGGTGTGTTTAAAGGTTTGTTTTAACTATGAGCTGTGCCTTCTTAGAATTTATAATGTTTTAAATGTGTTATTCTGATTATTGACCCACTGTCAGTTGTATTGAATCACTGTCTGGAGTTCACCATGGCAGCTGCTCATGTCTAACTAGTGAATATTTTTATCACAACTTTATGTTCTGATGTTAGCGGTGATCTGGAGCAATTATGGCAATGATTTTCATTAACTGTGCAAAATTAAGTCTCATCTTTTAAAGAAATAGGGATGCCCCCAATAGACCACATGGTGAGGTTTTTCTACTGAAAAAAGTGGGTTCTCTCTCTTTTGATAAATTAGTACACATTTTTTTGTGTGATGCATAATGCACCACACAAACAAAGAGGAAGTAATGAGGAGAAATAAAAATATTTATCTTAGTTACTACATCCTTAGGTGTGGGAAGGAGGATGAGGGGAGCGGTGCATCATTATATTGTATCTCCAAGTGTGACAGATTTTAGTAAATTTGGGTTGGCGTTAAATTCCATGGGTGGATGCAAAGGAATTCCTATGCGCTACTCATGGAATGTAACGCATTACAGCAGAAGCTGCTGCATTGCATTACATTTATTCACAAAGTCATGCAAGTGAGCGCAAATCGCCACTTGCATGGCTTAGTGGCTTAAGCACTTGTATTGTCTTGAGTCAACGTGCATAACACAAGAACAACGTAAGTCCCCTGGGGACCCCTTTTTGTTTGTGACTGGCTTGCCACCTACTTGAAGCAGGCAGTAAACTGTGATTATTTTGCAACTGCATTCCGGTCGCAAAACAATTGCACATTCACCTGCGACTTGCTATTAGGAAGGAATGCCATTGTCAAGTCCCATTCTAATAGCGCATTGCAAACCTTATTTTGCGAATTAGCAACTGAGGCTCTGTTTTCGTCTCCACAATAGACTGTCTGCCGTATTATGAGTGAATTCCCTGTTTACTGGTTCATTTCTGACAAAAGGAGTTCTACTGTAGGACAATCAACCTAAATCAAAGCAGGGTGGGTCGTCATGACATAGTAACCACTTTGAATTATTTTCTTTCTTTCTGAATTGAGCCACCAAAGGGGGGGCGGGTTGTTTTTTAAAACAAAAAATAATGACTCTGCCTTGTAGGTGGCTTCACCAGCCCACATTTAGCTAACCTGGCCCAACTTCAAAGTCCCCAGTTATAAGTTGGGTGGAGTGGTATCTGTTGGGAGGGGCTGAGGGGTGGATGGCCTGATTTTACCAGCCCAAAAATGCAGCCAAGAAATTGGCCTAATAAAGCCCCCCCGGCTCCAACCTGATACTCACTTATGGCACAAGGAATCACAGAATGCTCACCCCGCCTGACACAGCCTCATCACCTGCCTGGCTCCTAGCCCACCACTGCCTCTTGTCAATATTCCACACAGTCCCCCCACTCCCATTTACCGCCTGCTCAGAGCAAACTGTAAATGAGAGCATTCATTCAGATGGAACAATGAGTACTATGTGAACCGTGTCCTGGAAAAACTAATTCTGCATTATTGGTCCTGATTCTGTGGGGATTCACTTGTAATTGCATGGTACTGGTGCGTTTTACTGCAAGGCACGGGTGGGGGTTTCACCACCACCACTTCTGTGCAAATCGTAGTTGAGGCCTGAACAGGTGTGGGGATCCTCAGGTTTTTAGGGAGAAGGCACCACCAATATACAGTGAGCGCTCAATAAATGAACCCTTACATGTGACCCTAAATAATTATTAATAAACATAAACATTTAATGAAAATGTCAAAAACGTCCTAATTAGATGCTTGTTTCCCTACATTATTTTGAAGAGCTGCACACGTTGTGTATCCGTGTTTTCGTAAGCGCCCTTTTTGTACTTCTTCATTCAATGCAGTTTTTGCTGAGGCCACTTAACAAAGAAAATGAGCTAATTTATAAACAGTAGTTCTCCTTACCTGCTGTTTTCCACCACATCGATTTTCCAATATTGTAGTACGGTCCTAAATTGATGAATTATCCGGCTTGTAAAATATAACGCCCACTAAATCAACAAACAATGTTCAAACAGCAGTAAGACTTGTTCTGCTGCTGCAACCAAAGCTCCAGTCTCACGCTCATTAATCCTTGTAATCAAGATCCAATAAACACGGGAACAATCCGCTTAGATTTTAGGTCTTCTCCACCATTTCCAAGCCATTATCCACAAAAGTCAACAAAACAATAGAAGTTATAGAGGATTCTACATATTTTCCTACACTTTATTTTTGGTACTAAACAAGTAATTCCGTTTGCTTTTTTTTTTTTTTTTTTTGCGCCAAGCGCTTTTTATTGATTTGTAAGTAAAGTGCCATCTGTGGGCCTAGGTCTTAAAACGCCTGGATGAATAGCGAGTCATTCATTAACTGAAAAAAAAACATAAAAGCAGCAGCCAAGTATAAACTGAAAGGTTTTCAGTCTGCAGTGATTTTTTAAAACATTCCATGCTGTCACAGGACTTCACGAAAGTAACGTGAGAACATTTCTTACCCATTTATAATGAATTTTGGGACTGGCTAAAAGGAAACCACCAAAAAAGGCATTATTTAGAGGTTTGCCTAGTGTTGCATGACTAATCGTTTTTATTTATCTTGATGTATAGCACCATGCACTTACTTTGGTCACTTAAAAGTTCTAGAGAAAAACAGTTAATCAATGTAAGAAATATGGATTTTAGGTCACAATATACAAACATTCGTGCTGCATAATGCTATGATAAAATGTGTGGCATTGCAGGCCAAATACAATGTTTAATTTCTATATAATTACTTGTTATGCTTAGGAATGCCATTATGTATTCTGGTTGTCAATTTTTTGCACCCGGTTTCATTTGACTATAGGATTCCACACAAAGGCTGATCACCCTACTCCGTA
The DNA here is from genome assembly GCF_964261635.1 of Lissotriton helveticus. Classification (NCBI taxonomy): domain Eukaryota; kingdom Metazoa; phylum Chordata; class Amphibia; order Caudata; family Salamandridae; genus Lissotriton; species Lissotriton helveticus. The sequence continues at coordinate 2,058,640,939 of NC_136063.1, forward strand.
GATCTGGCTTTGCGTGGAACCATTAAGGTGCTTGTATTATTCTGCTCGTAAGGCCTCATTTGCACATATAGTCACATAGGTTTGGAGCTTTGTGATGCAACAATATTTAGCTGCACTCGTCTCATCTTTAGGGCAGTGCTATTTGAGCTACTTTTCAGTACAATGGGCTGCTTAGTGTTGTGCAAACTGTTACAATCTTCTTTCAATCTTGCCTTTTTTATTCATTTTATTTAATTTCATTTTTTCTTCATGCTTCTTTTTCACAAGGAACACACACACAAAGTAGTCTCCTTCCGTGCCAGGGAGTACTATGGTATTGTGTGTTTATTTTAGACCCAAAACACTTTTTTGTTTGTAGCAAACTTATTTTTTTGGAGCGATGACCGGGCACATACCTAAACAAAAGAGTGTTGCAAAATCCATGACAAAACATTGAATTGCTAGAAGGCTAGCTGCCAGTGTTTGACCTATTGTTTTCTTTCAGGGCCAATAATCCAGGTGAGTGGTCACATGGATCTTATCAACTCTATTCATGGATTTTTCTGGAGGAATGGTAGACTTTGGTGTAAGAGCAACAGCTGAATGTTGATACAATTGACAGGAGTTAATATCAGGGTGAAGGTGAAAGATAGAGTCTAAAATGAATCCTAGACCTTTCACTTGGCCATGGAGCAGCACATTGAACAGTCACTCTTTCCTCAAGATTAAGATTTCTGCTTTGACTCAATGTAACCAGTGGAAGCTGTGTTTTCATTCAGTCCTGGATGTGTTCCAGACACAAAGAAACACCAACCATCTTCTCTCTACTGCTCTGCAGATGATGTGACTGTGGGCATCACCAGTGTAAATGTTAAGGTGTATCGAGGTGCATCTAGATCAGGTGTCTCAAGCCTGTTCTGTAGTCAGAGATAGGTCTGACCAGTGAAAATCATTGGGAGCTACTGATGTAGTGTAGTTCCTATTATCCCAATAGGCTCTGCGCTTTGGAATAATACCTTCAATAGTATAGGCCTAGACCAGACGTTAACTAGGTCTACTACTGTCGATATTAGACTTAAAGTTTTGGGTTTGCCAGCTAGCTCAGAGTTCACTAGAAACTTTCTCGAATAGGCAAGGAGGAGTTGAACCTCCCTGGATAGACAAGAAGGGATTTCGTTTCTGACAACCATAGAACATGACAACTTTGCTCTCCCCTAATCAAGAGTGTATCTCTAGAGTCGTGTGAAAACAAAAGACGACTTATTTTACTCAGTCAGTACGTGCATTCTTAGTCTCACCAGATTGTAGAGAAAAGGAAGAGACGGGCGTGTTCAATAAAAGATGTTATTTATTGATCAGTCTCTTTTCTCATACAAGAGAAATGGATCGATATTATTGCAATACTTATGGTTAAGTAAAGTGCATACATTAGAAGCAGAAGTATAAAATAATACTGTAAAAACATTGATATGGTTTCTAAGCCATATGATGGTTTTAAAATGGATAAAATAGATACATAAACATATACATTTGACTAATCGTACTCAACTGGTGTTTCTAACTACGCCTACCCCAGATGTACCTGACCTCAGCCTAATACGTGGGCGGGAGTAGAAAGTAGCAGTGTAAGTTAAGTTTGTTTTGCCAAGTGACTGACTAAAGAATTCTCTGCAAGGGGTTATTCAGTTCTGTACCTGGAATCTAGGATGAATGAGGGATGGTATCTCTCGTCTCTGGTCTCGATATTCCAGGCTGCCTGCGAGGGCTACCCGGAAGCGCCGGAGCTGGATTTCTCGGCAGGAGAAAGCAGCGTCTCGTTCTCAGCGCGTCAGGAAGGCGGGGCTGCGCCAGCGGGGTCTGCTCTGCTCTGGGCTTCGGCAAGTCTGGCTGCTCCGATCTCGTCACCACCGCGTGTGTTTGCATAGGGCAATATCGGTAATATTTATACCTTTAAGGTGCCGAGATTGACGTAAGGATGGACATAGATACGTCAATAAGGATGTCATACGACCTGGTCGTTAGCACATTCTTTTGCTGAAGTTCTCGGTGAAATCAAAACAATGGCCGCAGGGTTTTTCCCAGGTTGTCATAGGTTTGATTTGTTTTGAGAACTCCGTATGCCTTATCAGGGGCTGGAGGAATATCGCTTGTCTAATTAGATGGCAAGCGTTATGACCTAATCAGATAACACGTTCCTGTGCCGTAGTGTGGCTTAATCAGATAACGGTTCCTGCATCATGGGGGTTTTCTGCCTCATGGGATGGCTGCTAGTTAACTTGTTAACCAGAATAGGGTCAGGAATAGGGGGATCGATACAGAACCTATAGGAATACATCACACCCACTCCACGCTAACTATGGACATATTTACGAATCTATGCATAGGAAAACATACTGTAGAGTATCATGTATACCTTACCACCCCAAAATACATAAATGCATTTTGAAATTATCAAATATACGGAAAAAACAGTCACATGTATTATATGCACTCAAGCTGTAGAATAATGCTAAAGTAATCACGCATATCTATACATTATCACTAATTTGTATATGAGAATTTACACATGAAATGGCTCTTAATACAGAAAAAAGGTTCGAGACCATTCCATCACAGAATAAAATAATTATGAACATACCAGCGGGCAGCTAATGTCTATAAAGTATCTAAAAAATAGAAATTTTAGTTCTCTAAGAATAGTTCTTACTTTAAGCAGAAAATAAGTGTCCCGAAAAATTCGTAAAAATATTTTGGGGCTGCTGAAAAAATTGCTGTCCGTGAACTGGAGGGAAAATTGTTCATGGTATTTTGCTATTCTAGTTGAAGGCCAAATTCATGGAACGCCGTGTGCGAGCTTGCTCAAAAGTCTCTATTTCTGCTCTGGTGAGAACATCATATCATTTAGACTGTCGAAAAAGCTGTCAACAGCTTCCTGGGAGAGTTCCACTAACTCGGAAAAAGGTGTAACCATGCATTCGTGCGCATGATTGTCTCCATTGACGTTTTGATTAGAATTGCTTACAGAAGGTCGTACCTGATCAATGCTGCTTTCATCTTGAACTTCACTACCCCTTAATCGTAGTGGTGAAGCTTCCACGAATGCCTTCATCAGGATTGGTAGCCGTTGAGGGCAGCACAAAGCATGAGCCTTTATTGGACTCAACAATGTTTCTGCATCCATTGGCGCATCCGATTGTAGCGTCAGACAGGTGTCTAACACGCATTCTTCTCCGCATAGCAAGCACCTTAATACAGGTAAAACACATCGTTGCCACATTGGTCGAAATGAAAGAAACCAAGTCATGTTCAGGTCTCTAAGCCGGGATAGTCCCAGGATTTTTGATATCCGGTCCCGGTATCCAATGGCTAGGATTGTTTCTTCCCTTGTCGCAGGTGTTTTGTCTGTGACATGGTTTGCCATAACGAAATATAAGGACTAGGAATAGGATTCCTGCAATTAGTCCCAAAATGAGGGGAAGTCCGCCAAAAATCAAATGGACGAAATCTGGAAAAATACCCAGTATGGCTTTGAATGGTGTTAATGCCATCGAAAATACTGTCTTAAATACTTTTGAGACTCCACTGGTATCAGAAATATTTAAGATTTCATTCAGGATTTCTGCGAAATGTATGGGGGAATTAGTTGATAACAATGAGTGAATCTCTGCAGTCGTCCTTGCGACTAGGAGATCATACGTTTCTTTTGATGACGTGAGCCTGGTCGGCGTCTGAAGAAGCACTGTTTTCATTCTGCTTAAAGTATCTATTCGAATAGAAGTAATTTTCAAGTTGGGCCATGCCCTTGCCTCCCTGTCTGGAAGGGAGCTGGGGAACAATAAGCGTCCACAGCACTTGACCTTCGCAGTCGTAGTTACGAGATAAGGAGTCCCGGGCATAAGACTACAACATCTGCGGTCCACAATTAGAACGTAACTCCCATTATAGAGTCTTTGAAAGAATGGTTCTATCTCTGTTGCAGGTGCGCCTAGTTGGTGACATGAAAGGTTATTTGAGTTCCCTTCACAGGCTCCATGCAAACTAATTCCATTACACAGAAGTGTACCGCTCAGTGACATCGCACAATTATTGCCACTAAGAAACACTTTCTGTCCTTTATTACTGACACATGCATGTGAATAGGGCAAGTTCCATGTTGTTTTAATGTACCCTTTTCCCAATTTTTCGTACATGCCAGCCTGTATATATTTTTGGCAGTATTGAAACCTGAAGGTAGATATTGGAATATTAATTATCCCATGTATTATCCATTCACTGACAGGTCGTTCTGACATTGTCACTGGTAATCTCTCGAGTTTCTCAATGCTCAGGATTGTATAATCAGCACCCTTTTGTGCCATACTGATCTGTTTATCAGTAAGGTTAAAGATAGCGAATAGTGATGTCGTGTTGATTAAACGCCAAGGCACATAGCCTGAACGCAGATTTTGTAACGTCCAGCCAAGCTGTACAATAGAACGCAATTGAGACTGAGTGTGTTGTAACAACAGTAAGTCTTGCGATATTATGTCGATTGCTGAAGACACAATGCTGTCCAAAAAAAAAACTCTGAAGGATAGAGTCATTAACCCATTGTCCACTACAGAAAGTGATTTTTCCAAATTAATACGGTCAATTTCCCGTATACTTTCTGCTGTTTCAATTTGAGTTACCTTCCAGGCCTCATTATAAGCTGCATATATAGAGGCTGCTATGAAGCGTTTTTGACGCTGTTTGCGTGGTCCCATAATGAAATCACGCAAGTCAGCACCATCAGTAAGTAAAGTTAGGTGTTGCTTAATTTCTGTCAGTGTGGAAGTTTGTAGCCACTGAAGGCATAATTTGCCCACACTGTAGGTGGTTATTATCCCTGGGTGTTGTCTTTGGGAATATCTAGGGTCTGGCCTGGTCATTTTGAACCCCTGTGTTTTGTTCAGGAATCTGTCTTGACAGTTATTAGTATCTGTGGGCCAGATCAACCACTTTTTCCAATCAGGATGTGTTCTGTTTTGGTTTAATACATAATTAGCGTCTATCTCTTCATCTGTAGAGCTATTGCTGTTCATTGTTGGTTTTGGAATAGACGGTTTATTTAAGTCTTTGATTTTGGCTAGGCCAAGACAGGTAGTTTGTTGAACAGTGTCATTTAAAAATATAATTTGTTCTGGGATCATGCAGGCTCTAAACAAAGATTCTATACCCTGTACTTGCCATTATTTTGTACCCCAAACACTCTTTACTTCAACATTTTTGTCCCAATAATCAAAACCAAAAGTATTCATTTGTTCAAAGAATGAGTCTGAATATATCAATTTCGTGTTTGTTATCATGGTCTTTGTCCCTGTCTTATTTGACAATTTGAAATAAAATGTTTCAGCATTACTTGTGTTAAAACCTGAAAAGTATGAATATTTGTCATAAACGGTTCTTGAGCTTCCTTTTGGAGGGGTTGCACAATGTTCCCATTGATTATAATTTAAAACATTTCTAGGTTGTGCAGATCTATGTAGAAAATGGTTACCATAGTGGTTATAACAGTACATACTATCATAATTTGTCGAACCCTGCAAATAATCATGTTTGGTAAATTTAGCAGACATCACTAAGTCAGACATCATATTATTTATACTTTCAAAGTCCCAATCATCAGCAAATGAGCTTGGTTTTACAAAGTCACTCAATGAGATCTTAATTTGGTGTGGATATTTCAGGATTTCAACCGGACCATAAATTTCGTAGTCAGTGTTGTCCCATGCTACCCCACCTGGTATAGGATTGGCTGTGAAGTTGACTGAAGAAAGTTCTCTTTTCTCGATGTGTGAAGATGTGTGTGGTTTGAGGATCAAGTTGATTTTCTGACTTGCTGTGTCCATTTTAGCATATTTTCCCTCAATGAAGCGTCCCAAAGTTAATACCATGATTAGCCAAAGTATGAGGATAAATGCACCAAAACCCACCCAAAATTCAATCCATGGAGAAATCAGATATGTTTCTTTCAGTTGTTTCAAAAGTACTTTAACTTTATCTTTAAAGGTTTTTGTTGATGGCTGTGTTTTTGATTCAGTGAAGCCTTCAGAGGAATCATCGAAGTTTATGAAGTAGCTGGATGCAGTTCTGTCAATTGTTCCAATTGCTTCAGGACTACTATTTCTTGCATAGTCGTTTGTTACTTCATTATAGATTGGTGTGTCTCTGCTAAATGTTTTTGTTTGGGTTTTCAGAGGTCTAAGTTCCATTGCATTGTTGCATAGTCCTTGTTGTAGTTCTATAGGCGTTTCGAATGTGATTAGCCTCTTAGATTGAACCTCTGTGTTTGTAGCAAATCTTGGTGTTCTACTACTTTTCGGGAGTCCACTTGGCCTACTATTTGTTATCGGCCACATGATTGTGGTTTTACCAGGTCGATGGATACAACTCGGTTCTCCTTTTTACCAGCAAGCGGCGGTAGTACAACTGATCTTGTCCCGTTGATAGACAAGACAGGAACTGCTTTTCTGTAAGAAGGCCCAAATTCCTTCTTTACCGCGATCTTTTCTCTGACTAGATCCCCGACTTTTGGAATCCAGACAGGTCTTGCTGGGACAGGTGGTGGTTCTTCAGTGGTTGTTGGCTGCTGTTTCAACTTTATGTTGCTCAGGTCTTTTCTTGTTTCGTTTAAGTCCTGCAAAATAGCCAAACGATCTTTGATATCAAAGCTTTTTTCCTTCACCACTGAAGTCTGACTGTCGAGGTCTAAGACTAACATCCTAGTTCCAAACAATAATTCGTACGGACTGAATCCCTTCAGAGAATTTCTTGGCAGGTTATTTAGACTACGTTGGACACTTATTAGATGTTTGACCCACCCAGCTCCCGAACCTAATACCTTTGCCGTTATAGATTGCTTTATGCCTTGGTTTTTTCTTTACACCATCCCGTATCCCTCAGGAAGGAAGTGAGAAGAGTCCCGCTGTGCTATGCTCATTTGGCCATGTTTCCCCTCAGGCTGGAGGGCTAGAGTGAAAACAATGGTCAAACGTAGCATGCTTCTAGCGTATATGCCATTTAGACTCGCAAATCTTTGTATAACAGTCCAGACGTCAGCCGAGCGCTGGTGATCTACATTATAAGTGGAAACTAGCCTGTATATGTTAATCGGACGCTTTGCTTTTTACTGTTGATCTTTTCTTTGAGTGAAACGACACGGTATTACACCGTTTCTCTCACCACTGCGATTTCTGTTACAGTTTGGGCAGTTCTTTACGAACATGGTATGATGCAGGCTCATGCCTGGCCACCAGTACCTTGATTGTAATTCTTCCAGAGAATCTTTTAGTTTGAGGTGTCTGAGACCCTCGCCCATATGTGCGTCTGCTATTAACAAGGTTCTCCTGTCCATGTTTGGAATCACTCTATCCCCCACTCCAGGGATTCGAGCAAAAGGGACGGAGTTTGCATCGATTATGTATGTATAATTGAGTGGATAGTCGATCGGTAGCGCTGAGCAGTCGCCTTTTGATGACGTTTTCACCGCCAGCACTGTTTCACCGTCAATATACTTCACTGTACGCTTTTTTTGAGCTACGGAAGCCGATTTAGTTGCTACCGCTGTGGCTGTCTCAGCCAATGAATTCCCTGCAACGTGAACGCCATCACGCTGGTGACTCAGTGTATGTATCACGTGAGTCTTTGGTAGTTCTTTTTGTAACAGAACTATTTGTTCCCAAAGCAGTTTTTGCTTTATTGTTGCACCTGTGTCATCTTTGTAACCGTTTTGAATCCATGTCTGCAAATCGTTGTTATATGATTTGACGCAGTAATATGAATCGGATACTATAAGTGTCGGGAATTCGCGATCCGCATTATCTAGCGCCATTTTTAATGCTATTATTTCAGTCTGTTGTTCTGAATTAGTTTCTACTGAGTGTGTTTTTGTTAATAGAGGTCTTAGATTAACTCCGTGCCACACTTCTTTTGTAATCTCACATGTGGGGTTGTATGCTTGTTCTCCCCAAACGGAGGGTTGAGCATGTCCGTCTGTATAGATTACACAAGCGTATTGTCGTAAGGGCAGAATGTCGATTGGCAGAGGGAATGTTCTTTCATATTCTAGATTTTTCAATTCCTTTAGTTCTGGATCAAAGTAGTAGTATACTTTGTCCGTTGTAATTGAATTCACCCATTGTATCCATTCCGGATTCAATGTTGTTGTTGGTAAATTACACGGTGTTGTTAATGCCTCAAAGGCTGATTCTGCTGTTCTGACTGTGATGAGTCTACCGTCCGCTTGATCTTTTTCTCTAGCTATTGCGGTTTGAACTGCATGAACAATGTTTTCTTTAATGCTGAATTTCTTTTCAGCTTCTGTGTACAAGTGTGATTTGAATGCAATTGGTACCTTTTCTCCCTCATTTGAGGTTAGGTATGTGAATCCGCATCTTCCTGGGATGACTCGAATCACAAGATTGCGTGTGTTATCACGTGTTTCTAATTTTGTTTTAATTAACATGTCTGTTTGTAAGGATCTCAGAATTTCTGTGTGTATTTGAGTCCAATTGGTTCTTTTAAAATCTGGTTTTATTAGATCATAAAGGGGTTTGACCCTTTCTGCGTAATTTGCAATGTATGTTCTTCCGAAATTTAGGAAGCCTAGAATTGACTGTAGGTTTTTTAGTGTTCTAGGTGCTTGGAGTACGGCACATTTCTCTAGGAAATTGTCAGCCAGGCTTTTGCCTTCACTTGATAATTCATATCCTAAGAACAGGACTGTTAGATGGGCAATTCTAGATTTTTTAAAGTTGAATTTGTAACCCTCTGCTGCGAACCCAAGTATTATGGTGTTCACTCTCTTCAAGTGAGTATCCAAGTCATCATCTGTTAGGTATATGTCATCGACATAAGATAATGCTTCGTCATCATATGTTTGTAGTAACTCTGTTACTCTCGCTGAGAATACCCCTGGGCTATTCTTGTACCCCTGGGCTAACCGACAGAATTGTTTTTGAGTGCCATTTATTGAGAACGCAGACAAATATCTGCTCTCTGGTGCTATGTTTTGGCAAAAAAATCCATTAGAGATGTCTAATGTTGTTTTGTATTTTTTGCGCACTATGTTATTCATTAGTGCAGCACTATGCGAGTTTTGCACTGCAAAAGTTTTGCAACATGAGTTAAGGTGTCTGTAATCCAAAACTAGACGATATGAATTGTCTGGTTTGGAGACAGGAAACAAAGGGTTGTTCATTTGTGAGGTGCAAGTTTCAATCACCCCCTGGTATTCTAATTGATCTAGAATTTCTTTTACCTGTTTTTTAGCTTCTTGCTTGATTGGATACTGCCTTTGTGCAGTAGGTTGTGATTTTAACTGGATTTTGTGGGGAGGAGAGTCCTCATCCCATCCTACATGATTTTTATATAAAGCAGGAGCTTGAGCTACTGCCCACTTTCTGGCAAGTGTGTATTTTTTATGAATTGGGATATGATTTGAGAAGGCAGGCATAATTATTTCTTCGCCATGAGGGCACTCCCTGACAAACTCTGGTGGCCAGTCTTTTTCAGCTAGAAGGATGTCATAGCCCTTGGAGAGATTATCCCAAAATAGTCCCCTTATTTTTCTAGTCTTATCCCCTTCTATACGTAAAGTTATTTCATATATTTTGTGAGGTTTGCTAACTCTGGTGTCTGCAGTTTCCACTTGAAGATATTCATTCGTGTCCACTGTCTCCAGATGATTCATAAGGACTTTGCGAGCTATGCTCACTTCTGCTGCGCTGTCTAGCATTGTCTGAGCCCATTCTCCGTTTTTCAGTTGTGTCCTCAGTATTCTCGGCATTGTTTACTACCTTGATACTGGCTACCTTCTTTTTTGGAAATTGTAGTTTCTTTTTTAGATGAGCAGATTCCTTGTCTTTGGACTTGGCGTGCTCTTCTCTTTATTCTGATCGTCCTCTTCTTTCTGATTTCTGCGAGGAAGTCTGAAAAGATTGAGAGGGACGTGTATCAATGTCTTGATATCTATCAGGTTTCTTTATATTATCCCTATTTCTAAGGTTATATCTTTTCCCAGAGGGGTCACTTTGGGGTGACCTGTGTCTTTGGTTCGGAGATTTCTCTCTCCGCCGAGGAGACCTTCCTCTGGACTGGAATTTCTTTTCTTTAGGATTGGATTGTTTGTTTCCATCCCAGCTCTTTTTTTGTGATGTTGAATTATTATTAAAAAATATTTTTCCAGGACTTTCAATCAGTTGTGGTTTTACTGGTATTCCACCTAAACTATCTCTACCTAGTTCCTCATAGGATTTTTCTATAATTCTGGCAATTTCAGCTGGTTGGTCTGCTATATCTGTCTCCTTTAACCTCTGGCGGATCGCCACGTTTGCTGCTTCTCCCTTTATGTTGGCTAATAATATAGCCGAGACCTGCTTGAAGTCTTTTAGTAATTTCATACCAAGAGTTAAAGCGGGTTCTGGACCGTATTCGTCTTGAATTTGTTTTAGCACATCTGGTATTACCGAAATGGATGGAACACCGTGCGTTTTTGTGTAGATGGAAGCAAAGACTGTACCCCAAGTGTCACAGTCCTCCACGTGTGGTGCGATTCCCATTGGAAGACAGATAGTCAGAATCCTGTGTTTTTCTAACGGGGTGGTGTCTGGAAACACCGCCTCTATTTGGGTGATTTTTTGTGCTAACCAGAATGGTATTTGTTCCCGTTTAGCTGGTATCTTACCTAGGCAGGATTGTATGTTCTGTGGTGTAATTTTATTTGTGTTCCCCTGATGAGGGGTCAGCTGTGGAGTTTTAATTGCTGGTTGAATTGTTGAAGTCCGCATCACATATTGGACTAATTGTCTATGTAATTTTATTAAATGTTTTAGCTGTGTTAAAAGCTCTGCTGCAGACATCCCATCGATGTCTGGATGTGGTGTGTATCCGGCTAGAACCTGCCACGTTGCTCCTGGTCTACCTAATGGACCGAGCCTGGTGATGTGATTATTATGTTTTAGGGCGCCATTAAATAAGAGCAGATGCTCTTGAAATTTAAGTGGTACTTCCACCTCCTCGAAAGGAGTGTACTCATTAGGAGGTTCCTCTGTTTTGTAATAGTGGAAGACCTTTGTTACAGCATTAGCTGCTGGAAAGTTTATCCATGTGTAGAATACCTCTGTCTGCCGATATTCGTGTGCCTCAATTACGAATATGACTGTGCCACCTCTAGGTGTCAGTCCATTTTCTATAAGTTTTAAAGTTATAGATTTTCTTGTGTTGACCGGGATGATTATTATACCCGGGTCTGCTTCTTGCATAGCAGTATCAGCTGCTGCGAGTTCAGTTGCTATTCTAACTGCCTCTCTTTCTCCTTCATTGTCTGACATTGTACTGTCCAGAAGGTTATTTTGTTTGTTTGCAGATCAGGTTCTTATGGAAACAAAGATTAGATGCACAATATTTTGGAACAGTGTATCCTTCAACGTTGACTAAACCAAGGAACATACATAGGAGTTTCCTCCTGCGAGGTCTGGCGGATATTACCTTTCACCCACTCCAGACGTCTTTGGAGTATTATGGGAAAAAAGGGGTCTGAGTGAAAAAGCACGACTGAGGGACTCTAAATGTCTTACGTTAGTTTTATCGCCTATCCAAACGCGTTGGGCGCCATGTAGTGTAGTTCCTATTATCCCAATAGGCTCTGCGCATTGGAATAATACCTTCAATAGTATAGGCCTAGACCAGACGTTAACTAGGTCTACTACTGTCGATATTAGACTTAAAGTTTTGGGTTTGCCAGCTAGCTCAGAGTTCACTAGAAACTTTCTCGAATAGGCAAGGAGGAGTTGAACCTCCCTGGATAGACAAGAAGGGATTTAGTTTCTGACAACCATAGAACATGACAACTTTGCTCTCCCCTAATCAAGAGTGTATCTCTAGAGTCGTGTGAAAACAAAAGACGACTTATTTTACTCAGTCAGTACGTGCATTCTTAGTCTCACCAGATTGTAGAGAAAAGGAAGAGACGGGCGTGTTCAATAAAAGATGTTATTTATTGATCAGTCTCTTTTCTCATACAAGAGAAATGGATCGATATTATTGCAATACTTATGGTTAAGTAAAGTGCATACATTAGAAGCAGAAGTATAAAATAATACTGTAAAAACATTAATATGGTTTCTAAGCCATATGATGGTTTTAAAATGGATAAAATAGATACATACACATATACATTTGACTAATCGTACTCAACTGGTGTTTCTAACTACGCCTACCCCAGATGTACCTGACCTAAGCCTAATACGTGGGCGGGAGTAGAAAGTAGCAGTTTAAGTTAAGTTTGTTTTGCCAAGTGACTGACTAAAGAATTCTCTGCAAGGGGTTATTCAGTTCTGTACCTGGAATCTAGGATGAATAAGGGATGGTATCTCTCGTCTCTGGTCTCGATATTCCAGGCTGCCTGCGAGGGCTACCCGGAAGCGCCGGAGCTGGATTTCTCGGCAGGAGAAAGCAGCGTCTCGTTCTCAGCGCGTCAGGAAGGCGGGGCTGCGCCAGCGGGGTCTGCTCTGCTCTGGGCTTCGGCAAGTCTGGCTGCTCCGATCTCGTCACCACCGCGTGTGTTTGCATAGGGCAATATCGGTAATATTTATACCTTTAAGGTGCCGAGATTGACGTAAGGATGGACATAGATACGTCAATAAGGATGTCATACGACCTGGTCGTTAGCACATTCTTTTGCTGAAGTTCTCGGTGAAATCAAAACAATGGCCGCAGGGTTTTTCCCAGGTTGTCATAGGTTTGATTTGTTTTGAGAACTCTGTATGCCTTATCAGGGGCTGGAGGAATATCGCTTGTCTAATTAGATGGCAAGCGTTATGACCTAATCAGATAACACGTTCCTGTGCAGTAGTGTGGCTTAATCAGATAACGGTTCCTGCATCATGGGGGTTTTCTGCCTCATGGGATGGCTGCTAGTTAACTTGTTAACCAGAATAGGGTCAGGAATAGGGGGATCGATACAGAACCTATAGGAATACATCACACTGAAGCCTAAACAACTCATGCATTGTTACCAGACACCCATATGCCCAGCTCCACTGACTTTAAGCCTAATGTCCATAGAACTAGATACTGTAGTTTGACCGAAATATTTTGACTACGGGCACACTGACAGAACTGCCATGTATGTCAGTGGTGGTGTAGTCTTTATTGATGTATGAACATGTGTGCATGAATGGAATACATGTGTATGGGAGACAGAGACCCTACATTATATGTACTTGTAGAACTGGAATACCTTTCATCATATAAGGCACTGTTACATGTATAATACAAACAACTAAAGAAAATATAAATGGAAGGAATTTAAAAACAAGAAACATGCTTCATAACATATTAGGATGTAATTGGTTAAATTGAAAGTGTATAGAAACATTAAAGGCCTAAATATGAGTTTGGCTGTCCGACCGCCTGAAAAACACATCAACAGCTGCCAATAGCAACAGGGCTAGCAGTCTTTAGACCTCCGTACTACGAGTTGGCCGCGGGGCCCGCGGTGTGGCTGTGGCAGTCATGCGATGGTGGGAAATGGTTTTCCACATCTATCTATGCATATGTGTCCATTTCGACTGCACATGTGACGAATGTACACATATGCATGATAAATGTGGAAAAATACCACCTACACGTTGTCAGAGTCGAGCCCATATGTGACCAGTCCAGCAATGTGTAGATGGTACGAAAAGGTCTCTCCTGTAGATCACTGCAATCAGGGTCATATTCGTGGCGGTGAAGATACTGCTGTTAAGGGGGAACCTAGAGAAAGGGATCCACATTGAATTCTGACTAGAAGAACAGGAAAGCGGTGAGTATGCATCCCAAATCCTTTGTTACCGCTGACTTGAAACTGGCGAGCTGACCACCGCGGTTGGCTCTTCGGAAAGCCAGCTAATAATATGGATGATGGTGCAGCTCCTCAGTGCCACCCTTTGGCAGCTGCCATTCCCCGACCCCAACCCCAGCAGTCAGTGGTGTGCTGGAGGTGTCAGCGATTCAGCCACGGTCTCTGGAAATGCAATTCGCCCGTCTCGTAATACGGCGGTGAGACTACCACCACCGGGACAGCAGTTAATGGACTTCCAAACCCATAATTAAGCCCTTAGACTTAACTTCACTTTAAATGTATCCCACTTTATCCCTTGTGTACACCACTTTAAACTAAACATCAACCAAAGTGGAAGGGGAGTTCATCCCCCAACAAAGAGCGTGCCAGGAGGTGCATTTGTAGAGTAGTGGAGAAAGGGGGTGGGGCCTCGGCGAGTTCCCTGCTACTGTTTTTTATTTTAGAAAGGGGGCTATGTGGGGCCCTTTCCTTGATGCTTTTGGGCCCCAGGGACCCCATCCCCCGGGGCTTGACCCACTTGTTTTATAATAAAATGGGAGGGAGGTTGTGCAGCCACTCTCCCAAGGCTGATTATTGCCCCAGGGACCCCATCCTCGAGGGCTGGGCCTTTGCTACTTTTTTTGTTAAACAGAGGGGGTCGTCCAGCCTTTTTAAAAAAAAAATATTTAAAATTTTTAGGAAGGGGGAATGTGTGCCCCCCTTCCCTGCGCCAGTTTTAGCTCCGGGGACCCCATCCTCTGGGGAAGCCCTCTATTTTTGAGTAGGGGATTTTTGGATGGGTCCCCGTTGCCCCCTTCTGAGGCCAATATTGCCACATCCTTTATTTATTTTATTTTTTAAATGGATAGGTGGATCTGTGCTACCCCTACCAGACCCATTTTCGGCCCCTGGAACCGCATCCCTGGGGCAAGATCACATCCTTTCCTTTTTTTTGTAAGATTGGGTAGAGGAACCTGTGCGGCCTCCCTACCAGAGCCGTTTTCCACCCAGGGGACCCTATCCCCCGGGGCATGGACACATCCTTTCTTTCTTAATTAAAAATGGGTAGGGGGCCTGCGCTTCCCCCCTACCTGGGTAATTTTTAGCCCCAGGGACCCCATACCCTGGAGCTGGGGGGAGCCTCAAGGCCCCAACAATCCCTGCTGGCCCGCCTCTGCAGGAGCCTGCATTGCTTTTGCTCAAAGTGAGCTGTGAAACATTTCGCTACCTTTGACCAAAAGCAGTTCTGATGCACTTCATGGATGCACACGCGAGACGTTCAACGTAGGGATTTCCATTGAGGAGGACGGTGAAGGAGAGTGAGACCATGGTGAAGAGGAGGCAGACACATCAGGTAAGTGCCTTTTTTAAATTATAGAAATATTAGTGAGGGTGGAAGAGCTGGCTAACTCCGCTCCACCATGGAGTTGGTGTTTTGCCTGAACTCAGCATTTTCAACGGAGCGCAGAGTAGGCAAAACTCCATAAACTCCTCCAGCGGAGCAGAGTTACCTGGGTGAGTTTAGTTAGGGGATCCTCCACTGCCAAATTTGTATATCCAAGAAATGCTTGCATTTCTTATGGACTACTAAACAGATTTATACCATTCAACAAAAAGAGTACACTGCCAAATTCTGTTAAGCAGTTTCAACTGTAGCTGCATCAACAGTTAATACCATAAATTAATATGGAGAAAAAGTGTTTGGGGACCCCCCTTTTCTTGGACCCTGCTTGATGAATCACCCCAAAACTTTCAACACAGCAGCTGACCTAAGCGTCCCATTAGTTTTGAAAATGTTGCGAAGATTTGTCAAACGACGCCAAAGATATAGGCAAAGGAAAGAACGCTTTTTGAATATAAAGAAGGTCCTAACTATAACTACATCACCTTCTGGCGGTAGCCAGTAGGTAGTTATAGCTAGGACCTAAGGCCAGATTCATCAATGTAAAATCAGCTCGCAAAGGGCCAGATTCTGAGAATCTGTCCCTTTGCGAGCGCAATTTTTGCATTTGGGATTCATCATCCCAAATGCAAAAATTGCTATTATAGAATTCGCAATTTTGCGAGGAATTGCATTTAAGAGATTCCTTAAATGCAATTCATGAAACATTTAAAAATTGCGAATTCGCAATTTTGGGCCGCTATTAACCGCGAAGTCAAACCTCGTGGTAAATAGCGGAAACTTAGAAAAATGCATTTAAGTGCATTTTTCTAAGTTGTATGTTACACACACACATGTCCTTGGGACATGTGTGCGTAACACCAGCGTCCAATATCATTTCAGGGGTGCAACAGGGTGTCCTTTGGACACCCCTGCACCCTTGAAATCGCAAACTCAAAATGCGAATCGCTAATAGCGATTCGCACATTGATATGTCTTCCCATTCATTCCTATGGGCCTTTAGGCCCATAGCAATGAATTGGGAGTTATTCCTTATTTGCGATTAGCAATTAGCTAATCGCAAATAAGGAAGCTGTAGGAATCGCAAAATAAATTGGGATTTGTACATGAATCCCGTTTTGCGAGTCTGTAATAGCGATTCCTTAATAATCGCTATTACAGACTCGCAAAACGGGACTTTGACGAATCTAGCGGCTGGTTACCATAGGAAAATCACAACATTCAATTCCCAACAACTTTATCGCCAATTGACGAATCTTCGTGAAAATGTCAAAACTCATGGCCCGCTTCGGTCCTCTCCTATCTTGAATGTTTTGGAGTGATACGGCAAGCGGGGGCCTTCTCGAGGGTGCCAAAACGTGTTTTCTCCATGCAATTTTCCATAGGAAACTTTAGACACGGCTAAAGCCTGAACTGCTGAACAGAATTAAACCAAATTTGGCAAAAAGGTAGCCCTTGGTTCAGAAAGAGCCCTTTTTGTTAAATGGTGTAAATCCGTTCAGTAGTTTTTTGAATATTAATGGAAAAAGAAATTCATCTATCTGGGCGGAGCCTAACCACACATCTCATCGTGAGATCTGATTGGCTGTCAGCACTTCATCCATGAAGTGTTGGCAGCCATCTTGGGACCAATATACATGATAGCACCTCATTAAAAAGCAATGCACTTAATAGTAGGTTTTAAGACTTTCGTTACATTAGAATCGTTTGTTGATGGTACCATACTCATTTTATGATTTGTGGTGTGTTCAAAGGTGATTTTACCGCCTGAAAAAGCCTTCTGCTGGGATATCATGAATCATGTTTGAGAGAAAGCAATTTTCTCATGCTTTTCCCACAGAGGTTTGGCAGGTGATCTATAAGCTAAACCGAGAGCATATTTTCTGTAAATTCACATTATCTTTCTCAGTCATGTAAGAATGAAGTTCGACATTCTCAGTAAAACATGTACATCCAACAAGTGCAGAGACTGTCAGTTGATGCATTTGTGTTCTACTGCAGCTTCCCAGAGTGTTCTGAACAACAACTAGAGCGCTAACAGTCCTATTTATGACAAACGTATTGCACACCTGAAGCCATCTTGATTGGAATAAAGTGGTAACTCTTAAAACATTTAATTTAAAAAGGAACAAAATGCTGCAGAAAGAAAGATTAGAGCACATTATGAGTGACTTCTCAAATCCTCTTCTATTTCTTTAAAAGATTCTGACATTCAGGCTGAAACATCAACTTTTAATACTAGCAGCAGACTTCCGTGGTGAGCAGTAGCTTTACGACAGAGATCTAATGAGCAACTAGAGTGCTAACATTCAGAATCTATGGAAAATGTGTGACATATCTGAATACCTTCTTGATGGAATCAAAGTAAACAACTGAAAACATTTCCTACTGAGGAGACTGCAGTAAATGAGGAAATTAGGAAACTTCATAACAAATATATCTCCCAAGATGGCCACCTGAGACGAAAAAGCCCAAATGAAGCACAAATATCACCCAGATGTAGCCCACATGTAGCCCCATGACAGAAGTGTGCAAAACACGTCTTTTTTGTTTTTGCAGTTTTATATAGTGCAGCTTGTCAGGTATTGGAGTGCTTTCCAGCTCCCAGCTGCCCCGGCTGACCAGGCGCACCTGTGACACCTGAGCCCGGAGGCGCTTGAAAACAGCAGAACGCCTCTCGCCACGCGAGTCGCGCGCGGGAGCGACCGGGAGAAGCCTGGGACAAGGGCGGGGCTATCTGTGGTCATCCGGAGCAGGACGAGGCTGGGCTGGGCCACGGACCTTGGTTTTCAGACATTGTAGCTGTGCTCCATTATACCCGTCAAAGTGAGAGTTTTTTATTATTTCGTGTATGTTTTAATGTTTGAATTATAAGGTCGCTGGACAAGGAGTTGAAATAAGCCCTTTACTACTGTAGTTTGGTTTTCGTGCTGGTTTCCTGTTCCCAATAACCGAACGCCTTAGAAGAAATCGATAGTATTAACAATGTCTAAGGCTAAAGCTGTTAAAACCCCCCCTTTATCAGCCACGTTAGACAACTATCTCGTGAAAGTTGTGAACAAAATCAATAGTGAACGACGGTTGTCGTTAGGTCGGGGGACCTCTTCTGTTTCACCGCCTACATCGCCTATTTTACTGTCGGTATCCCCACCGGATGATAGTTGTGATCCTGATCACCCTGATTTATTAAACATGGAAGCTCCCGCCCTTCCATCTATAGAACCAGCGCTTAATCAGGAAAAACCGGGTGCTTCTCATGATTCTCCAGCTCATCGCTCCCCGGCCTCTAGAACACAGAAAGTACTGAGATCGCGTAGCAACACGCAAACTAAACGGGGGCGGGGCGCAACAATAAAAGAGCATAATCGCCACCCATTAGTGCTGCATGTGCTACCGAGTCAGTAGTTAACAATGCCACAGTTAAAATAGACACTGAGCAATTAGATCGCTTGATTAGTATTATAGACGCAAAAATTGCCAAGATCGTTAAACCCCTAATGGCTAAACTTGACCTGATTTCTGCGGAAGTAGTGAGATTAGGTGGCCTTCTGGGACCCCACATCGACATAACTGAAAGTAATAAAGCTGTTGAAAAAGGTCCTGGGGTTAATAATGAGACACTGTATGTTGGCTCCATGGATTTGTTTGATTTCAAGCTGTATGCTGGAAAGTTCTTTGCGTAAGGGTTGTGCCTTGGTTTTGAGGTTGTTCTCAATGTGGAGATTAAGATCACCCAAAACCATGAAATGATTGTACTTAAGCGCCAACTGGGTTGCCAGATCTGCAAGATTGATTATGAAATCTTTGAGTGGTTCTGGTGGGCGGTAGATTAAGAGACCATTTGTTACGGTCTCATTGGCTCTCCTTAAAATAAAGAAAGCTGCCTCCGCGTTACCTAGTAGGGCTTTTTCGAGCGAGCAATTGAGGGATAAATTATAGCTATTCCACCTCCGTGCTTTAAGATGCCATCTTGCCTGAGCATGCCATAGTTATTAAGGAGCGCCTCAAGTATGTCAGGGGCTGAGTCTTCGTTGAGCCAGATTTCTGTGAGAAACAGGGCCTCAGGCTGGTGGTCTGTGATATAATCATAGATTTATGTCTTATGCTTGACGAGTGATCTACAGTTAATGAGGGTGAGCTTCATGTGGGCTTGTCGAGGGATGGAATTGAGGGGTTTGAGACTGAAAGGGCAGTTGGAGCAGCACGTTGTCTCTTCTCCTGCCTTTAATTGGTGAAGACAGGCTCCTGCCAGAGGCCGCTCTAGCGCTTGCAGAATGCTGCCTGGGTATTGCAAGGGCTGCGCAGGCAAAACACAGGCATAGTGGGTCGCCCCTGGCCCCGGACGGCCGCCCACGGCCGCAGACGGCCGCAGACAGGCTTGCCTTTGGCACGCCGACAACAAGCCTGCAGCGCGAATCCGCTGCATGTCCACATGCCACTTAAATAGTGTGGCTGTGTCACTTAAGTAGTGTGGTTTAGTTTCGGTTTACATTTTTTTTATTTATTTTGTTCTACTATGGTAATCGCTAATTTAGGTATTATTTTTTTAGGCATAATATATTCTTTGCTACATTTCAATATAAGTTTTAGTTTTATTTTAAGTAATTGATTAATGTCAATTTTTGGGGTGATATTATTGGTATTGATATTGTGTGTATCGATATTTTGACATATTATGTTTGTATTTAAAGGGTAACAATATTTCTGAATACTAAATGTTATATTTCAATATAGTTAATATCAATATTTTTAACAACAAAATATTTGTACTCAATATTTGAGGGTACACTAGTTAAGTATAGGAAGTTGATATTTTTGTGATAGATATTTAATTTCTGATGTTTTTATGTTCCAATATTTTATGGATCAATAATATGTCAGTAATCAAAGGAGAGAGTAACATGAACCTCTCCTGCTAAAAGGGTGGTAAATAAGAACTTCATGTCATTACTACTTTCAGGCTTTCTTGTCATGCATAAACAGTGCATGGATGCTTGTTTCATGGTTGATAAAGGTGGGTGTGAATGTTTTGCAAAATGTTTGCACCACTACCTGTCAAACATAGATGTAGTGAAGTTCTGAAATGTCAGGTGGAATTCTGTGCATGTTTTATATGGTTTGTGCGGTTTTTTGAGGATGAATTTGGGTGTGGAAACGTGAGAGAGGAGTTCTGAATGAAGATATATCATCGCACCAAATTCTATTAAGCTGGAGACGAGAGCACACAATCAATTTATTGTGTGGAATGAATGTCTTTTTATGTTATTTCTTTAGTTGTTATTTAGAGGATGGGAGTTAGATGGCAACCAACAGTTTAATGCAAAGGCATGAGGTTTGATTTATTAATGTAAAAAAGATTATCACACTACATCTTATGCTTTACGCTTGGAGTACGCTTGGAGTACATGACCACACAATGGTGACTCTATTATTTCTGCAGAGAGATTTCGTTAGTATGAAAGAGAGAGTCAAACAAAATATATTTCCTTCAGTTGATCATACTTCAAGACCAGAGAACAATTCTCTTCACCTAGAAGGTCAGCCTCAAAGGGTGCAAAAGCAGTGAGTAAAAATATGGAGTAACCGATAATAATCACTTCAGAAGTCACGAACGAACCATCACAAAACTGCAACTGAATGAATGAATGAATTTAACATTTATATAGCACTCGAATGCCCAAGGGCGTCTAGGCGCTGCAAGTTACAGGTTTTAACGCCTTTCTGACGGAAAGAAGAGTTGTGCTGTTCTTTAAGGATATCGGAAGTGTGTTCCACAATTGGACAGTGTGGAGGAGAAAACTACTTCCTCCCCAACGTATTCCCCTGAATTTGGGCAACAACTATCAACACGAGCATCGAAGAAACAATAAGGATCGTTGAACAGGTTTTAGTGACATAGCATGAGAATAAGGGTGGGGAGTACAGCTTTCTCCAAGTATCAGGAGAAGATAGGAGGCAGCAGGACCCCAAAGATTACCGGCTTGCCTTTTTATTCCCTAGGCACTACTTCCTGTCAGGGTGAAGTATAGGGAATGAAGGGTCTAGGGAAGATTAGATATGGAAGCAAACTACTCGAGAAGTAGATGAAAGTATCAGTAAGAGCTATTGAACAAATTTATAAAATGTTACAACTTAGTAATACTCAGGTTCGTTCACCTATGAACCCTTATTCGAGAGGATCATGTCACATTAACATATCCCTAAACTCTGTGATACACGCAGGATGGGCTGTTTGGTGATGTTGTCTTAAACTCTTTTCTGTTGAGAGTTGAGCGCGTTTTATCACTGCAGCTGCTTGCCTATCAGCAAGAAAGAGGAAACGCTGGTTCAGTTGATTTTGAGGCATATTAATTCAACATGTATAAGGGAAATAAGTGTTCTAAAGTCTCAAAGGCCAATTCAGTTCGCCAAAAGCCAATAGCACGCCCCCCTGATAGGGGGATTTTGCAGCCTACTCGGCCCACATTTTAAAATGTCACTCCTATTCTTTTCTTTATCTGTTGCTAGCGGTATGATAATGGGAAACATGTCAGCAGAAGTTTATTAAGGTTTCGGTTCCAAATAAGAATGTCTAAAATGATTTACGAGTTTTCGGTCTGCCTTTATAACATACACACGCACGCGTTTTCCGCGGTTAAAAATAAATACAAAACAACCTTGATGGATAAAAGTCCCGTGAATAAACAATCAGGCAATCTGAATGAAAAATTGCCCTCAGCGGAAAATTTATATTTAAAGTCCATTACAAAAGTGTCAGTAAATATTGCAGAAGTACGCTTATGTTCCATTCATTGTTAGTTGAATGTTAAGGAGACAGTTTTACATTTATGAATGAGCACAAAGCTTTTTTTTCAGATTTGCGATTACATTGTATGGTAAAAATGAAGCATTGCTTGTAGTAATATTATTCATATGTAGAATAAAATGGAGTTATTTTTGGTAGAGTGGGGAGGCTATATTTTAAATGTATGTTTTACTCTAACAAATCTAATGCAAAGCTTAATTTTAGACATAGAGGAAATGCTGCATATTAAATCAACACAACAAAAATATGTCGCAATCATAATGCAAGAAAGGTGTTGGTGAACTGATGGGAAAAAAACATATCAGTGAGAGGACTGCTCAATAATTTAGAAGTGTGCTTGTTATTAAATTCTGCACAGCAGGTACCCTCTGTGGCAGCATCTGCCTCATATTATCAGAACTATGCCGCAACAAACCCTTGAACAACAGGTAGTATAAACTGACCTGCAGCTCAGCCCTGTTTCTGGTGAGATGCAGACAGTGGTGGGTGTGCAGCGGCACGCCTCTCCCTTCTCAGGGTACTCCCGATACGTGGAGGCATTTGAAAATGGCGAGCTTGGGCGGGACCTTGGAACAGGATACAATGTAGAGGAAAGCCACTGTTAACCAATGCTACAAGGAGGAGAAGGAGCGGGTCTTCTCCTGAAACTGAGCCAGGCGCGCAACACCCATTGCGCTTACTGGGCTTCAGCGCCCCCCCCCGTCGTATTCTCCAGCCCGGGCTAATTTGACGCGCACTGAAAGGATAAAAGAAGGCTGCTCATCGGAGACGAGAATGTGATTTTTATGATGCTTTCTGAGGCCCAGCAGCCCGAGCCAGCCAGCCTCTGAACAGTTTCAGTTAACCTCTTGTTTTCCTTTACTGGCCCGAGGTGATATCATTGCCTGAAGGCAGGGATTTCACCTAAGCACTTGATGTGTTCAGCATGGGGTGGGGGTGGCAGCGGGAAGATGCACACAGCAGGGGGAAAGGGACGGCCAGTGCAGGTGACGCTTTTCCTTTGTATAGGAATTCCTGCTGGCGTCAAACTCCAGGGTTTGCTGTCTGTGCACTTGCATGGATGTGTATTCCATACAAGTGCACAGACCGCAAACCCTGGGCTATGACGCCAGCAGGAATTAATTTACAAAGTAAAAGCATCACCTGCACTGCCATCCCTTTCACGCTGCTGTCTGTGCACTTGTATGGAATTCACATCCAAGGCCCTGCTCACCAGTTAAATGGTGAACAGGGCCATGGATCTTTCTCTTTTTGCATCCATGGGCACCAACGACACAGAAGCAGAGGAGGCCCTGGCAAGGAGAAAGCAGGAAACATTTGACACACACCTATCTACACTGTGAGATCTTCGGGAAGGGCCTGGATTCCAGGACGCAGTGCTGCTGATCAGCCCAACTCAACTGAATAGTGTCAGAAGAGCAGGCAGCCGTTTTTTTAATGTAAGTTTCAGTAACTTTAATGAATTCTTCAGCACAGCATTACCTACTGCCTGCATATCTAGGTTACTCTAAGGGAATGTTGTTTTTGACTTACATACATGGAAACGTCAGAGGAGAGTCCCCTCCGAATATGCACATGTAGTGTAAGTTTGTAGTGTTCATTTTTTGGGGTGCTATGTGGGTAACTTTAGGGTTCAGGGTGGGTGTGGGTTTTAGGGTGCCAGCGAGTCATTTTAGGGTTCAGGGTGGGATACGGATTGGGGTGCCAGGGGGTAATTTTAGGGTTCTGAGTGGGTATGGGTATTAGGGTGCCAGGGGTAATTTTAGGGTTCAGGGTAGTAATGGGATTTGGTGTGCCAGGGGGTAATTTTAGGGTTCAGAACGGGTATGGGCTTTGGGGGCCAGAAGGGTAATTTAGGGGTTCAGGGTGGGTATGGGATTTGAGGTGCCAGGGGGTAATTTTAGGGTTTAGGGTGGTAATGGGTTTTGGGGTGCCATGGGGTTAATGTTAGGGTTCAGGGCGGGTATGGGTTTTAGGGTGTAGAAATTTGAGGGTTTAGGGTGGGTGTGGTTTTCGGGTGTCAGGGGGGGCAATGTTAGGGTTCAGGGTGGGTATGGGTTGTGGGGTACCAGGGAGTAATTTTAGGGTTCAGCGTGGGTATGGGTTTTGGTGTGCCAGGGGTAATTTTAGGGTGGTTAAGGGTTTTGGGGTGCTATGGGGTTAATTTTAGGGTTCAGGATGTGAGGGTTAATTTTAGGGTTCAGGGTGGGTGTGGGTTTTTGGGTGTCAGGGGGGCAATTTTAGGGTTCAGGGTGGGTATGGGTTTTGGTGGACCGGGTGGTAATTTTAGGGTTTAGGGTGGTAATGGGTTTTGGGGTGCCATGGTGTTAATTTTAGGGTTCAGTGCAGGTATGGGTTTTAGGGTGTGAGGGGGGTATTTTAGGTTTCAGGGTGGATGTGGGTTTTCGGGTGTCAGGGGGCAATTTTAGGGTTCAGGGTGGGTATGGGTTTTGTGGTGCCAGGGCTACTGTTAGGGTTCAGCGTGGGTATGGGTTTTTGGGTGCCAGGGGTAATTTTAGGGTTCAGGGTGGGTATGGGTTTTGGGGGCAAGGGTGTAATTTTAGAGTTCAGGGAGTAATTTTGGGGGTCAGTGGTAATGGGATTTGGGGTGCCAGGTGTAATTTTAGGGTTCAGGGAGGGCATGGGTTTTGGGGTCCCAGGGGTAATTTTAGGGTTCAGGGTGGGTATGGGATTTGAGGTGCCAGGGGGTAATTTTAGGGTTTAGGGTGGTAATGGGTTTGGGGTACCAGGGGTAATTTTAAGGTTCAGGGTGGGTATGGGTTTTGGGGGGCAAGGGTGTAATTTTAGGGATCAGCGCAGGTATGAGTTTTGGGGCTCCAGGGGGGTGATTTTAGGGTTCAGGGTGGGCGTGGGTTTTGGGGTGCAAGGCGGGTAATTTTGTGGTTCAGGGAGGTAATGGATTTGAGGTGGCAAGGGTTTAATTTTAGGGATCAGTACGGGTATGGGTTTTGCGGTGCCAGAGGTAATTTTAGGGTTCAGGGTGGGTATGGTTTTGGGGGGCAAGGGTGTAATTTTAGGGATCTGCGCGGGTATGGGGGTTGGGGTTCTAGGGGGATGATTTCAGGGTTCAGGGTGGTAATGGGTTTTGGGGTGCGAGGCGGTCGTTTTAGGGTTCGGTGGTTATGCGTTTTGGGGTGCCAGGGTTGTAATTTGGAGGTTCGGGTGGTAATGGATTTTGGGGGGCAAGGGGTAATATGCGGGTGTAGCGTGAGTATGGGTTTTGGGGTGCCAGGGGTAATTTTAGCGTTCAGGGTGGGTATGGGTTTTGGGGTACCTGGGGTAATTTTAGGGTTCAGGGCAGGTATGGGTTTTGGTGTGCCAGGGGGTAACTTTGGGGTTCAGGGTGGGTATGGGTTTTGGGGTACCAGGGGTAATTTTAGGGTTCAGGGTGGGTATGGGTTTTGGACTTGCAATGATAAACATTTCACGAGCACATTGTCCTCCTATAGAAGCAATTGTTGACAAACTGGCGAAAAAGGGTCGTCGCCTTGAAATGGCATTGTGAAAATTGGTTATATTGTGTTCCTAAAGTGCTTTGTAGTAAAATATATTAAATTGGCCTTTTAATTCAGTACATTCTGTTCCTTTTTCATAAGACAATAGCACATAAATGCATCAAATTAACAAAAATGTGTGCTCTAATTGTCCAGTTTCAAATGCAGAATTCATCACGTTTTCTCCGCTTGACCTGAGCATTAATCGATCCCGATTATCTGCCATTTTAGCCCCGCCCCATTGATTAACATTAGCCACGCCCCTTCATTTGTCATGTTAGCCCCCCCGAAATTAAGACCTAGTTGCGCCCCTGAACGGAGCTAGCATGTGCGGAGAATCAAGAGGTTTGTGTGATCTGATGTGTTGAAGGGACAGGTGAGTAGTGAGGCACAAAGTAAGTGGTACTGTAAATAGCTCACTGAGGAGTCTGCGATTCTATTTCAAGACCGGAGGATCAAATACCATTGAATCTTCTTTGCTGTCAAATGCTGGAAGCGAAGAAAAAAAATGCATACCAGAAATCCAGCAAGGATGACATTTAACACAACAATATCTCAGGTTCTCTGTACCAGAAGTGCAGTGGTATCATAACAAGCAATCACGGCAAACTCCTATAGGGGTTCCTTCAGAACAACTAGCTCTCTGAGTTGTTGTAGCAGAAGATAAGTATGTGTTTCTTATTTGCCTAGATAGTACATATCTGAGCATAATTCGTTCAGTGTTTATATTATATTTTATGAATGTGTACACACTTTCTGCATAGTGCGAGTCCTTAAGTGGTTTCTTGCTATTGACTGTGGATCTTGACAACTGAATATAGTTTACTTATATTCGTTTGTTCTGTGTGTTCTCCTGGGTGACCATTAATTATTTCTGGAGCAGGACCCTGTTCATTCCCTCGGAAGGGCTATACTGTATGTCGTCATGACCTCGCGCTGTGAAGAAAGCGCATGCATTCCCACCGTTGCAGTTGAGAGAGGGAAGGCTCCCGTTGTGATCAATTAAAACATTTTCTCTTCAGATGTTGGTACACGTAACATACTACAGCATTCGGATTCAGTGGCTCACGTATCTATCCCTTTTTCTTGTGTTGTGGTAAATAAAATATTACCCTGGCATAATTTCTAGGCATTAACAATTTGCATGTATCAAATGAGAGGCAGAGAGTCCGTGGTGTCCAAGTTAAAAGGGCTTTATTCCAATAACTCGAGTTAAGGGAGAATCTGTTCCATCACCACTGAGGTTCAGGAAGGGTCTTCTAACATTTAATAACAATGAACAACATATATACATTTTGTCTTGTACATAGGGCGTAGGAAGGAACGCAGAGCAGAGAAAAAAAACAGATAAGAGCATGTGGGCGTACATGTGGGTGTACACTTTATGAGTCATAGGTAGGTGATAGGTAGGTGTCATAGGTGGGTGGTACACAGAGGAGGAGTTTGCATGACCAGCTGGAACTTTGCCCTACTTGTGTGCAACTTGGTCATGACGTGCAATTGACGTGTAACTGGGAGGAGAGCTGACTTTAAGTCTAGTAGAGAGATCTTTAGTGTCAAGGCGACCAGCACATCTGGTACTAACTGATATCTTAAGTCAGGGGATGTATTATCTGAAGCAAAAGTTGCTCGTCACTAGGAATCAGAAAAAGCATATACTTCTTCGTTCATTGCATGGGGGCTGTGAGCTTTTTACAGATGCAAGCACTGTGATTTTATTTAAACGGAGACAGGAAAGCTAGGCCCTATCTTTACAGACGGGTTCTGTTTACTTTTTTCACCGGGCATGCAGATAACTGTTAAACAAAATATACTGTCTTGGCAGCCCTTGCTGGATTTCTTTCGGCTGAGCTAGAAGCATGCGAGGTCAGAGATACGTAATTGCAGCTTTCAGTGTGTCAGGAGTCATGAAAAACCCTTATTTCAGAAAGTGGCTCAGCTGAACCACAAAAAAGGTTTCATCGTGATTTATTTAAAAGTGCACAATGTAAATACATGGGCCTTCATGTTAGCTTAATATTTCTTACATGGGAGACTTGATTTCTGGCATCCTAAAGCAGGACGTGATTGCAGAGGCCTCTTTGTTCAGGCCACTGAAAGGGAAAATAAGCATGGGTGACATGCACACATATGTAACATAGGGTACACGTAGGGGGCATCTTGGTCAGGCAAAATTTCATTTTCCTCATTCCCTCCTTGTCCCCTACGTAACCCTTCAGGATACATCTATATTCATGAGACCGTATAGTTGATCATACAGCATCATTTGTTCGTCCTTAACCCTTTGTATACTTGGATGTGGAATACAGGCAGTTGCACACAGGCCGCAAATGGCCGGGCCACACTGCAGACAGAGACAGCAACCAAATATCATGAGTAGGATCATTCCTAGGAAGGACAACACTTTTCATCCCCAAGCAGATATCACACCCCAGAGCCAACTGGACCAAGTCCATGTGCCTGGGCCTTGATGTATATCATGAGCGATCTTGTGGAGCCTGCATACACAGATGGCGCGTTATTTGGGATGAAAACGCAACAACTAGATCAGATCACGCTACAAGCTCCGCCCCTATCCGCCAAGATGACGTCTAGAACGAGGCGATTTTGAAGAACGACAAGTCTAATGGCAGACTGCTCCCGGGTCAAGTTCGCCAGGGCAGATGCAGTCACATTCACTACTGCTTCAAGAGTCCTTGTTAACTTGCGTATCAGTTTACTGTTTTGGACAGGACCTATGAAGAAAAAGAATCCTTTGTTGAAATCTGTATATTGCTCCCAAGCTGTTTCAGTCTGATCAATCCCTGAGGCATCTGTCTCTCTCCTTACTCTAACATGTTCTAGTCGTGAATCTCTATGATAATGGGATGGGACCAAGAATACAGGTGGCAATAAGAATGCTATATAACAAGTCCCACCCCAGTCTAAGGGCAGATGTACATAAGCTGTCTGACCGCAAATGAAATAGGTATGGCGTGATGTTTTGAAAGAAGAAAGTCCTTTATCATTAAACACTACTACAACTTTACACTCGCTGTGTCCCATATGTACTGAGCCTTTCTTATTAACACATAAATCACCTTTTGCTGGTAGAACTGAAATAAACGGTGGACCTGTATTTTGCTTGGGCTGAACATTTAACATTATAAAATTAACGGATGCATTTCCCTGCTCGTACTCTTCATTCTCTAGATCGGTTCCCTTCCTTTGAGGAAATCCGTCTTTGTCTGGAAAACATGCTTCATTCATTACTTTATTCAGGTTTCCATATATCCAGCCACCTGGGTAAGCTATGTACTTTCTATCTATTGAGGTCATTAAGGCAAACCATGCTCCACATGAACCATTGTGTGAGAACGGTAGAGGATAGAAGGGCAGAACTCCCTTCGCCTTTTGATAAGGTGGCAGTTGGCCACATACCCAGCAATTAGTCGCATTGCTGGTCTGATGAGAATGGTGTAACATTTGAATAAAAGTATTGTTACGCAATGCAAGTCGATATGACAGTTCATGAGGTGGCAGTTCACTAAATGTATGCTCTGTGGTGTTGTTACTGGATGAGTGCATATGTGAGGAAATAGGAGGAAAGAAAACATGTAGTATTAAACCTACACAGATCATAACAATGCACAGAATAAAAAGAATGATCAAAGTAACTATACATCTACTGCGTAATAACTTGCAGTACTTTTCTCTCATTTTTCTCTTCTTACTATTCTCGTATGTGATCTTATACATGTCAGAAATCTAGTCTAACCGATTCACCACCGAGTGGACTTAGACAATTAAACTACGTCTGACTTACTAGATCTTAACTTAGATTTATACTCCTGCTGTGGAGTCTTTTTTAGTAAAGGCGGCGCAAGCGGCGCAAAGTCTGTATTTTTTTTTAAATGTTTTTAGTATCTGTATCAGATTGTCCAAAGTGTCTTTTATAGTGTTGAGCGTGAAGTTTCCCTTGCGTCCTTCGACTTTCAGCGCGGTCCTCGTGGTCAGTAGCACCAATTTCGGCGTCTTCCAACGTGGCTCAAGGGGGCTTGATCGATCAAAGTTCCAGACACAAATGTAATCCCCAGGGACTATGGCGTGTTCCTTGACCTGGGTGTTGTCAGGGAAGGCGGCAGCAACCTGTGAACGACAAGAGAGTAGTGCAGACATCAAGGAAGCCAGGTAATCTGTCAGCATGTTACTGTCAACATCAGTTATATTTTTTTTTTGGCATAGGCATACCCCACATATTTGGCGGTCTACCGAAGACTACTTCATACGGAGATAGGCCTGTTCTGGAATGAGCTACCATTCGCATGTAAAAGAGGGCAACCGGTAAAGCTACCATCCAATCCACGCCTTTATCTGCACATATCTTTGCAAGCTTTGTCTTAATTGTCTGATTATGTCTTTCTACAAGGCCTGTTGCTTCAGGGTGTCTTACACAATGGAATTTCCAAGTATATCCTAACAGAAGAGACACTTGTTTCATTAATTCAGAGAAAGATGGCTGACCGTTATCGGAGTATACGACCCGAGGCAATCCATACCTGGGAAAGTACTCGCGCACTAATTGCCTGGCAGTTGTCACAGCAGTATATTCTGGAACTGGATATGCTTCTGTCCATCTAGATAGTGCACACACAACTACCAAGACATACTTGTAACCTCTACATCTGTTCATTTGGATATAATCCATCTGGAGGACCTCAAAAAGGGTGGTCAGGAGGATGAAATCCGCCTTGTTCCACCTGAATGCCTTTACCTAGATTGAACTGGCAAAAGATCATACTTGTCTATCATTGCCTTTTCTCCCAAGTGTGCTGGACTATGTGCTGTGTTTGTGATTACTTGTACCATAGAATCTGGAAGAAACCATGTGCCTTTTCCCTTAGTCATCCAACCTTGTTCAGTCTGGACCCCTCCTTGTTCAGTCCATTTCTTTATCTCATCTGCAGTGGCATGTGTCTGTATGTCGAGTACATCTTGAGTGGGATCCCTGACTGTCATACATGTTGTCAGTAATGGTACCTCTGTCCTTGTCGTGTCTGTTGGTGTCTGGGCTGTCTGGGCTGTAAGTTTAGCTGTTCGGTCTGCCAGGTCATTACCCTGGGAAATGGTGTCTGTAACTTTGGTGTGAGCTTTGCACTTCAGGATAGAAATGGCTGTAGGTAAATGTATCGCTTCTAACAAGGCTTGAATAAGCGGGCCGTGCTGAATCTTGTTCCCATGGGAGGTCAAGAAACCTCTTTCCCTCCAAAGTACCCCGAAATCATGAACTACGCCAAAGGCATATTGTGAATCGGTATAAATGTTTACTTTCAAGTGCTTAGCTCTTATGCAGGCTTGTGTCAGAGCGATGAGCTCTGCTGCTTGTGCTGATAGTGTGTCTATTTTCTGTGTCTCTATGTGTGGTTGAAATAATGTCAGTTCATATCCTGTCAGTCTTGCTATAGTCAAATGTTGTGTCTGTGTCCTGTTTAAGAGAACTTCCACTGCATGTGGTACACTAAAACATGTAGTCGCTAAAACTGGCGCTTGACATAATGCTCTTATTAATTCCTCAAATGCCAAGGTATGTTCTTGTGTCCTGTGTTGTCAATTGTATGAGTGGTTTGGCTAGATAGGCATACTGGGGAATCCATTGCCTATAGTATGAAGTGAGGCCAATGAAGGCACGTACTTCTTTTTGTGTCTTGGGCTGTGAAAGGTTAGAAATTAACTGAATGAAAGGCTTGTGTTTGCTGTCTACCCTCCTTGGAAAGTAAGTGTCCAAGGTACACCACTTGCTTTTCACAGAATTGCAACTTTGAAGGGGACACCCTGTGCCCCTTGTCAGCCAGAAAGTGTATAACTGTCAGTGATGCATTTGCGCATTCTAGTTCTGAACGTGCTGTAATTAGGATGTCATCTACGTATTGTAGTAGGGCAGTGTTGGGAGGCATATAAATACTGTCTGCATAATGAGACTGAGCGTGTGTGAGACCGCACTACAGGACGCACGGCTCTAACTGAGTGAGCTGCAGAGCGGGGGGGGCGAGACTGATGCACCTCACACAGGGCTCTAACTGAGACTGAGCTCCAGGGCTGAAGGGTGTGTGAGACTGGGCTGCAGGGCCCTGGCTGTGCATCCAAGGGGCAGGTCCCAGCTGTCTTATTAATGCCTGACTGTAAATACTAGGGCTCATTGCAAGAGCGAAACTCCTGCCAATTATTCTGTTTACACTACTAGGGAAAAACTATTCATTTGCAAGCATGCTCTCACCCACGTGGCTGTTCCTCCACCCTTTCAAAACTCTGAGAGCTAAGAACAGCTGCCAAGTGTCCGCGAAAAAGAATTGGAGTATGGCCAATGATAACAAGACAGGCACTGCTCGGTGCTCCAAGAGGGAAAAGCCCTCCCTTCACAAAATATCTTTCCCTGCGAGTCAGGCAACTTCAAGGTCGAAAAACACATTCTCTGTAATTCAAAACATATCTGTACCCAGGCATCCTAAAATCAGTAATTAATAAGGACATATTTTATTTCGTAACCCAGACACATGCTAGCATTTGAAAATAATTATATCATAAAATATTGTTACTAGCTGCAAAGGAAAAAAAAAGGAAACAGAACATGACATGGAAACACATCACATTTTACTTTTTGAAAATAACATGTGAAAACCCCATAATTTTGCATTGCAGAACCAAGAGTTTCATAATTAAGTGTGCAAGCTCTTCTATTCTACCTATTAAAAGGGCCAGATTCATCATTTTTCAAAGAACCATGTTTTCTAATTGAGGTTAAAAAAAAAACATGTTGTCTAATTGAGTGCATTAACTGTCACACGCTATACTAAAGGGCAGCTTGCATTGGGAAAAAATAATGTATATTTTGTAGAACACATTTCTATTTAAAAAAAGCACACGGTTGCATGACACTAATTAAAAGCACATTCTATGATGGGTCTGTTTTATATTTCCTTCTCAACCGTGAAAACATTAAAGCACCCTCCGTGCAAACCCTTATCTCAATCCGACTGGTTTACTTTCCATGCAAGATGTTACCATTCAGTCAGCAAACTGACAAAGCACATCAACCAATGAAAAAATTAAATCAACCATCATTCATCTAAAACACTCACTGACATTTAGTGTCAACTCACATAACCATGCATGTTAAACAGCCATGAAATCGTGCCAAAACGCACTTCCAAACTACGCCAAAAAGACACCAATTTCCTTCAAACTACTTTGCCGCAAAACTAGACACTCCCAAGTTTCAGCCGATCCCGCAGACTCAGTTAAGAACTACTTAGCACACCACGAAATCTCGGCCTAAAAGCACGCACAAATCAAAACAGCTCCATTTTCCAAAAATACACATTAGCCAAACACACCCTTCCGCCCAAGCCAAAAATCCCCAAAATTCAGCACATCTGGCCATCCACCTCCTCTACCGCTGATCCAACCCCCGGGCCCTAGCGCACCTGGAACACCCCCAAAATAATTTCTCACTTTTCAGAAATACGCCCATTGGATAACATGACAAAACATGCTTTTTCCACCACTTCCCCAGCTCAGATCCTTTTCAAATTTGGCATCACAGTAGTCCAAGCGATTCCCTAAATCTTCACCAAAAAGCAACCAAATCCATCCACTGGAACGGGTACGAATTTCCGCTCAAAAACACGCCCCCCGCAAACACCAAAAAAACGCCAAAATCCCTCAACACCTTGTTAAACAGCATGTTAAAACAAATACTGCCTTCTCAATACAAGATATTAACTCTTTGGCAGCTGAAGCACAATCTTTCCCCAATGACTGCAGTACATGGGAAAGTCATGAACTCATTTCTCCACGTTATCACATAACACGTACGCACATCTTCAAAACATTTTCTCCAAGCACTTGAAAGAGATCCAGCTCTCTCCTGCCTAACGTAATGATAACAAGCTCTGCACAAACCATAACCACATGGCGCTATTCACAAGCCATATTCACAAGAAACTCAACAAGTTATAATAATGACATGCTCTTCATAAACCATATTTACAAGGAGCTATTTACAAGGAACTCTGATGCTGTCAGCTTCTTTCTACATACTCTAAAGGGTACAGGTGGTGGCGTTCGCGACCTACTGGGTGTTTCTGAGGAGGTCACTCTAGCTAGTTCTTTTTCTTTCGCTTTTACCGCTGCTTGTTTAGTTCTCTCTACTTTGTTCAATTCTTTCTCTATTCTCCTATGTGACTCTTTGCGCCACAATTCAATGGCATCTTTCTGAGAGGGTCTTGATTTCTTTTTCCATAGCGCTTCCTCTACTCCCATAATGCATTCAGGATCCCATGTTCCCGAGATAGGCCATCTATACTTTTCCTCCAGGTCTTTTGTATAGTCTACCCATAAATCTAAAAACAAGATGGCGTCTAATCCATGCTTATTATACATAAAATGACCAGGTGTGTCTCTAGGCGGGATGTTAACTGACTCTTCTAGTATACCTTTTCTGGTCCCTATCTGACGCAATTTTGAAAACAGTGGCATGTTGAAACCAACACAATGGAAATACAATACACAAAAATAGACTGAAACAATCAACAATCATTCACACTAAAACATCATAACATTAAAACAAACATGATCTAAACCAATACAGAGAACTAAACATGTACTTGAAAAACTATATGCACTGGAATACAGTACAACCATACCGGTCTCAAAAATGAGACACGTCTTGACCGTGCCCACGTTTACCATGGACCCGTCTTGACCGTGAACATGTGAATGGACACGTCTTGACCGTGCTCATATAAATGAGACACGTCTTTACCGTTTTCACGAATAACGTGGATCCGTCTTGACCGTGTACATATAAAATGAACACGTCTTGAAACTTTATGCATTCCCCATAGTGGTACTCACCGGGAAGCAGAACTTGAAGGCCTCGGAAACTTGATACTGGATACTTCTACTTCTACGCATGCGCCTTGGAACAGGTGGACCTCTGGAGACCTCGGACCTTGCTCTCTCACGGGTTGGGCTCTGGTTGGGATGATCCGCGATCCTCACCGCCTCGTGTGGAAGCCTGGTCGCAGTCCGTCTCCTCCGTGGGCCTGAGGGAGTAAGCAGGAAGTCCCGCTGGTGCGCACTTAGAAGTCCGTCACGGCTGTAGAAGGGGGCAAGAGCTGTACCTACGTCACCGGCGCGTGGGGAAAGGGATAGTCCTGGTCGGGCGCCAAATTAATGTGGTAAATAAAATATTACCCTGGCATAATTTCTAGGCATTAACAATTTGCATGTATCAAATGAGAGGCAGAGAGTCCGTGGTGTCCAAGTTAAAAGGGCTTTATTCCATTAACTCGAGTTAAGGGAGAATCTGTTCCATCACCACTGAGGTTCAGGAAGGGTCTTCTAACATTTAATAACAATGAACAACATATATACATTTTGTCTTGTACATAGGGCGTAGGAAGGAACGCAGAGCAGAGAAAAAAAACAGATAAGAGCATGTGGGCATACATGTGGGTGTACACTTTATGAGTCATAGGTAGGTGATAGGTAGGTGTCATAGGTGGGTGGTACACAGAGGAGGAGTTTGCATGACCAGCTGGAACTTTGCCCTACTTGTGTGCAACTTGGTCATGACGTGCAATTGACGTGTAACTGGGAGGAGAGCTGA
Organism: Lissotriton helveticus; assembly: GCF_964261635.1. Taxonomy (NCBI): domain Eukaryota; kingdom Metazoa; phylum Chordata; class Amphibia; order Caudata; family Salamandridae; genus Lissotriton; species Lissotriton helveticus. Next base: position 2,058,676,135 of record NC_136063.1, read on the forward strand.
CTTTAAGTCTAGTAGAGAGATCTTTAGTGTCAAGGCGACCAGCACATCTGGTACTAACTGATATCTTAAGTCAGGGGATGTATTATCTGAAGCAAAAGTTGCTCGTCACTAGGAATCAGAAAAAGCATATATTTCTTCGTTCATTGCATGCGGGCTGTGAGCTTTTTACAGATGCAAGCACTGTGATTTCATTTAAACGGAGACAGGAAAGCTAGGCCCTATCTTTACAGACGGGTTCTGTTTACTTTTTTCACCGGGCATGCAGATAACTGTTAAACAAAATATACTGTCTTGGCAGCCCTTGCTGGATTTCTTTCGGCTGAGCTAGAAGCATGCGAGGTCAGAGATACGTAATTGCAGCTTTCAGTGTGTCAGGAGTCATGAAAAACCCTTATTTCAGAAAGTGGCTCAGCTGAACCACAAAAAAGGTTTCATCGTGATTTATTTAAAAGTGCACAATGTAAATACATGGGCCTTCATGTTAGCTTAATATTTCTTACATGGAAGACTTGATTTCTGGCATCCTAAAGCAGGACGTGATTGCAGAGGCCTCTTTGTTCAGGCCACTGAAAGGGAAAATAAGCATGGGTGACATGCACACATATGTAACATAGGGTACACGTAGGGTACTTGTATTTCTTTCTGCCTCACATTTATGGAATATTTTCCAGTGTTCCTGCTCCCTTTTTCCATAGTGCATTGTGGGAATAGTTTGACTTAAGTAGTCATATATATAAAAAATAAATACAGACTATTTTTGATGGAAGTTGGATTTAATGCATTTATTAAATGTAAGTAACTTGTCTATTAGTCTGCTTGACTTTTGTCTTGAATGAGCATCTAGCCTGGTGGGTCGTGTAGGTTACAGAAAACTGGTTTAAAGCTGCTTTCTCTCTCAAAGACTTCACTGAATTCAGGCCGTTGTGTGTCTGATTGATCTCATTTGGATAAAGCTAGAAATCTGTGAAGAATACAGGAGTCTGTCTACACAGGACAAATTACTTTTCAAAAAATGGTGCAGTAAGCATGGACTGCAGCTTCACAATCGGTGCAGGATTTCATAGGAAACTCCTATGCAGGCCCTTTTAGCAAACACATTCACCATTTATCCCATTGATCTCCATACATGTTTATGTTTACCAGTGGTGCAATTTCACTCTGCTGGTTTTAAAGAACGTTGCTCCTGAAAGCATTGTTCTGATGCATGTCAGACTCAGGAGGAAGTAAATGTTCCCTCATAGTATACAGATGTAGCACCATATGTATGAAAAATGTTTGCAATCGTAAACGCTGTGATTCTCTAAATGTGTGGGTTTGTGGCCACTAAAAGGTTTGTATAATGTATTAAATCCATTATAGGAGTCTGTAAAATATGACTGAATCCTAGACACATTTGTGACGGGACATAATTTGGAAGGGGCATGTTGTGAGCATTTCCTTCCAAACTGTGATTTGGTATCAGGGATATGAATGGATTACAAACTTAGAGGTCCATTAGGATGGCGGACTGATCGCCACCGCCATGCAGGCGGTGGCGATCCGTCCGCCATCCTTGCCCGTCCGCCACCTTTTTTCCTCCCGCCATATTACAATGGCAGGGGGAACCGTGGCGGACAGGAAGACCGTCCGCCGCTTTTACGCCGCGGTCGGCTTGCGACCGTGGCGGAAAAGCTCTAATATGGTGGCGGTGTCTATCAGACACCACCAGCCATATTAGGATGGCCTGAGGGGAATGCCGCCACGAAAAGGCATATGGTTCCTGCTTTGGGGGCCCGTTGCGGGCCCCCAGGGTGAAGGGGGTGGGGGGTGCACAATCGAGGGTACCTATGGTACCTCCCTGCGTTTCACAGCACAACTTGGCAGGCACCGTGCGGTGCCTGTCATATTGTGCTGTGAAATGCACAACATGCATTTTTCACATTGCGGCGGCCGGTTCTTTATGCACCGTCCGCTGCAATGTTAAAAATGCGGGATGCACCCGCCACTGTGGCGGGTACATCCTAATTGGGGACACGGTTCCTCTGCCCTTGTGGCGGACGGTACCTGCCCCAGACCCCATAGTTCGAGTTAGAAACCAAGAAAAGTTACTTATTCCTCAAAGATGGTAGTAACTGAATCGAAAATACGAAGGCGTCCCCTTTGGACTCCTCCCTTTTTGCGAATTTTGGTAAAAGATTCAGGGGAGTAGGCAGTGGTCCAGTGAAAAACTACCAACACTCAAACTTAAAAAAAGTTTTTATTTGTTAATACCAGCCCTGTTTCTTTTAATAAAAAAGTTTACTTTACTTAAACACAATACCAAACATGGTATGCTGACCCCTTGCAGGCTACCATCCGTGTAATTGAGGCTAATAGGATTCATTTTCAATTTGTGGCCTACCTCATACATTTTGATTGAAGTAGGTCAGATTGTGTCCCACTTCAAATTTAAATTTTGTCAACCAACCTAATAGTCCAGAGATCAGTTTGAAAAATCTCACACTAGTAGCCAAATTACAATCAGTATTTGCAACTTGTGCAATGATACAGCAGGCCCAAATTCTCAGAATATACACAAAAAGAGAACCTAGGGCAATCGCTTTTGTGTGAGGAGACAAACAAGAAAGCAATCTTTGGATCTGAAGACCCCTGTTGCAGTGGTGGTTTGATACGTTCTCTTACCAGCCTAATGAAACTTATGACAATGACATGGAGGATACCAGTTTTTTGGGTGCCGCTGTGGCTCCTTCTGGAGTTTCACGGGGGTAACTTTTGATGCTTAGGTCAACCCTTATATTGACCCAGAGGTTATCAATGCTGCAAATGTTGGTAGTTGCCATTTTGAGATCTCACAGTATCAGGCTGGTGATACACCTGGATAATATGTTGGGGATGACACACAACAGGAGTGTGTTCAGCAAATCAGTTGTGTTCCTTTTTCAGAGGTTACATTTTCTGGAAAATCAGACATCTGTTTTAGTCCTACCACAAATGATATAGTTCTTGGGGTTCGCAATAGATTCTGTACAGGCATTTCTTTTCCTTCTCCATGGGAAGATCTAGTTAATAACAAGAGAGATTCAAACCCTGCTAATGCTGAACACATTCTTCCTCCTCAGAATATTGGATATGATTTTGGGTCTTTCATCCGTTTTTACTGCGGTAAATTTTCCAAGCCCCTTTGCATTATCAAGCATTTCAATGCATCCAAACTCTTTTGCTTTATGGATGTCTCCCTTATTCAGCATCAATTTCCCGTTTTCAGAGGCAAGGGAGAAAGTGAATTGAAGGCTCTTCCAGATGGAGGTTAGGAATGGAAAATCCATTTTGGCCAGGCCCCAGATATCACATTAAAATCTGATGCAAGAACACCGAGCTGGGGACAATATGAGGAGTTGCACTCACAGGAGGCAACTCAGTGTCATATAAATGTCTTCTGGCATGTTCCTTTTTAGTAATAATTGTGGCTCATAATTGGGTGAATTTTTGTGTTCATCTAAGGATGGATAATGTGTTGATGGTTAGGATTATAAACAAGTTAACAGCTGTGGGAACCAATGGTTTAGAAGATGTGGGAATGCCATTTTGACAGTTTGGTCCAAACAGAGGTTAGAGTGCAGGCAGAGTATCTCCCAGGTCTAGCTAATTTGCCAGCATATTGGGATACTAATTCAGAATAGGTGTGAGTAGTCCCTGGATCCTGTGGTATTGTAAAGGCTTAATTTTCGGTGAGGTCAATTCCATGTTGATTTGTTTGCCTCCTTTTTGAATCACAATGTTCCTTGGTCCTTCAGCTGAAGACCGGATCTAGAAGTGGAAGCAGTGGATGCTTTTGTTCAGGTGTAGCAATTTGTTGTGGGCTATACTTTCTCACCTTTTGCAGTGATTCTGAAGAGAGTGCTACAAGTCTGGATGAATTTAGCAAATCAAGTACTAGCAATCCCTTCTGACCACTATAGACATTCACAAGATACATTGTCAGTCACCAAACATCCCTTCTTCTACTCAATTAAGAAGCCTGGGAAGTTTGGGCTGGCTGGTGTATGGGGTAAAACATGTTTTAACATGATTCACAACCTGCCTTTTATCATAATCTCTCTAATAGGAAGAAATTGGCAGTGAACAGTTTGACGAATGATGATTCTATCGTGATAAAACCAGCTAATAAAGGGGGTGCGATGGTGATCTTAGACACTGACACCTATCGCACAGAGTGTTTGAGACAGTTGGGAGACGATAAATCTTATCGTGTTTTGATAGCAGACCCTACACCCAGACTAATTACAGAAATCAAATACCTGGTTAAGGAGGCGAAAGCAGAAGGGTGGATTACTGCACAAGAAGCCCTGTATCTTGTCACTAGCCACCCTATCATGCCATACTTGTATATCTTATCAAATATTCATAAAGTTCAGAGACCGCCCCCTGGCAGGCCAATTATCTCAGGTATTAGAACACTGCTGGAACCATTGTCTACTTTTGTGGACCACTTTTTAAGACCTTTGGTAAAAGAAATGCCAAGTTACTTACAAGACACCAAGGATGTCCCGAGACTTTTGCCTGACATTGCCTTTGACCCTGAAACTGACCATTAGGTCAGTTTTGATGTGGAATCATTCTACACCTGCATTCCACAGGAGTAAACCTTGGATGTAATAATAAATCTCCTAGAGACAAGGGAATTAAATAGCATAACACCTGTCTAATTTATCATGGAATGTGCGAGGCTGGCCATGACAGAGAATTTTTTTCAAATTCGAAGACACTATCTTCCTGCAGACATCAGGAACATCTAGGGGCAGCGTTTTCGTGCCGAGCTTAGCCAATCTATGCGTCCATATTTTCGATCAGGAATGTGTACTGACAGATGACAACCCTTTTCGCCACCAGGTTCTTACCTGGAAAAGATACATAGACAACATTTTTGTCATCTGGCGAGGGCCCTCTAGTATTTATGTAGAGTTTCAGACTTGGCTGAACATCCAGAACAGGTTTTTGAAATTCACAGTAGAACATAGCCAATCAGAACTCCCATTTCTGGATAGTACCATCTATCCGGTAGACGGAAAACTTGGGAGCAAACTGTATAAGAAACCGATGGCCAGAAACTCTCTTCTGACCTTTAATAGTCACCATCCCAAAGCGTTGTGGGAGAATTTACCCGTAGGCCAATTCCTGCGGATAGGCAGGAATTGTTCAGATAAAAAAGACTATGAAGCACAGGCTGGGGCATTGGCGCTTTAATTAAAAGATCGTAATTATCCTTCTCGCCTAGTAAGACATGCTAAGAAAAGAGCTGCTTATAACAATCGAGAAGCGTTGCTTGAACCTCCAGTAAGAAAGGAACCACTAGATAGACTGACTTTTGTTAACACTTTTAGTGTATTATCAAATCAAGTTCAAAAGTCGGCTCGAAAACACTGGAAGATCCTGAATGTGGCGACTAATACCATTCCTCCCCCTCTTTTTTTGTTCAAAAGGGTTACCAGTCTAAGAGACACTCTAGTACATACTAGACCTAGGACCCAGGTTACTACAACTACCAACACCATCTGGGGTTTACCAGCAGTTCAGGGTCACTACGCATGCGGTTCTTGTTCAGCATGTCCACAGACAGAAACTACAAAATCAGTAGACATTGGTACTGGGAGACCTTGGATCTTAAAAAAGCATACTAACTGTAACTCTGAAAAAGTCATTTATATGATTCCATGTCCGTGTTCCTTAAGATATATAGGAATGACGACACAGAAGATTAAACAGAGGATCAGTGAGCACAAAAGCACAATACGGTGCAAGAAACAATCTACAGGTCTCACTAATCAGTTTCTGACTCAGAATCATAAAGCAGAAGACATGAAGTGGATTGTACTAGATCAACCATTTGTACCTCCACACATCAGTGACATTGCTAAATTTCTGCTTATAAAAGAACAAAAATGGATATTTAAAATTAAATCAGACAGTCTAGGTCTTAATGATTCTATTCCATGGGTGACCCTGTGATATTCATACTGTGAAATACAATTTTGCATCAAGAGAATGTCAACACACATGTTTTTGGCCATTATACTGTCAGGGAAGTGGTTGTCAATTCACATATAATACAATGCATTCAGTTATACACAACAACCAGAGATTTCTCTGATATGAATATACCTTCCACACTAAAGGTTTCATGTACCTTGACACATAACATGTGAGAACTCCTTAGTACTAGCACGATTTTGGTATGTTAAGTAGCCAATGGATAGACTTGCACATAGGTGCCCTGAACATAAACTTCATATCCCAGAATCCATGAGGAATGACTCTGTTAAGGTGTTCTGGGGAAAGATCCAGGAAAGTTCCCTGGTGTGCTAGTGTAATACAAGCCCCAGGATAATTAATTAGTTTATTTAACCCAATTGGCGCTTGCCCATGACCAGATCTAATTGGCTGATTAGTTCTTTTGAATACACCATTCACGAAGCAAAAATCGAACTACATTTCCCAAGAACGGGAAGGGAAAAGTGGCTTGAGGACGCACGCACGTTTCGTGTATGTGCAGTCATGCGGAAACACGGCGTTCACTTCTGCGTTTTGCAATCCCGGCCATCTGGTAATTGTTTCATCCGTGAGCGTTTTTTTTATAGATGACACATAAATATGAGAGCGAGTCGGAGGCGCCTCACCTCCCCCTCGGCTCAGGTACGCGACAAGGTACCGACAGAGAGGTGAATGTTAGGCGGGATATGCCCCCCTCACTTTTGTCTTCGCTTGTGTCTTTACAATATAGTTGTTATTGGTGATGTATTAGATTACTGGATGCGTTTGCAATGTTGAACCAGATAAGATGTGGGCAAATGGTACATTGTGAAGGTGCCCGAATCCTAAAAATGAATTAGCATATAGATGTCTAATCAACTACCATGTGGGGTTTGTACACACTAGACTAGACCTCCCGGTTGTAAAAACGAGTATGCCTACTAAATGCCTAGGTGCACTATGGACAAGTGAGTTTCTAGAATTAATCTGTATTAAAGAGCCAAGCATGGACAATTCTACATTATATGACAGGAGATACTCATTCTATACCGATGCTTATGAATCTAAGTATAAGGCTTATTGGTAACACCAACTTATCGAAAGAAGCAGGGATATTGTTACAAGAGTGACCCCATACATTATGACTGGGCAAGAGAGATAAATGCCTAGGGGCTTGACCATGCCAATGGTACTGGTGATCTATCAAAGACAACTAAGATTTAATTTGAGCTGAGAGAGTTTTATTGAGCATGATTTGTTGGTGTGTTCCTCCATAAGGAAATATAGAATTATAACATCTACAGGTACGGAGGGACCGGATGTCCAACAGAATTTTTGAATTTTTAAAAAATGTTTTTGATATTTATTGCGAAGTTCTTTCCTGCTGTTCACAGTTGTGTTGGTGAAAGGATAGGAGAAGCAATAGAGGCTTATAAGTAAATTAATCCACAGAGACTTTCCAGCTCAGTGTGATTTTCTGTATTTACTCATTTATAGAGCGGGGCCTCATCCCCTGAGCAGTTGCCAGGAGAGGTGAGGGGTACTCCCACATAAAGCTGGGTAAGTACATTCATCTAAGATACTGTTTTGTTACTTAAAAAGAGCTGTAAGGATATCTTTCTCCTACATTAGTGCAAAATATTAAAAATGTGGCTCACGAGATTGATGTTGTGTCTGGTTCACGGAAGGAGAGGTTTTGTTAACAATTTCTCTTTTTTAGGAATGAAATTGCATATTCCTGTAAGGTAGGCTTACCTATAGGAGCCAAAAGAGACTGGTAGGTTTTATTGCATCCACCAGCTTCTATTTTGTTTTTTCATGTTTATATAATAATTGTTTCACATTAAGAATATAATTTTTGCAGTAGCGCTTGACGAAAGCCGAATGGCCGAAACATGTAGACCATTTTGTCATCCCAAGCAACAGTTATCCTTTAAAACTGTCTACGTCTTGTTTTTAAGCTTGACACTGTGACAATGTTGATTAAAGCCTTTGGAGTTGTCCCAGTAGCCAATTTTATTCACATCACTTTATGATTTTCACTTTTTTGCACTGCAAACCAACAGTAACTCACATCGAGATTGGCGAGTGACTGTACCGTTCTATGGGATGCAGAACTAGCTAGATCTTGATTCTGGGTAATTTGTACTAACATGGCAATTTACCTATAATCCAAGATGACGAAGAACAGCCACTCATGTGGGCTGATGGGATTATTTAGCACTCAATGCTTCCTCCCTTCTATGATCCAGACATGTAACGGTCTTAGAGCTCTTTACAATTGTTAGACAGGCAGTGTTTCATTTGTTGGTTTTGTAAAACATGTATACCATTGCTGCATCTCTGGTAGAAGAGGATGATTTATTTGCTTGTTTCCTGAAAGGTCTTTAGGACTATATAGGCCTACAGGTCAGCAATTTTAGCAGGTCTCATCTTGGTTAAGGGTACACCAGTGGTAAATCATTTTCTTCTTAGTGGCATCTTGAGATCAGTTGATCTCAAAATTTCTCCAAGACAAAAATATTATGTAGGGATCTAAATGTGGTGTTTGATTTATTTTTATATTTGCCTGATAATTAATTAGTTCTGCAAAGTACAAAAACTCTATTCTTCATGTTTGACCTCAGCATGAGTTGCAAGGTCTTTAGATTGAAATGAAATTAAATGAAACGAAAGAGATTTATAAAGAGCTCTTAACCAGAGGGTAGATTAAGATTATCGATATTTTTTCTCCACAGGTTGCTACCTTTTTCATTACTAGATGTGGAGCAATTACTTAACTTTCTTAACCTCAGTTTTCCAGATTGCAAAAAATTGTCTGTGGTTAGATGCCAGTGTTGTTATAAGTCATAGAATTCTGCTTTCCATCCTCCTTATGCTCTACATTTATTGATCTGATCTAAAAAAATATATATATAACTCTGTAACTCATACTCTTGCCACCTAAGTCAGGTGGGTAATGACTGAAGTTAACATTGATGTATCCCTATTTGGTACCCACTCTGAAAGTGAACTTTGGTGTCTAAAGCATACATTTCTTCTGATTCCCTTTAGAACATTTTGTAAGCAGCATTCTGATCAAGAGAGTTTACATTTAAAATGTATTACTACAAGCCAGTAGATATTTCTCACAATGTAGAGTTGACCTATCGGCTAGGGCGCTCGACCTCAGACCTGGAGAACTGGGTTCGAGTCTCGGTAATGACGCCAAAACCTTCTGTGATTCTGGGCGTATCACTTAATCTCCCTGTGCCTAACAAAAATGAATGTGTGTTCTCATGTAACGTAACTGTTGCTAGGTAAAGCGCTCTGATACCCGATTCGGATTTGGGTTAAGTTCGCGATATATAAAACTCTGCAAAACAAATGAAAAGATTTAAACGTATTGCAATTAAGACTCTGATATTGAAACAAACTTATTTTTTTTTATTAATGTGACAGAATCTTTCGAAGTCACTAAAGGACTAGCCCTGTATCTCCCTAATGGTGTTGCTCTCTTTCTCCCTTTTATTTTCAAGGCTACAACGTCTTCAAGGGAAGCAGAATTGTCCTTTTGAACCCCACCACTCTGTGCTTGCTCATATCAAAGGACTGTTGAGTACATCCTTGCACCTCATGTCTTTTCCTATTGATTGATTTTTGCAAAGAAGAAAAACTCTTTTGCTCTCCATAAATAGAAGTAAAGGTTGCCATATAGTGACTGGTGGATTAGTTATGAAGTTACTGTACTACTATATATAGACCCTGGTGTAATACTGTGTTAAATCTCATCCATGTTGGAATCCTGATATTGTTCCAACTACATTATGTACAAAAATAAAGCTTCATAATGATATGTTCAGTGTGTTCATAGAATCCATACCTCTTTAAACTTTTGTGAGCAATATTTTTAATTGTGGAAAGAAGCAGCTACTGCAGGCCTTCTGATTGCGGAATAGAAGCAGTACGCAGGCCAGAAGATTGAAGAAGTAGAAAGTTCATTAATGGATCTGGACTAAGGCCATATTGATTAGCTTTTATTTAATATTGTGCACAATATAGTTAGACACTGCAGCAGAAAAAGACACATTGTATGACACTCTGAGAACTGTGAAACACAGGAAAAGATGATAGATTGAAAGACAAAATGCTTTTAATTTTAGCTAGGGGACAGTGTTGAGTATCAACATGAAGGAAAAACTCTAAAGATGTGCATTTCTAATAGAGGAGCATCCATTTAATTGGTGCTGTAATAAAACAAAATTACTTTTCATGTTCGTGAGAAAGTATTGCAAAGTGAGGTTAAATATGATATATTTATTAAGACTTTATAAACTGTAGCTGTTCCCAAAGTAATGTGTTTTTAATAAGTTCTCCAAGGATTCACAGTACCTGAATTACACATTCAATCTGTCATAATCCATGGCTGTGTCTAGTACAAGTGGTATGATCCATGGTACACTTAATATTCATGACTGTATTGTACTCCACATATGTTTTCATGATGCACAGGTGTTAGAAACTGGGTTTCTGTTTGGCTGGGGTATGCACTGTGTCCAAGCAGGAAACAAAATCTTAGTCAGGGTAAGTTACAAACACTCCATAAATTAACCTGTTCTCACCCTCTGGTAGCTTGCATAGAGCTTTAGGGTAGTCCTGTCATGTATGCCCCCTATTTTACATATATTTTCCCATCCACACAACGATAACCGTTCTGAATAGGTGACCTTTTACCTAGTAGTTTTCTCCTGTCTCTTCGAGCCCCTGCTCTTCGTATTTTTTCATAATCCCTGTACCTGACATACATAAACATGTCCCCAGGCAATGCATAATTATTCTGCATAAGGGTCACCACTTTTTTCATCCTTGGCCAACAGGCCCGCTGTGCATGATCGCATTGTTTGATAAATATTGTTTATTCTTTTCAAAACATATCGATTCTAGCAGAAACCCTGGAGTGACCACTTTAGTATATTAGACCCTTATTTTCCCAGGAAAATTGGAGGAGAATTCCTTCCATGCTGACATGGGGTCCTGCATGATAATTCTTCGACAGGCAACGGTCTGACAACCCTCACGGGGTGTAAGCATGGGCGGATTTTGCGGATTGGCAATCCGCGAACTTGCGTATTTACGGATTCGCAATCCGCGAAGATCCGCGAACTCTAGCGGATTTGCGGATTTTTCCGTTTTTTGTGTTGGCGCGTGTTCGCGCCGATTTTGGGACAAGTTCGCAATTGCGAACTTACTTTTCGGCTTGCAACGGCCGCGACTATGTTGTTTCTACGTCTGGTTTATCATCACAGGTTCACAGCACCCTCTGTTTCACCACTGCCACCCTCTGGGACACCCATGCCACCCTCTAGTACATCCTCACTGGCACCTATTAGGTTTATTTATCACTGTAGATTATGGTGGTTGAAAAAAGCAAGCACACCTGCCCTTCTTCAACTGCCATCAATTAATTTGTGTTTCATTAATGTGTCAGTAATTTTGAAAGTTCCAGTCTGGCTGGCACCTGCTTCCTTCCTTATCTGTAATTTGCTTTTTGTTGCAGTGAAATTTTTTTTTCACAGGACCTTTATGGTGCTATTCTATGAGCCTGCTGTTTGGGTCATAGCAGGGTCATAGAATAGTTGCAAACTCTGGAGGGGCCCATCAGGAAGCACTACCTTGAATGTTACTAATGTTAAGTTTGAACTTTTGCACCTGCTCATTGCTTTCAGTTTAGCTAAAATCGTTTTTTCTGCAATTTCGCGCGTTTTTTGGGGCGCGAATCCGTGCGAGATCGATTTCAGAAGCCGCGAATACGTGCGAATACAAAATTGTTTTTGTTGCGACGTGTATGTTCGCGTGATCTTGCGCGTGTTCACGAGGCGCTTCTAGCTATACGTTTGCCAAGTTACCCTATCGGTCGTACACGGGCGCGGCCATCTTGTTGGCGTGACGTAATTCCGTTTCCGCCCGCTATGTGTAATCTCGCAAAGTGTGCTGCTCGCTAGTACAATTTCGCGCGTACTCGCAAGGAAAATCTCGCGCGAACTTACCCACGCGGTCGTGAACGGGCGCGGCCATCTTGTTTCTCATTCATTGCTATGGTTCTGGGCATGCTTTCTCTATCCTCTCTCAATCTCTGCCATCCTTTGCTTGTTTGAAGTTTTTTTGATCTAATTTTACTTATTATCTAACCCTCTATTTTTCTAGCTCTATATTTTTGTGTTTTCTGCAGCTTTTAGTTACTTTTAAACTACTTTTTTAAACTCTTTTCTTTTCTTCTTCACTATTCTATTTCTTCTTTATCATTTAAGTTTATTTCTGCCCAGACCATGGTAAAGGGAGCCGGGAAGCACCCTGAGAAGGGGAAGGGTCCCGCACCCCGTGCCCGGCTCCCGTGCGGGCGTTTAAGGGGGGAGCAAGTGGTCCCGAGGGAGATCTTCAGCGCGGAGGAAGTGGCGGCACTGATCTTCCACGTCCAGCGCCGCCTCCCCAAGACGATCCTGGGAGGCGGCAAGATCGCGACCGGCTATGGCATCCGGGAGCGTCGCAAGCGGTGGGAGAAGGTGTGCCGGGCCATGTACAAGATCTCTGGGGTCCGGCGCACATATAACCAGGCCACCCACCGCTGGACCGATGTCATGGACCGGGAGCGGGACTTGCTGGACGCGCTCGGCGTAGAGGTCCCCGGGCTTGGTGAGTAGTAGTAGTAGTACATTTACTACTCTGTTTTATCCTGCTCTGTTATTTGCAAATCTTTGTTCTTTACCAAGAGCAATAATGCTGCCGATTACATTGAGGTAAATTATATTTCAAAATCTTCTATGCATTTCAGGTGCACTGCTCTCCTTCTCAGTAGCCTTGCTTGCTACTATGCTTCTTTGTTTTGTATGTTGTGTTCAGAAGCATTTCATTGGCCTGAGAAATTATGTATGAGTGTACTGTAAAGAAAAGAACTGCGTAATGCTAGACAGTAAGGGTCATATTTTCAATTACCGGCGCATCCCTGCAAAGTAGCAGGGATGCGGCAGTAATTGTGTGCCATGCCACCACCACCCATTGGCCCAAAACGTCACAGAAGCCTTACGCATCTGTGCCGTAAAGGCAGCGCATTGCTGGAGTTGCGTGCCAACGATGGCGCAGCTCCAGCAATGCTCTGGGGTACCCTATCTCCCCAATGCTGCATCAAGCCGTACGTCGGCTTCAAGCGCGCAGGGTTTGAGTCATGCATCATTGTCCTAAAAGTGACTGATTGACATCTTGTAGATTTCCCTCAGCCACTTTTAGGATTCGTTCCTGCGCAGGTACGCCCTCCCTTGCGCCGGAACGCCCCCTGATGGCGCAGGGCTTTACAACGTGATGCATCGCCCATATGCCCATATGTGTTTTTTTTTTAATATATACGCCGCACCAACACCATGGCGAGTCTTTTGTTCTGCCGCTGCGTCAGAAAAGGCACGCAACAATGGAGGAAAATCAGCCGCAACTTCCGCAAGGGACTTATAAATCAGCCCCAACAGACTGAAGTCCAGTCCTTCCTTTAGACAGTCACATGGCTATCAGAAGAAATAGTGGCGGTGGTGGCGGGTGGATTGATAGTTTGAGTATTCACTGATCTGCAAGCAGGATGGACTTTGTCTGTCACGTGTTGCGCACTGCTGCCTGCAGTGCCAGGCCTAGGCAAACCTCTTTAGTAGTCTGTTTATTGAGTTACATAGGAACTTTCTAAGTCAACGTTCCGCAAATCAGGCAATACGAATAACGTAGTATACCACATGAGATAGATCCCGTGGAATAGTTGTCTATCTATTTGCTATTTTTCCAAAATATGTTGTTATTGTTCTTTTGAAATGTTTGATTTGGTTGAAAAATCTCATCCATGTTTTCTGGTTTTTCTTTCTTTCATGTTGTACATCAGCTCCCCCCAAGGGCAAGAGGACACAGGAGGAGGGTGCTGAGGATGCAGGCCAGGATCGGGCAGGCGAGGGCTCCTTTGCTGGCCCCAGTAAGTTTACATTTTAATAAACAGTACCTATTTTTTCCTAGCGTTCCTCATTCGATTTTTTCTAAATCGTCTTTGATCTTCTTGTAGACTGGATATAAATTCTTATCCTGCCTCGAATATGACTCCCTGTGGTATTACTAGACTATTCTTATTAGTCTGTCTGTGTAGCTAACTAAGATTGGACATTTGGCAATTCCATTGGACTCCCATTATATTCAGCAATACCTCTATGCACTGTCTCCTTACTGACTAGATAGTGTGGCAGAGTCATTCAGCTCCCGAAGTCACCGATTATAGATCCCCAATGATCTCTAGATTATCGTACGCAGGACAAGAGAGTAGTACGGAGTCACAGCACAGTCAAGAAGTGTCAGAGGCACTCATGCTTGCAAAAATTCCAAAACCTTTAGCTCATCCACTCTAGTCTAGAGGAACAAAAACCACAGAGTCTATTTAAGTGTAAAAGCTTTATTAAAAGTAAAAACATTTATTAAAATCTACTTTGTCATAAAACTATTTAACTGTAAACGGAAAAGTGGTTAGTGCTGACGATTAATTGGACACATTTCTTGTGGTCGAGCCGAACTCTCACCTAGTTTGAACTTGATCCTGGTCGTGTTCTTAGGACTCAGGAGTCAAGCTTCTGTCTGTTAGGAGAAAAAGTGGTGCGTGTTAAAAATCAAAAGCAAGCATTCATCAGTTGTGCATAAAAGTGCAGCAAGACAACAGCCTTCCCTGGAAAATGGGACATTTTTACTATGGAGTAGACAGTCACAAATTATTACATTGTATTCTGTTTTTTTAACATTTCTCCTAGACCAAATATTATATAGTAGTGAGTGGTGTATTAACATTCTTAAATGTACTTTGTAGGTGTAACATCTGGTGACGGGGCCAGCGCGGAGGTGGCTGTGTTGGACTTGGACTCGGAGGCCTCTGGGGAGGAGGCGGCGGTAGAAGAGCTGGTGGCCGTTCCTGTGGGGGATCAAACGGTGGTGGCGGAAACAGGTAAGCTATATATTCCTTACTTATTGAGATTGAAGACTGCATAGTGTGCTTTCTGCACGGGTGTATTACAATTACAAATCAACCAGGTAGTAGCCTCCTCGAAATGTACTTCGACTTAGCTGTGAAGTTTTTGGTGAGAAGAATCCCAATAAGTTCTTAGACGAACGTGATGGATGGGATGAACGAAAAGCGAAAGAAGGGTGTAAGTAAGTGGGACGCGAACTTGTATGATGGCTGGCAAAGAAGAACGATATGTGTTTGCTTGGCCCCCGAGGTGGCTGGGAAGGAAAGAATATGGTATGGTGCATGGCTGGGTCAATTATGAAGCAAGGATGGGTGGAAGGACAGCAGCCTGGGTGGGTGAAACAGAAACTGTATGTGTGCGTATACTTTGACTGAATGGATGCCTGGAGCATGGTATTCTCTGACTCTTACATAGCACATGTGTATCTAGAGAGAGTAGATGGTCGCCAGGTGAAGTAAGTGTTACCTTGAAGAGCATGTACCACCGCACCCGCACGTCCGTCCCAGTGCAGGGAA
Organism: Lissotriton helveticus; assembly: GCF_964261635.1. Taxonomy (NCBI): domain Eukaryota; kingdom Metazoa; phylum Chordata; class Amphibia; order Caudata; family Salamandridae; genus Lissotriton; species Lissotriton helveticus. The sequence goes on from NC_136063.1 coordinate 2,058,691,667, forward strand.
GGCAAGGAAAAGAAATTGTAAATGTGTCCAATACTACCATGAATAGTAGCAGTACTTTGTATTGCGTTTGCATTCACAGTATATATCTGGTTATTACGGTGGACACTCCGTACCTCTCTTAATAACTTTAGTTTACTTGTAGTACGTCATTCATGTGTGGGTGTATCACTGTTCACTCAATATTAAGCAAAGCACCTAAAGTCATCTCATCTGTCATTAAATACGTCCCATGTGAAGTGATAGATAATCAAATTAGTTAGCTTCTTCAGTTTCCTTTTCTAGTACTCATTTGCACTGTAGGGTGAAAGGTAAATTAATTAAGCAGTAGCCCTTGTAACAGAGTATTCTCAGTGCCACCCGTAATAGAAAAGTAATAGCTTCACCACCTGCATGTACTGGACCGGTACAGTAACGCAAGTCTGTCTCAATCATCATGGTGTGCAACTTTTTTTCTCGGGTGCAACTTCACTGTGCTGTGTCCATGTCATTCTGCCGGCTTGCATAAGATAACGTACCCATTTCCCTAAACAAGAGAGAAGAAGAAGAATAAGACTGGTGTACTGTCATAGTCGACTGTAATGGAAGTCCATAGTGGTCGTAGAATTAGTTCATTAAACTACCACTACTGTTAGAGCAAGGATGCAGAAGTGGGAGGTTACATAGATACTGTCCTCAATAGTTATGTACTGTGCTTTCAATTTGCTACTTGTACTCTGTGACCCAACTTTCGGCTCAATCACTTTGTGTTATTAATAAGGAGCATTGGTTACAGACTATGTCTTTCTTTCTTCATATAGTTGCTCCTTCCAAATCAACAACAAGGAGGGAGCAGGCTAGATTGGCCCGGCAACGGAGGCTGGAGGCCACAGTCGCCGAGTATCGGCGGCTGGTGGCCCTGGAGGAGGAGGAGGACACGCAGTCGAGCGGGGCAACATCCTCGACTGTGACCACTGCATCCTCCTCCGTGACTAAGCCAGCGGGACCGAGCCGGGCTAAGAAAGCCGACCGCCACCGCCAAGCAACCGAAATACCAGCTGCCCCCCACAGGAGCTGCAAGGAACGCCAACGCCGCCTACGAGTCCGCATGTCCAACCTGGAGCAGGAGGTCCTGAGGTATAAGAACTTGGTTAAGGGCCTCCGCTCCGAGCTTGCCACCCTCCGCAAGGAGTATGATGCCCATGCCGCATCATGCACCAGCACCAGCACCCTCCAGTAGTGGAGTGTCCCTTGCCCTTTTTTTATAGACTTTTGCGGGGTGGGATTTGGGAGTTGGGATCGTTTTGGGACGTTTCAGAGACAATCGTTGGGGTTAGGGTGGGTGAGGGAGATTATTTTGTTAGGGCTAAATAAATATATTTTTCAACTTTATCTGACCATACCTGTTTTTTACTGCTTTTCAGTCTGGTGGGTGGGGGGCGGGGGTGTAACAGTAACTTTGTTTTCCTGAACAGTCGTAGGACTTTAGTAGTACAACCGTCAATCTCTTGTCTACTCCGAAATAATACTCCATTATACTACCTCCCACCAAACGCTTATCTTACCTGTAATTTGTGTTAGAAATTAGGGCTAGGCCCAGGGCTGGCTCCAGGTGAAATGGGGATTAACGTTGTCAATCCTGGGCGGGTGACATTTCCTCATTGCGGTGGTACTAGTGGTGTGACACAGTGGCAGTTGCATGCCTATGGAAAAAAAGAAAACGAAACCTTGTTTGTCCTCCTTACTGTAGCATTACAACGGTTACGGTACGATCGAGAAAATAGCAGGTGACAGTACACTAGAACAGTGCCATAATGTAGCCTAACAAATGGTAAAGTATTTGCTTGCAAGTATAACTAGTACTTGCGTTGAATTTATTTGACATTGGCTACTACTACTAGAAGATATAGTACTGAAGCTGAGTAAGTCTAGAAGATATCCTCGTATTCCTTCACCAGCCTGTTGCTGCTATCACCTTATCCTCCCCAGCAAGTGTGTGGAATTATTGATGTCATTTTAGTCAGACATCAAGCAAAACAACACAGCCCGGGGGAAGAGGGTTAGGGTTTGTAAAATGGATGGGAATGGGGGTTTCTTTTTGGGTAGGTTTTGTTGAGAGAAGAAAAAAAAAGCAGAGCATGGACAAACAATAATTGAAGATACAGAGTTTACAGACAATCTTTGGTTACAAACTAAAGGTAAGCACATGCAGTCACACTCATAGAATAAAAGACAACAATGGATACTGTATCTGTATTGCGTACGTTGTTGGAGTTGTCCTGTTGAAATAGGTAAGTAAATTGCATGCAGCAAACAATTCCTCTTATTGGCGGCACTCCTCCATTCCAGCTGACGCTTCGTCCATCAATGTGGTGGTGACCACTGACAGAAGAGACACCCTGTCCACTGCCTGCCTGGCGGATGTTGACTGAAACCCGGCCTGTAATTATTGAACGGAAAACAGGAAGTGCTATTACAATACCACTGATAAATAAATAAAAGGTATGTACGCTGTGTGGTTCAAAAAGTGACACTTTGATTTCCCTAATAGACAGTACAATATTTTTGAAATTGCGTGCTCTGTCTGAGTCACCTTTTTAAGGATCAATAAGTATGGCCAAAATATTATAGCGGATCTTTCCCCTCAAGGTGGGTGTACTACTGTGTTTTAGAACAAAATTTGACCTTCCCAGCAATGCTCCCACCAAGACCCTTACTAAAGCCAGTCGCAAAAATGTAGAAGAACCCAATCATATCTCCAAAAACGATGCCTAGCAGAAAAATGGTTACAAAACGTACTTTGAAAGTAACAGTAGGCCCAAATACAGACCGTGGATTGTATTCAAACCACTTGCCTGCAAGCAAAAGTATCCATAGCCAGCATCACTCTAACAGTGCTCTACAACAACAGAACCGCGTTGCAATAGAACCCCCCTAAACACATGCAATCCTGCTGCTAGGGCTAACCCTAACGAACCCTAACTTACAAAAAGTGCCAAAACTGGTGTTTCCTTATGGATTTTGTCCAACAAACTTCTAGCCGGTATTAGACCTTCCCAGGAATGCCCCAGGCAAGACCCGCCAACCCACCCGCAAAAAAACACCCGACACAACACCACCAAACAGCGAAAAAGCTAAATCTCATACTTACAATGTCTCTCGGCCTTCGGTCCAAACGCGGCGCTGTGCAGCTAGGTCGTCATCATCATCAATCATCATAACTCCTGTTTTCCACCACGGATTTCCTGAAAAGCAAATGCAATCAAGATTAGACTGTTGCAGCAGTGCTTCGACAGAGACCCCGGCCGCAACCCACCCACGAACAGCAGGAAGCCCCCCAAAACGCTACATTGAGCAAGATGTCTGAAGAAATGGCAAAAAAAAGGCTGTTCCTTATGGATTTTGTCCAAAACACTTGTATCCGGTATTAGACCTTCCCAGGAATGCCCCAGGCAAGACCCGCCAACCCACCCGCAAAAAAACACCCGACACAACACCCCCAAACAGCGAAAAAGCTAAATCTCATACTTACAATGTCTCTCGGCCTTCGGTCCAAACGCGGCGCTGTGCAGCTAGGTCGTCATCATCATCAATCATCATAACTCCTGTTTTCCACCACGGATTTCCTGAAAAGCAAATGCAATCAAGATTAGACTGTCGCAGCAGTGCTTCGACAGAGACCCCGGCCGCAACCCACCCACGAACAGCAGGAAGCCCCCCAAAACGCTACATTGAGCAAGATGTCTGAAGAAATGGCAAAAAAAAGGCTGTTCCTCATGGATTTTGTCCAAAACACTTGTATCCGGTATTAGACCTTCCCAGGAATGCCCCAGGCAAGACCCGCCAACCCACCCGCAAAAAAACACCCGACACAACACCCCCAAACAGCGAAAAAGCTAAATCTCATACTTACAATGTCTCTCGGCCTTCGGTCCAAACGCGGCGCTGTGCAGCTAGGTCGTCATCATCATCAATCATCATAACTCCTGTTTTCCACCACGGATTTCCTGAAAAGCAAATGCAATCAAGATTAGACTGTCGCAGCAGTGCTTCGACAGAGACCCCGGCCGCAACCCACCCACGAACAGCAGGAAGCCCCCCAAAACGCTACATTGAGCAAGATGTCTGAAGAAATGGCAAAAAAAAGGCTGTTCCTTATGGATTTTGTCCAAAACACTTGTATCCGGTATTAGACCTTCCCAGGAATGCCCCAGGCAAGACCCGCCAACCCACCCGCAAAAAAACACCCGACACAACACCCCCAAACAGCGAAAAAGCTAAATCTCATACTTACAATGTCTCTCGGCCTTCGGTCCAAACGCGGCGCTGTGCAGCTAGGTCGTCATCATCATCAATCATCATAACTCCTGTTTTCCACCACGGATTTCCTGAAAAGCAAATGCAATCAAGATTAGACTGTCGCAGCAGTGCTTCGACAGACACCAAAAATTACACACAAACCCCCGGAACCCCGCCAAAGAGCACCTCAAAGGCAAGCAAGTCAGCAAAAACGGCAAGAAATTTCCACCTCATATTTGGTCCAAAACACTTTTGTCCATTATTAGAGCTTCACAGCAATGGGCCCAAAACCGTCAACTCACCCGCAAAGAAGTACAACACCCCCACAAGTGCTGATTCTTTCTTCATTGTGCGTAATCCAGCACTCTGCTTGGAGGGAAATCGCAGTCTGGAGGAGGAGGATAGAGGAGCATGTTCTTCAGAACTTGTGAACCTGAGGAATGTAGACTGCGGCACCTTCAAATCAATAAGCAAACAAGTGAAGACAGTTCTGATGATGGTCTTGTTTTTGGGATTAGGTGATTAAAGTTTGAATTAAATTAACTGTGCAAAACAAAGAAAGAGAGACACAAAGCACACAGGAATAAAAGTGAATAAGGACGAAAAAGAAAGTTCTTGATTGATTGTCTCATTTTCAGGGCTCGGTGTCAGGGAATAAGAACAAGATTTCGTCATCATACTCTGCGAATTCAGGCTGGATGAGGTCAGTGGCACCGAACAGAGAAAAAATCCCCTCATCTACGTTGCTGTCCTCCTCGTCTTCATGCGGCGTGCTTTCTCGTACTTTGTAATCTGGTGGTATGAGGTGCTGATTCATCTTGATCATTGTCAGCCGCTCCACATTTTTGGGCGAGAGGCGGCTCCGTTTGGGAGTTACAATGCCACCAGCAGCACTGAAAACACGTTCAGAAGACACACTTGCGAGTGGGCAAGACAAATAGTTTATAGCCAGGTTGAAGAGCTGTGGCCACAATTGTTTTTTGCCATGCCAATACTGCAATGGCTCATCATTAAGGAAGACCTCTGTTGAGTCATTCAGATAGTCCTGCACCATCGACTCAAGGTCATCAACTGTTCCTCCACTTTGCTTACTTTTTGCTGTGCCTGTGACATTTTTTCGAGAACCATACCCCATCAAACTTAGCCAATCCTCCTCCCCAGCCACTGTTAGTGTTGTCATTGTGTGTGGTGCAGATGATCCAGTTGCCGGTGTCTTTAACGGCTGAGAGGTCACTTGTGCCCCAGCCACAGGTGCAGAAGTGGATTCTTGTGACTGCGGATGGCCTGCTGATGCTGATGCTGATGTACTGGCTTCTCCTTCAATAACCTGCCGTTCTTTTTCAAACCTCTTGGCTGACCAGGCTAACCAATGTTTGTACTTTTGAACATCTGCATCAGCGAAAGGAAAGAATGCGTTGTCTGCCAGCGCCTTTTTGTAGCGTGGATCCAGAATAGTAGCACAAATGTAATGCTGATCTGAGTTGATGTTTTGAAGACGTTCATCACCACGTAGGCGATGTAATAATTTCTCAGACAAAATGAAATGGTTTTTTTTTTTCTCATCTTTTTCAAACTCAGAAGAAACCGCCATCAGTTGGTGCTCCAGTATGCACAACAATGGGATAGCTTTTCCCAAATTACAGTCCTCCTGGCTGACTGCACGCGTGAAGAACTCAAAAGGACGAAGCATGTCTGTCAGGCTTTTAACTATGTCCCATTGCGCCTTACTCATCCGCAGGTCCTCCTTCTGAGATGTAGCCTCTGTCAAGAAATAGTGATCGAGTACCGTATACTGCTCATGCAGACGCTCAAGCATGTAGAAGGTTGAGTTCCAACGTGTTGCCACCTCCTGGATGAGTGCTTTCACTGGCATTCCACGTTGAAGTAGCAGTCTCCGCAGATGCTTCCGGGCCTTAAAAGAATGGCTGAAATGGTTGCACATTTTGCGGCAGGTGGCCATTACCTCGAACGCTGGACTCTCTTTATCACTCAAGAATTTTTGAACTACCAGGTTGATACAGTGCGCCAAACACGGCACTCTAACATGGTCACCAAGGAACATGGCCTTAACTACATTGGCGCCATTATCCGTGGAAACATAACCAATCTTGCGTTTTAGGAGGGATAGCATTGTCAAGACCTTTTTGTCAAACTCTTCCAAAAGGTTTTCTGCTGTGTGACTTTTCTCCAAGCCAAACATGGCTAGTGTTGCATGTTTCCGAGCAGCTTTGAAAACTTGGTCCGGGTCAACACCTGCGTTTAACTTTGCTTTAACACCTGAAAAAGAGACCCAGTGTGCAGTGATGCACATGTAATCATCGCCTGGGCCACTGGTCCACATGTCTGTTGTCAGATGTATTGTGTGAACAGCACTCTTCTGCAAAGCTGCCCCAATCGCCTGCAGCACATCTTCATGTAGTGCTGGAACCGCAACTCTGGCAAAATAGAACCGGCTCGGAACCTTCCATTTAGGGCAGAGCGTTGCAACTAATTCAAGAAAACCTACCACTTCTACAAAAGAAAAAGGTAGAAGGTCCACAGCTAGCATTTTAGCCAGCTTAGTGTTATACAGACGCGTCAGTGGGTGGTTGCGTTCATATGGCACGTCTGAAGTAAGCATTGTTCTAATGTTGGCCTGGACCAAGCATTTACGGGCTGATAATGACTTCGTTGACCCAATTTTGCTCGCTGGTGAACTTTTGTGCGTTGGTGTCTCACTCGCTCCAACACTCTTAGTGTGCCTCACATTGGGTGTGCTGCTGACAGGGGTACTGGGTGTAAGAGAAGTGTTTGACACGTCTTCTTCCTGCTCGTTAATCTTCAGATGAAACATCAACGTTTCCTTGATTTTGGCCTTTCTTGATCGCAGCTAGGTGCGCAAACCATTTGACAGCGTGCTTTCTCTCAAGATGACCACTCTGGCCGCCGGTACCATAGTTGGTACCTGACTTACCACGACTAACTGCAAGCTTACAAAGGGTACAAATGGCAAACTTTGGATTTTTGGGACAAACAGTAAAGAAGTCCCAAACTGGGGACTTGAAGTGTCTGTGGGACCTGGAGGAGGCGGCGATACTGGTGGTGGTGGTCATGAAGCTAATGCCAGATGAAGTGGAGGATCTGGATTGCCCAACTTTTGTACGTTTTCCACTTTCACCGCCACTAATTAAGGTCGAGGTTGACGGAGGTCTCTTCTTGCCAGAAAGAAATATGGAAGCGGGACGAGTTGGTGTACTACTTAACTCCAATGATTGTGGTGTTTCCCTTGAAAGTAGACGCCACTTGTGACTCAGCCAACCTGATCTACTTACTAAAATGTCCGTGCGGAAAGGCCTACGTTGGCAAAACCAGCAGAAAAATTAAGACCAGACTTAACGAACATAAATCAAATATCCGCACTAAGAACACCAAGTCGAGTTTGGCCACACATTTCAATGAGGCGCATCACAGCATAGCCCAACTGAAGTATTTGGTACTGGAAATGGTCACCCCGCATGAGGGCAGAGACAACAATAAGACCCTCTTACAACGCGAGACATCGTGGATTTACAAACTCCAATCTTTGAAGCCATTTGGGCTTAATGATCGGACTGAACTGAGTTGCTACCTATGATTAGGTTGCCTGATACGTTGAACCCGCATTCTGCATGTTTATTGTTACAGTTATTGTTATTTTACAGGCTATGTTAACACTATTGCAACACACCCCTAGGTGTTTTCACTTTCACCTCTACAAGATGGCCGCTTTTCCTTTAATGGGATGTCTGTTTTCTATTTCTATTACCGCACACTTCCTCTCGAACTCCGCATTACCTTCGCGAAGCCCGAGACACGTAGTCCACCTCTTTTGAACCTCCACAGTAAGTCACCACCACCGCTAGGCGTTTCTGGCTACCGCTCTGTTAAATTGTTTTTGTTTGTTCATAACCGCTAATGGCTTGTTTTATCACCCCCTGCAGCACTGATGTGAGCTGTATATTGATGTGGAAGCGTAAGACACTTCCCATTACTAATTTCATTCGCGCTTGAACCTTTCACCTTTTGTTTAGACCTGCCACATTTTTCACATCTTTTAACCTCATATTTATGTAAACTTTCGCACGCACTAAAAAGCGCCCCACCTGTTTATTACGCCCGCATGCGTTCCCGTTCACAAAACCACGGACCCACACTGCTCACAACGATTGCATGATTAGGAAATCACACCCGTTTTTTAACTACCCGCATGTATTCATTTTTTCAAATTGCATGTATTCACTTCGCTTTACCACCCTCTTCACCGCATGTGCACAATCTGATTACGGTCCACTTCTCGTTGATCTAAAATGATGTTATTGTATCCTTCCCAGAGTGCTCCTTGACAAAGGACTACACGAGTCCGAAATGCATCGGAGCATACTTTGAACTACACGTTATGGGATTACTCTATATTGAACATATGGCGTGATGTAACGCCTCGCATAATGAACCCTTGAACTCATTAAACATATGCAAACGCTGTAAACTTATGGATTTGAACTTTCTTTTGAATCAGCTACGCTGAGTCATACAAGTGTGCCCACCACAGGGTTGTGTTTACGTTCCACGTAACACACTGTTCGCTATTATCCACTGGACGTATTCTGGCTAGTTACGTCACCTGTTGGAGCACCTTCATCTTGTTTCACCGCATCAGCTCCCCCATACAACTTGTGTTTACCTTACATTGCTGTGCGCCTACGCCTCTCTCTTCAATTTGATATCTACTTTCACTGCCTGGCAGGCTGGCAGCACGCCCCTTGGATCACCGTTCATAATGCAATACGACGACATCTCCAAGTCCACCGAAGCACATGCCGAAACATTGGCATTTGATTCCGACGCAACGGAAAGGATCTACGCATTGATCAACGACGACTTAACCCAGACACCCACTAGCAGGACAAAGGAACAATGTATCAAGCAATTGCTTTACTTGTCGAAACGACGCGTGAACCAAAAACTTCACGCGAACACACTTATCAAGTATCACAAATCACTCCGTATTCCCCGCGGCCTCCGCATTGCGCTAAAGCCTTCCCTCTGCAAGAATTCCAAAGCCTTTCTTGATAAATGGTACGCCATTTTAAACAAGTGCAGCCTGGACCTAATCTTGCTGATCATTGAGGAATTGTCTGGCATCCTCCAAGAGCTGTCTGTGGAAATCAGCACCGCTGAAAACAAACTTAAAGATCTCATGACCCCTGAGGAACTTGGCACAACATTGGAAGACATCAACCGACAAATCGATCGTCACACCAGGGAGATTAACGAACGAAAGTTACGCAAATTTCGGCGTGATATCTTAGACTACAAGCTTGGGGAAGTTTACACTTGGGCGGAAGTTTACGCCCAACGAAGAAGAAATAAACCGTACTCCCAGAATACCGATACCTCATCCTCAGACAGCGACACCATTAATCGTCCTCCAAGACAACAACCAACGGAACGCACCAGCCCTAAAGATCAACCGACCCAAGCATCCACTTCATCTACAACTACTGCGGAGTCTTTTTTAGATTTAGGCCCAGACAGAACCGACGACCCCGACGGGGCAAAAGATCCAAGAAAGCACAACGGAAAGAGCCAACCTCAAACCAAACCCTACGGCCCACAAGCAACTATATGCCTCCAAGCAGCCATAAGAGTATTGACACTTTTGAAACCCTAGTTCGTCAGGATATCGCTAAGATCAATTACAATAAAACCAAACACAGGAACATCACCAATAAGGAACATGACACCTTGAAGAACATTGCGAACAACCAATCTATCAAATGTTTAAAAGCGGATAAGGGTGGCGCCCTCGTCATTCTTAACACGGATCTCTACACTCGTAGAGCCAGAGAACACGTCTTTGACGCTGAAACTTATTTACCATTGGAGGGCAACCCCACTAAGGAGTTTAAAACTTTGTTACTTAACATCATTGAAAACGCCAGAGTAAATGACACCATCGATGATAGAACCAAGCGATACTTGACCGTGGAACATCCAAAAAGTCCCACTCTTACCATGCTGCCCAAGATACATAAGAACTTAATGGATCCACCCTTTAGGCCCATCGTGTCCACACGGGGGTCAATTCATGAACCTACCGGGAAATTCATTGACCGCCACTTACAACCTATGGTAACAAATCTAAAAAGCTACATTCGCGACACTACTGACTTCATCAACAGACTAAACACTGTTGAAATCAAACAAGGTGAACAAATCTTACTATGCACAGCTGATGTTAAGAGTCTTTATACCTCCATTCCCCATGCAGGGGGAATTGAAGCTATCGAATCAGCTTTATTGAAATCAGACATTGCAGATCCACTGAAAACCTTCATTTTAGAACTTATGATTTTTACCTTGTATCACAGTTACTTTTGCTTTGAGAACCATTGGTATTTACAAATGTCGGGGATGGCAATGGGCAATTGCGCCGCGCCGACATACGCGAATATATACATGGGTAACTTTGAAATCAACCATATTGAAAAGAACGTGGATTGGAATGACAACCTTAAATTATACGCACGATACATTGATGACCTCTTCTTCATGTGGACTGGTTCCAGGGAGCACCTGGAATCAGCTTTACACAAACTGAATACCATCGACGACCGCATTGAGTTCACCTGGAACATCTCATCTACAGAAATTACATTCCTGGATGTACTCATAAGACTCACTACAGACGGTATGGAAACAGACTTATACCGCAAGGCAACAGATCGCAATAACACCCTGCTGTATAGCAGCTTCCACCAAGACTCCCTCAAAAGACATCTTCCATTCAGCCAAATGCTGAGAATTACCCGGATTGTATCAGACGCACACAGAAGAGACATTCAAATGCAGACGATGACCTCTAGGTTTACCACGAGAGGTTATCCTGAAATTATTGTCAAAGAAGCGCAAGACAGAGCACTCACCGTCCCAAGAACCGAAGCTTTGAAAAGCAAGAAAAAGGATGTGAATCCGAGATTGACACTAGTTTCTAAATTCTCCACTGTGAGTAAGGCGTATAAAAAAATCATTTTACGACATTGGCGAATTTTGTCTTCTGAGCCGGATTTCGGGGATCTTTTTAAGGATCCTCCGATCTTCGCATATAACCGACCCATGAACGTTGGAGAAATCCTATCGAAACCCACTGTCAAACCGAAGAAACACACTGGCACACGACCGTGCCATCATTGTAACAATTGTAACAATGTAATCGGAGGCAGTACTATTCACCATCCGATGAAAGGTTTTGCGATCCCCTTGAAAGTAGACGCCACTTGTGACTCAGCCAACCTGATCTACTTACTAAAATGTCCGTGCGGAAAGGCCTACGTTGGCAAAACCAGCAGAAAAATTAAGACCAGACTTAACGAACATAAATCAAATATCCGCACTAAGAACACCAAGTCGAGTTTGGCCACACATTTCAATGAGGCGCATCACAGCATAGCCCAACTGAAGTATTTGGTACTGGAAATGGTCACCCCGCATGAGGGCAGAGACAACAATAAGACCCTCTTACAACGCGAGACATCGTGGATTTACAAACTCCAATCTTTGAAGCCATTTGGGCTTAATGATCGGACTGAACTGAGTTGCTACCTATGATTAGGTTGCCTGATACGTTGAACCCGCATTCTGCATGTTTATTGTTACAGTTATTGTTATTTTACAGGCTATGTTAACACTATTGCAACACACCCCTAGGTGTTTTCACTTTCACCTCTACAAGATGGCCGCTTTTCCTTTAATGGGATGTCTGTTTTCTATTTCTATTACCGCACACTTCCTCTCGAACTCCGCATTACCTTCGCGAAGCCCGAGACACGTAGTCCACCTCTTTTGAACCTCCACAGTAAGTCACCACCACCGCTAGGCGTTTCTGGCTACCGCTCTGTTAAATTGTTTTTGTTTGTTCATAACCGCTAATGGCTTGTTTTATCACCCCCTGCAGCACTGATGTGAGCTGTATATTGATGTGGAAGCGTAAGACACTTCCCATTACTAATTTCATTCGCGCTTGAACCTTTCACCTTTTGTTTAGACCTGCCACATTTTTCACATCTTTTAACCTCATATTTATGTAAACTTTCGCACGCACTAAAAAGCGCCCCACCTGTTTATTACGCCCGCATGCGTTCCCGTTCACAAAACCACGGACCCACACTGCTCACAACGATTGCATGATTAGGAAATCACACCCGTTTTTTAACTACCCGCATGTATTCATTTTTTCAAATTGCATGTATTCACTTCGCTTTACCACCCTCTTCACCGCATGTGCACAATCTGATTACGGTCCACTTCTCGTTGATCTAAAATGATGTTATTGTATCCTTCCCAGAGTGCTCCTTGACAAAGGACTACACGAGTCCGAAATGCATCGGAGCATACTTTGAACTACACGTTATGGGATTACTCTATATTGAACATATGGCGTGATGTAACGCCTCGCATAATGAACCCTTGAACTCATTAAACATATGCAAACGCTGTAAACTTATGGATTTGAACTTTCTTTTGAATCAGCTACGCTGAGTCATACAAGTGTGCCCACCACAGGGTTGTGTTTACGTTCCACGTAACACACTGTTCGCTAGTTTCCACTGCCTCCTCATCGACAACATCATCATCATCATCATCACGCGCAGCAGCTCTTCGGGCTAGGGTCAAAATGTCTGTTTGCTGCATGCCCGCTGGGGCTGCAGTGACCTTTATGATGACTGGGTCGTCGTTGGCAGAGTCTTCATCAGCAGCAGTATCCGCCACTTCTTGTTGAGCCTCATCACACTCCATAAGTCTGAGACTTTGGACGAGCTTCCTTTTACGCTTAAGTACCTTTGTTGGATCATGGTGTGCCTCACTCTCAGACGGCTGTGGTGCTGGTTCCCAACTTTGATCCGTATCATCAGAAGGAGGTGTGCTTGAAGAGGATGTAGACACCACCCTTGATCTCTTCCTTGCTAGGGTTGTGGAAGACAATGAAGGATCAGCAGGAGGAGTGGCTTCCTCAAATGATACCTCGCCTTGATTGTCGATTTCCTGATGTGCCCCTACTTCGGGAGGAACAACTATTGTGGGCACTTGTGACCCTCCATGCACCTCTGCTTGCGCATCTCCTTGCGCTGCCTCTCCTTCCACATGTACTTGGGCTTGTACTTGCACATGTGATTGTTGTTGCGGCTGTGGTTGTTCAACACTCGTCAGATGAGCTACAACAACCTGTGTTGATTGAGGGACATTGCTGCTGCTTTCTTGCGATGAGCCAACATCACTGGTCGATGGTGATTGAACAACTATACTGGCTGCCTCTGCAGCACTCAAGGGCTTGGACTTAAGTTGGCGTGGTGGTGGTGGTGGCACTGAGCCCAATGGAGCGGGGGGGGGTGCTGCCAGCTTGGTCCCCAGCAGATCCCGCTGCTGCTGCTGCAGGCATACTTTTTTTTTTACTCCCAAAAAAAGGGGCGGGCGGCACACCAGTCTCCTTGGTAACTTGCTTCTTCTGCTCCTTACTGGCACCTTTCTTGCTAGAGGAGCTACGGGTTACTTTTTTTGGGGCCATCCTCTTCAGAGCAGGTCAGCAGGCAGCAGTTGCACGAGTTGCAGAGGGTTCTGTGTCCAGACGTGACGTCGCGTGACGTTATGCTGCACACACCGCTGCAGGACTTCTTCCTGGCACTGGTGGTTCTCTTGAGTCTTCTTGTGCACCTAAAAGCAATGGAAGACAAAGGAACATCAGTTCAGTTATACACCCCAAAAATTCGACAAAACACAGAAAAATGAGCACAATCCCATGCCATCCTTGATGTTTACATTGAAGACACCCCACAGAAAGACTACGGACATGCAAGTATGCAACACTCACTACCCCTGGGCATAATGGATGAAAAGTAGGCAAAATAAGTGCAGGCCTCAGACACTGCCTCTCCTCAAAATGGCCCCTTACACCCCAGGCACATGTTGCCTGTACCAGCCAGCACTCAAGATGGCCACCACCACCACCCACATGGCCAGTCCACATCAACAGTACACCCCCAAAAAACAGAAAAACAGCCAGAAATCACCACAATCCAACGCCATCCATGATGTTTACATTAAAAAGAGTGAGACCACACCACAGGCACACTCAGTCCATGCACCACCCACCACCCCTGGGCAAAAGGCCACACCAGCAGCCCCCCAAAAACGACAAAAAACAATAAAATAAGCCCAATCCCAGCCCATCCATGGCCTCAATTATGTTTAAATTCAAGAAGACACCCCACAGAAAGACTAGGCCCATGCAACACTCACCACCCCTGGGCAAAGGGCCCCACCAGCAGGCCCAAAAAAACGACAAAAAACAATAAAATCAGCACAATCCCAGCCCATCCATGGCCTCAATGGTGTTTAAATTCAAGAAGACACCCCTCAGAAACACTAGGCCCATGCAACACTCACTACCCCTGGGCATAATGGATGAAAAGTAGGCAAAATAAGTGCAGGCCTCAGACACTGCCTCTCCTCAAAATGGCCCCTTCTTACACCCCAAGCACATGTTGCCTGTAGCAGCCAGCACTCAAGATGGCCACCACCACCACCCACATTACAGTCCACATCAACAGTACACCCCCAAAAAACAGAAAAACAGCCAGAAATCACCACAATCCAATGCCATCCATGATGTTTACATTAAAGAGAGTGAGACCACACCACAGGCACACTCAGTCCATGCACCACCCACCACCCCTGGGCAAAAGGCCACACCAGCAGCCCCCCAAAAACGACAAAAAACAATAAAATAAGCACAATCCCAGCCCATCCATGGCCTCAATTATGTTTAAATTCAAGAAGACACCCCACAGAAAGACTAGGCCCATGCAACACTCACCACCCCTGGGCAAAGGGCCCCACCAGCAGGCCCAAAAAAACGACAAAAAACAATAAAATCAGCACAATCCCAGCCCATCCATGGCCTCAATGGTGTTTAAATTCAAGAAGACACCCCTCAGAAACACTAGGCCCGTGCAACACTCACTACCCCTGGGCATAATGGATGAAAAGTAGGCAAAATAAGTGCAGGCCTCAGACACTGCCTCTCCTCAAAATGGCCCCTTCTTACACCCCAAGCACATGTTGCCTGTAGCAGCCAGCACTCAAGATGGCCACCACCACCACCCACATGACCAGTCCACATCAACAGTACACCCCCAAAAAACAGAAAAACAGCCAGAAATCACCACAATCCAATGCCATCCATGATGTTTACATTAAAGAGAGTGAGACCACACCACAGGCACACTCAGTCCATGCACCACCCACCACCCCTGGGCAAAAGGCCACACCAGCAGCCCCCCAAAAACGACAAAAAACAATAAAATAAGCACAATCCCAGCCCATCCATGGCCTCTATTATGTTTAAATTCAAGAAGACACCCCACAGAAAGACTAGGCCCATGCAACACTCACCACCCCTGGGCAAAGGGCCCCACCAGCAGGCCCAAAAAAACGACAAAAAACAATAAAATCAGCACAATCCCAGCCCATCCATGGCCTCAATGGTGTTTAAATTCAAGAAGACACCCCTCAGAAACACTAGGCCCATGCAACACTCACTACCCCTGGGCATAATGGATGAAAAGTAGGCAAAATAAGTGCAGGCCTCAGACACTGCCTCTCCTCAAAATGGCCCCTTCTTACACCCCAAGCACATGTTGCCTGTAGCAGCCAGCACTCAAGATGGCCACCACCACCACCCACATGACCAGTCCACATCAACAGTACACCCCCAAAAAACAGAAAAACAGCCAGAAATCACCACAATCCAATGCCATCCATGATGTTTACATTAAAGAGAGTGAGACCACACCACAGGCACACTCAGTCCATGCACCACCCACCACCCCTGGGCAAAAGGCCACACCAGCAGCCCCCCAAAAACGACAAAAAACAATAAAATAAGCACAATCCCAGCCCATCCATGGCCTCTATTATGTTTAAATTCAAGAAGACACCCCACAGAAAGACTAGGCCCATGCAACACTCACCACCCCTGGGCAAAGGGCCCCACCAGCAGGCCCAAAAAACGACAAAAAACAATAAAATCAGCACAATCCCAGCCCATCCATGGCCTCAATGGTGTTTAAATTCAAGAAGACACCCCTCAAAAACACACTAGGCCCATGCAACACTCACTACCCCTGGGCATAATGGATGAAAAGTAGGCAAAATAAGTGCAGGCCTCAGACACTGCCTCTCCTCAAAATGGCCCCTTACACCCCAAGCACATGTTGCCTGTAGCAGCCAGCACTCAAGATGGCCACCCACCACCACCACCCACATGGCCAGTCCACATCAACAGTACACCCCCAAAACACAGAAAAACAGCCAGAAATCACCACAATCCAATGCCATCCATGATGTTTACATTAAAGAGAGTGAGACCACACCACAGGCACACTCAGTCCATGCACCACCCACCACCCCTGGGCAAAAGGCCACACCAGCAGCCCCCCAAAAACGACAAAAAACAATAAAATAAGCACAATCCCAGCCAATCCATGACATGAATTATGTTTAAATTCAAGAAGACACCCCACAGAAAGACTAGGCCCATGCAACACTCACCACCCCTGGGCAAAGGGCCCCACCAGCAGTCCCAAAAAAAGGACAAAAATCAGCACAATCCCAGCCCATCCATGGCCTAAATGGTGTTTAAATTCAACAAAACAGTTGTATCATGCACCCCTAACCAACCCTGGTCCTACTGGATACTGTGGCTACCCACAATATAATTTATTTAATGTTCTGAAAAAGTTCCAAAATTTTACTTGCAGCAACTGTAATGCCCCAAACAAACTTACTTGTGAAAGTTGATTTCTAATCCAAAAGTGATCCAAAGACAGTCAAAAAGGCCTCAAATCCAAATATCCAGCAGCACCCACAAAAAGTAATCCTTCCAGCTCCAGATCCAAATGAAAGTGACCAGGAGATGGACAAAGCACTGGGAGGAGCCTGCTGGACAGGAACAGGAAGTTGGAGACTGTGGGGCACTTCCTTCCTCCCCCCCCCCCAAAATGGACTCCTTGCAAAAAAAAAAGGCCATGCAAATGTCAACCTGAGGAGTGATTCTGATAAAAATCATAATTTTCTGAAGGTTTATCCTGTTTGCTGGTGATTTTCTTGTGCGAAATTGCAAAATCTCTATTTCGCAAGTGCGAGATTGTTCCTTTCCGCCGCAACTACGTGTTCGCAATTGCGAACTCTCGCGAGGTGTGCTGTGCAAGGTGGCAAGCCGCGAGTACGTATTCGCGGGCGACAAACTCCCGCGGGAACACGCAGCAAGATCTAAAATGGCGCGTCACTCGCAAAGAAAAAGAACTCGGCAAACGCTAAAATGACGGAAAGTGAACGCCGTGCACCACGCCGCGCGCCGCAACCAAGCAAAAAATCCGCCGCGAGCGGATTCACGGATTTTCGACAAATTCGCGAGCGTTCGCGGATTGCGGATTTGCCGAAAATCCGAAAAATCCGCGAGCGGAGCGGATTTTACGCCCATGCTTAACGGGGTGTCATCCTCGAAAATGAGGACTAGCCAGTCCCTGGTGCAATGCCACAATATGAGTGACCAGTCTTTTTAGGTTTTGCCTTAGCCATGCGTACGAAGTACGCATGCGCTAGCAAAACCTCTTGAGTTCTATCTGGGGTGATGACCCGCCTCTGCCTATCATTGGCTAGCTCCATAAATGGAGGCTAGCCATTGGGAGGCAGAGGCTGTCAATCGCGCTTTCTCCTGAAAACGCGATTCGGGGGCGTTTCTGGTGCTTTTTTTAAGCCCCGCCCCTTTGTCCCGGGCCGCGCTGCCATTGGCTGCCGGCCCGGGACACCCCCGTGACGTCATTCCCGGGCCGCGCTGTGATTGGCTGCCGGCCCGGGACACCCCCGTGACGTCAGCCAATCACAGCGCGGCCCGGGACCTGACTTGTTCCCTTTGATCTCACTTATAACCAATGTTGACACGTATGCTGGCTCTAGATCGCATTCTTCTATCGCCGTCCTTAAAGGGGTAATTGTCTAATGAAAGGCTCAGCTGAATAATTAGTTTAAAGTTCAGAAACGTCAACAGACCAGATTTCAAAGACGTGTCCTTGAAAGTGTCCATCTGTCATTTTGTAACTCTCAAAACAAATCACGTTGTTAAATACATTGCGTGAAATAAAATGATTAATTGCCTCTTTCTGCATTAAACGAGTAACAACTCTCGCCTTGAAAAGTTCTCACTTAACCTAGTTATCTTCGTCACCTCCTTTGAACAGAAAGCCCACCCTGTTATTTGTTTGTAAGTTCGCTCTCGTAAACATGTTGTCTGCTCAGGGTCGCTGGCAGGTGGTTACCCCCACCGCGTACACAGCCCTAAGCTTGAACAATACTTTACTGGCCCGTGTTTTGGGGATTCACCTTTGATTGGATGAGATGTTACTAGGCTGTGTACCAGCCTAAGGTGCCGGCCATTCAGAGCACAGAAACAAAAAAAGGACGAGCGTGGGAGCAAGCGCTCTTACGTCAACGGTAAGCAAACAAAAAGGACATCTTCAAATGTTTTAGATGTAATTAAAGCAGCCTAAAAAAACTGCATCTTGTCAGCAATGAAAGGACTTAGCACCTCAAAACCACGTTTGGCTCCAAAAATAGAGCTAGAACGAGTACGTCCTGGCTTAATTAACAAATAAAAAGAGTAACACAGTATTCAGGCAAAAACACGTGTATATATATTGCAAAATACTGCTTAGTATATTATGTTGAAAAATATACGAGTGATAATGGAAAACCTTGCTTTAATTCAGACATTATAATCATTAAGGGAGCACAGTGTTAGACTTACACAATTCCAAGGTGGCGGGAAACGGATTGCGTGATGAAAGGCCCGTTTTGAAAAATATGTTGCTCTTAAAATACGGTGGCTCGTAAGGGGAGGACTCTGACAGAAAACGAGCTCCCCCTACTGGATCTCCAGCATTCAACGGGCGCCTCGGATGGCTCCTGTGCGCGGCACGGGCTCCACCTGGTGGCTGGCTGCGGCTATACAGTCAGGCTGGACCCGGCCCCCTGTACACAGAGAGATGCTCCCGCAGCCGCAGCTCCCGCGGCCCCCCGAGCCTGGGCCGCCCCCCGGGGGCAGCCTGGGAACACTGAGCAACGCCCAGCTCCGGGAACTGCTGGGAGACGAGCGGAGGTTGCAGAGAATCGTGCGGCTTAGCGGGCAGGTGAGGGGGAGGGGCGCAGGGGAGGCGGGCAGCTAAGAGGGGGCAGCAGGGGTAAGCTAGGATGGGGCATAGAAGGAGGGCAAGAGATGGGTCTGGAGAGAGCTTGTGGGGCCATGATGAGAAGCTAGTTCATAGCAGTAGGGGGCAGATGGAAAAAGAGAAGAGGGAATATCATATGAGATGGGCAAAAGAGGGAACCTGGGGCAGGGGGGACGGGAATGGGATGCAGGCAGGCAGGAGGAGCTTGAGGCAGACACAGGTGGGGTAGGAGAAGGGCAACTAGGGGGAATGGTGGGCAGAAGGCCGAGAGTGGGTCAACAGAGTAGAGGCGGGAGAGGTTGCTAAGAGAGGGCAAGAGATGATCCATCCTTAGTGGGAAGCATAGGATGAGCAACAGAAGGGCCTACTTGCTGAGCACCGTGAGTGGGGCAAGAGAATGCACTTGAGCAACAGGCTTCATGGGCACAGTAGGGGGCAGGGGATGAACCTTAGCCAGAGGAAGTAGTAGGGGCAACAAGGGGGCCTAGAATGGGGAGAGATACGATGTTGCACAAGTGGATGTAGAGAAAGGGATTGAGAGAAAGGGAAAGACATGGAAAGGGTCAGCCTGGCTATACGAGAGAGAATTAAATGGGGGTTTGAGAGGACACGTGGAGAGCATATGAGGGAAGCACAGGACTAGGGCAAGCTAGGGCAACAGGTGGTAGGTAGCATCTAAGGAGAGGGCACAGGACAGGGGAGATAATGAGTTGTGATTTTGTAAACGGGAGGGAATTTGTGATATGACGTTGTATGGGGGCAACAACACCATTTTTGTTCGGATGTAAATGTATACAGATTTCTTACAGGCAACATCTGTCCTGACGTTTGAATGCAACCCAATTACAGCACAGCTATGCAGCTTATATCATGTTGTGTGAATATGACTTTATTACAACACAGCCTGGGTTCTTTAATCGGGGTGTGTTTGAATATACATATTGTACAACTCCGAGGGGACCTCGTGTATTATAGGAAGGTGAATGTTACTAGCCGCACCCATTCAGCTGGGTGTATAGAACCATCTTTCAGCACAGGCAGAATGCATCTGGCTGAGAATGCAACTGTTTTACAACACAACCAGGCAGCTTCCATCCAGTTGTTTTTGAATATTGCTCGTTTAATTGAGCACGCAGGTAACATTCATCAACGTGTGTGTATAACTGTATTACAGTATAATACTGTAAAATTAATCAAAGTGTGTAACTGTATTAAAGTACATACTGTAAAATTCAGTATGTGAATGTAAGTATTACAGCATTGGTAGCATCAAAAATAAGGTGTGGAAATATAATTGCATTACAGGGCAGGCTTTCTGGTTTGTATCTTTTAATGTATTACAGCACAAGCAGGCACCTTACATCCTGGATATACTAATTCTGAAACATTGCAGGCTGGCCATACTATTCTGGTATATGAACATGACAAAAGTATCAACAAGCATTTACAATGCAACGGTTTCGCCTTTGGAAAAGTTAGAGCGATTGGCAATGTAAAGGACAATGCCATTTATTTATCTGTTTTCAAAACCAACACAAATACAAATGTTGTCATTTACAATGCCAATAGCTCAAACTTTTCCAAAGGCGAAACCGTTGCATTGTAAATGCTTGTTTAAATTGCATGTCATTTTGAAAAATGAAGGGTAATTGCAGCAGTTGCCAATTAACAAAGAAGTACAAAAGGGGGTGGTGATGGACGGAGCATATGAGCCAATCAAACACTCACACCCAGTCAAAAGATCTGGGTTTGATCCATCACCGTTCTTTAGCCCACTCTGGCACCCCAGTTCAGACATGGCTATATGCAAATCAGTCTGACCCTGTGCCTCATGGGAACAGTCCAGCCCGAACTGCCAAGCCATGTCTTCCCTGGACCGGAAACAAGCTTCCGATGACCGGTTTCTGGCATTCCAGCCATCTTCAGCCCGGCTTGCTTGAATCCAGTGGCAAAGTGAGCAAGGGACTCACGTCTGAGCATACCCTGCCACACTTATGGCGGCCAAAGCGGTACAAAAGGGGGTGGTGATGGACGGAGCATCTGAGCCAATCAAACACTCACACCCAGTCAAAAGATCTGGGTTTGATCCATCACCGTTCTTTAGCCCACTCTGCCACCCCAGTTCAGACATGGCTATATGCAAATCAGTCTGACCCTGTGCCTCATGGGAACAGTCCAGCCCGAACTGCTAAGCCATGTCTTCCCTGGACTGGAAACAAGCTTCCGAGGACTGGTTTCTGGCATTCCAGCCGTCTTCAGCCCGGCTTGCTTGAATCCAGTGGCAAAGTGAGCAAGGGACTCACGTCTGAGCATACCCTGCCACACTTATGGCGGCCAAATCGGTACAAAAGGGGGTGGTGATGGACGGAGCATCTGAGCCAATCAAACACTCACACCCAGTCAAAAGATCAGGGTTTGATCCATCACCGTTCTTTAGCCCACTCTGCCACCCCAGTTCAGACATGGCTATATGCAAATCAGTCTGACCCTGTGCCTCATGGGAACAGTCCAGCCCGAACTGCCAAGCCATGTCTTCCCTGGACCGGAAACAAGCTTCCGAGGACAAAGAAGAGCAAACATCTGACTTTTAGAAATGGAACAACATGGGATAAAAGAAAGTTCACGAATTGTAATAGCAAACATGTCGTATATATGATTACATGCCCATGTGTCCTTGAATATATTGGGAAGACAACAAGACCTGTCAAAACCAGAATCAGCGAGCACAAGGTCAATGTAAGGTGCAAAAAAAGCACAACAAAAATGTCAACACATTTGTTTTAATGAAATGCACTGCGTGAACTGGACCATAATCGAACAACTACCCTCCGAGAAAGGCCTTTTTGAAAAAGAGCAACATTGGGTGTTTCGGCTGAGCACCCAGGTGATTGGCCTCAACGATGATATTCCGTGGGGTCAGCTCATTTGACTATGTCCCTAACGTAGCCTTTGAGAAAATGACATTATGACACAGGCACCACCATCTCATGGTGTCTTAAGTTGAGGGAGGCGAGAGCCTTTTTTAAGGTCTGTTGTTTTTTTAGGGCTCCCCCACACTGAGGTCCGGGTTCTACTCAGATACACATAAACATATTTCTTTTTATTAAATACCATGCACATGGGTGCCATCTGCACCAAAAGCAAGTAGACCGGACGCCCCTATCATCTGATTCACTAGGTCAAAATTACCTGTGTGCTCATTTCAACATTGTGTTAAAGTAAGTCCCCTTGCCTTTAATTCCATGAAAACAGCCATGAATATGCCTTCTCAGGTATTATCACCCATCTATATTCATGGATAATAAACCCATCTATATTCTTAATCATTTCGTAAACTGTGACCCCAAGCGAGTCCTATACGGACCGCGATTGACACTGCTGACTGGACGCATGCGCTAAGCAGCATAGCGCGATCACTATCTCCCTTACCACACACGCGCGCATGTGCCAGACCGATACACACTGCCATGTGTCTTGACACATGCGCAGTAGCCTCACCGCGCTAAGCGCATGTGCCACAGTCCAGAGACTACTCAGTGGGACTCTTTGACTTTAGCGGCAGACCGGAAACGCCTTATTTGGCTCACTATTTTCCTTGTTTCTGCCCATTAACCGAAATTAACGCTCATTGGTGGGTGTACTTAAGTTGTAGAGACCGGGCTTTACTAACTTTCATCGGAGCCGCGATTGGGGGAAGTAAGGCGCAGGAATTCCCATGTAGCAGTGAGTATTACCAGCCACAGAGTCATTTTGGTCTCTACCACCATATGAAGTAAGTGAATACCAGGCGTATATGCAGACTAAGTACTCATACCTATGTCTTTACTGGGTGCTAAGAAGCACTACAACCCCACTGTTTTGGAGGCTCAAGGTGCCAACCTTGATTTTGGCAGCAAGTATGCACACAATTGTTTTTTACTCCCCAATTGCTAACAAAATTAGATTCCTGTCAAAACACCTATACAGGTTAAACAACTAGAGCATGTGTTTTATGTTATATGTTGTGTGTGTCTTGTCTTCGTTTCTTCTTTACAGGGCACACCACTACAATAGGATGACATATTTTGTCTAGCAGTTGTTGCCCTCACAAGTTTTTAGGTCCCTTAACCTGCACCTTTGGATATTACATTATCAATACCAAATGCTATCCTATTTTGTTCTTTTTGTCCTCTTTCTTTCAGGTTCTCAATGCAGATACCATTGAAAATACAAGTAGGCACATAGTAGCCTTTTTAGTTTAATATCACTTTTCTGTAAATAATCCAAAAATTTACTAGGAACGTGAGTAAGGTGGGGATCTGTGCACCCCGTCCTGAAGAAAAAGCCTAGCTTCGAAACATGTTGACGCACACACTAGGTATTGTACATTAACATACATAATACCTCAAAATCACCCTTTTAACAGTACCAGCACGGAGGCTCATTAAAGTTGTTCTAGACCTCACGTGCCAGGTACTTTTTAACCTCACTTAGTCATTCTTCGGAACCCACCACTCACTTATACACAACTTTTTCTATTTAATTCATTATATTTAGTTTTATTTTTCAAATTTCAATATTACATTTTTTTTTAAATCCATGAATTCTACATTTTTACATTTTTATTAAATTTTAAATTTTTATTTTTTGTTTTTCTATTTAATTTCTTATATATTGTTTTCATGTTCAAATTTAAATATGATTTTTTTTATTTTTTGTTTCCATAAATGTTGAATTTGAATTTTTTTTAATTTTTTTTAATTTTTTTTCCAATTGCTATATATATTTTGTAAACCTTTTTTTTTAAATTATTTTTAATTTACTCCCCACCCTTATCCCCTAATAACCCAACATCCCGCTCCTAAACATTAACGTTCAATTGTATTTTTTTTTATTTATTATTTTTAATTATTTTAATATATATATTTTTTAAATGTAAAATGTTTTATAATTTTTTTTAATTTAATTTTTTTTTATACAATTTATTTATTACTTTTCCTACAAATTTTTAAATTACTCCCCACCCTTATCCCCTAATAACCCAACATCCCGCTCCTAAACATTAACCTTCCATTTTTTTAAATTCATTTTATAATTGTAATATATTTCAAACAATTTTTTTACAAAATTATTTAATTTTTTTATTTTTATGTTTTTGATTTTAAATTTATATTTTTATTTTGTATTCGATATTGTATTACTATTAAATTAAACGATATTTTGCACCTTGATTTTCTTACTTTCGATATTTCCCTATACTCAATATTTTATACTCGATATTTTGTCCATTCGATATTTTGAAATCGATATTATGACCAGTTACCGATTAGGAAGGCTCTGTTTCATATAGGGAGATGCCACTATGGATTTTGACTCCATTTCGCCTGAAGGAGAGGCTACGTCATATCACTCCGACATGTGCAGAAGCTATGCCTTCATGGGCAGCCACGATCAAAGAAAGTCTGCGGTCCTCATTGGGAATTAGCCAATCCCCAATGGATGGGATAGACATAAATGGAATTTGATCAGACAACAAGTGGTATGTATAACATGAAGGGAAACCTTGGGAAACTCTGTTCCCTCCTTTGTCACAGCAATAGCTGCTAGATGATCCTCATCAATTATGGTCATGGAACTATTGACTGCTGCTACTGAGCAAGTGGCTACTGCAGATTTAGCTGCCTCATCAGCCAGCAAGTTACCAACAATGTTAATAGCCCAAAGTATGGATAACATGTGTGAGTGGCAAACGTTTCTTAAGAGCGGCCACTTGAAATCAAGCATTTTATGCTTAATTGCTCTGCCTTTAGAATCACAAAAAACATTTTGTGTCCAGAAGAACAAATTATCATTGAAGGATTGTACACAGTAAACTGAATCGCACACTACAAATGTAGGAATATAAGGGTCAGGTAATTCAAGCGCCAAAGCACATAGCTCCGCCAATTGACTTGTGCAATCTCCAAGAGACTGTGTGCGCACGAAGGATGATTTAAAATCCCCATAAACAATCAAACCTGCCACAATTGCGCAGGCTGCAGAATAAGCATGTTTAGAACCAAGTGTGGGATGATTAGATTCATCAGTGTAAATAATGCATTTTTATACTGATCAAGAGGGAGCAATGTTAAAGGAGGAGGATGAACATGTTCTTATTGTAAAAACTCCTGTGTTTACAAAGAAGGATCAAAGATAAAGATGGATGCAAGGCTTTGCAATTCGGGACACTAGCCTGTGTGACTGCTTCTATAGGAGGCACCGGCGAAAACATGAAAATGCGTTTTCCCTGAGGCAGAGAGTGTTCCTTAACAATAGCTATCTGCACAGCAGGCAAAATATTTTCTGTAGAAGAGAAACGCATCTCAGCTGGAGTACACAAATGCGATTTACAAGCAATGGGGATAGGTTTCCTTTCATTGAACATCAAGTAAGTAAAGCCCAATGCCCCTGGTACAGTCCTTATGACCAAATTTGTAGAATTGTCTCGCGTTAACAAGAAGTTGGTCGCAAGCAGATCAGACTGTAGAAACCGAAGAATTGCGGTATGTTCCCGGAGCCAACTGGAGGAAAAAAAGAGGGTTGCATCAATGACTAAAGATGTTTGATTTGCTGGGATAATCAGGAATGTATGTCCTTCCGAGATTTGAGAAATCCAGCAAAGACTGTCATTTTTTAAGTGTAGTTGGAGGTTGGAGTTTATCACATTTCTCCAGAAAGTGGGGGGCCAACACCCTACCTCTATTATTGAGTTTGTAACCAAGATAAAGTACCACCAAGAAGGTGATGTGAGAATTAGCAAAATTGAATTTGTAATCAAAGTTCACAAAATGTGTGATAATGCGGTCCACATGCAAGAAATGCGTCTGTAATTTATCATCCATCCAGTAAATGTCATCCATGTACGAGAAGGCATCAGGGTCGATCTCATCCAAAAGGCATACTATACGTGCTGCAAACACACCAGGGCTATTCTCATATCCCATAGGCAATCCTGCACATTGGCGCTGATTACCCAATGCACTGAGGGGCATATGTACAAGCCCCTATCACCATGGGAATGTCACAAGGCAGCGTTAATCCACTTAACAAGGCTTAACACTGCCTTGCACATAATGCACCCTTTCACGCTATGGTTAGCTTAAAAGGGGCGTGCAGTGGGTGTTGTTCCTCAGAAACACCCATTGTATTTGACACTGCCGTGGCAGAGCGTGTCTTTAAGCCAAGGAGACTAACGACACGCTCCACCACTTCCTTTTAAATATCCCCCTCAGTGCGGTCAAAATGCAGCTCTCAGGAGCCAAAGAGTGGCTGAAGAAGCCCTTGGAAATATGTTTTATATTTTTTGTGAGCAATGTTGTTTACTAATGCAGAGCTATGTGTGTTCTGAACAGCAAAGGTACAACATGACAGTTCAAATATCTGTAATCTAAAACAATACTATATGAACCGTCCGGTTCCAATATCCGAAAAAGAGGATTATTCATCGACAAAACGCAGGGTTCAATCACATCCTGGTATTCCAATCGAGTCAAAATGTTACTTATGGATGCCTTGGCGTCACGTTTAATTGAATACTGTGGTTGGAGCTGAGGTGTAGTACGCAAAGGAATCACATGAACTGGAGAATCCTTGTCCCAGGCTGCCTGGGAGAAGGGGAAGGCCAATTCACCTCTGACAACAAAATATCTTAAGACGAAGTTAGATTTTCCCAAAACACAGCTTTTACTGAGCGTCAACTATCGCCTTCAATTTGGAGGATTACTTCATAAAGCCTATCAGGAGGTGCAACTTGAGTATCAGCTGTCTCTGCTGTAATAAAAGTGTCAGTTGCTTTCGCATCCAGGCGCTGGTGGAGTGTCATCCACACTATGGTAACCTCTGGTACGCTGTCGTGGAGGATTACTGCCCAACTTAGGGTTCTCACCGTCTGAGGCATACTTTGCAGTCAAAGCGGCACATTTTTTTCTTCTCAAATGAGGCACGATACTGAGGTGGTTTCTCCTGCTTGACTTTTACTTCAAAATGGCACTGTGGGTCACCTCTTGCTTGCGTAGACTCGCCTTGTCTGCGATCTTGTCACCCTCCTCTGCCGAATTATTGATACGACAATTCCTGAAAGGAATGAGGAGAACGAGGATCAGGAACCTGGAACTTCTCTGGTGTCTTAATTTTAGAGCTGTCACTCAAATCATATCTTTGTTCAGAAGCATCAGGTGGAGGCGAACCTGCGCGTGACCCAGGCTTCTGTTGTTGCTGCTGCTGGTTCTTATTTCAAGCATTTTTACTGGGTGACCCTCCTTTTAAGGAGGGGTTTAGTCTGAGGCTGAGCAAATGGCTGAATCTCCAAGCTATTAGGACCCAAAGACGTGTACGCATCTGCAATGATAATTGGCAACTGTCGATGCTGATTGACTTCCGCCACCGCCGCTAGGTGTTGATATACTTGAAAGTAAACCGTTTCACCTTTAATGTTGGCTAGAATCATATTGGAGACAATTAGGAACATTCCCACCAACTTCATCCCCAGATTTAGGGCTGGACCAGTCCTGTGTTCATCTTGTACCTACGTCAGAACTCTCTGCAAAGTGCTTATGGAGGGGGTGCCACAGCACAGTGTATACAGTGAAGCAAACACCGTCCCGCACATGGTGAAGTCAGTTAAAGCAGGAATCAGACCACTCAGCAAACTCATTGTAAGAATCCTGCGTTTTTCAACAAGAGTTGTGTCTGGAAAAACAGCATTGAGTTGCTTAAATCTTTGTGCAAGCCAAAATGGCAGGTCATCACGATTTTGAGGATGTTTGCCCATCACTGAGTCATGCATGACGGGACTAATCACCAGTCTACTGTGTCCTGGTGGTGGAGGAATATCTCCAGCTGGTACCACTTGAAGTGCATGGGACATAAACTGTATGACACTTCTGTGTATGCAAATCAATGATGTATGTAGCTGACATATCTCTGCATGTGTAAGATTAAGATAATTGGGATGTGGTGTAAAACCAGGCAACACAGGCAAAGTGGCCCCATCAATAGATAAGGGGCCCATTGAAACAGCAGTAACAGGGTGAGGAAGGGTGCCATTAAACCAACTGTTATGCTCCCAGGCCGTCAACGGAACTTGCAGAAATGAATATGGACAATAAGCCGCTGGAACAATAGCCATCGTATATTCATGAAACAAATTATCAATCCCATCCACTGCGGGAATGTGACACAAGAATAAAAGACTTCGAAGAGCAGGGTCCACTTCAACAACAAAAATAATGTTAGCCCCTGCAGTTATGTGCCGCAGGTTGTGCCATATTAAAAATGGAATAAAAAACAAAGAAAACGGTAGCGAAAAACAGGGTACATAAGAACCTTTTAAACATCAAGCTTGAAAAGCCTATAAATCAACAAATATAGGAGGCCAAGCCCCCTCACTACGGATGTCTCCCGAAACGAGTGAGAGTGTATTGTGGACAAGAAGAAGCACAACTCAGGGGTCTCATGAATTATTACCAGACCAAACGTTGGGGTGCCATGTTGCAGGGAGTCTGCACAAACACAGAACTATGAGCAGGATTATGGTACCTTCGTGTATAGAGACTGAGTCTTCCTACCACCTTAGTACCCACAAACCCAGGACCGACTAGATATAGTGTCTCACTTGCTCCAAGGCGATGCGTGCGGTCAGGATTGTCTCCTGGAAAGGAGACACGGCAACAATAGGTTCTCGGCGAGAACGCGCTTCCGCGCGCTTAGCCAAGACCTAAAAAGGGGCATTGTTGTTCGACCTTGCACATAATGTTCTGTCAAAATCCCAGAAACATGCAGAGAGTGAACACAGTGATGAGTTCTCAGGTCAAAACAGCCATAGAAATTATTACAAAAAATAAAGACATGTAGGTCTGTGCGCAAAGCAGCAGGCAGGCTGCAGCGTGCTCATGCTATCTTAGTGAAGACAACAATGTCCCTATGGGTCACATGACACTAGTATACATTATGTGATATGATACAATTGTGGGTATAATCCTTATACAAATTAATAACTTTATTTTCATTGTTGTTTATGTTTTGATTTGGAGGAGCACCAACTGTCATTATTCAGCCTGTACTGTAAATAAAGTTACAGTTCCTCTGCATTGATTGCATTCGATGTCTGCCAGTCTATATTATGGTTCTAGATTCGTTTAACACTACGATCACGTTACAAGGGCATTAGGATAGCGCCCTTCCATTTCTGGTGCTTTTCAGTAGTTATAAATAGTTGTAAGATCTTCTTAGAGTTTCTTGTTGCTTAAATGGTTTATGTGTTTCCCTCATCTTCAGTGCTTGATTTTGCTCACGAGAAAGTGTCACTCATAGTCATTGAAAAATTATGAAAATGTCACTCACAACAATCTGAGACCTTGACAGCTATGCCAGTGTATGTAAAATGTACACATATGTTTACATGTACTGTTCATTTTGCAGACATGTTCAACTAAAATATGCAGCACTGATTACAAAAATTACAAATGGTAAACAACTTTGCGTATGTGGATGCCACGCAAAATGTGCCAGTAGGACAGTGACAAATGTGGTCTGCACCGGCACACCCTATACATGTCTTCGTGTCAGTGAAGCAGCCCCAGCCTTTCAGTAATTTTGGTTCCACCTTGGTGTCTCATACTTATGACTTTGCAAATTGTTTAACAGGACGCAGTTTAAGATAACAGCTGGTATCTGCTAACGCTTAAACAAGATGTATTTGGCTAGAATTAAAATGGCCGCCATATTTTATAGTCTCCGCCTCTTCCGACCCCACCAGAAAGGACAATGTATGCGCGTTTAACGAAACATCATTAATTAGCCGTATGTGAAATTATAAACGTCTGAACACCGAGAGGTAGAATCTGACCGTAGCTCAGGTGGAGTGTAAATCGTGTCTTCAAGAATAAAGAATCCCCGCTTCAAAATCCAATGCTAAATTAGTTTCAAGAGCCTTCAGTGGCGCATGAAATTATTTCTTATGGCGTACTGCGAAACTCTCTTCCCCGCGGGAATGGAGCACGTGAACTGGAATAGCCACACAGACAGGGCTGTTCACATGGATCAAATGATAGCGCGGCTTTCGGGCAAGAAGCAGGATGCATTTCAAGGCTTTTAATTTCGTTTTATATCGAAAAAGTTCAATAATGTTGACTACATTCCAATACAAAGCGTTCCACTCTTACACTCAACATTCACAGTGCAAACAATATTGAAAAGTATATGTAGATCTGTTTATTTTCAGAAAGTGAAGTTATGTCCATTCTTTCAATCTGAGGAACAGGTTGTTAATAGTTAATTAGTAAACATTTCTAATCTGAGACCAAGCAAGGCAGTATTATGCATTTCTGCGGATTGCAAAACATACATATATATGCTGCAGGATGAACGGAACTAGCTATTACCACTGATCAGCCAGGATGTACTGGAGTGCATGTTTGACCCTGTTCTGCATTATGTCCATAAATTATTCTTTTTGCATTTGTCACCCAGAGTGGGACGGGTATGCCCATCCGTGGGTTCTGTGCTCTCCATGCATCTGTCCATCAATTGCTCTTCTTGCGTTTGATTGAGGCCAGGCACCACTTTTTTCATTTTGTTTGTTCGAGTTAAGGGGAGGAGTAGAGGCCCTGTGGGATTTTTGTTAAAGGATAATGTTGCACATTTGCAGGGACATGGTGGCATGGGGTTATAAATATATTTCCTCCATTTTCTTGTCGTTTTTGTGAATTTTGTAGAGATTGGTTAATTGTTTTACTGTGTTGCTTTATTGTTTGTTGTTTTGTCTGTCCTGCAGTAGACATGAGTGTATTTTGTAATGTATTCTTCACATTCTCATTTGTGCTATATTTTTTAAAATGTTAGGGGCTTGTGTGTGCCTTTTTTTAAATGAAGGTTCAGGATGGCACATTGAGCGCAGGATCCTTTCTTGACATTGCTGATACACTGGTGGTGGGTAAATGGCAGCCCCGTGTCAGGGCCCAGACACATTTTGGGTAAATAATATATATCTGTGCAAACCTTTCCCTGCAATGATACAAGCTTTTTTGAGGGGGGTGTGAGGGGGGGGGCAGTGGGGAGTGGGGGGAAGAGAGGAGATCCAGGCAGGATAGAACACCCATGTTCTTTGTTCTCATATCTCCTTCTTTCTTGTCCGTGCAGTGGAGTCCATTATGTGTAACCCGTGTGCATGATTGTGAAAAGCTGCCATTTTTTTGTGTTCTCCATGTTTCCTTCTTTACAGCTTATACAGCGGTGGCCATTG
Source organism: Lissotriton helveticus (assembly GCF_964261635.1). Taxonomy (NCBI): domain Eukaryota; kingdom Metazoa; phylum Chordata; class Amphibia; order Caudata; family Salamandridae; genus Lissotriton; species Lissotriton helveticus. The sequence goes on from NC_136063.1 coordinate 2,058,723,500, forward strand.
TATGTTTTTATGTAGCCAGTGCTTGTGTGTGTGTGGGGGAGGGGGGTTATGCATTTTGTGCAGCCCAGATTGTGTTTCAATCCTTGCATTCCACTTTTAAAAGCCATTTTCTAGAAACATTGATAGATTAATCTTATTACATGTACGTTTTGATATATTTATTTGTGCATGTGGCTTTTTATCGGAAAGGGTTGTAGTTTTTATATGTGATTGCTAACTGTTCCCTGCCTCCCATTGGGTACCCATGGGACATGGAGAGGAACCAGCAATCATTTAATTCATTTATTTGGAATTTGTCTCCTACCAAATTCTAAAGATCCCCCATGGGCCCTGTAGGGATACCAGCATATATTTCATTTATTTATTGAAAGATTACATGCCCCTAGCCTCTTTACTTGTCCCCATAGGCCCTGCAGGGACATCAGCAATTATTCCATTAATTCTTTTGATTTTTGCTTGCCCCCACCCCCTCAGAGCCTTCCATAGCAGACATACACATCTGGATGTTCCTATGTAATGTCTAGCAATAAATTGATAGTTTATGCATTGGTAAATTATTGCTAAGCATTTGTGATGATGTTGACATATTACTTTGGCTAGATTGCCCAAGTCTCACTGACATCCTGCTTCACTTATATTGCCTTCAGGTGGGCAAGATGGCCTGTCATGCATACTACTGAGATGGAGAGTATTCTGTAAATTAGCTCACAGTGATACTAGAGTCTTCAGCTAAGTGATTGTGCATGTGCTAAGTGCTAACCCATAAAAAGTCATGAAGGTGGCCCCAAAGAAGGAGGGTCTTGAAGAAGAATGGCCTGTGGGAAGAAAACGAATTCTGATGGTATTCCCATCAGTGTTCTGAAGCCCCTAACCTTTCTGGAAAGATGACATAATTGTTTCAACATATTCTGGGCAGTAAGAGCCTGGGAGAATGATCACCCCTGGATCAACAGCACTACCGCCAAAATCAAAGCCTATATCTCTCAGCACTGCAGTGACTGCCATAATGGAGAGTAGTGAGTATGAAATCCTACAAACAAACTGACTCATCACTGAAAATTTCAAAACAGGATTCACAGCCTGCAATACCTGATCTTCCGGGGTAGTATCAAAGCAGGAAGTTGATTTTGCTGCAGAGGAGGATGTTGTTGTGACTGCTCTTCCAGTCGAAACATCAGCTTCATGATCTCCAGCAAGGAAAAGACAGAGTTCCCCCACGTTCTCCTAGCCACCCGTGTTCTGATCTGGATAGGGATTAGAACCCAACTGAGACACACTACGAGGGATGAGGGATAAGGAAGATTCCCTAAGTGAGGATGTTGATGATGAGACAGTGAATGTTAGTGTGGAGAGTTGCAAAGAGGATGTACAAATCACCTCTAGTCAACCTGCTCTGAGCCATTTAGTTAAACCAACATTAGCTACTTCCATCTTTTGAAGAAGACCCCAAAAACTCCAGCAACCACCACCATTGCTACCGCAGTCACAGCCCGCCCTGTGGAAAGGCCAACATAACCAACAAGCTGCAGCTCAAGCTTTAGGTTTTGTCACAACAAGAAACCTCTTCTACCCAGGTTGAGACTTCATTACTCTCAGACCACATGAGGATCAATTTGCAGAATGCTCAATTTGCAAAGAAATATTTAGTTGTGGTAAGCCTAGCAGACGTTATTCTACCGGGGGCCAACTAGTCCATCCTAAATATCAGAACACAATCATTTTTTAGGAGCACCTCCAACCCAGAGGTCTTAGCAATGAATTAGTTGTCACAGACAATGGCTGTAATACTGTCAGAACCGTGGCTAACAACGGATACTTCAGAGTTCTGTGTCAACAACATACTGGTGACCTGTCAATGAATTTGCACTCATTTTAGTCATTCCTTCAAGGCTGGGAAGCAGTTGAGTATCATTCAGCATCCTAATAAAGTACCCGTACGAGCTCTCAGACAGTAGGTTCCAACATGTTGTGTACTATTGTTCCTGTGTGTTCGCAATAAATTCTTACAGCAAATTACAGTGAATTGCGCCATTAGTAGTAGATGTTTACTATAAATGGTAAAATCCGCAAAGTGGCATAATAGTAGAATCTCAGGAATTTTGCATATGAAGTGGAATTCCAAATGAAAAAAATTAGAAGAGTTATATCAGCGCAATTTAAATTCCACCAAGGCCTATTAACGAAGTCAAAGAAGCAGTTGCATTGAAGAACAGAACAGCTTAATCATTCACTGTAACACTAACCAAAAGCTGCACAAAGAGATTGTGTTTCTCCAGGGCTAAATCTGTGCTGCGATACAGGAGACACAGTACAAAAAAGAGCTGGCCTCTTTCAATTCTTTGTCAGATTTGGATGTCTTAATTTATTAGTAGTAGTAGTAGCAAGCTTTATTTCGATATATTTCACATATCTTAAAAAGCGTTACAAAACAATAAAAACAGTGGAAAGTTCATTACATTGTTAAAAACATACATTTCATATTTAAAAAAGCAAGGGATTACACATGAATACAGACTAAAATAAATATTTATGTTAGACACAAAAGCCTAGTGGATCTAACTCGCCATGCCCAGCCAAGAAATTTGGCCAGGGCACAAGCAAACAAGGGACAAGGGTCTGATCTTAAGAGTCGTAGGGCCTCCTTATGTGATCTAGTACCAAGGCTCCTACAGAGTGTCTTCAGCCATTTGCGGCGTGGAGCAGCATAGGCCGGACATTCGAACAGTAGGTGGGGAACTGACTCAGGCCTGTTCGGGCAGAAGGGGCAAAGAGGAATTGTCTGTGCCGGAACCTTCCAGCTAGCAGTCAGTGTCCCCACTGGCAATAAGCCCACCCTGAATTTAAAGAATAATGCCCTATCCCAGGTTTTTGTAACCATATCCAGGTATGGTTCGCAAAAAGGGACCTCCTTAACCATCAAGAAGTCTACAGTTGTTCTGCACAGGTTGGCATTGCTATTTCTGCCATCAGTCACCCAGGTCCAATATAACTTCTTCAGGATCAGCTTGGGCGGGGCAGATCTGTTTAACCAGGCATCTTCAAGGCCCAGGTCGAAAAGGAGGCGCTTAACTTCTTTTAGCCAACGAACCTTGTGCCAACCAGGTGTTAAAAGAAGTTCCCTTAAGCCTTCGGCATAACTAGACAATTCTGGGACCCTCCAGATGCGTGCCCATAGAAGGAGGGGGCGCAACTTCGCCAGGTCGCTAATTGGGCGAGTGCCAGCATCTAGAAGGAGCGGGAGAGATGGTATACTATATGGTAGGCCCATGAGGTCTTTATGAAATTTGTTCTCTGAACGAGTCAAGAAATCTACATTCTGCACGCCCCATAGTTCTGACCCATACAGGGCTGCACTCACCCCTCTTGCCCTGTAGATGTCCAATACAGGAGCAATAGGTTTAAGTGAGGAGGCTCGTTGTTCTTTAAGAAGGGCCCCCACCACCCTCTTGTGGGTTAACAACATCTTCTGATGGTGGGGTTTCCAGCTCATGGAGTCACATAGGCGAATGCCTAGGTAATCAAACTCTTTTACCCTCTCGAGTGGGACAGAGTCCAAGGAAGGTGGGTTGACAGTCTTCCTCGGGGGGTTTAAGACCAGGAACTTGGTTTTACCTACATTGACAGCAAGTCCCCTGCAATCGCAAAAGTTCTTAAAGTTGGTAAGGAGACATTGCAGGCCTACTGGAGTTTTTGAGATCAGGAGGGTGTCATCTGCAAATAGGAGGGTGGGAATTTTCCTACCAGCCAGGGAAGGTGCATCTGCTGGATGTTTAAGTAGATGCTCCACCACTCCGTTAACATATAATGAGAACAGAGTGGGGGCTAGCACACAACCCTGGCGCACACCCCTATTTACAGGGATACGTGATGTTTTTTGTCCCTGGTCACCCCACCTGATCTGAGCAAAATTATCCTCATGCAGTTTAATGAGCAAATTAAGTAAATATGGAGGAATTCCCAGTTCATCTAGGACACTCCAGAGTTGGCCACGTGGGACCAGGTCAAAGGCAGTCCGTAAGTCTATAAATGCCAGGTACAGACTGCCCTTGCCCAGTACAACCACTTTCCAGTAGATCATTAGTAACCGGAATGTCTGTTCAATGGTCCCCATGCCAGTTCTAAAACCCGCCTGGTAATCTGAGAGTATTTCCTTTTCCTCAACCCATTGCAAAACCCTTCCTAAGACTACCTTACCAGCCACCTTCTGCGTGGAATCTAACAGGCTGATAGGGCGATAGTTAGCGGGGTCGTCCCGACTTCCTTTCTTAAAAATCGGGACGACCTCCGCGCCTTTCCATGAGTCCGGGAAACACTCACCATGCAAGCCAGCATTCAAGAGGGAAGCAATGAGTCTGCCCCACTCTTCTGGGTTAACCCGAAGTAGATCGCCTGGGATACCATCAGGTCCCGCAGTCTTATTTGGAACCAGGCACTTAATTGCCCCCTCTACTTCCTTGGGCAGAAAGAGACTATCCTCAATGTGGTCAGTACATTTAGTAAGGGGCTGGCTCATCAGGCTAACAGAGGGATCGACAGATAGAGAATAGAGCTGGGAAAAGTGGGTAAACCACGCCTCACCCGTTATATTACATGTTAGTATAGAATCTGTGGATTTGTCCCTAGCCCTCAACAATTCCCAAAAACCCTTTGAGTCTTTCCTAGAGCTAGCCGCCTTTAGGTCGTTCCAAAACTGGGTTTCATGCCCAGCCCTTGCCGTAACTAGAGCCCTTTTGTAGATTTTCCTAGCAAGGCTAATCTGAGCGCCATCCTTATCCTTCACTGCTTTGATTAGCTCCCGTTTGGACGAGCGGCAGGCAGAGGAGAACCAACTCGCGCTGCCCTTAGGTACAGCTCTTGTCTTATCCCTCATACCAGCTGGGTGGACAGTAAACAATTCACCTAATGCATGGGTAGTTTCTGAAAACAAAATTGGGACATCATGCTTACTGAGGCCCGAAGAGTCTAAATGCGACATCACATTGGACATTATGGACTTTACTTCTGAGATCTTAACCTCATTAGCAGCGATTTTGTTCCACTTTAGCCGCCTGCCACAATTGGATGGGCGTACTTCATGCGTTGTTTTCCAAGAATGCGAGGGTGGATCTGGAGTCATACCCTTCCAAGGGGAGGACAAAGTTAAAGCTAGAGGATTGTGCTCACTATCAGTAGATGGCAAGATCACCATATCTATCAGATGAGCCCAGAGCCTATAATTCAAGAATATGTAATCAATCCGTGAGGAGTGACCCACCCTATTGTATGTGTGTGCCCCAAGGGAGTCGGATTTAGATCTGCCATTGGTTGCCCTAAGACCAAATTCCAAACAGAGGGCATTAAGATCTATGGCACTTTGGGTCCAGCTTCTGATAGGTGTGAGAGTGAGCGGGGGAATACCTCTCCTAGCATCATCTTCCCTGATGCCTAATATATCCTCACGGGCAAGAGGTTCGAAGGAACAGTTAAGATCCCCAGCTAGTAGAACAAAAGAGTCAGTATTACAGGAACCAAGTTCCTCCTCGATTCCTGTAAGTGGCAGCGTAGAAGCACCACCCCTTGCCCCTCTTACATAAATGTTAAAAACTTCAAGCTTCTTCCCCCATGAGCCTTTTATTAATACTCTCTGCAGGTCAGGTGATTTTGTTGGTATGGTCCTGATATTTAGACCCAGGGAGATGCTAACCCAGATTAATAGGCCGCCAGACGGGCGGCCTTTACTACCAGGTGGTTGTGCCGCGGGCACAAAGTGGGTGGAGTAACCCACCTTGTGGCGTGGTTCCAAGCACCATGTTTCCTGAAAGAGACAAATCCCGAAGGATTCAACAAATGAATTCCAATCGGGTAAGTCGATGTTCCGTGCAAGGCCCGCTACATTCCAACTAAGCACCTTCAGCGCTGAACTACCAACATCCCCCGACCCTAGCATAAAGGTAGACATAAGGGGATCAGGAGTGATGCTAGGCTTCCTAGCCATGGGCAACGGCAGTAAATCCGCCTCAGTTACCCCCGAGGAGAGCTGTATAATCTCCGCCCCTAAGGATGTAGCTACAGAGGAATCAAGGACAAAGCCAACATTGTTTTTATGGTGGATTACTGCATCCGATGACAATGATATCGGGGGAATCTGGGACAGGATGCCTGGAGCAAAAGCCGCCCTTTGGATAGGATTGTTCAACACAGCCTGCTCAATTGGAGCCTCCAGGATTATTTTGTCGATTCGGTCTATTGTGACTGGGTTAGGATCCAACACTCTAGTAGCTATCCTTCCTGTGTCCCTTTCTGTATTTACAGGTGAACTACTCCTACCTATATTACACTTGATGGGCATAAATTCAGTGTTCGACAAGGGCGGTATATCTTTAACGTCAGTCTGGGGTGCCAGTAACGTAAGGAGTCAATCTACCTCTTCTAGGCAGCCAAACCTATTAAAGGTTGGTACCCCATTCCGCCATCTATTTGTGCCTTGCCAACCATCTCTGTCACCTTCCCGAGAAGGATGTCTGGCCAATAACCAGTCCCCCCCCGTGATTTATGGTAGTCCGAGGGGGATAGAAAAATTTAGTGGTCTAACTACGATGGAAGAGTTCTCGCCACAAGTATTCCAAGAACATAGGTGTTGTGCCGTATGTGGATCTTCAAATGAGACTACAATGCAGTCACCAGGAATGGTTTTGGATGACGGACTTATCCAGGGAACCCTTCGCACCATCAAGATTTTGCTTCTCAGATGGTTGGGAAGCGGTCTATTTGCATTCAACCAATGGATGACCTTGTTTTTAAGAGACCCAAAATTTTCTTGATGGTGGATCCCAACTGTGGGTACTCCAGCTAGCACCACCACATATGGCCTTACATCTGGGGGGAGATCTATATAACCCCCACGAAAGTTCTCTATGATTTGTGGCCCCGGCGAGGTGGTTCGATGTGCCTTAGTTTCTTTCGTCATCGGGGCAATAATTTCTTTATGTGGTGGTATTGGTTGTGGAGGGAGTTGTTTCAATATCTTCGGTGTGGATTTTGTGACTTTATGGTCGTAGGCCTTCGTACGTGGCTTGGGTATTGGTTTAATTGGGGGCGGTACTATTGTGGTAATGGTAGGTGCCATTACAATTTTGTCATCTTCCAATGGAATATTGATTTTGTTTTCCTTAAAACTAAGGCTTGCTAGAGTTAGAATACACTTTTCTACCTCTAAAAGATGGTTTTCTATGCGTGAGAGCCTCAATTGTAGGGGGGTTAGAAGCTTTTTTAGAGTCTCCCATACTATTTGTAAAAATTCCTCATCTTTTCCCTCTGTCTCGCCTGGGGGTACCCCATTCTTTACAGCGCCTTGATATTGGTCATTATCCCCCTCTATAATATCTATCTTGGTGGCATCTATGATTATGCAATTCTCTTCAACGCTGGGAAGCTCCTGCACTGGAACTACAGCCCCACCTACCCCACTTTCCACAAAAGAGTTTCTATCATTGGGATAATGTGCGCTAACAACTTTGTCCTTTTTCCTCGAGTACGCTGATCTTACGTTACGTTTCCTTTTTTGTACTATGCCCTTCTTGTTAGAGCACACGTTATTCTCATAAACCTCATTAGTTGGTGGAATTCTCTCAGAAGGTGACCCCAATTCTGTATCAAGAACATTCAAGGTGGGGCTCTGGTTGGAATGCAAATGGGCGTACCCTAGAGTAGAAACTGTTTCAAGTGGGGTTGTGGGTGAGGTATGGTGGACATCAGCCTGTGTAGTAATTAGTCGTAGGCCAGATGGACGCTCGGGGGTTCTAGCAGTTGCTATATGGCCCAGGTGAGGTTCCGTGAAAATTGTAAGTGATGTTTTCGACTCGCACGAATATGGTCGAGTCTGATATCTAAGAACCGCAAATGACGAGTTTAGTAAGTGTGCGCAGTTTCGCTGTGCTAACTTAAACCGTTCATTTGATATATGGGTTTTTCATCTGTACCCACGGGTTCCATCTTAGATACGGCATCCATTTTGTCTCTTGCCCTCAAGTAGCCAGCGAACGGACACTGTCCGCTTCGTCACCCTGGGACTCTCAGGATATTTGTGGAAGACACATGTACTTTGTAAATATCTTTTACGATGAGGGGGATGATACTGTAAGGCAGATGGCCCCGCTCGAGGCTCATCTTGCCGTCCGGTTTATTGTCTCAGCCGTGCATCTCATTAAGCACGTCCCTTTGATGCCTGTATCTCGTGTTTTCCGATACCTCCCCTTTTTACACTCTTTTCAATCCCCCACTGTCTCCATCTTCCTCTGCACCTGTCCTTGTCCCTATTTCGATCTGTTTTACTGCCGATTGGAATTCACTAATGTTGGGAAGATGGTTTTTTACAGTTGGGAACCGCCAAATGTTTCCGCACTTATGTTCCGGACCTTATGTGTACCAAAGTGACCAAAGCGACCCCTCTGAGGGATAATTATGGGAACCAGGTTGTAAACTTTTGTGTACCATGTTGTCCTATGAGTTAATTTTGTATAAAAGGAGCGATCCACAGAACCAATTTGAAGCAGTCTCCCCAAGTTGCACGTGTTGTACTTGTCGTGACTTCTGTGTTCCCTGCAGTAATAAACCTTGAATCTTTGACGCCGAAGGAAGTGTCCCGTGTCTCTGTAGTTTGTGCGCCGAAACAGGTATCCCATGAAGGTTATAGGTGTTGTTCCCTGGCACCGCTGGTACTGTTAAAAAGTCCAGTCCTTCAGTTGGCGCCCAACGTGGGGCGACTTCAGCGGTACCGGTCCGGTCCAAAGCCTGATGATCGTGAGGAACTTCGTGTGAAATCTCCGAGGGAAGGTGCACCCCGCTTCATCGATCCTGTTGTCGAAATAAGTGGCCCGAAGTTTTTCCCTGCGAAGATTCCCGCCTCCTGACGGCTGCGACGGACCGATGCCCTGACTGTCGACCTGTCTTCGACGCCCGGCGTAGACCTTATGTACAAGCGAGACGATAGACGGGCCTTCCTGGTGACGCCATTGAAGTTCTGAGTTAAGTATTTGTGGGTCGCTCCCAGTCCTTAGTGGTTGTTCTAGCTTTTTGAAAGCTTTGTGGTTAGCCTTTAAGGCTTTGTGGTAATAGCTCTCCGAGCTTTGTAATAGCCTTAAGGCTTTGTTGTATTGCATGGTTCCATTGCATTTGTGGTTCTTAGTATTGGTTCTTAGTATTATTTGACAGTTGCAATTGCCAAAAACCGAGGGTTTTGACTTACACGAGGTTTTATTGCTTCGGTAATCCTTGAAGTTTGATACTAGGTTAGTGTGCACGATGCCTAGCCATAGTGATTTGTTTCGTATTTTCAAATGTTGCGCAATGGATTCCCGGTTGGAGGACTCGTGTCCGATACCTCCAGTTGGAACTCCGATACATGATCTATATAGTCGACATGGGGTGGGTCCTATAATCTATAATGATTACTGGATCCGCTATACAAAGAAAGACGGTGACCTTAGATGGCCACCACACGGAACTTTTGAACTTTCGATTTTAGATAATCTTGAGGCTAAATTATTTTTAAAGAAAGCTAGGCCAGCTATGTTTGATTCCTTTCGGATATGGCGTAAAGAGGCCAAACAGAAAGAAATCAAACAACTTAAAAAGGATAAAAAGCAAGAGTTTGTTCCGATAATGCAAGCAATAAAAGAATGTAGACAAGACAAAGAAGAAAAAGATATGGAAATCGCTACTAGATTGCATCACATGAAAATAGATAAATGTTACCCAGTTTTACCGAATAATCTAGAACAGAAAGAGGAAGATTTAAAGGAGGATTCCTTGCTATCATACTTGATGAAATCACCACCTCCTTATGTACAGGGTGCTACTGCTCCTGTAGCTCCTCCTATAGCTCCTCCTGTTGTTCCTCTTGTTGCTCCAGCGGCTGCGGGCCAGCCCGCTGTTAACCCTACGTTTGTTTCACCACCTGTTCTTGTTCCTACTGCTCCTGTACCTGTACCTTCACAGACTGTTGTTTCTGCTACTCCGACTATCTTGTCCGTTCCTACTATGCCTTCCTTCACTTCTAGTGTTGTTGCTCCTGTTTTTCTTTCTCCTTCTGTTCGTAAGCGTGTTCCTAACTCTGTTGCTACCCTTTATTCACCTCTTTCTGGTCCGTTATTTTCGTCTGATTCATCTGAAACTCCTCAGAGACGGAGTCAGATCCCTAGTGGTAGGGAGAAAGAGACGTTAGTAACAATGGCACATAGGTGGATAAGACATCCTGCTAATTACACTCCGCGTGTAGTTTTCGACACGTTTTCTCAGTTTAATGAGCCTACGCAGAGATTCGTATTTGAGGAGATGTGTAACTTTTTGAGAGAAGAATGGTACAATAATGATGTAGATGATGTACCGTCCGACATAATTGAACTCCAGAGTCACTTTTCGAACGGTATGATTATAGGAGACGATGTACGACGTGCCGTGGAACGCTTATTAGCATTCAGACCCACAGCACATTCTCGGGTGTCATTAGATGATACCACTGAGAACTGGAAAGCGGTTCCTGGTCAATATCCCATGAGAGAAGTCCCGCCACTGTGGGTACCTGGAGATCCGCAAGCTAACCCTGTGGTTCTACCGCATTTCCGAAGGGTGTGGATACATCTTCCATGGAAACGATCAGAAGTTTTGCAAGTGAAGCAATCCTTACCTGATCCGCGTAAAAATCCGGCTGGTTATTATAAGGAGTTATCACAACTGATAGAAGCTTCTATTATGAATATTGCCGACATCGACATGTTGTTTGGCAATGTTGTACCGCAACCAGTTTGGGCTAAAATTCGTCAAGCTAATCACGCAGCTGAATTAGGGGGTGATTGGGCTGCACTGCTAGCAGCTGATGCATTACAAGTTGGTGGGGCTAAACCTGAACAGTTGATCTTGGATTTGCCTCAGAAAATCATTACGCTCATGAAAACTCTCATGCCAGCGATGAAGGTGAACTGGGATAAGTTATCAGCTTGTAAACAAAAGAAAGACGAGAGTGTCTCGGATTTCTTTACAAGGTTTGAGGAAGCGTTTGTCGACCACAGCGGCCAGGACATGGGCGCTGAGGGAGGTCAGCGGTTATTCGTTGACAAATTTGTGTCAAATTTGCTGCCTGAGCTATGCAACAAATTAAAGAATTCAGAAAGTGCGTGGGCAGTTTCAACCCCTGCGCAAATACTAGCAACGGCTCAATATTATGAGAATAGGGGAAAGGAAGAAAGTGATCGTGTAGAAAAGAAAACGAAAGAACTCAAAACAAAGGTTTTGTTGCAGCAAGCATACCCTTCACGATCAAACCAAAATGATTCGCAACAGCAGTATCGACCACGAGCACAGCTTGATAGAACACAGCCGCGCTCTGACAACTTTGATCCCAGATCTTCACTTGGGTATAATCAGTGCGCATATTGTAGGAAAGAGGGACACCTAAAATATGATTGTCTTGCCTTACGGGACCGTCTGAATGGTGTGTCAGCACGAGGAAATCGTGGCGGTGGTCCTCAGCAGGCACCACGTGGTAGAGGTCGTGGTTCATCCCACAATCAGATTGATCGTCATCAAAATCAATCGGATGCAAATCATTATTTTGACCAGCGAAATGCGGGGTCAGTTCGATCTGCACAGTATAATGTTGATGATTATTATGTAGACCACGAGACTGTTGTAAATGACCACAACTAGGACAGCCAACGACAAAGAGAGGGAGTAGTGTCAGTTCCGGTCGATCAGAGTGGGCCTTACGTTGCAGTGACTACATCGGGTGTAGTTGAGCCTTTTCTGTTAGACACTGGTGCGACGAAAAGTTCCATCATGCATTCAAAACTCCCTGGCGCACCTTTGTCTGGCTTAACGAATGTTTCCGTCGGATTCTCTGGCGCCCCTGTTAGTAACCCAGTCTCTAACCCTTTGCCTCTTATGATTGGATCTCGTGAGCTAACGGCTCCACTGATTCTATCTACAGGTTGTGGTGAAAATCTTTTGGGCCTGGATTTGTTGAAACGATTATATGCAACATTGTATTGTTCCCCCGAAGGAGTGGAGCTTACATTGGGAAGGAGAGTGATCTCTCCCATGTATTTATCGGTTGATAAATTCCCACCGGAATTGAATTCCCTCCCTGCGTCCTTATGGGCCACAGGTCCCAATGACGTGGGCCTGTTAGACATTCCACCCTATGTGATTCAATTGAAACCAAATGCGCGATTACCGCGTTTACCTCAATATCGTATTTCTCTTGAAGGTGAACGAGCACTGTTAGCAATCGTTCATGATCTCATTGGAAAAGGTGTTGTTGAAGAAACTCGTGGAAACGTGTGTAATAGCCCTGTATTACCAATTCTGAAACGAACTGACCCAACTAAACCTCCTGTATATCGTTTTGTTATAGATTTGAGAGAGGTAAACAAAATAGTGGTTCCGCAATTTCCTGTGGTCCCTGACATTACGGCTTTATTAACAATGATTCCGGCATCTGCCTCCTGGTTCACAGTGATCGATCTAAAGAATGCTTTCTTTAGCATCCCAATTGCAGAGGAAAGCAGAGACCTATTTGGATTCTCATTAGGAGGTCGCAGTTTTAGGCTAAAACGCGCTCCACAGGGCTACTGTGAGAGTCCGTCAATCTATAGCCAAGCACTTAAAGGTCAACTTGATGCCTTTTTACTACCTAAAGGTGCAGCTTTGATTCAATACGTTGACGATCTTTTAGTGGCAGCTGATACAGAAGCTATTTGCAAAACGGCTACAGTATCATTATTGCACTATCTACATGACTTGCACCACAAGGTATCACCTTCAAAGCTACAGTATTGTTGCCAAGAAGTTACCTATCTAGGTCACTTATTGTCAAGAGAAGGGAGAAGGTTGACCCCAGAGAGAATTGCAGCGATTTCCCGAATGACTGTGCCAAAAACCCAAAGAGATGTTCGCGCCTTTTTAGGTATTACGTCCTACTGCGGACAATGGATTCCAAATTTTTCATTGTTGGCGAAACCATTGATAGCCCTTACGTGCAAGGATGTTTCATCCCCAGTACCTTGGTCTGAAGAATGTCAGAAAAGTTTTTCGGAATTGCGTGATGCGTTGTGTTCGGCTCCTGTGTTGGGTACTCCTGACTACAGTAAGCCGTTTACAATATACGTTCACGAGAGGGATGGTTGCGCGTTGAGTGTTTTGACACAATCTTTTGGTGGTAAGCAACGCCCATGTGCCTACTTTTCTTCGACTTTAGACCCAGTAGCAAGAGCTTTGCCAAGTTGCTTAAGAGCAACAGCGGCAGCTGCGGCGTCCATTCGACAGTCCGCAGGTCTAGTTATGGATAATATACTCACGGTAATGGTTCCGCATGCAGTCGACACTCTATTGAACCGAACGAAAACTCAACATCTGACAAGTGCAAGATTGTCCGGATATGAGTTGACGTTGCTGGCCAGTCATATACGGATAAAACGATGTAATGTGTTGAATCCAGCAACATTGCTGCCGATCGACACAGAATCAAGCGATGAAGCAGTACATGACTGCTATCTCAAAACTGAAGAGGAAACCAAGGGTCGCATTGACCTAAAAGATACTCCATTGACAGATCCCGATGGTACTTTGTATGTGGATGGTTCTTGTTTCAAGTTGCCGAACGGTGATGTGACGACTGCGTATGCTGTAGTTACATTGAGAACGATTGTGGAAAGCGCAAGGTTAAGTCAGAATTCGGCTCAGGCTGCTGAGTTAATTGCTTTGACGAGAGCGTGTGTGTTGTCTAAAGATAAACGGGTGAATGTGTTTACAGATAGCCAGTATGCGTTTGGTGTGGCACATAGTTTTGGACGACTGTGGAGAGAGAGAGGATTCCTTACGTCACATGGTACGAAGATTCAGCATGGCCAGCTTGTAAATGATCTTTTGGATGCACTTACGTTGCCTAAGCAAGTGGCGATTGTTAAATGTAGTGCGCATCGTAAGGTGACGGATGATGTTGGTCGTGGTAATGCGTTTGCGGATGAGACTGCTAAGGAGACTGCCCGAAACCTTAGCACTCGAATGTATGTGACGAGTTCGGTTAGGTGGCCTGCAGAATCAAGTATGTGTGAGAACACTATCGAGAGTGTGAAAGCAATTCAGAATGAGGCCACCGAGACTGAAAAGACGAAGTGGAAAGAAAGTACGGGAAAGTTGGATGCGAATGGTTGTTGGACTGACTTATCGGAACAGAAAAGATGGATGTTGCCTGATGCGTATGTGCTGGCTATTGTGACTATGGCACACGGGTTAGCACATATTAGCGCGAAAGGTATCTGTAAATTGCTGTTTCCTGTGTGGAAGAATGATGGTATTACGAAATGTGCTGAACGCTTGGTTAAGAATTGAATGGTGTGTTTGATGCACAATCCTGGTAAGGGCACTCCCACTCCACCTGGCCATTTTGCCCCTCCTGCGTACCCTTTCGAAGTTATCCAGTTGGACTTTATCCACATGGAGAGATGTAATAATTTGAAGTATGTGCTGGTTGTGGTGTGTGCATTTTCTAGGTGGATTGAGGCCTACCCCCTTAAGGATAATACGGCTTTATCCACGGCAAAAATTTTACTCAAAGAGTATTTTTCCCGCTATGGAATGCCTCGGGTTGTGTGGTCAGACAACGGAAGTGAGTTTGTTGGGAGCGTGATGAAGAGTGTGTGTCGCGGGTTAGGGATTGTACAGAAATTTCATAGTGCCAATCATCCTCAGTCAGCTGGTTTGGTTGAAGGGTACAATGGCACCCTTAAACTAAAACTAGCAAAGATCCAGGCTACGACAGGTCTTTCGTGGCCTGACGCTTTACCCTTAGCATTGCTGTCAACAAGGGCAACTGTACACTCCCGAGTAGGGCTCAGTCCCTATGAAATAGTGTTCGGTCGTCCTGCCAATGTTTGGGGGGTCCCTAGACCGGGTGCCTTTTGTGAACTTGAGTATCCAATGTTAATCGATTATCTTCATGACTTGACTGCTAAACTGAGGTTAATTCACCAACAGGTTCACGAAGCATTGCCGACACAGACGGAGGGTCCAGGCCACCAGCTCCAGCCCGGAGATTGGGTGGTAACGCGCAATTTTTCGCGCAAGAACAATTTGGATCCCAGGTTCACTGGACCCTATCAGGTCCTCCTTGCCACGAGAACTGCAGTTCGTCTCGAGGGGCGGAAAAATTGGGTGCATGCCACCCATACCAAGAAAGTCCCCATTCCGTTGCCAGCAGACTCGTGGGTAAGGAAAGGCATTGCATCAACTGAAACCGAAGGATTGCCGGCGTTTGTACCTTTCAGTGACGCACAACCTGTCGGAGAATCCTCAGTGCAGCAAAAAGGCATTATAGAACACTTGTCATCAGAAGACTCAAGACCAGAACATTCAGCTAATCAACAGGGCGTTGTCCCTTCAACGGATCTTTTGTTTAACGAACAGACACGTCCTGGGAAAACCCGATATTTTTTAAGATCCAGCACTAAAGACTAATAAAAAAACCCCGTTCTGTCCCTTGACAAGTGCATTATCCCGTTTTCCATGATCAGTTTGAACACTCATACCATTGTAATTATTTTGTATATATTTATTGAGCTTCGTTTCTTACACTTTTTGTTTCCACAGCTGAGAGACATTTGTTTTTGATATATATATATATATATGAAATAAAGGCCGTAGGGCCGCGCGTGTACTTCCTCCTGGTTAGTAGGTCTTGACGCTAGGTTAAAGACCGTCGATTCCTGGGAACTCCTAGGAATTGACTATTGCTACACAGAACGAAGTGCGTCAAGAAACGTTGCGGACGGTCATAGGGAATGGCATTTTTGAAGCTGATGGACTTGGAAAAAGCTCAAGCACAAAGATTCAAGCTGCAGCAACTCAGTCGTACCAAATGTTTTGTGTTCCAAATATTTGTACTGTTTGTGACTGTTTCAGCGTTATTGGCGGGTGGGGTGTATTACACAATGTCTTACTTCTTGCCTTCTACTATACCTACTCCTACCCCTGACCTTAAACTCATCTCCACTGACTCTCCTCATTCTTTTCACATCTTACCTGAACACGAGCAGGCTAGACGTGCAGAATTCCGCAACAATTCCTTTATTCAACTCCTTCATCAGCATCAGTTAGTGGTTAACACTACTAATTGTTGGGTGTGTGGGTTGATGCCACATACTACGGATAAGGGAATTCCATATCTGGTGTTACCGTATAGCTCCCAAGGGTCTGCTCGAGCATTTCAAACAATGTTTCGAAGCACACTGGGTTTCCACCCCATTCGAGAACCACGTTCCCCTTACTCTGGTCCTACCTCGTACCAAAAATCTTTGTCTATAGCAATAGAGGATTTAGATAGCGATATCTATGATCCCTCGCTTATTCCTGAAGAAGAGGTACAAGCCTATAGGGTCCTAAGTAGAGGCGAATATAGTGTGTTCACTGGTGAAAAACAGCTTAAAAGCTCGCCTCCGATATGGGTCGTACCCCACACTGGTAATTTTTGTTTAATAGGTCGCGGCCGTAGATCGAAAGCCCGACTTGGAGAGAGTACTTGCACTGAAAATTATATATTGCCAATGGTCTCGTCCCCTGTGTTTTTGGCTGCCAAGGGTACATACTTTATTTGTCATGATCGTGCATATGCATGGTTGCCCTCTGACTTCATGGGCTCATGTTTTATCGCAAACTTGTTGCCTCCGACATTTACTGTAGATGCAGATTATCACAAAACTAGAGTTGTGAGAGGCGTAATTAGCGAAGAGGATACTGCCGGTCAAGAGGCAGGAGACTTTTTCAAGGGTTTCCTCCCATTTTGGGGATCTATGGTTAATAGTAGGAACCTAAGACAGTTGACTCGAGTGGTAGAATCGACAGCTAATATTACTGCCAGTGCCCTTGGTAATATCACCACAGAACTTCAGGCGGATAGACTTATGACGTTACAAAACCGTATGGTTTTAGATGTAATCTTAGCAGATCGAGGTGGGGTATGTAAGGTGATCCATTCGAGCTGCTGTATTTTCATTCCTGATAACGCTCCGACTGTCTATCAAGCCATCTCGAAGTTGCATAAGATCTCCGAATCCATACACGTGGATGTAGGGGATTGGACGCTACTTGGATGGTTTTGGGGCCTGATGTCGACTTGGGGTTGGAAAATTCTGACGATCATTGGAGTCGTTGTAGTGTTCCTGTTCACTTGTTGCCTTTGCGTGCAGTGCGGTCCTGCCTTATGTGGCCTCTGTGCTACAACGTGTATGAGACAGCCACCTGTTACCAAAGGGTCTCGGTTGGACAGAGCTATGCTACAGCAACATCTCGAGGGTCTGATGAATATCGAATATGATTCCGACTAGTGCTTGCCTACATGAGGGCAAAAGGAGCGTCTGAGGTTCCGTGAAAATTGTAAGTGATGTTTTCGACTCGCACGAATATGGTCGAGTCTGATATCTAAGAACCGCAAATGACGAGTTTAGTAAGTGTGCGCAGTTTCGCTGTGCTAACTTAAACCGTTCATTTGATATATGGGTTTTTCATCTGTACCCACGGGTTCCATCTTAGATACGGCATCCATTTTGTCTCTTGCCCTCAAGTAGCCAGCGAACGGACACTGTCCGCTTCGTCACCCTGGGACTCTCAGGATATTTGTGGAAGACACATGTACTTTGTAAATATCTTTTACGATGAGGGGGATGATACTGTAAGGCAGATGGCCCCGCTCGAGGCTCATCTTGCCGTCCGGTTTATTGTCTCAGCCGTGCATCTCATTAAGCACGTCCCTTTGATGCCTGTATCTCGTGTTTTCCGATACCTCCCCTTTTTACACTCTTTTCAATCCCCCACTGTCTCCATCTTCCTCTGCACCTGTCCTTGTCCCTATTTCGATCTGTTTTACTGCCGATTGGAATTCACTAATGTTGGGAAGATGGTTTTTTACAGTTGGGAACCGCCAAATGTTTCCGCACTTATGTTCCGGACCTTATGTGTACCAAAGTGACCAAAGCGACCCCTCTGAGGGATAATTATGGGAACCAGGTTGTAAACTTTTGTGTACCATGTTGTCCTATGAGTTAATTTTGTATAAAAGGAGCGATCCACAGAACCAATTTGAAGCAGTCTCCCCAAGTTGCACGTGTTGTACTTGTCGTGACTTCTGTGTTCCCTGCAGTAATAAACCTTGAATCTTTGACGCCGAAGGAAGTGTCCCGTGTCTCTGTAGTTTGTGCGCCGAAACAGGTATCCCATGAAGGTTATAGGTGTTGTTCCCTGGCACCGCTGGTACTGTTAAAAAGTCCAGTCCTTCACAGGGATGATTTTTTAGACATAGCAATAACCTGGGACAATCTTCTAGCTGCGTCTAATTCTGTAGAGACTCTCTTTTGCATTTTAGTGATTTCAATATCTATCGCAGAGTTGGTCCTAGTGATAAAATCATCGAGAGTCCCATTCAGCATCTTCCCTCCTTTAGCAGCCCTACTACGGCTTGAACGTGAACACATGTTATCTAGGGGACCTGTCCAAACAAAAAATGCCAATACCAATAAAGCAGGGGGCGACAAGGGAAGGGTGCCAGTCCAGTCTCTCCAGACCTCGAACGGCCCCAAACGGCCCGACCCTTGCCCGAGCCCCGTCCCGCGCGCGTCCCGCTAGCGCGGGGAATAGGCTAATTAAATACAAGTGTACAATGGGCATGGTGGTCAGGGAGAGCGGCCCAGGTGCCTCGGCTCAGGTCACCTTGCTCATTGCACCATCAGGATTCAAGCAAGCCGGGCCGAAGACGGCTGTAATGCCAGAAACCGGTCCCCGGAAGCTTGTTTCCTTTCCAGTGAAGAATTGGCTTGGTAGTTTGGTCTGCCCTGTTCCCATGATGCACTGGGCCAGGGACAGACTAATTTGCATATAGCCAGGTTCTGAACTGGGATGGTGCAGTGAGCTAAAAAACGGTGATGGATCAAGCCCTGATCTGTTGACTGGGTAGGAGTGTTCTGATTAACTCAGATACTCTGTCCATCACCACCCCCTTTTTGTAATTATTTTGGTCACCATTAGTGTGGAAGGGTATGCTCAGACATGAGTCCCTTGCTCATTGCACCATCAGGATTCAAGCAAGCCGGGCCGAAGACGGCTGTAATGCCAGAAACCGGTCCCCGGAAGCTTGTTTCCTTTCCAGTGAAGAATTGGCTTGGTAGTTTGGTCTGCCCTGTTCCCATGATGCCCTGGGCCAGGGACAGACTAATTTGCATATAGCCAGGTTCTGAACTGGGATGGTGCAGTGAGCTAAAAAACGGTGATGGATCAAGCCCTGATCTGTTGACTGGGTAGGAGTGTTCTGATTAACTCAGATACTCTGTCCATCACCACCCCCTTTTTGTAATTATCTCGGCTCAGGTCAGTGGCAGGGACTCCTGGGGAACGTAGTCCAAGCACTGACGCGCTCGCAGCCCTTATTGTTCAACGCCCGCTGTGATCTTTGGAGGATTCCTTTCCCCAGTATCCAAGGAGAGCAGGCACTGCGAAACGGGACCCGCAGAGCGGGTCTGGCAAGAGGTGGCATTTGGCAGTGGCATTTGGCGTTTGTGGGAGAAGCAGCGCTCAAGGTGTCGGTAGCGCTTCAGCAACAGCAACAGCAGAGGTCCACTCCCAACAGGCGAGCACAGAAGCAAAAAGGTGTCCAGAGGGGGAGTAGGCTGGAGAGGTGGGGCTGGAGGTGAGCTATCGTGCAGTAGACCCAGAAGTTTCCAAAGTCCCCAAGTACCAAAGGCTCACGGTCACCTTTCACTAGCTTCCGTTATCAGCCACCTTCTCTTCGGCTTCCACTGGCCGCTTTCCCTTGGCCCCTGTTTCCTCTCTGGATGCCGTCCCAATGCGGCAAACAAAGCAACAGGACAACCAAGCCGAACAAGCTGAACTGACCCGATGCCCGACCTCACCCGTCCCGCTCCTTGCGCCCCGCTTGCCGCTCTCCGTTTCTCGCCCCGGCCCACTCACCGGACTAATTTATAAGATAAGACTTGGATCATCAGAAAAGTGGGTTATCTAGAAGAAGAAAAACTACAAATCTTAGGCCAGGGCAGAACTGAAGTGTAGACTTCAATCTGCAGAGAGTGCAATGCAGGTGGCTCTCAGTCTATACAGCAGTAACCAATACTGTCACTGTTTGCTACTAAACTGACAAAAACATCCGCTTCACTTCCAGCCCCTGCAACAGGTTGCTTTCATGTGGTAGAATATAAATAATGTACACAGGTACAGGTACAGGTACAGGCAACAAAGTAACAGCAAATGGCAGGACCAATGACATTTGAGAAGATCATCCCAGACTATCTGGATGACCCACCAGAGGTATATGGCATAGGAAGAATGAACAGTATTATGTTACTCCTAAATCTGGATTTGAAACAGAGGCATTTTAATCTGAGAGCCGGGAGAGAGAATTTTGATAGGACACAGGATACTATCTCCCTAAATTAGAATACTGCACCTAAAGGTATACTACACACATATTATTGGACAACTTTTACATGTTTAGATGAGTACTATTAAGAGGAAACCCAAGGGTCTGTAATAGGTTAGTTTGTTGGACGCAGTGGCCAGAACTCAGCAGAATGGCAATAAAATAACCAAATATACAGTACCCAATGTGTTTTCAGAGCTTGTGTTCAGTGCAGCTGGGACAGTTGTCACAGTCAGAGGACTAGTCTCTCTCTCTTAGAGATGTGGAGATATTGGTGATGATTGAAAAGAACAAACATACCATATCAAAAAATTATATAAAGGCACTGCAGTGTATGAGGGAAGTTGGACTTACATCACAACTGTGGTGCATGATCATCTACCAGACAACCCCCCTGAGTTTGAAGATAAATTCTGCTTTCCTGATTAAATACATAATACAACAACAGATATGAGATCTAGGACCTCAACACCAGACCTAGGGGTCAGGCTATCTCTACACTTCCCCCTATGACTTTTTTCTGCATTTTGTTAGGACTCATGACTGAGTACAGAGTCCTAGGATGACTGAAGTCACATGATTCTTGATGTGGTGGCAGCCAATGAGATCTCAGAAGGAGATTTCTTGGGTCCACAGAGCCTCCGTGGTGTGAAATATAAAACGTTTTTCAGTCCCAATTGCTCAGAAACTGCAAAACAGATTTACGCCAAAGCACAAAGGCACTCTTTCCGGACCAAGATATGGCTTTCTGCCAAAATTGGTGGAAATCCATTCAGCAGTATGAATATTAGAAACATGAATGGTGAAAATGTGTTTTAGGACTCACCCTTGTTCTTGGCTCTGCTTGATGGATGATCCTGAAACTTTCCATGTGCAAAATCTTTAAATCCCAGCACTTTTTTAGAAAGATTTGTGGAGATTCATAGAATGGCGATGTGAGAAAAGGCCTATTTTTGCATGATTAGCCTCCAATTTTTGCCTGGTTTTGAAGTGGTTTTAAATGTAGTGCACAGGGTCTATGCCAACCAGGTCCCCTGTGCCAGTGCTTCTTCTCTAAAATCAACCCCCCCCAATTGATACTTCTACTCCCTGTAAATCCCTATTAAAGGGTACTCTGGGTGCCTCTGGTCTGGGAGTTTACTTGCCCCTGTGAGAGAGAGAATGACAAAGTCGATATGGCACCCTGGGTGCCATCTCAGCTAACACTCCCTAAAGGCATAGGTAAATCACCCCTCTAGCAGGCCTCACAGCCCTAAGACAGTGTGCACTATACTACAGGTGAGGTTATCTCCATGAGCAGATACACCCCTAAGATATTGGGGTCCATTCCTTAACATTGTAAGTGCCAGGGAAGCCATAGAGGGTATATGGGCTGGGAACTTAACAACTCGAGTTCCACAGCACCTGGATGGCTTCACTGAATGAAGGAGTGTTTGGTACCAAACTACTTCTTTCAATAAATCAACACTGATGTCAGTGCAGTAACTATTGTGTCATGTACCCAGAGGGCACCTCAGAGGTGTCCGGTGAATACTTATCAATCCTGGTGTGGTCTCTGACTGACTGTTGGCAACCAGCCACCTCCAGTCATTATTCTGGACCCCTGGTTAGAGCCCCCCTGCATTCTGGGACCAGAAATAATGCACATCCTGGGCAGAGAAGTCATGACCCCTCCCCCAGGAAAAGCCAGTGCTCAAAGAGGGGAGCTTTAAAGGCCTGCCCACCTTGGAATGTGACCTTTAGCCTCTGCTGCTATCAGCCAATGGCAGCCCCCAGCTTACACCCCCACTTTGGCCAAACCGACAAGAAAACTTAAATAATAGGAGGCGTGCCCACCACTGCCAATGTAGATCATAAAGGGAAGTTATTCAGTTATGGACTTAGGAGGCTGGAATCTGTACATGATTAATCTGGGAAGTGTGCCTTCAAGATCATCAATCAAATCTTTTTTGGATTAAAGGAATCTAAAAATTGTTCCTTCAGATGTCTCTGGTTTGACCTGTTATAATTAGTGTTTCTTAGCAAAAATGTACACTTGGGTGTATCACGTCAGGCTGTATTATTCTTGTGAATCTAACTTAAACGAATCAATCTACATCATTTTTAGACTTTCACTTTTTTCATTGCTTGTTTGTATAAAATAACTTTTACAGGGCAACATTGTGCATGTAGTTATTACTTACTCAACCACAAATGACATAATACAAAATCTGTGTGAACAAAAAACAATACATAACATCACTTGTTAAGTATATGCAAAGAGGTATTCAAGAAGCATACAACAAAAGGAATAACATTGTAGATCTGGTGTCCTTCTTTATATTGTTGATGGGACTATTATAACTTCAGAGCTCTATTTAGTAGTGCCAAATAGCACTACTTGATCTTCCTATAGTGGAGGTCAGAGTGTGGATTTATAGCAGGCACAGATCCTAAATCTCATCTCTCATAGTGCACAGATACATGTGCAAGTAAAAACAATTAATAATTGCTCTTGGCCCCCATTGTAGTTGCGCCAACGCGTTCCGACCTTCGTGTTGGGTCTGTCGAGCATTTTGGGGTAGGTCTTCTTCAGGGCTGTACCATTTATGGACATGTTCGTATCATTTTCTGAATTATACCTGTAAAAATATTTATAAATGTCAGTTATTAACATACGAAACCAACCCGAAAGAGCACATTAGAATATATCCAGGGTAAAGGACTACTCTATGGATCATAATATTAAAATTAAAAATGGATCCGCAGTGCAGCACAGTGGTAGCGTGAATACAGATCAAACTTTACAGAACGCGCCAACTTTAGGTATGAATCCCTGTTTAGGACCTTAGCACCCTAAACTAACGATAGATTTACTATTTTTTGAATTACGATATGGTTATAATATGCCTTACAAAGAAATGGTGATTACTCCAAGACACTGTATAGCTATAGATTGGTTGTTTAGTTAACTAGTAATTTACTTAGTAAACATGTTCCATAGTCAACAGAGGGCTAGTTTTGAGGTGCTATAAAATAAAGTAGTCATATTAAGGGGGACTGTTCTTCTAACATTAATTAGATGTTTCTTCCATAGTGCAGCGGCAGCATGTGCTATTATAGAGGAATTCAGTACCAAGCATTTAGTTTGAACCCCCCAGAAAGGATATTTTAAGATTAAAAAAAAAGTTTCACTTTTAATTTGTGCATGGTGATTCTCATGAATCGGACACTTCAGGGGGACTTTTGTTGCAACATTATTTAGACGATTTTCACATAGCCCAAGAATAACATGTGTAAGTATAAAGTGGAACAACGGCTATCATATAGTTTTCGAGTCCCCGTAGAGAGGATATCGAGTTTCAAAAATTAAGCTTCTTTTTTTACAATATGGTGCCTCATATGAATTCAACTGTTCAAGTGGATACTTAGTTCAATACATAAGAGACCCCACTTATATGTTAGGGGGTAGTGCTATCTGGTACAGATTGATGAAAAGTATTATCCATGGTTTGAATCTCCATATAGAGACTGTGAAGGATGAATTAAAAAATCTATTTTTCATTTTTATTTTCAAATACATTTGGAGAGAACGGGTGTGGAGTGCGTTAGTTTTATATAAACTTTATGCTAAAGATGCCGTGAATAGGTTGACTAAAGAAGAGTTCTGGCACATTGGGTACCGTGTAATACATTAGCAAGTAATGGAAACAGCATTTTAAAGACAAAGGCCAAGGTATATTTCGCCAATTAAAGTTGAGATCGAGTATAAAAAGAAGGTAAAGCAGTCCTCATTTATTGCACTTTGAACCTGATGTTAAGACAGGCGTGTTGTGAACAAGCAGTGGTGAGTGACAATACCCTAATAGCTGTGGGGCTAAAGTTTTAATCTTTTGAGAGATACTGGGTACTGTGTGAGGAGTTAAACTTGTGGGAACTTTGTCAAATGTTTTCAGACCCGGCAAGTTCGTTTAAGTGTTATTTGGGGAGTGGTGCGTGATAACAATATCACGACCATACCAGACGCACAGCTTAGTGTATAGTATTTCCCCCTATTCAGAAATTTTAAATGCTTTTCAGTAATGCACTGATTTCAAATTATACTTGATTATCATATTTATTCTAAATCCTTTTTTTTACAAATCATCAAGATTACTTTTCAATGCATTTTAATTGCATAATCACTCTCAAATGTATTTCGTCATACATATATTGAGTTCAACATTTTACAAACAATAAATTCATTGTTATTTTCGACGATCGTTGAATTAGTTGGCCCGATGCATTTCGGGACCCACGTCCCTTCCTCAGGGGCCTCTGCAAACAACCATATGTTTGCATTAATTCTACATTTTCAACTATCTATATTACAATTTAATTTTTACTTTTGCCACTTCTCATTTCTGAGTTCACCACTCCTGTAATTATGTTTACTAACAATCTGTTGCAATAAACATCGAAATGAACAGTGAAAAAAACATTGAAATGTCTTGCACAAATTACCGTTATTATTCCTTAACCCTCAATACCTATTGCTTCATGTTAATGCTCTTGTTACTAGCGTTGCGGCTCTGATAAATGAATTATTTTTGCTGAGCTACTCACATTGTTTGTTGAAGTATTGAAGTAAACGTCGCTATGTTTATCAAACTTTTTCGTGTGTCAACTCTATAAAAAAGTGATGAAAATGTGATGAAAAAGCCCGCTTAGGTGCATATACGTGTGGGAGCTGTAACTGGTTAAACGATATACGAAAATGCGTTTCATTACCTGGTCTTCGTAGTGCATAAACGACGTATCTGTGAAAAAATGGAGAGACCCATTAGTAAACGGGTCTGTGGATAATTGGGAGCGGTCGGTTAAAAAATAAAGGACGATAGCAAAGCGGACGCTTACCAGAGAATACAGACACGGACGAATGTTCTCTATTTCCTCCTGACGGTTTGGAATGTCACCAAGGTTCTGGTATTTACAAACAAGTCTCGCGGTTGTTGAATAAATAAACGCGATGCGAGTGTTTAGACTGAAACATCAAACACTGAAAACGGATTACGCTCTGCTCGGAAGTCACGTCGGCCATATTGCAATGCCGAGTGATAATATAGGGCTGAATTATCATGCTGAATTACACTAATATAACAAGTGTAAAGATATGTGATTGATAATTTAATTGATGCTAAACCCTAAAGATACAAACCATTTAAGCTTGTCTTAAATACATGGTCGTGCTGAATATGTGATGACAGAAGCGTCACACGTTGAAAACGGACTGCTCAGGAGTAGAAAATGATGTCGGCCATGATAGAGTGATAGTCTGCTGACCGGACCACAGTATAACTGAATGTAATCAGGGATTAAAGCGACGAGTGAACCTAACGGTAAATGTGATATAGAAATAGCAACGTGATCTCCTAATGTTGAAAAACACGAACACTATACAAAGTAGTGTATATTTGGATGTACCCATCACTGAGATGCTGAATGTTGTTAGAGCTGGAGGCATTAATATGAGTATAAGTGCTGTTAGGTGTATAAAAATTGTGCGTGAAATGTGTGCACATGTGCATAAATTCAATACCTGGCCCAAATTGCTGAGCAAATATATCCATGTTAACAATATACCGTTAAGATTGTTACATTATACAATCCTGATATGCTAAGCATTCACAGAAAGCATCCTAAATCCAGTTTATCATTTAACCCCATGGGTTCCATTGTTTGAAATTTTTTGATTAGCATAACTTCCCTTTGGGATAAGAGTTTGCGACTATCTGTCCCTTCTCTCATTTCAATCTTTTCCACGGCCATAAATCGCACTTGGGAGATATTGTGCTTGTAAGTTATCCAATGAGCTGCCAAATTGGATTTCAAGTTTTTGTTACGTATCATGCTCTTGTGCTCGCCTATTCTTATTTTGAGTTTCCTTTCTGTTTTGCCAATGTACATTAGCCCGCACGGGCATTTTATGCAATAAAGTACAAAGTTATGATGTTAAGACAGGCGTGTTGTGAACAAGCAGCGGTGAGTGACAATACCCTAATGGCTGTGTGGCTAAAGTTGTAATCTTTTGAGAGATACGGGGTACTGTGTGAGGAGTTAAACTTGTGGGAACTTTGTCAAATGTCTTTAGACCTGGCAAGTTCGTTTAAGTGACCTTGTGGGTCATCTGGGTTGCTTTTTAAGAGAAACAAGTTAGAAACATTCACAAACAATTTGTGAAACTTGCAGCAAAGCATTATTAAAGCATGCTTTGTTTAATATTAGCAAATTAAATGGGTTTCAGAATATACGTTCATAGGCAATTGTTACCTTTCAATCCACTAGACTTGTGGGCGATATGGATATGCTTTTGGGACTTTCTGCTAGAGAATAAACCTGGACATAGGACTATGCTACGCTCACGTAGTTTGCGCAACCACGCACTACGTGAATTGCACGTAGCACAGTGCAAAAATGCGTAGCGTAGTGGGCATTTCTTGCTTGCTCGAGGTCCTCAGTGTCAAATTGGCAACCGCGAGCGAGCAAGATGACATCCCTGCGAGACTTTCTCCTCATACACGATCAGCAACATCAAGTTGCTGATCACGAGCATGGAAAATAAACCTCCCGGCGAGATTCTCAACGCGGGGAGGTCAGGTTTCTCATTGCGAGTGGTCGCGTATGCTCGCGACCGCTCGCGATGAGAAACTACCAGTCCCCGTTGAAAAAGCTGCTGCTCGAGTACAAATCTACTCGAGCTACAGAAAATGACTGCTTGCACTATGCAAGATGCTGTTTGCAATGATTGCACAGTGCGGACAAGCATCCAGCACTGTGCAATCAGTGGGAGCAGCATTTTCCCTACCGCACTACGCAGTTTGCATAGCTACGCATAGTTTGCAAAGTGTACTTCGCGTAGCTGTGCGTAGCGCTACTACACAAACCACTCCAAGGGTTAATAGAGAAACAGATTTTGTGAAACATGAGTAAGCTTTAATTCTCCATACTTAATTTACCTTCATAAAATTCCAATATGAAACAATCTATTGTTGAAATAATTTGTTTTCCAAAACAAGGGGAAACTAATACATGTGTGGCAGCGCTAAGGATCCATTTTATTTGCAGTATCCCATTTCAGGGAGATTCATCAGTTACCATACCATCAGGGCATGACTGACAAATATTAGAAGTATTATATAATAAATTATCACAGGTAGGAATTGAAATAAATAGCATATAAAAAGAGGTCCTTAGAATAGAGGACAAAATAAGGGCACTTAATAAGGAAGCTTTCTTCAGATTACTGCCTATTATACAAACATGGTTCAAGGGAAGGATGCTGTTAGACTATACGTATAGGATGTATTGGAAAAGTGTGGAACCAACACTTCAGTGACATTGTGAGTATTGACCTAAATATAGGAAGAGACAATAATAGGTATATTTCACTGATAAAATTAAAACTTAATTACAATGCCCTTTACTTATTATAGTGAATGATACGCAGATACAGCAGATTGAAGATTGAGCCAATTGCCAGGATTCAGTTCTTTGGAGCATGAAAAGTAACTTGAGAGGTAAATTGCTTAGTACAAAATTATTTCCATCAACTAAGGAGGAATATACATAACTTATTAACTATAACTCAATTTCACAATCCTGAAGGAGGATAGTTAATAGGGCAATTTTTAGGTTATTTTGAAGATTTCCCTGGGTTATAAGTATGCATACCTAATAATGTAGAATCCTTGAATCTGTATTGGATGCAATGAAGTGCAATTTAAATTAGATGATGTGATTAGTTCAGTGGGTAACAAGACAAAATATCGAATTCAAAATATAGAATTACCAAAATATCGAAGTCAAAATATAGAATGGACAAAATATCAAATGGACAGATTATAGTGGTGAAAAATATCGAATTGAAGGTAAGTAATTTAATATCGAATAGTAATGTTTACCCCTACGCTATCCAATGCTTTCCCTACTGTTATATTTATTATTTCATTAATTTAAAATTACTTTTAAGACATTTAAAAAAATACGATATTTTGACTAACTGTATTTTTGAAAATATATTTTTTATTCAATATTTTTGTACTTACCTGTTTGTAGATAGGAATTCGATATTTTTGCATTCTATATTTTTTATTCGATATTTTGGTAATTCTCTATTTGTGAATTCGATATTATGTCAGTGATCCGTGCAGTGTATGTTTTTAATTTATGTATGCAAAAGCATTGATTTGTGATCTCTATGTTTAACTGCCCTGGAGAAGGGCTAGTGTGCGCGAAACAAGAGTTGGCTGCAGTGCTGTGGATATATTGCTGTATTAACCGATTCAGATATAAATAATTAAGATATAAATAATACAAGACAAGAATTGCTATTGTTCGCTGAAGGGAGGGTACTCTGGGGAGAACATGTCGGCCAGTGAGTAACAGGTCGCAGAGGCTTTAGGAGTCAGGAGTCTTATTTTGCCTGAAATGATCAAATAGTTTCTTCTGTACTGTGCTAGGCAAAGGAAAATATTTATTGGGGAAGGCTTAAGGTAGGAGGGCTCCTCTGTGTGCTTTGCCTTCTCCCTTGCTGCGGCGGTGGCAGTGTTGGCAGAGTTTGTGGCGGCTGCCGCGGAGGGGGCTGTTTTGTTTTGGTCCTGCACTGCGCTCGAGTTGGAGCGAGGGGGAAGAGCTGTGGCTTGGATCCCCATCCGGGGCAGCAGAGGCAGGGGCAGTACAAGCATTGTCTGCTCTGCGCAGGAGCTGCGGGCAAATTTGAGAAGATCAAAGGCCGCAGGAAGGGTCCCTGCTGGCGTGGAAACTAAAGCAGGTAGGGAGGAGAGATTATGACAGGGGACAAAGAGGGGATTTCAGCGTTAGAGGTGAATTCTGAAGGAACTCTGGAGGAAGGGGTGAGATGGAGCATCAGAGGTACGGGGCAGCAAAAGAGATATGCCCTGAGGAGTGCTGGCTCAAGGCAGCATAAAGACCTTTCAGAAACAGACTGTCAACTTTCTAAAAACAACTCTGACTTAGCTCGGAAGCAGGAAACCCTAGGAGAGAAAAAGAGAATAAATATAAAATCACCTGGCCATCCCAGACGGAAGCTGATGTGGAGGAGCGGGATAACCCTAAAAGAAGAAAATCAAGGAAGGCAAAATCCCCTAATCAGATTCAACACAAGATAAAAATAACCCCCTCGTTAAGTCGTTTTTTTCAAGGTTGTACCCAGAAACTTGACATTAAAACTTACAGATACCTCCATCCCCAACAGTGCCCCCGGACATTTAAATACCTTGAAGATATTCTTAATCCCAATAGATTTCAAGTGCTTGCAAGTGACTCTAAGCTATCAGAGGAAAGTACTGGGGAGATTCCGATGGCAGATAACGAAAATAAAGACGGAGTTGCGGGTCCCTTGCCCAATCAAGGGGAAGCAGGGGTCTGCAGGGACACAAAAATAAGTGCAAATGTTGGATCAGTTGAACTAACCATCAGACCAGGCAGCCTCGCAGTCAGTCTCGGATTTGGTGCAATTGCTGACAAAAGAAATTAGAAATAGATTTGAATTATTGGAAAAAAATTAAGCTGAGATTAAGCTCACATGTTGAATTGAATTGAAACATCACTTGTATAGCGCTAACTACCCGGAGGCCTCGTAGCGCTTATGACAGAAACTTAATTAGCGGGGGCTCAAGGCAGGTCAGCAGAGGGTAGCATACAGGTGTGTTTTTAGAGTTTTCCTAAAAGAGAGATGGTTTAAAGTTTCCCGCAAAGGCAGAGGAAGAGTGTTCCAGAGTTTTGCCGCAGTATGTGAAAAGGAGCGGCCACCCCAGCGAGCCTTCTTGACTCTGATGGGAGTAGCCAGCTGGGCGGAGCTGGAACGAAGAGGACGAGATGGAGCATAAGGAGTGACCAGGGACTGGAGGATTGCAGGGCCAGTACGATGAAAGGCCTTGTGTAAAATACACATGGCCTTAAATTGTATTCTTCCAGCAATAGGAAGCCAATGAAGTTCCCTCAAAGCATTCCTCGCTGACTGCCATCGGGGAAGGTTGTAAAGTAGACGGGCTGCGCTGTTTTGGGTGACTTGGAGCCTCTGGATGGTGTAGGCAGGAGCTCCCATGTAGAGGACATTCCCATAGTCCAGGCGAGATAGTATAAGGGCCTGGACCAGGATCCTCCTCACCTGAAATGGGAGCAGAGGGAGCACCTTCCGTAGCATCCTCATCAACCCAAAACAGGTAGCCGCAGTCTTCGTAGCTTGTACCGAGAAGTTCAGGTCGGTATCAAGCCAGATCCCCAGGCTTTTTATTTGAGATTTGGGCGTAGGGGGTGGGCCTAGACATGGAGGCCAGGAGGATGCAAAGCCCGAGAGGGAGGGATTGCCCAGCAGGATAACCTCTGTCTTCTCCCCGTTAAATTTTAGGCATGAGGATTGCATCCATCTGGAGACCGCCTCCAGACAGGAGCCTAGGGTGTTAGACGATCCCTCCTGGTGGTCTAAGGAGACCACCAGTTGGGTGTCGTCTGCGTAGGTGACAATACGCACACCAAAGAGGTGGACTATCCTGTCTAGAGGCTCCATGTAAACATTGAACAGAGTGGGGCTCAGGGAGGAGCCCTGAGGAACCCCACATCTGAGAGGATGTTTAGGAGATGCCACCTCGCCCTCGAAGACCTGAAAGAAACGGTCGGCCAGGAAGGATGTCAGCCATTCTAGGGCTGCGTCCGACACACCCATGTCCGCCAGACGTTGTAAAAGCGTGACATGGTTAACTGTGTCGAACGCAGCGCTTAGATCTAATAAAATAATGGCGACCTTTCCACCCTGGTCCAACACAGTTCTAGCTTCCTCCGTTACCGCTAAGAGAGCGGTTTCAGTTCCATGTCGAGGGCGAAACCCTGTTTGGGAGGCACGCAGGAGACCATTTGCTTCCAAATGGCTCATCAAGATGTCGTTTACGTGCCTCTCCAATAGTTTACTCAGCCAAGGGAGCAAAGAGATAGGGCGGTAATTCGCTAGGTTGTTCTGATCCAGGTTGGGCTTCTTCAACAGAGCCCTCACCATTGCGCACTTCCATGACGGGGGTACGGCTTTTGTGGTGATAGAGGTGTTGATGACGTCCAGTATGACCGGGCGAATTATGTCCACTACCTTAAGAAGGGTCTTGGGGGATGCTGAGTCACTAGGTGAGCCAGAAGTGATCTGAGGGATAAGTCTATCCAGAGTAGGCAGATCTAAGAGAGGAAGGGTATTTAGCTGGCAAGGAGTAGCAGTGGAGGGGAAGGGAAAGGAAGAGGGGTCCGGGGTGCTGTCAGCTTCTCCAAAAGAACAGTATATAGTCTGAATCTTTTGGGAGAAAAAGTTAACTGATGGAAGAGAAGTTAGAATCTTTAACAGCTAGAATAGCAGCCCTGGAATCCACTGTGATGGCATTAGCCACCCACACAGAAGAAAATACAAAAGAGATCATTCTAATAAAAGAAAAAGAAGTGGGTTTTCAAGAAAAGCTCGAATCCCTTGAAAATTCACAAAGGAGAAACAATATACGGTTGCTAAAGATCCCTGAGGGGGCCAAAGGGAATTTTCTCAAAGAGTTTGTTGTCAAATTGATTAGGCAAGGTACACAAATTGACAATACTGTGGAAGCTCTGATGGCCGATATCCAGAGGGTTCATAGAGACGTGTTCAGGTTAACTCTAAACAAAAATTCTAGTCCATTTTTTAACGTGTGAACTAAAGGAAGAGATTCTGAATAAAGCTCTAAGAGATTTTTGAAACTTTGAAACTCAACTTTGGAAATATATTCAGATTTTTGATTGATTACTGCAACTAAACAATAGGAGCTGGGGAAGCTCCTTGATCCTTTGAGGAAACAAGGCGCTATCGCAAAATTAAAATTCCCTGCTACATAAAATGTGATGCATAACCACAAAATGCAGTCAAGTCTTCAGGCAGGTGGAAGACGCGGAAAAGGTCCTACAATCTATCTCAGAGGGAGGGGTAAGCTAGTGGATATAAAAAATGCCTTCTCTCTCTTTAGTCAAGGTAATAAATAATGATGGGCAAGGAGCATTAAACAGTTTAAACATGAAATGTATATTCTTCCGACTCCAGGAGGGGGGCCACATAGGCCAGTATACGGCTATGAAGGAAGGAATGGAGGGTTCTCCAGGGTGAGTTTCACAGAGGGATAAGGTGGGTGAGGAGCAGTGAGAGAACATTTTTTTTAAAATACGTCCGATTCGTCTTTGTATGACTTTTGAAACTTTATGGGTGAAGGGGATATGACACAACGGACAAGTGATCAACGTGTGTTGCTGAGGGTTCTGTCATGGAATTTTAACAGGTTAAGAGCGAAGTACAGAAGGGAAAAGATTTTACAATATCTAAAAGACGCTCCAGAACAGGTTTTAATATTACAGGAAACACATCTAAAAGATAGAGAAATGAGAAACGTAGTTAAATCTCGGAGCTGTGTGCAGGATCTTATTTGTACACTCAACAGATAATCACAAAATGAGTGGCAATTTTAATTAAAAGAAATCCATACATCATTGTAGAAAACAGCAGAGTTGATCAAATGGGGAGATGGGCCATAGTCAAGATTGAATGTTATTCTCATAAATTCACGGTGGTGGGTTTCTATGGGCCTAACATAGATGATCCTGCCCCTTTTAAAAGCTTGCTCATGGAGCTGTAAGATTTTCCGGATCTTATGATCCTTCCCGGGGACCTTAATGTGGTTTTAGATCCAGCTGCAGATTGCTCACTAAAAAGCAGAGCAACATCAAATTGCAGGATGAGATCAATAATAAAGTCTTCTATGAAGCAGCTAGGATGGATGCTTATATGGAGAGCCAAAAGGGGAAACAGAAGGGGATATACCTTTAACAATAGGAAGAATGGACATAAATCAAGATTGGATTTCTTTTTAGTTAATCAAGATTTGAAAAGATGGGTCAAAGATGCAAAGCATCTGGGGGCACATCTTTCGGACCACTCCAATAACTTTAGTATTAGATCTACCAGTAAGGCCAATATATAGGAGATGGGCTCTAGACCGTGCT
The DNA here is from genome assembly GCF_964261635.1 of Lissotriton helveticus. Lineage (NCBI taxonomy): Eukaryota > Metazoa > Chordata > Amphibia > Caudata > Salamandridae > Lissotriton > Lissotriton helveticus. Next base: position 2,058,756,984 of record NC_136063.1, read on the forward strand.
ATTTTATTAGAATAGGAAGTGATCAAGAAGTTGAGTGCAGAGACACAAGAACGTTTTGCAATTAATCAAGCTATCGCTCCAATGGGAACTGTATGGAATGCCTATAAAGCCTTTTTAATAGGGTACATAATGTCTCGCCAGATATCTAGACAGAACAAATACAGAGCTGAAGTGAGGGAAATTGAACATAACATCCAGCAGCCAGAACAACAGCTATTAGTCCAGGACAGTAGACATTAGCCAGAAGGCACTCAAGCTTCTCTTCAATCTTTTAGACTGGAACTTGTTGGGGTGATGGAACAGAGACTAAGGAAATGGTGGTAAGCTAGCAAGATAGCCCACTTCAAATATGGGGAAGGCTGCGGAAACCTTCTAGCCTGGAAAACCAAACATGATCAGGCAAAAGGTTTTATAAAAGAATTTAGGTGTGAGGTATTGAGAAATCCACTTAGGAGCTATATAGAGATACAAGAGGCTTTTCATAATTACTTTGAAAGGTTTATCAGGAGGATTTAATTGTTGTGGAGGAAGATATTGAGGCATGGTTGTGCCAAGATGTACCGCACAGAATTAATGAGAAAGGTTCTAAAAATCTCAACAGTTCAATTATAAGAAGTGAGGTATGGAAGGCCATAATGGCAGGGAAGTCTGGGAAAGCGCCAGGCCCTAATGAAATACCAGCAGAAGTGTCTTATGGAGGTTCCCATCCCTATAATGAAGACACTATTCTCTCAAATTTTTGAAGAAGGTAGGAATATGCCACCATCATGGAAAGAAGGCATAGTAGCGCTGATTCCTAAACCTGAAAACCACGAAACTCTTAGGATTCATACAGACCCATCTCTGCTTAATTGCGACTATAAAATCCTTGCCAAGATCTTGGCAGAGAGATTAAATGGGCTGGTGGCGGGCATTTTAGATGAGCATTAAAAAGGTTTTGTCTGCGGGAGAGGAATTTAGGACTTGATTTACAACTTAATAGGGGCAATAGACTTAGCTACACTCCACACAACACCTTTGGTCATCATCACCTTAGATGAGAACGCACACAGGGTGTTCGAAATGCGTCAGACAAGCTCCCCAGAGAGGATTTGCGCTGTGAGCCTGTGTCACCTGCCTAGCCTTCAATAAAGTGGTAAACTTACCGTGTGTGCGGTCTCATGCAGAGCAACTCTTTCTTTCCACTTATAGCGGCTGGGCTCAGCCGTGAGACCGCACTGCCATGAGGGAAATGCGGATCTATGGCGACTTTGCAAATGAGGCTGCTGTTAGAGCGGTGAGGTTCCCTGTTTGTTGGATTATATGGGCAGTATTTGTGGGACTTCCAGTTAAGATTTACTCACTGCTGGGGACTGTTTTACAATCTTCAGGCGCTAGCAACACCCACTTGGGTTTATATTTTTATTGCAGGACTTCAACCTCCAAAAGGCTCTGGTGAACTTAAATAACTGCTGTTTCTGCTCTGTTTGTGTCATCCCCCTACTAGTAGTCCACTTTACTTCTGAGGGACCTTGAAGGCCAAGAAGCCTTCCTAAAAGATTCTTTACATGCGTCATCTTGTCCTTAAAAAGGCACTGACACATGCATTGAGATCTCTAAAAAAATGCCAACACTCAGAAGAGTGGCATAATGGGAGTGGAAAGCTCTACCTCTCTAATGTAACTGGTAGAGGAAAGTGAGTTCTAAAATATGTTGCCAGATATATCAACCTCTATCTGAGTCCATATAAGTCTCTACAAAGGTACACTGAAAGAAGGCCATACATAGTGAGGTGTGTGCTTTAAACGGAAAGCCTACTCTTGCAAGTTTAAAAGTCTGACGGCTACCATATCTCGGGTATGTCTCTTCTTGTATGTGTAGTCTGATACGTGTGCTGCGGCGGATGACCCTAACTTAAAAACTATACAATCTATCATTCCTCTGGACAAATATTGTCGGAGCAACATCACCTTTCAGTCCCAGGAGCACAGATCTGTTTGCTGGATAGACATCATGGTAGCACTTGAACACACAACTTCATACCCAGCTGCCCTGTATAATGAGCAGAAATTGACCTGTGTAGCTTCTTCTACACACATTTAGAGAGCATGCAGTGTGAAATAGAGCTATTATAGTAACAATAGCCTTCTTTAAATGTGAAATCTTGCCCTTAAAAAGCCACTGACACACTCATTGAGGTATCTAGAAAGACGCTCACACTTAGAAGAGTGGCATGACAGGAGTCAGCCTTTCATTTTGACTTAGGACTGGCATTGAGGGCTTTGCCTCTCTAATTAAAATGGTGGAGAAAAGTGAAGTTTAAAACATGTTGCCCGATGTATTAACCACTATCTGAATCCATGTAAGTCTCTGCAAAGGTACACTTCAAGAAGGTCCGTAGATAGTGAGGTGTGTGCTTTAAACTGCAAGCATATTCTGTCAAATTTGAATGTCTGACTGCTACCATGTCTCAGGTAGGTCTATACTTGTAAGTTTAGTCTGACGTGTGGTGCAGCTGATGAGCCTAACTCAAAAACTACACAATCATTTCCCTGCACACATTTTGTCAGAGCTACATCAGCGTTCAGTCCCAAAAGAAGTGATACATTAGTTAGACAGGAAAAGAGACACAATTGATGGACGCAATGCAGAACAAATCAAAACATACATCCCCAGTCAAGAGATCTGGGTTAAATCCATCATTCTTTTGCTCACCATGCCTTCCCAGTTTAGACCTGGCTACATGCAAATCAGTCTTGACCCTGTGCCTCATGGGAACAGTCCAGCCCGAACTGCCAAGTCAGGTCCTCCCTGGACCAGAAACATCAATCCTAGGACCAGTTCCATTAGTTAGACGGGCATCACAGAAACATTTTAACACAGATTCATACCTGGCTATCCTGTATAATGAGGAGAAGGTGATCCATGAAGCTTCTATTACATACATTTGGAGAGCATGCAGTGTGAAACAGAAGCAGTCTAGTATCTGTTGGCTTTTTTCCATATGTCTTCCTGCCCCTAAAAGCGGCACTGAAACACTCATTCAAGTCTCTGGAAAGATGCTGACACTCACAAGAGTGCACAAGAGCAGGAGTCAGCCTTTCATTTTGAGTTAGGCTTGGCATTGAGAGGTCTGGCTGTCTAATGAAACTCGTTGAGAAAATTGAGCTTTAAAACATGTTGCTAGATGTATTAGCCTTTATCCTAGTCCATATAAGTCTCTGCAACAGTACACTGCAAGTAGATAGTACATAGTGAGGTGTGTCAAATTTGAATGTCTGACTGCTACCATGTGTAAGGATGTCTGCATTTCTATGTTTAGTCTGACATGTGTAATGCAGCTCCTGACAATTACTTTAAAACTATAGAGTTTATCATACCCCTGTGCTAATTTTGTCACAGCTACATCAGCATTAGGTTCCAAAAGCAGGGATCTTTTAGTTAGACAGGTGTCACAAAAGCACTCAAACACACAGGTTCATACCTAGCCACCCTATATAAAGAGGAGAATGTGATCCATGCAGCTTATACTACACACATTTGGAGAGCATGTTAGTGAAACAGAAGTAGTCTACTGCCTATAGGCTTCTTCGCATGTATCATCTTGCCCCAAAAAAGGCCCTGAGACACCTATTGAGATCTATAGAAACATGCTGAGAGTTACAAGAGTGGCATTACAGGAGTTTTATTTACTCTTACGTCTGGCATGAGCTCTGAATCTCTATTGAAACTGGTAGAGAAAAGTTAGGTTTAAAAGATGTTACCAAATGTTTTAACCTCTATCCTAGTCCATATAAGGCTCTGCAATCGTACACTGCAAATAGGTCATACTTAGTGAAGGGTTTGCTTTAAACTGAAAGTGTACTGTTACAGGGATTCTACACAAACACAGAACAATGCGTAGGAGCATGGGACATTAGTGCATAGGGACTGGGTCATCCCACCAGGGACTGGGTCATCCCACCACCTTAGTACCATGAGCGCAGGACCGACTAGCTATAGTGTCTCACTTGCTCTCTTACTCACACACAGAGAAACAAATTATAAGGCACACCAGAACACAACACTCCTGACTCTCTCAGGAATCGTGGTTGCAAGACACACCCTTTTGCTCGCACTCTTGTACTTGTCCACAATAAGTTCCGACAGAGACAAAAACAAGTTTAAAATATTTATTTGATCTAACTTGCTATAATATGCAGTATACATGCCACAATAAGGAGGAAAATGTATAACACAAATATGGTAAGCATAGCAATTAGTCCGTAAATCATGAAAGGAGCTGTCATTATAAAAAGACAGGGTTGTCTAATCTCCCTCCCCTTGTATAGAAGCAAAATGATTATATATCAGAGAATCTCTGGGCATCATCTGATGGTAGATCTACATCATAGGTGGTGTCTTCTCCCTGGAAAGGTCCCTGTCCAAGTGTCCACTACCTATTTGTATATTCCATCAAGACCAAAGTACGTATTCCCAAACAACAGCTGCATCTTTTTCCACACCGTCTGATCTCTCACTGAATACTGCCAGAGTTCCTTCACTTTTCATTGAGAAATAATGCTTCAACTTTGGACCTCTTGCTTCTGCACATTGTGCACATCCCGTCGCTGGGTACCACATTTGGCCCTCTGTTGTTGGGTGCTGCTGCTGGATGGGATTGTTGGGACAGACGTGAGACCGGCCAGTGAGTGCCTCTCTCCCTGCCTCTCCTCGTATGAGGATACATTTAACAGGCTTGGCTATGTAGCAAGAGAGAATCCCTGGCAGGCAGCATGGTCTAGTGCAGCATGTGCCCCCATTCACTCCATGCTTACCAGTGAGATTGGCTACAATCTCAAAAATGTACAAGTGGCAAGCAGAGAAGCCAAACACGAAGCAGAGCGCCTTCCTTTTCTGTATACTTAACAAGTATGACATAACTGGTGTTATTAAATATGCATTTGGTGAGAGGCTTCTGGATTAGGAAAACAGCAACATTGTAATGGTTTTGCACAGGTGGGAAGGATGAAGAAAACATCTCCTGGACCCTATTCAATGTGCCTTCACACCAAAACAGGAAGAACATTTCTCATCAGTCTGCAGCACCTCTTACGACCACAGCAACACAAGACACACTGGCGATGAACCAAGTTGAAGGTCAGGTTCTGATTCTGTTTATAGTTTAACACAGTAAACTAAATAAAACCCATTTTCTGTGTTGGACATGACATTAGTTTAGTCAATATGCACTCACACTCAGCCCCGAACACCTATTGCTGGCACATAGAGGCAGAGCTGGGTGGCTCTAGCCTGTTTAGCAACCTACAAGTAGCAGCGGTTATGGTCTGACATGTCAGTGACTTGGTTATTTGTGGCTGTTTGTGACCTGTGTTATGGTCTCGAGGGCTGTCTTTTACAGTTGATATCTGTGAAATTACCGCAACCATTGTGTGCAGAAAGCCCTAAGGCATACGGGGGCATATTATCAAGGGATTTTAAAAGCCAAGAAAGCAGAGATAAAATTATCTCCCTATTACCTAGCTGTCGCTAACACAATTTAGCGACAGCTAGTAGGAGATAGCCACCATCTTGGGCCCCGCTTTGCATGTCAGAGATATTTATCACTAATGACATGCAAAGTGGGTGTGCCAAGATGTTAGCGACTGGAAACAGTCGCTAACATCGCTATCTCCTATTACCAACATTTGGAGATATTCGCGCTAAGCGCGAATATCTCCAAAAGCTATCACCTGCCCTGAGCAGTTCTTAGCCATGTTATCCAATGGGAGGTGGATAACATGGCTAAGAGCATTAGCTCAGTAATGCATGAATATCGCTGACTTTACAGCGATATTCATGCATTTCGGCCGATTTTTATCGCTTAGGAGATAAACCTTGATAATAGCAAGGCTCCTAAGCGATAAAAATCATCGCAACACGGCGATAAAATTATTGCCACTAAGCCAACATAGCGATAATTATCGCTAGTTGTTGGTAATATGCCCCACAGTCTCCCATGCAGCTTGTCTCTGGAAGCTCAAAACTGTTCTGATTTGCAAATGTGGAGTTTTCTAGCTACCTGACTCGCTAATGAGGCCATGTTTACTTGGTGCTTTAACTTTTTACTGCCATAGTCCAACCCTGGAGCTGAGAAGGGAGATTCTGTCTTCTTTTATCCCATAACCGCGGCCTCAAAACTGTTAAAAAATGAAAGTAGGTGTTGAGAATTGAGTTGATGAGCAAGGAAGCAAACTTTTCTTCTAGTGTTGCAGCATGTATGATTTTAACCCCTTAGCCATTCGAGTCCCTCTTTGTTCCTGAAGAGACAAATCTATCTGACATTACTTTTTCACTTTGAAGAAGGCATTTCCCATTGTCAGTCTTAGAAAAAAATGTTTATCAATATTCTCGTTCCCACAGCTTATTGTTGCTTGTATGTCTCTAAAGGTATGCAGAACTACAAGGTTTATGGGATTGGGGTCCAGTGTTAGTGAACTCAATGAAAATACAACTTTCAATATCATTTTGAGGGCAGCATTAAACGTTTTGGGATAGAGAAATGCAAAAACAGTGCTTGCATTGGGGAAAGGAGGGAACAGCAATGTCAACTGCAGGGAATACCGATTATGGCATGGTACCTGCACTAGATAGAACTAGCAGCAGTGTCAAAGTATGTATATTGTTTTGGAGTGATATAGCACTTCATACCCTTAACAGGTGCTAAGCGACTTGACGTTTTCTGTCCGCATATATGTCCACTGTTATGTATGCTGGTTGGTGGGGTATGTGTGCCTGTTTCTCTGTTAGCTGGATGTGGTTAGAGTAGGCTGTCTTTCGATCCCCAACCTAAGACAGGTATGTGCTAAAAGTTTTGTAGAGTCTATCATTTTTAAGGAAAAAGTGCTTTATTTTTGCTTTCTCCACTTTGAAAAAACCCTCCAGTTCAGGGCTAATTGTTGGAGAAAAAACATTTCCATGACTTCTTTGGTGCAAATCCCTCTCACCTACTCCAAAATGTTAGTGTGTGCGCTTATTTGTCCTCTCTCTCAGCTATTACTGCCCAGTTCTCTGGTATGCCTGCTTATTGGATGAAAAAGTAAACAAATCACAAGAACCTTCTGTCTGGAGGTGATGCCCAGAATCCCCCAGTGCCAGGCCTGGCACTGAAATTTTGCAAGGCGAAGCAAGATTCTCTAATATGGCACTTTACACAGGAACGTGATACATCGACTGCCTTTCTCAGCCACACCATTCCCCTTCCTGGATGCAAGAATACATTTGCCTTATACTGTGATTCGTATGCAGGAGAACAAAGGACAATCTGATAGCAAAGTATATGAGATCAATGTTAGCATCTCTAAAATTGGCCAGTTTTGAGCACCAGGGCAAAACAATCTGGGGTACCTAAATCAATATTTTCAGTCACTGTGGTATGGCTCAGTAGTTGTCTACAAAATCAACCACTACAACAACTCAGCTAATTGTGAGTGACAAGTACGTGTCTTAGTTCACGAATGGAGAATTGGCAGAGGTACCAGTGCCAACCAAGCACCCCTTGCCCCCCCATTAGGCCTGCCACTTCTTGAAGCAGGAATTGTGGTCCAGGATAATCAGTAATATAGTAGCAGCTTCCAGATCTGGATCTGGTATTTGCAAGATAGATTGTATTTATATATATGTTTAAAACCTCTGTTAAATACAATCATGAGCTCTCGTTTCAATCTATGAAATTTATGCAACGTATCAATTTGATTTTTTCTTTGAATCGGGATTCTTGTTGATTGACGTTTATTATATATTCAGGACTACAAATACCCAAAATGCAAAGAAAAACAGGAATGAAAAAGCTACTACATCAAACAAAAAAACACAGCGAGGCTAGGCCTACATTGCATGAATATGTAATTTTGCAGGTTCACACCTAGTTGGACATCAGTATGGCTCTGTGCAATGTACAGTTGTGCATCGGAAATTGCAGAACAGTGTGGCAGTAGGCAGTATGGCAGTAGGCAGAATTGAGAATGACTTGCTAACATGATACATTTAAATAGGAATACTGACATGGGCACATGGAAAATGCCACAGAAAAGCTGACAGTGGGACATTAATACTGGGACACCGGTGCCAGGGCACTGCTATTGAGACATGGGTAGATGAGAAAATAGGGACACTGACATTGATAAAGGGAAAACAAATGATGGGAAATAAATAAAGATATATATATACAGTAACAGTGACTTAGGGTCACTACCCAAGTTACACTGATAAACCCACACACAATAAAGCTGAGGCACTAACACTGGGGTGCCAGCATTGCAATACTGAGCCATAGATGCTACATGCAACAAGAGCATGAACAACAAAAAATTAATAAAATTGATACTTGTATACCCGCAAGGGTCTCAAGGCGCTTGTACGAATACCGCTGTGGAACCTATCCTGGCTTTCCCTATTGATGCTGTAGCGCTCAAAGTTGGGAAATAGGGCCACACTGACACAGACACACTGACACAAGCACTAACATTGGCACAGAGGCAATAATGCATAGGGAGACACACCGGAAGCCACAAACACTCGGATTATAGACATAAGAAGGAAGTCTATGGTCCTATCTAAATGACATTTTTTTAAAGCACGAAGTAGGCATAATGTTAGCAAATACTGATCATCAGCAATCCTTCCTGACCTTTTATGAGATACTATGGGTTGCCAGAATACAACTTTGGTTTCTATATATAGTGAAGACACATGCTTTCTGCTGTCACAGTCCAGTGGGGCTGCAATGAGGCCGGATCGGCTGCATGTAGAGGCTGCTGAATACTAAATCTGTCTAGTCTTGATTCCATCACATGCCTCTTTCTTCTACCACCCTACACTGTCTGCCTCTTTTCCTCACCCTTGCAAAATCGTTTTTGTCCCTGCATTTTGTCTTCTTCAACATCATATTTAGATATTTCTATTCCTCCCCCTTTTTTCGTTTCTGTCAATCCTACTTTTGTTCAGGGTCGAAATTTGATCTGGTTCCCAAATGTAAGTGCCAATGCCTGCTATCGGACACCAACTACGCAAATTAAGTACTGGGTACAAGTCTCTGATACAATTACTGGGCAGGTGCCTGGCAAATTGCTTCTGTTTTAAATAATAGAAAGGATCACACTCACTCCCATTTCTGTATTCCATGCTCTCCAACGTCCTATTCATATCTTATCTATATCTCCCACTGACTGTTCTAATGAGGGCTATTTTCCTGCAGACGATTTAGAACTGTCTTAAAAACCCATTCAATTATTATCAGTGGTTGTTTAGAAAGTGTATCTAGAAATGCTGGATTTGCCTTACTTTTTCCCAAAGGTGTCTTGGGGGAGGGCAAACATGCCAATGCACAGTAGCAATTATGCTGTGTTTAGTTTCTTCAATTTTACTGGATATAGGTGATTGGAAAATACTTTTTAACATATATTTGGTGAACATTTTCCAGTTTTTGTTGTCCACAGTGCTTTAGAAGGTACAATTTCCTATTTAATTTTCCTAATAGGGAACAACTGCAAAATTTGCCACATTCTTTAAAATCTCACCATATTAAAAAAATACTGCGGGGAACCAAACCAATGTCAAATACTGCGAATCAAAATCCTTCCGTAGTTATTTCTTGAGGCCATGCCGCCCCTTAACATTTACCCAGGCTATGGGCCTGCTTTAAGGCCAAGGCCAGAGCCAGAGCCATTTAACAGCATTATAGGCCCCCGGTTAAAGCAGTGCACTGAGCCATGCCTACACAACCACACTGCAGGGGAGCCACCCCCTGGATACATTTTAGATTAGCAAGGGGCCCTTACGCTCTTGGGGCCCCCAGGAAACTGCCCAGGGTGCACATGAGTTAAGACAGCATTTGTGTGTCTTTTGCTTTCTCGCCCTAAGTGTGTTGTGTATGCCCAGACCTGGGTCCCAGGCTCACTGTGCTACTGGATTCAAGCTAGCTAGGTTGATGAGGGGTTATGCCCCGAAACCGGTCCCAGGATGCTTGTTTCCCGTCCAGGGAGGAACTGGCTTGGCATTTCGGTCTGGAATGTTCCCATGATGTACAGGGTCAAGACTGATTGGCATATGGCTGGGTCTAAACTGGGGTAGCATGGTGAGCAAAAGAACAATTAATTTAACCAAGATCTATTTACTGAGGGAGAATACTTGATTTGCTCTGAATTCGGTCCATCATCTGTGTGTCTTGGGACGGCATTGGCCAGGGCCACTGGAATTATGTGGCAGAGAAGGCCTAAATTATGTGGGAGGGTTGATAAAATTATCTCGCAAAAAAGGCAAATTATTTGTACCCATGTTAAACTCACTGGGCAAAGGTTTTACACTCATTAGTACCCATTTGACACACAAATAGGCAATAGAAAGGTGATGAGTCAACCTTTGCGAAAAGCCTTCCACTGTCCAGTAAAACTTGCAGTTGCATCTTTAGTAACTTTTGATCTGGTTCTATTAGGACACTTTCCTTGTAAAAATCTGAAAATTATCTAGCAGATGATTGGTTATGTGGCAAATCCATAATTAGGAGGAAAACACCACAACTACAAAATAGCATAACTGTACTGACTCTGTAAGGGTTTATTTTGTGCATTGGCAATGTGACCCTAATAATTATAATATGTTTGAAGGCAAATCTTGGCAGATCAAGGGTTTTATTTAGGGATTGGCAGATGGGATACTCTATCAACCCATAATTGATATCATGTGCACCATATTGCAAGTGTCATAGTCTATAATGAACTTGCAATATGGCTGAAGGGATATCTACCACATTTGTGATGGAGTATCCCACCCACCAGACTTTATTTATCTATGGTTTTAAATGAGTGAACTCTTAGCCTAACTATAACATAACAGATCCCTTTCCCAGTCCTGAGGCAAAGTAGCCGGGAGCTGGAGGTACTCTTTTAAGCAAAAATTGCACTTTGATTTTATAATTTGCATTTTAAAACTGTGTGTTGTTACTCACCCTTCTCTGTGTTTCTCACGCGCATTTGTTACAAAATCCTTAAGCGCACAGCCGATCTTAACGCTGTTCGCGCTCTTCCACACCCAGCGGCCGCCATCAGCACAGGCGTGCGCGCTGGCCACGCCCATTTAGGCCACGCCCCCTGACTGCACTACAAAAACGCTTCATCTTCTTGCGCCTGACAGATCCCTTTCCCAGTCCTGAGGCAAAGTAGCCGGGAGCTGGAGGTACTCTTTTAAGCAAAAATTGCACTTTGATTTTATAATCTGCATTTTAAAACTGTGTGTTGTTACTCACCCTTCTCTGTGTTTCTCACGCGCATTTGTTACAAAATCCTTAAGCGCACAGCCGATCTTAACGCTGTTCGCGCTCTTCCCCACCCAGCGGCCGCCATCAGCACAGGCGTGCGCGCTGGCCACGCCCATTTAGGCCACGCCCCCTGACTGCACTACAAAAACGCTTCATCTTCTTGCGCCTGACAGATCCCTTTCCCAGTCCTGAGGCAAAGTAGCCGGGAGCTGGAGGTACTCTTTTAAGCAAAAATTGCACTTTGATTTTATAATCTGCATTTTAAAACTGTGTGTTGTTACTCACCCTTCTCTGTGTTTCTCACGCGCATTTGTTACAAAATCCTTAAGCGCACAGCCGATCTTAACGCTGTTCACGCTCTTCCCCACCCAGCGGCCGCCATCAGCACAGGCGTGCGCGCTGGCCACGCCCATTTAGGCCACGCCCCCTGACTGCACTACAAAAACGCTTCATCTTCTTGCGCCTGACAGATCCCTTTCCCAGTCCTGAGGCAAAGTAGCCGGGAGCTGGAGGTACTCTTTTAAGCAAAAATTGCACTTTGATTTTATAATCTGCATTTTAAAACTGTGTGTTGTTACTCACCCTTCTCTGTGTTTCTCACGCGCATTTGTTACAAAATCCTTAAGCGCACAGCCGATCTTAACGCTGTTCGCGCTCTTCCCCACCCAGCGGCCGCCATCAGCACAGGCGTGCGCGCTGGCCACGCCCATATAGGCCACGCCCCCTCTCCATAAACATGTGCATACACAGGAAGCGCAGCGGACAAGCGCAGCGGGAGCGCCGTTTGCGCGCCGAAGGCGTGCCTAAGGCAAGCCCGTCTGCGCCCGTCCGCGCCAAGACCGCGACAGGCGCAGGAAACTCTGCCCTAAACACCCCACATATCAGGTACTCCTCTTGTGATCTCCACCGTCTACGAGCTAACCAGACCTGTCCCTGTCAACTCGACCTATCAGAGGTATTCGGCCCCTCTTCCTGCATCTACTGCCAAGGGCCTCTCACTTTCCTGCCAGCCCACCCGCCCCCTACCCTCTACCCCCCCAAGGTCCCTCAGCCACCCTTCAAAGGCGGGCTAATTAACGCACGGTCCATGTGTAAACACAGCCAAGATATTCACGACCTCATCATAGACTCCGATTTGGACTGTCTTATGATAACTGAAACCTGGCTCACAGAAGACAGCAACCCTGTCATTGCTATAGCCCTCCCCCAAGGTTACTCCTTCTATAGACAGGATAGAATCAAAGGTAGAGGTGGTGGCGTCGCTATCATCCTTAGAAGCACCTTCAACTGCCATACTTTCAGTCTAGATCCCCTAACTGACACAGAAGGTATGGGCTTCTCCATCAAACTCAGCCAATCCCTCTCCCTCACAGGAGGCCTGATTTACCGCCCTCCCGGCAACTCCTCCAAATTCCTAGTTTCCCTCAGCGACGCCCTAGGACACTTCCTCCTCCGTTACCCCCACTTTACTCTCTTAGGAGATTTTAATCTGCACCTAGAGTCCTCATCTGACTCACAAACTCATAGTTTCTCCCAGATACTTGATGTCTTCAATCTACAACAAACTGTCACTCTACCTACCCATTCATTAGGACACACTCTTGATGGTGTCTGCACTAACCTGCTCGCCCTTTCTACTCTGCCCCCCCTTCCACAGATATGGACGGATCACAGCCTGGTCCCATTCCACATCACTAATTGTCACTCTCAAACTGCCAAAAAAACCAATCCCCACTGTGACTACTCTGTTAACTGGAAATCCGTCCAGAAAAACCTCACGAGTAACCCCATTTCTCACTCCCTGCTACCCGCTCTATCCGGCGACATTGAAAGGGATGCAGATCTTTTTCATAAGTGGGTCACACAAGAAATTAAAACCCGGACCCCCACAATTCACCCCGGCGGAACCCACAAGAAATCTAACAATGCCCCTTGGTTCACTCCTGACCTAGCTACCTCCCACCTACTATGCAGGAAGGCCGAGCGTAAATGGCGTCGTACCTACAACATTGACGACCGCCTAGCCTATATACTACTGAGGAAAAACTATCTCTCCAACATCAAATCGGCCAAGAGAACCTATTATGTAAAGGCTATCAAAGATGCCAGCCAAAAACAAAAAACCCTGTTTTCCATTGTAAAATCCTTCACTCAGCCAAAAGCCCTCCAACCCGAAATTCCCCCTTCTCAAGATCTGTGCGATAAAATCTCTGAGTACTTTGATGACAAAATCGCCTCCATACAAAGAAACTTCCCCCCTCCTCCCACCCCCCATGGGCTCCCCAGCCCTGTGAAACCGGCATCCTCAGGGGGCAATCTCAAAAGCTTCACTCCTGTCACTTTGGCCCAGACCAGGGAAGCTATTCTATCTTGCAAATCCGGTTCTCCCTCTGACCCCTGCCCCCCCAAGATCCTCCACCAAATCATAGATGTAGTCAACCCTATCATCAACAACATAGTCAATCTGTCACTCAGTTCCGGATCTGTCCCTCGCATCTGGAAAAAGGGTGTCGTTAAACCGCTTATGAAGAAGGCCAACAAATCCCCTACGGACCTAACCAATCTCCGCCCCATCACTCTCCTTCCGGCCCTGGGAAAAATTACTGAACAGTTAGTTTACAAAGAGCTCAAATCCTACCTAGACGTCCACAATATACTCCATCCACAGCAATCTGGTTTCCGACCTAAACATTCAACTGAAACAGCTCTGATCGAACTAACTGAAACAATCAAAACGCTGCAAGATCAGAGGAAGAGAGCCATTCTTATTCTCCTCGACCTCACAGCAGCGTTCGATACCATATCCCATTCTATCCTGATTAACAGATTGCTAGACATAGGGATTTCAGATTCTGCCATATCATGGATCAAGTCATTCCTCAGCGACAGGTCTCAGTCCGTCGCCCTTGGCCCTTTTTTATCTAGGGAAAAAAAGGTCACCTCTGGAGTTCCACAGGGTTCCATCCTTAGCCCCCTTCTTTTTAATGTTTACCTCATCCCTCTTCTAGCCTTGATTGAATCATTCGGCATACCTGTCACCTCGTACGCTGATGATACCCAGCTGATTGTACCCCTAGAAAACAATTCTAACACAGCTGAGCTCAATCTCAAGAACTGCCTTTCTGCGGTTTTCCAGTGGATGGACACTAACCACCTCCGTTGCAACTCCAATAAAACAGAGATCCTCCCCATCGGGAAGAACACTTCCTTCTGCCCAGCCCTATGGTGGCCGGATAACTCTGTTGCTCCCCCCAGACCGTCTCCACGGCTAGAAATCTTGGTGTCCTATTTGATTCAGACTTATCGTTCGATCAACACGCCAGTAATGTCGCCGGGAGATGCTTTGGGATCATTAAATCTCTTAGGAAATTTTTTGACTTCCTCCCTCTGGAGGCGAGAAAAACGGTTACAGTAGCCCTCATAATCTCCCGTATCGACTACTGCAACGGTCTCCTGGCAGGAACTAAAAAATCCACTCAGACCAAACTCCAAAGCGTCCTTCACACGGCCGCTCGCCTGGTTCTCAAACTGCCTCGCAGATCTTCTATCTCTGCAGCCCTTAAAACCCTACACTGGCTACCCCTTCACAAGAGAATTATCTTCAAAATTCTTATTGTTGCCTTTCGGGCGTTCCACAATACCGGCCCTAAATATTTAACCAGACGCTTCCCTCACTATCATCCGGCTCGTCCTCTTCGTTCTGCCCAAGACAATCTCATGACCTCCGCCAGGTTTAACTTGAAGTTAAAAGGTGGTAAAACTTTAAGCTACCTGGCCATCAAGGCCTGGAACAACATGCCTAGTCATCTGAGAATACAGACCTCAGAAAAACCTTTCAGAAAACTTCTTAAAACTTGGATCTATAACCTCCCCGACGACTGGACCAGAGCTGCCATCTAGCCTCCCCCTTACCTCTTGAGGCTGGGTTATAAGGATCTTCAGCGCCATGATGCTCCCTCCGGAGCGAACGCCGCGCTCTATAAATACCCCCTCAAAATATCAAAATATCAAAATATCGTGTAACCTTTGTTTTTTAGTGGAATACTAAGGTTTTTAAAACTCTATTTTCTAACTAAAACGTTCCTGTAACCTTTGTTTTGTTGATTGAGAGGTTTTTAATTTTATTTCCTAACTGTAAGATGTAACCTCTTAGCGTGAGTGTGCTACTGAGTGCATGAGTGCATGCATGACTCAGTGGGTGTGTATGTGAGTGCATCACTGTCTGTGAATGTCTGAGTGTGCCTGGCAGTGGCTGCATAAGTGTCTCACAGGGTGTGTGAGTGGATCTGTGAGTGTCTGAGTGGGTCTGTGAGTGGGTGTGAGAGGGTCTGAGTGGGTTTGAGAGAGTCTCCATGTGAGTGTATCAGTCTGTGAGTGAGTGCATGAGTGTCTAAATGGGTCTGTAAGTAGGTGTGTGAGTGTCTCACTGGGTGTGTGAGTGGATGTCAGAGCGTCTGAGTGGGTCTGTGAGTGGGTGCATGAGTCTGTGAGTAGGTCTGTGAGTGGGTGCGTGAGTGTCTGATTGGGTCTGTGAATGAGTCTAAGAGTGTCTGAGCAGGTTTTCAAGTGCGTCCTTGAGTGTGTCATTCAGTCTGTAAGTGACTGTATGAGTGGGTCTGTGGGTGGGTGCATGAGTCTCTGAGTGGGTCTGTGGGTGGGTGTGTGAGTCTCCAAGTAGATCCGTGAGTGGGTGACAGAGGGTATGAGTGATTCTGAAAGCGGGTGCATGGGTATCTTTATTTTGCCTCTTTCAGCTTATTTCTGACCTTTATTTTGCCTTTTTCTGCTTGTTGCTGACCACTATTTTGCCTCTTTCTGCTTGTTTTTAACCTCTATTCTGACTCTTTCTGCTTCTTTTAGACCTTTATTTTGCCTCTTCTGTTCGTTTCTGACTTTATTTTGCCTCTTTATGGTTGTTTCTGACATGTATTTTCCCACTTTTTACTTGTTTCCGACCTTTATCTTGCCTCTTTCTGTTTGTTGCTGCCCTTTATTTTGTCCCTTTCTCCTAATTTCTGACCTTTATTTTGCCTGTTTCTGCTAGTTTCTGACTTCTATTTTGCCTCTTTCTGCTCATTTCTGGCCTATATTTTGGCTTTTTTTTGTTCGTTGCAAACCACTATTTTGCCTCTTTCTGCAAGTTTATGATCTCTTTTTTGCTGCTTTTGCTCATTGCTGGCATTTATTTAGCCTCTTTCGACTAATTTCTGACCTTTATTTTGCCTCTTTATGCTCACTGCAGATCTCTTTTTTGGGTCTTTTTCTGCTCATTGCTGGCCTTATTTTTCCTCTTTCTGCTAGATTCTGACCTTTATTCTACCTTTTCTGCTTATTTCTGACCTTTATATTGCCTCTTTCTGCTCATTGCTGACCTTTATTTGCCTCTTCCTGCTCATTGCTGGCTCATGCTTTGTCTCTTTCTGCTCGGTTGTTCCCTATTTTTGCTCGTTTCTGACCTTTATTTTGCATCTTTATGCTTGTCTATGACCTTTATTTTGCCACTTCTGCTCATTGCTGACCTGCATTTTGCCTCATTCTGCTTTTTGTGGACCTTTATTCTGCCTCTTTCTGCAAAATCCTGACCTGTATTCTGCCTCTTGCTGCTCGTTTCTGACCTCTATTTTGCCTCTTTATGCTCATTGCTGACCTTTATTCTGCCTCTTTCTGCTTGTTTCTGACCTTTATTCTGCCGCTTTCTGCTCGTTTCTCACCTTAATCTTGCCTCTTTCTGCTCATTTCTGACCTTTATTTTGTCTCTTTCTGCTCATTGCTGACCTTCATTCTTCCCCTTTCTGCTTGTTTCTGACCTTTATTCTGCTTGTTTCTGACCTTAATCTTGCCTCTTTCTGCTCGCTGCTGACCTTCATTCTGCCTGTGCTTGCTCATTCCTGACCTTTATTCTACTTCTTTCTACAGGACTCAGAGGGAGCCTGAAAAGCTCCATGGTCCCATCCAGAATTGAAATAGCAAAAAGCAACAGTAAATATATGAGAGAATCCACATGGACACAAAGCCTACTGGGGATGACTATAACAATAAGGTTTAAATTAAATCCTTGTATATTGGTATTTTGATTAAATAATTGTAACCAGTTAAAAATTATAGAAAATTATGCATGCATTATAAATTGTTTAAGGAGCGATAATGTTTTCAGCTTGAAAAAGTTTCACACAATGAATTGTGTAGGTTCTGTAATTGAAAAAACAAAGTTATAAGATGGCCGCTGTGAAATTGACTAGAGAAAGATATTCCTTGTAGTCCTACTTCGATGGTGGTGGGAAGTCACATATTTATATGGTACATGGAATGAAAGCAAATGACCCGTGCACAAGAAACGAAGGCTTCGAAATGCGTCCGGCATTAAATTGCTGCATTATACATAAGCATAAAGATTCTCAAATAATATAGGAAGTATAAAGGTATACTGAAATACAAAAGTTATAACAACCATGCTGTATGTAGAAAAGGAATAGAACCAAAATAGAGAAGGAAAGAGGGGAAAAAGGGGACAAGGTGTGAACAACATATTAAGACTCTGCAATGATTTTTGAAGAAAAAACAAGATATAGAATTAAACACTGAAGGCACAGTAATACCTAGGGATTAAAACATCATAATATAAAAGTAATATAAATGCATAGGCATGAAAAACAATATCTTAATATTTTAGGAGAAAGACAACATGGTTTTTGGACATCATCTGAAGCATTTACAACATTAGAAGTGGACCAGGATAAAGGTGTAGTAAGTGGAAACACAAAAGATATCTTTTAATTGCTAAAGAAATCGGGGTGACGTAATTGGTATCTAGTCTGTGGTGAAAACATACTGCATTCCACCATGCCCTAAATGTAACTTTATCAGTTTTTTCCAATTTGAAGTTATTAAGTGTAAAGCTACAGCCAACAACAAATCTAACAGCTTGAAGTTTGTAAGTGATTGAGGCCACTGAGAGGACAAGGAACCTGAGAAAATATTGGATAAAGAAAAGGGAATATTAACTTTAAAAAACTTTTTAATTTGCGACCAAACAAGTTCCCAGAAATGGAACACATTGGGATATTCAAATAGCATTTGCTTTAAATCAGCATTAGAACACGAACGGAACCGACAGGTAAAAGGAGTGGTAGGTGAAAACTATGATATTGTTGTAGGGGAAAATAATAAATGCTGATAAATAAAATGAAGGGTTTGAGAAGTATTAGCAGCTCTTGATATTTTATGAATTTTAAGTCTCAGTTTATCCCTGGTGGAGGTTGGCCAGCATTGTCGTGAATCCTTTTCCCATGCCAATTCAGTTTTTGACTTGAGTCTATCTAAGGGTGATAGTAGACATTTATATATGGGAGATGCAGAGGGGGAAGAGTCTAAAATGGAAAAAAGAGGGAGCAAGTTATAGGAAGTATGGGGTTAGCGGGTAACTTAAGAAGATACTGATTAAGTGAAAGAAGTAGAAGATTATATTGTGTATAAAAAGAATTAGGTATGAACATTTTGTTTGAAGATCAGCAAAGGATAGGGGGTGGTTATCATTTATGCCTAATAATTTATTACGCTAAATAGGCTGTTGGAAGTGATAAGTAAAAGAGGGATAAGAGGATGGTAGAAGAGGAGATAAAATCTTATGAGTGTGAGAAATTATGGGCAAGCGTATAAATGAGATATTGTTGGAGAAAGCAATCATTTCCTGAAAGGCAAATGGGGAGATTAGAATTTTCTCTATAGAAATCCCTGCTGGATGTGTGTGGAGTTCGGGGGAAAGCCAACGGGAAGCTTGTTTTAGAGAAAAAGCAGAATGATAGGATCTGAAGTCTGGACATTTAAGGCCTCCATTAGATTTGTCCTTTTTCAAGGAGGACAAGGCTATTCGAGGAGATTTGTTTTTTTAAAGAAATTTAGTTAAAAGTTAATCAATTCTTTTTAAATAATATCCGGGAATGTGGACAGGAATCATAGAAAGAATATATCAAATTCAGGGTGGTAAGCATCATCTTAATCGAGTCCAATCGGTGCCACCGAGAGAGAAAAAGAGGGTACCAACGTGCAATAGTATCATTTAATGTCTTGATAATATGATCAAAGTTTATTTTTAAAGTCTCTGGGATAGATGAGGAGAACCATAAACCTAGATATTTGAGCTTAGAGGGTTTCCAGGAAAAACCAGTCTGAGTAAAGTAATTTTTCCCCATAGAAGAGACAAAAGAAAATTGGAAGACAATGTTTACAATTTTTAACTTTGAAAAACAATACTACAGAGTCAAGTGGACTGTGAGGAGAAAAAAGTTTCAGATCAAAACTGAAGTCACAGGGTCCACCCTATTAGTACCTAAGCTCTTTAGAATATAGCAAGGAAAATCAATCCAGAAGAACAAAGAAGGGTTCAAAATAATATCGTTGTTCCTTCTAAAATGAATATGCTTATTGCGTATAAGTAAAAAGAGAGTTAAAATGCAGAAAAAAGGCTTCAACACATTTTGAGAGGTCATCTTCACTGGTATATATTCGAAGAAAACTGAATAATGTTCAAAGACTTTTGTAACGTTTCTCAGAACTACAGTATGAAGGACACCCAAAAAACGAAACTCAGGTTAAATATCAAAAAGAGAGTCAAATCATTTAAATGTCACAAGATGAGGTGAGTGAGTCACATAATGGCAGCCATTGGCAGATAAAGCCCACCAATTCTCTTGAAGTACCAAGAAAGCATCAAGGTAGGTAGTAAATAAAGGAACTGCACTTGCCTAACTTGAGAAGACATTCATCAAGCGCTTCCAGAAAATATGAGTTGGGCATTTCTGAAGAGAAAAATACAGTGCGATGTAGTAGATCCAAAATGGCAGCTGTTATGAAGGAAAATGGCTTGCATCACCAAAAACGCAGAAAACGGGAGAAAACCAGCAGTTAAGGGGTCAAAATGCTTCCCGCAGTAAAAGAAAGCCAAAAGCCTACATCTTCAATCCAGGAGAGAGGTGCTCCCCATTCAAAACAGAGCTTCGTGAGGAACGCTGGCGCGGAGGTGAAGGTGAAGATTGGGGTATATATTTTCTGGGTTAGCCACCCTGCCAAGGGTGGGGAAGGGGCAATAAATAAATAAATATAATATATATATATATATATATATATATATATATATATATATATATATATATATATATATATATATATATATATATATTCACGAGCAATTGTCCCAAGTGGGGGGAGCTGCTGAAAGCCGGTGCTGGCGGCGAGAATTGGGAAACACTCACATTATTTTGCTAAAGCAAGATTTCTTCATCAAGAAGACGCCGCACACCACTCTTTTGATTACGCTGTATATTTTATTTTCTTATAGGTTTCCCACCTACGCGTTTCGGACTGCCAAGAGTCCCTGTTCACGGTTGTCAAACATTAGTCCTTTGTTTGTTTTACAAATTTATACTGTTACTCCCATTCAGCACATTATGATGCATTATGGGAACAGTAGGCAAAACTTTTATTTTTTTATTTTACATAGCTAACTTTATTAGCACAAGTCACATTGTTGGGTTGCTGTCGTTTAGCGCTGTGCATTAATTTTGATTTTAACAGGGAGCATAGTATCCTTGGAATTTGCATATATATCAGCGTTAAGTACGTTGATATATCATTATCCATTTTAGGACTGTAGTGGATGCATTTGACAATATAATTAATTGTCAACATTTTTTGGGGTATTTATATGAATGTATTCATATGAGTTTGATTTAAGGCTAAGTGCCTTTTTCATATGCAAGCGTCAAACTATACAGCTAGCCCATCAGTGTGGCTGATTTATTGAGAAAATGTTCTTATCTATGCATCATATGTGTATTGCCAGTTCATTTCAAAAGATTTTAGCAAACAGTGTT
The DNA here is from genome assembly GCF_964261635.1 of Lissotriton helveticus. Lineage (NCBI taxonomy): Eukaryota > Metazoa > Chordata > Amphibia > Caudata > Salamandridae > Lissotriton > Lissotriton helveticus. Next base: position 2,058,778,125 of record NC_136063.1, read on the forward strand.
ATTCCTACATATTTTGAAGTTTTTTACTATCATCACCAAGTTCAGGTATTAGGAAGGCTCCATGAGTATTTTGTGGTATTGTTCTTTATAAGTGGACATACATTTCCTCATCCCCGTTAAGACCCATCGGGGTTCTGGTTTTAAATCTGATTATTAGTTTGGATTCAAGGCGTCTCAGTTTGGTAAGTTTGTCACCACCTCTTTCATTTTCCTGTATCATTGCGATGCCTGCATACTTGATATCCATCCATGTTTTTCCAGGATGTGTCCTGAGATGTTTGGCGATGGCATAACTATAATCACAGTTATGAATAGATCTAATGTGTTCCAAAATTCTTTTCTTAAGGGGACAAGAGGTTGAGCCAATGTATTTCATCCCACAAAAACATTGAAGTTGGTAAACCACAAATTGTGATTCACATGTTATTTTTTCTTTTATCTCAAATTTTCGTCCTTTGGGATCTCTTAGTGTTTTTAGATTCTGACCTATTTTGCATGCCTTGCATGATTGGCATTTAGTAAAGCCATGTTGTCTTTTTTCCAGCCAGGGGATTGGTTTGTTAATTTTGAAATGACTATTGACTATGGTGTCTTGTATCGATGGTGCTTTTCGAAAATTTATCAATGGTCTTTCTCCAATCAATGTCCCAATTTCTGTGTCTTTTTTTAGTACGCTCCAGTACTTTGTCAGGATTTGACACATTTTGAAACTCTCCTTAGAGTAGGTTAGAATCATTCTTGGTTTGTCATCTTCAATTTTCGATTTTGTGTTTTTGGGGATCAATGTTTCTGCTCTTGTTTTTTGTCTGGCTCGTTTTTCCCCTTTGATAATATCAGAATGTTTATATCCACGGTTGGTGAAGCGGTCCTTAGTTTCTTTGAATTTCATTTCCATTTCTTCTTCCTCTGAACAATTTCGTCGCATACGCAAAAATTCTCCATATGGTATGCTTTGCTTTAATGATGTAGGGTGAAAGCTAGTGCCATATAGGACACTGTTCTGGGGTGGTGAGGGAGCGCCATACTAGTGTAACCAGCGACGCCTGACGCCGCCATCTTGGTGCGGGTCGTGGCGCCTGGGTTTCTCTACTTCCGCCGGCCTACTTAAGGCGGAACCTGCCGGACGATCTTCCCTGGCCAATTGGTGCCTGTAAGGTTAGGAGGTAGACGCTGTGCCTAAGGACTGCGCGATTCTGCGCTAACACGCTCATTTTTAAATTGCTAGCATAACGTAGCATTTTTTGTGTCTTATTTGTGATTTTAAAACAAATATTTTCTATTTGCCTTAGCGTTTATTTCTGGCCCCTCACTTGCATTTAAAACATTATCCTGCACCGCCGTTTGGTGGGCCCGGTTCTGGGGTGGTGAGGGAGCGCCATACTAGTGTAACCAGCGACGCCTGACGCCGCCATCTTGGTGTGGGTCGTGGCGCCTGGGTTTCTCTATTTCCGCCGGCCTACTTAAAGCTCCACTTTTTTCAACGCGCAGCGGTGACGCGCAAGGTGGCGCCTTCCCTGCGCCTGAGTCGTGCCAGAGTCCTGCCCGTCTGCGCCCGTCAGCGTTCCGGCAGCAGACGGGGCAGGACGGCTGGCAGGCTTGCTTGGTTGTCAGGTATTGTACTACTGGTTTTAATAATGTGTTATTCGTATTCGTCTGAGACCCTTTTCAATCTTCGTCCGCCGCTAGGGCGATGCCACTCGGTTTTTCCGGGCCATCGGGCTTTTAGAAAAGGTTGTCAGGTATGTGGCTGGCGAGCCCCTTTATATAAGAGACCTATTCATCCTCCTCTAGAGACTACCATTACTTGTGTACTTCTCAACACGCGCTCTTTAGGGGGCCACGCCTTAGATATATGGAATTTGCTGGCGAACTCTGATATATCCTGCCTCTTTCTTACCGAGACATGGCTGAGTGATTCCTCTGCTCCAGACTTAGCAAACGCCATCCCACCTAATTATACCATCTTTAGGAGAGACAGAATATCTGGCCGTGGGGGCGGTGCAGCGATTATAGTTAACAACCAGCTGCACTGTACTACCTTTCCGGTAGATAATATTCTGAACACCGAGGCATTAGGTTTTACTCTGCATCTGTCCCCTCAGTATGCTTGTACTGGCATTCTGGCTTATCGCGCCCCTGGTCCTTTAGGTTCTTTTGTGGATGAGTTACAGGCTGCCCTATCGGTCCCATGCCTTAAATCTAATCATTGCCTATTGCTGGGCGATTTAAATATACATATGGACGAGGTTGTCAATCCCGACACGATAAAACTAATGGAGGTTACTGGAACATTAGGACTCACTCCATTCATCCATGTTGCAACACACAATAAGGGCCATATTTTGGACCAAGTTTTCTCTACGGTTCCTATTAATGTACTTGTCCCTCAGCCTGTACTATGGTCAGACCATTCTCTAATCACTTTTAGTCTTTCTAGTATTTCTCCTGCTAGATTGAACCCTGTGACATGTACTAAGCGTATGTCCAGACCTTTTCATCTATTATCTAGTGAAGCGTTACTCCAGGCTGTGGCACGTTCGCCTTGCACTTTGTCCGGTAGTGTAGAAGCAGATCTACCCCTCTATACGGAGTGGCTCACAACTATACTGGCGGATCTGGTGCCTGAGAAAGTTGCCAAACCTGGAAATAAACGTGCCTCTGCTCCTTGGTTTTCATCCAAGCTTAAAGAAGCCTGTCAAAGCTGCAAGAGAGCAGAAAGAATCTGGAGAAAAGACTATAACCCTCGTGAGAGAGAAAAATTTAAAGATCTGACTAGATCTTACCATAAGATGATTTGGAGCGAAAAAAAAACCTACTTTGAACGTCGGATAGATGATTCGGATAACTCCTGCAAGGAGCTTTTTAATATTGTCAGAGACTTCACCTCTCCGCCGTTGGCCAAGTCTGCTCAGGGTCATTCCAAATCTTGGCTGAATGAACTAGCTCATTATTTTGTTGACAAAATAATTACCATTCAAGCCGACCTTGCAACTTATTCTAAGCAGTTTCGGGTGGTTGATCCGGATGCTGTTTCTTTCGTGAATCCCACTCTCTGGGAATTTCCGCAGTTAAGCCTTGCCGCTTCATTAGACTACTTGACAGGCTTGAAATCGGGCTCCCCTTTAGATCCCTGCCCGGTCTCTTGTCTTAACAAAATAGCCTTTGTGCTAAATAGTCCTATCAACTCTATGTTAAATTCCTCTTTTTCTTCTGGCATTGTTCCACAGGCTTGGAAGAGTGCTCTTATTCTTCCATTAATTAAAAAACCAACTTTGGATCCCATCATACACGCCAACTATAGGCCTATTTCTCTCCTCCCTGCTCTGGCAAAGGTGGCGGAAAGGCATGTGCACCGATCCATCTCAGATTTCATTGAGAACAACAACATGTTGCACAGTACTCAATCTGGGTTTCGTGCGAATTACAGCACAGAAACCGCTTTACTGGAAGTCACCACCGCCATTAGAGAGGTCTTAGACTCGGGAGGCAAGGCCATGTTGGTTATGCTAGACTTGTCGGCGGCGTTTGACACCGTTCCCCATGACACTCTCCTAATTCGACTCTGGGATTGTGGTCTTAGGGGGACGGTGTGGAACTGGCTTAGGTCATTTCTAGCCAACCGCCGGCAAACGATCTGGGCGCCACCTCACTCCGCAGCTATGTCAGTCCTGGAAGTGGGGGTCCCTCAGGGGTCTATTCTTAGCCCCCTGCTTTTTAACCTCTTTATGGCCCCCCTTGCAGAGGTTGCGGAGTCGTTTGGCGCTCAGATCGTGTCTTACGCTGATGACACCCAGCTCTTGTTCACCCAGAACAAGAATGAGATGTTTGATGGGACACGTATCAGAGGCTGTTTAGAAGCAGTCTTTGATTGGTTCAAGAGACACGGCCTGAAATGCAACTCCGATAAATCGGAGCTGCTTTTTTTCGGGTGTGTCTCTGAACCAAATTGGAAAAGTTGGTGGCCCCAGGATCTTTTTCCTCCTACCAATGCTAGTACCAGGGTTAACAATCTTGGTATCATTGTAGACAATGAGTTGACTTTTGGACCCCAAATAGCCAGTCTTGCAGGGAAATGTTTTGGTATCCTGAGGATGCTCAGGAAATTTCTCCCTTTGATTTCCGTGAATCATCGCAGGGTTATCGTTCAAGCATTGGTAGGGTCTCGCTTGGACTATGTAAATGCCCTTTATTTAGGTCTTCCTAAATATTTGGTAAGGAGACTTCAGGTTGTGCAAAATTCAGCTGCACGGGCCATTTATGGTCTTCCTAGACGAGCGAGTACTTCTAACCTGCTTAAGGAATTGCACTGGCTCCCTATAGCCAAAAGGGTGCTGTTCAAGAGCCTGACTCTAACCTATAAGGCTCTTCACGACCTGGGCCCCAGGTATATTAGTAAACGGCTTGCTCTGTACAAACCGAGCAGAGCTCTTCGCTCTGCCTCCCTGCTCAAAATGTGCATTCCATCCATCAAACGCACTCGTCAAGGGGGGCGCTCGTTTCACTACCTGGCTCCATGTGCCTGGAATGAATTGCCTTTTGATCTTAGACAGGCCCCTAGTCTGATGTCTTTTAGAAAAGCATTAAAAACCTGGCTGTTTAGCTAGGAATTGTGAAGTCTTTTATTTCCAGTTATGTTTTCTTTCCAATAAAGGTCCTCTTCGCCAAAGCGCCGGGACACTCCTTTGTGAGTAGCCGTTGCGCTATAGAAGAACCCAATTAACATAACATTAACATAACATAACTGTTCGTTGACGTTTTTTTTCTGAATACAGACGTTTCCAATTTGTTATTTTTTATATAGATTTTTGTATCTAAAAAATCTATTTCTTTTTTCTGAATGTTAAATGTAAATTGAAGACCTACTTGATTTTCATTCAGAACCCCAATGTATTCAGTTAGTTGCTGTTTAGTACCTTTCCACAAGAGGAACAGGTCATCAATAAACCTGAGCCAAAGAACCACGTCCTGCGTGTACATTTCATTTTCTTCTCCCCAAGCTATGTTTTTCTCCCACCATCCCATGGTGAGATTAGCATAGCTTGGGGAGAAAGACACCCCCATGGCACAACCACACGTTTGAGCATACATGTTTTTGTTAAATAGGAATACATTGTTATTTAAACAAAAGGTTATCATTTCAATCAACATGTTGGAATGTCTTATTTCTGAAATTGGTCTTTGTTTCAAGAAATATTTGATTGCATTTAATCCCACCTCATGTTGTATTGAAGTGTAAAGAGACACCACATCTATTGTTGCCAACCAATATTCTGAATGCCACTCAATGTTCATGATGTTTCTAAGAAAGTCCCCAGTGTCTTTAATATATGAATTTAGCGTGGGGACGACAGGTGCCAAGAAATAATCTACATATGAAGCTACTGTTTCACATCGGGAGCCACAGCTGGATATGAGTGGTCGGGCTGGTGGATTAATCAAAGTCTTGTGAATTTTTGGCAAAAAATAAATTGTCGGTGTAATTGGGTGGAGTATTGTGAGAAAATCTTTTTCATCTTTACTAATCACTCCTTTTACGTGCCATTCATTGATTTCTCCATGTAGCTCTTGCATCATTATTTCAGTTGGATTGTTTGGTAACAATTTATAGTTTGTTGTGTCATTAAGTTAGTCTGTCTTATTTTGAATGACTATGTTGCCCCCTTTTTCCGCTGATTTTACTTCAATTATGGGATTAGATTGGAGGGCTTTTAGTGCTGCTCTTTCCTCTTTAGTTGTATTCTCGTTGTTACTAATCACATTGCTCATAGTTTCCAATTCTGCTATTACAAGATCGTGGTATGTGTCTATACGGTTGCCATGGTATATTATCGGGCAGAATTTAGATTTCTTCTTGAAGTCAGTTTTTGATGTAGATGCAATCAGGACCCCCATATCACTTATCACCTGGGTGTTTGTTAAGTCTGTTTCATCTGTTTCATGTGCTAGTAGATAAGCAGTTTTTAGACTTATAGCGTCTGCTACTGTAAAGGGTTTTTCTGTTTGTACAGAGGATGTTTCTACATTGCTAAGGATGGCCATCTCTCCTTTTTTCCTTTTCGCAAAGTACTTCTTTAGTTTTAATTTGCATATATATTTATATACGTCAATTTTTGTCTCTACTTCGTCATGATGCTTGTCAGGACAGCAAGTTAGTCCTTTTAGGTCTACAATTTACATTTAACATTCAGAAAAAAGAAATAGATTTTTTAGATACAAAAATCTATATAAAAAATAACAAATTGGAAACGTCTGTATTCAGAAAAAAAACGTCAACGAACAGTGTCCTATATGGCACTAGCTTTCACCCTACATCATTAAAGCAAAGCATACCATATGGAGAATTTTTGCGTATGCGACGAAATTGTTCAGAGGAAGAAGAAATGGAAATGAAATTCAAAGAAACTAAGGACCGCTTCACCAACCGTGGAAATAAACATTCTGATATTATCAAAGGGGAAAAACGAGCCAGACAAAAAACAAGAGCAGAAACATTGATCCCCAAAAACACAAAATCGAAAATTGAAGATGACAAACCAAGAATGATTCTAACCTACTCTAAGGAGAGTTTCAAAATTCGTCAAATCCTGACAAAGTACTGGAGCGTACTAAAAAAAGACACAGAAATTGGGACATTGATTGGAGAAAGACCATTGATAACGTTTCGAAAAGCACCATCGATACAAGACACCATAGTCAATAGTCATTTCAAAATTAACAAACCAATCACCTGGCTGGAAAAAAGACAACATGGCTTTACTAAATGCCAATCATGCAAGGCATGCAAAATAGGTCAGAATCTAAAAACACTAAGAGATCCCAAAGAACGAAAATTTGAGATAAAAGAAAAAATAACATGTGAATCACAATTTTTGGTTTACCAACTTCAATGTTTTGTGGGATGAAATACATTGGCTCAACCTCTTGTCCCCTTAGGAAAAGAATTTTGGAACACATTAGATCTATTCATAACTGTGATTATAGTTATGCCATCGCCAAACAACTCAGGACACATCCTGGAAAAACATGGATGGATATCAAGTATGCAGGCATCGCAATGATACAGGAAAATGAAAGAGGTGGTGACAAACTTACCAAACTGAGACGCCTTGAATCCAAACTAATAATCAGATTTAAAACCAGAACCCCGATGGGTCTTAACGGGGATGAGGAAATGTATGTCCACTTATAAAGAACAATACCACAAAATACTCATGGAGCCTTCCTAATACCTGAACTTGGTGATGATAGTAAAAAACTTCAAAATATGTAGGAATAACACTGTTTGCTAAAATCTTTTGAAATGAACTGACAATACACATATAATGCATAGATAAGAACATTTTCTCAATAAATTAGCCACACTGATGGGCTAGCTGTATAGTTTGACGCTTGCATATGAAAAAGGCACTTAGCCTTAAATCAAACTCATATGAATACATTCATATAAATACCCCAAAAAATGTTGACAATTAATTATATTGTCAAATGCATCCATTACAGTCCTAAAATGGATAATGATATATCAACGTACTTAACACTGATATATATGCAAATTCCAAGGATACTATGCTCCCTGTTAAAATAAAAATTAATGCAAAGCGCTAAACGACAGCAACCCAACAATGTGACTTGTGCTAATAAAGTTAGCTATGTAAAATAAAAAAATAAAAGTTTTGCCTACTGTTCCCATAATGCATCATAATGTGCTGAATGGGAGTAACAGTATAAATTTGTAATACAAACAAAGGACTAATGTTTGACAACCGTGAACAGGGACTCTTGGCAGTCCGAAACGCGTAGGTGGGAAACCTATAAGAAAATAAAATATACAGCGTAATCAAAAGAGTGGTGTGCGGCGTCTTCTTGATGAAGAAATCTTGCTTTAGCAATATATATATATATATATATATATATATATATATATATCACAGCTACAAACAATCCACGAATCCTTAATTCGTAAAGAAAGCAGCACACACAGGGGGTAGTTCCACATGGATTTAATGAGGGAACCTACAGCATACGACGCGTTTCGCCAGAGGGCTTCGTCAAGATATGCAAAGGGCAAGGCGTAGCAACTCATTATAAATCAAAAAAATCTCTTACTTCCGCTATTACAATGGTAAGCAAAGAAGGACTATGTACATGGTTACAAATGAAACCGCCATATTGGAAAGATGCATCTTAGTCCAGTTATGTACAAATAAAAGATAAATATACACAATCTATATACATATGTACATGAAATACAGCACCTCTAATGCGTGTCAGGGGGGTGCATAGTTAATCAAGCCCAAAATGGGCATAGTAAGTCCTTCTTTCGTGATAACGCCCCGAATGGGCATATCAAATGAACAGGTGATATGTACAATAAATACGGGTGTTAGCAAATTCACAATCCTCCGAGATGCAGGAACCGATAACCACATGTACATACATAAATGCATCTATACATAAGCCGCGAATCAATGTATTCAACATAATCTAGCAGCATGGCACGGAAACCTGTGATCACCGAGGGGCACACCCTTAAACACATAGCAAAATAGGCAAGCCTAAATCTAGCCCTGAATGGGCCTATGTACACACCTGCATAAGAGAAAATAACCAAAAAATAACCAAAAAATATGGGATGTAAGAACAAATTCTAAATGATATTAATAGTCATATTTTCCTCAAAAAACCAGGAATGCGAATAGCATGTGTGGACTGTAATGACAAATTGAGAATACAGTGTATGTGCCAACATAAGAATTCATCACAAATGCATGCAGATTAACCCAAATGTACTGAAAGCTCTTCATGCATATTAAGACCTTTGGGGTATTTACTCTGCAAGTCGATGATATATCTCGACTCCAGCCTTCTAAGTTTGAGAAGGCGGTCACCACCCCTGATGTTCACTGCTACACTGTCGAGACAACAATAAGCTAACAGATCCCTGTTGCTGTTATGTTTCTTTTCAAAATGCCTCGCTACAGGGTAGGTGGCGTCTTTTTTGGCAATAGCACGCATGTGCTCTAAAATTCTCAATTTGACTGCATTGGTAGTGCTTCCAATATAGTTTAGGCCACAAGGGCAGGTGAGACAGTAGATGACATAAGCTGTAGAGCACGTGAGGAATTTAGTGATCTTTTTGGGTGCAAGAAGACCTGGGATTTTAAAAGCAAGCGTCCGCTTGCTATATTTGCAGGCCTTGCACCGGCCACATGGATAGAAGCCTTTAAGTGCAGGTAATTGGGCTTTATTTTCAGGAGCTGAATAATAACTCGAGACTAACTGGTCTCTAAGAGATCTAGCTTTCCTAAACGTTACTAGGGGATTGCTAGGCAAGTCAGCTTTGATGATATTATCTGACATTAAGATGTTCCAATTCTTCTTGAGTATCTTTTTGACTTGGCCAGCATTACGGGAAAAGGTGGTAATGAGGCGAAATGCCCCATTGATGGATTTACCCGTTTTCTTAGGTTCTAATAGTGTTTTCCTTTGCGTCTTATTGGCTCTGTCAAGAGCCCGGGTTAACACCTTTTCACTATATCCCCTTATTCTGAATCTTTGAAGACTAGCATCCGCTGCCTTCTTAAAATCCTCTGAATTAGAGTTGTTCCGTCTAAGCCTAAGAAATTCTCCGTAAGGAATGCTTTCTACCAATTGGCGCGGATGGCTGCTGGTGGCAAAGAGGGTGGAATTACCTGCCGTCTCTTTCCTAAATAGCTTGGTTTGCACCATTCCCTTGTCATCTATATACACAGTGAGGTCGAGGTAGTTTACAGAAGTCCTGCTTATATGACCTGTGAATTTTAAATTCATGTCATTAATGTTAAGTAGGTCTATGAACAACATGGCAGTGTCTGTCGGACTTTCAAGGATGATAAACAGATCATCGATGTATCGATGCCATCCGATTATTCTGTTGTGCCACTCTGGATTGGTGGTTCTCCAGGGAGCCTGCTCCTCCCACCAACCTACAAAGAGGTTAGCAAAACTTGGAGCGGAGCAAGCTCCCATGGCAACTCCAGAGATCTGCCTGTAAAGCTGTTTGCTGAAAAGAAAAATATTATTTTTCAAGCTGAAATTCATGAAATCAAGCAACATCTTATTATGTTCATAGTAACACGCATCTTATCTTAGAGACACCAAACATTTTTTGACTTTGATGGACAACATTGTATGGAAAGACACTTATTGCATGATGGTATTAGACATCGCCAGTCTATACACATGTGTAGCTCATGACGATGGGTTGAGATCTATGGCTAGTTTTCTGGGCAAACGTCCTGCGTGTTACTATGAACATAATAAGATGTTGCTTGATTTCATGAATTTCAGCTTGAAAAATAATATTTTTCTTTTCAGCAAACAGCTTTACAGGCAGATCTCTGGAGTTGCCATGGGAGCTTGCTCCGCTCCAAGTTTTGCTAACCTCTTTGTAGGTTGGTGGGAGGAGCAGGCTCCCTGGAGAACCACCAATCCAGAGTGGCACAACAGAATAATCGGATGGCATCGATACATCGATGATCTGTTTATCATCCTTGAAAGTCCGACAGACACTGCCATGTTGTTCATAGACCTACTTAACATTAATGACATGAATTTAAAATTCACAGGTCATATAAGCAGGACTTCTGTAAACTACCTCGACCTCACTGTGTATATAGATGACAAGGGAATGGTGCAAACCAAGCTATTTAGGAAAGAGACGGCAGGTAATTCCACCCTCTTTGCCACCAGCAGCCATCCGCGCCAATTGGTAGAAAGCATTCCTTACGGAGAATTTCTTAGGCTTAGACGGAACAACTCTAATTCAGAGGATTTTAAGAAGGCAGCGGATGCTAGTCTTCAAAGATTCAGAATAAGGGGATATAGTGAAAAGGTGTTAACCCGGGCTCTTGACAGAGCCAATAAGACGCAAAGGAAAACACTATTAGAACCTAAGAAAACGGGTAAATCCATCAATGGGGCATTTCGCCTCATTACCACCTTTTCCCGTAATGCTGGCCAAGTCAAAAAGATACTCAAGAAGAATTGGAACATCTTAATGTCAGATAATATCATCAAAGCTGACTTGCCTAGCAATCCCCTAGTAACGTTTAGGAAAGCTAGATCTCTTAGAGACCAGTTAGTCTCGAGTTATTATTCAGCTCCTGAAAATAAAGCCCAATTACCTGCACTTAAAGGCTTCTATCCATGTGGCCGGTGCAAGGCCTGCAAATATAGCAAGCGGACGCTTGCTTTTAAAATCCCAGGTCTTCTTGCACCCAAAAAGATCACTAAATTCCTCACGTGCTCTACAGCTTATGTCATCTACTGTCTCACCTGCCCTTGTGGCCTAAACTATATTGGAAGCACTACCAATGCAGTCAAATTGAGAATTTTAGAGCACATGCGTGCTATTGCCAAAAAAGACGCCACCTACCCTGTAGCGAGGCATTTTGAAAAGAAACATAACAGCAACAGGGATCTGTTAGCTTATTGTTGTCTCGACAGTGTAGCAGTGAACATCAGGGGTGGTGACCGCCTTCTCAAACTTAGAAGGCTGGAGTCGAGATATATCATCGACTTGCAGAGTAAATACCCCAAAGGTCTTAATATGCATGAAGAGCTTTCAGTACATTTGGGTTAATCTGCATGCATTTGTGATGAATTCTTATGTTGGCACATACACTGTATTCTCAATTTGTCATTACAGTCCACACATGCTATTCGCATTCCTGGTTTTTTGAGGAAAATATGACTATTAATATCATTTAGAATTTGTTCTTACATCCCATATTTTTTGGTTATTTTTTGGTTATTTTCTCTTATGCAGGTGTGTACATAGGCCCATTCAGGGCTAGATTTAGGCTTGCCTATTTTGCTATGTGTTTAAGGGTGTGCCCCTCGGTGATCACAGGTTTCCGTGCCATGCTGCTAGATTATGTTGAATACATTGATTCGCGGCTTATGTATAGATGCATTTATGTATGTACATGTGGTTATCGGTTCCTGCATCTCGGAGGATTGTGAATTTGCTAACACCCGTATTTATTGTACATATCACCTGTTCATTTGATATGCCCATTCGGGGCGTTATCACGAAAGAAGGACTTACTATGCCCATTTTGGGCTTGATTAACTATGCACCCCCCTGACACGCATTAGAGGTGCTGTATTTCATGTACATATGTATATAGATTGTGTATATTTATCTTTTATTTGTACATAACTGGACTAAGATGCATCTTTCCAATATGGCGGTTTCATTTGTAACCATGTACATAGTCCTTCTTTGCTTACCATTGTAATAGCGGAAGTAAGAGATTTTTTTGATTTATAATGAGTTGCTACGCCTTGCCCTTTGCATATCTTGACGAAGCCCTCTGGCGAAACGCGTCGTATGCTGTAGGTTCCCTCATTAAATCCATGTGGAACTACCCCCTGTGTGTGCTGCTTTCTTTACGAATTAAGGATTCGTGGATTGTTTGTAGCTGTGATAAATACAACGGGTACACCCCCGTTTTGGCGTGCACCCGCTCACGAGTGCAACCGGCTGGTGTTTGGAGCATTTGATATATATATATATATATATATATATATATATACACTTCCAACAAAGTTCCATTTACCGGGGGCTATGACACCTGCAGGGCGGGCTCCAAGGCAGAAATGGAGAATCTGCCGCCGAGTTGCTCCCAAGAAAATAACAGAGCCCAAACCTCGCCTTACACCTGAAAGCAGACTTTATTCGTCTCGAGCACAGCAGGTAATGACACACTTTAACAAGTCTCTGACGCGTTTCGGCGGGTCTCCGCCTTAATCATAGTCTGGTGTGTCAAATAATTTCCAAGTGGACTCAAACCCGCAGTTTGCTAAACTGCGAGTCCCAGCATGCACCTGATGGGTATTCGAAAGTCTGTGCTTGGCTTTTCCAAATTCTTTATGCCAGTTCAAAGGTGCAGCGAACATGGTATTGTAAAATATTTAGTCAATGCTGATTGCCAAGTGCTTAAGCTCACACTGCGATGCTCACCAAAATAACGTTCAGGCAGCGAAGTTTGCAGGACAGAGGCAACCCCCTGCTCCTCTCCCTTTCTTATAATCGTGAACCACATAGCCATGGAAGTCCGTACTGGCTGGCCACGATGTAAGCGGGTCATCCCCCTCCATCATATACTTCCAACAAAGTTCCATTTACCGGGGGCTATGACACCTGCAGGGCGGGCTCCAAGGCAGAAATGGAGAATCTGCCGCCGAGTTGCTCCCAAGAAAATAACAGAGCCCAAACCTCGCCTTACACCTGAAAGCAGACTTTATTCGTCTCGAGCACAGCAGGTAATGACACACTTTAACAAGTCTCTGACACGTTTCGGCGGGTCTCCGCCTTAATCATAGTCTGGTGTGTCAAATAATTTCCAAGTGGACTCAAACCCGCAGTTTGCTAAACTGCGAGTCCCAGCATGCACCTGATGGGTATTCGAAAGTCTGTGCTTGGCTTTTCCAAATTCTTTATGCCAGTTCAAAGGTGCAGCGAACATGGTATTGTAAAATATTTAGTCAATGCTGATTGCCAAGTGCTTAAGCTCACACTGCGATGCTCACCAAAATAACGTTCAGGCAGCGAAGTTTGCAGGACAGAGGCAACCCCCTGCTCCTCTCCCTTTCTTATAATCGTGAACCACATAGCCATGGAAGTCCGTACTGGCTGGCCACGATGTAAGCGGGTCCTCCCCCTCCATCATATACTTCCAACAAAGTTCCATTTACCGGGGGCTATGACACCTGCAGGGCGGGCTCCAAGGCAGAAATGGAGAATCTGCCGCCAGTAGGTAGTTATAGTTAGGACCTAGTTTCCATAGGAAATCCACAACATTCTATTGGGAATAACTTTGGTGCCGGTGGACGAATTTTTGCGAATTTCTCAAATTAGGTGGCCAGCTCCGCTCTGCTCCTTCCCTGAAAACTTGGGGGGGATTCGTGAAGTGGGGGCCGAGATAAAAGGGGGGTCCCAAAACATGTTTTCCCCATGTTAATTTCCATAGGGCGGTTGGACTCACTTTTAGCCCGAACAGCTGAATGGATTCCCACCAAACTTGGCAAAATTGTAGGGACTGGTAGCCCGATGTGCCTTTGCTATGTCTCAAGATATGTGCTCCAGTGGATTTTGAGTAATTTAGGTTCAGAAAAATATATATATCTATAAGCGCGCCCCGGTACACGCACTGGGGAGCGCTCCCGGCGCGTAACGCGAGTTTGTGCGCGGAAAGCTGATTGGCTCTCGGGTGTCTGTCAACATTCCAAACAGTCCGGAGCGGCCGCCATCTTGTGTCTCGGTAGGATCGAGACACAAGAGGTGGCAAAAACAAAGGGGGAAATGACCATAAGGGGGCAGGGTAGACCCCTCCTGACCCCCTAGGTTTGATGTGGGGGCCATAAAAGGTCCCCGCGGGGCAAAAAAAAGAAAAAATAGAAAATCGATTTTCGCGGGGGGAGCGCCCAGTACGCGCACCGGGGAGCGTACCAGGGAGCATACCAAGGGGAAAACCCAGTGAAATAGTCAAATAATATTTGAAAGTGCTTAGAGGTAGGGTAGCTGTGAATAGAGTTGTTGTGTTGGGTGGGTGATTTAAGTACCAACATGTAGGTACCATTCAATGTAGACCGTCTCCTTTGTAGATAATTTGCATGTTGTTACAGAAGTTATTGTGCTATATGGAATCCATAGCATAGTCTGTCAGGAAAGTAGAAACAGATCCTTTAAGCACACCCTGAGAAGGTCTAGGGGATCATAGGTAGTCTATCCTGCTCCCTTATGATGTTTTCCAGTATTACATTTAATCTCTTCTAATTCTACACAAAATTGGCGGTGATATCGTGCATTAGAGACAGTGAGAGAAAGGAGGCAGGAGCTGAAAAACAGATGTCAAATACACTTTGGAGATAATATAGTGGGAGAAAGGAAGTAACTATGAGCAAACTTACTATGTAACTCCAAAAAATTGCACAGTATAGTATAAGTCTCACTTTATAATATAATCTTTTTGGTATGACTTCAAGAATTACATATAAAATTTATTGTTGAGATTTTTCATACTCTAATAAAACTTCTAACATCAGATTATCTGGAATCTCCTCCACAATTTCATTGCATGATTCCATTGCTTCAAGACAGTTTATTAGTTCTTGATCCCCAGACTCATCCATGAAATCAAAGTCTTCGTTAAGAATGTTGTTATCCATAATTTTAAAAGAAATTGTATTGGTCTCCTCTTTACCTTCCATTTTTTGGCTGTAAATTGCATAAAAAATAACTATATTAGTAGAGTTAGGGCACTGTTGGGTTTAAGTTCAGACAGGTACTTCTCAGTTTTTACCAGTGAAGGTATCTTTGGGCAGTGTATGTTATCAGGCAGGAAGTAGAAATATTGAAAAGTGCATGTGAAGAAGCCTAAGTAAATTCATAATTATACTAGAGAAGCCTAACTCAATCCATAACTACAACAGAGAAGCCTATCTGAATCTATAACTATAACAGAGGGACAGTAAAAAACTATCAGAAAACGTTTTTCCAATTTAACTTAAAGTGCAGAACATAGTTCCCCTTACAAATTAAAAAATTACCTTTCAGAAAGGAGTTGATGTTTTCAGAGGAAATCCTTTATAAATGTACCTCAGGTAGTAGTACTCAAAATGGCTGTGTTTCCCTCTCATTTTTCATATATATTCATGTCCATAACCAATGAAATGTCAGCACATAAAAATACAAAATGAAAAAAACATTTTCATTGGTTGCAAATTCTAACACTTTCATATGTGTTTTAGTCATGTAATTTACCTCAGGATATTTAGACAGGGCTACAGCCCAAAATGGCTCAATGGAACTCCACCAAATTTGGGAAAATGGTAGGGACTGCTATGTAGTAGGGCCTATTCTATATATGGTGAAAGTCTCTCCAGTGGTTTTTAAGTAAATTGACTTCCAAAAATTTTTAAGGGCGCTTACCGGTGCGCGCCCCGGTACACGTACCGGCAGCGCTACGGGAGTCCTTCATTTTGTGTTTTGGAAGAATTGAGACACAAGATGGAGGACAAACAACGTTGGGAAGATCATCCGGAGGGACCGCACCGCCAACCAGACGGGAGGAGGCATCGCCATCATCCACAGAGACACCATCCGCATCACGACCAACACCGACGACACCCTAACCACCGCTGAACACCTGCACTTCCAGATCCACACCAACCCGAAGATCACCCTCAGAGGCACCCTGATCTACCGACCCCCAGGTCCACGCACACGATTCAGCGAGGACATCGCCGACTTCGCCAGCCCGCATGCCCTCCCCTCCGCCGACTACATCCTCCTGGGGGACCTCAACTTCCACCTGGAGAACAACAGCGACCGCAACACCATCAGCCTGCTCGACAACCTCGCCAACCTCGGACTCAAGCAACTGGTGACCACCCCCACCCACCTCGCCGGACACACACTCGACGCCGTCTTCTCATCCAGCAAAGACGTCACCTTCAGCCACACAACAGGACTCCACTGGACGGACCACAGCTGCGTCCACTTCAGCTTCAAAAGAACGACGATCCACCAACACCAGCAACAGGTTGCCCGAAGAAGCTGGAACAAGATCACAGCCGACCAGCTCACCGCTTCCTTGAGCCAGCACCCCCCCGCCAGCTCAGCGAACCCCAGCCAGGCCGCCGACAACCTCACGAAGTGGATCAACAACAGCGCGGACGAACTCGCCCCTCTGAGAACCCCGCCCAGCAGACCCTGCAGCAGAAAAACACCATGGTTCACCGACGAACTCAAGAGCTCCAAGAAGAACTGTCGAGCCCTCGAGAAAGTCTGGAGAAGGGAACCAACGACGGACAACATGACCACCCTCAAGCTCGCCACCCGGAAACACCACCAACTGATCCGCGCCACCAAGAAAAATACATACAAGGACCGGCTGGACAACAACGCACACGACAGCAAGGAACTCTTCAACATCGTGAAAGAGCTCTCCAACCCCAACGCCGGAAACAATGACATCACCCCGTCGCAGGACCTCTGCAACTCCCTCGCATCCTACTTCCACAACAAGATCGCGGACATACACAACAGCTTCAGCAACCAACCAACGCAAGCCACAACCGCAACAACGCCACCCACCACCACCCTCCGCACCTGGACGCCGATCAGCACCGAAGACACCATCCGCACAATGAACTCCATCCATTCCGGATCTCCGACTGACCCCTGCCCTCACCACGTCTTCAACAAGGCCGACGCTGTCATCGCACCCCACCTGCGGGACATCATCAACACCTCCTTCGACACCGCCACCTTCCCTGAGAGCTGGAAGCACGCCGAACTCAGCGCTCTTCTCAAGAAACCCACAGCAGACCCCACCGACCTCAAGAACTACCGTCCCATCTCGCTCCTCCCGTTCCCGGCCAAAGTCATCGAGAAGATCATCAACAAACAGCTGGCCGCCTTCCTCGAGACGAACGGATCCCTCGACCCCTCACAGTCTGGCTTCCGAGCGAACCACAGCACCGAGACCGCCCTCATCGCGGCCACCGATGACATACGAACTCTGATGGACGACGGAGAGACAGCGGCCCTCATCCTCCTGGACCTCTCCGCGGCTTTCGACACTGTCTGCCACCGCACTCTAATACAGCGCCTTGGCAACATCGGAATCCAGGACAAGGCACTGGAATGGATCGTCTCCTTTCTCGCCGGAAGAACACAAAGAGTCCGCCTACCACCGTACAAGTCAGAGGCCACCAAAGTCATCTGCGGCGTCCCTCAAGGATCCTCACTGAGCCCCACCCTCTTCAACGTCTACATGAGCCCCCTTCGCGGCCATCGCACGCCAACACAACCTCAACATAATCTCCTACGCCGACGACACCCAGCTGATCCTCTCCCTGACCAACGACCCCGCCACCGCCAGAGCCAACCTGCACGAAGGGATGAGAGAGGTAGCCGAATGGATGACGACCAGCCGCCTGAAACTGAACTCGGACAAGACGGAGGTCCTCATCCTGGGCTCCGCGCCCTCCGCCTGGGACGACTCCTGGTGGCCCCCCGCCCTGGGCACCGCACTCAAACCGACGGACCACGCACGCAACCTGGGCTTCATCCTGGACTCCTCCCTCTCCATGACCAGACAAGTAAACGCCGTCTCCTCGTCTTGCTTCTACATCCTGCGCATGCTACGCAAGATCTTCCGGTGGATCCCCACCGAGACAAGGAAGACGGTCACCCAGGCCCTCGTCACCAGCCGACTGGACTACGGCAACGCCCTCTACGCCGGAACCACCGCCAAGCTCCAGAAGAGACTCCAGCGGATCCAGAACGCCTCGGCCAGACTCATCCTCGACATCCCCCGACGCAGCCACATCTCCGGTCACCTGAGAGATCTGCATTGGCTCCCGGTCAACAAGAGAATCACCTTCCGTCTCCTCACCCACGCACACAAAGCCCTACACAACCAAGGCCCGAGCTACCTCAACAACCGGATCAACTTCTACACCCCCAAGCGCCTCCTCAGATCAACCAGCCACGCCCTCGCCACCGTCCCCCGCATCCGAAGAGCGACAACAGGAGGAAGGTCCTCCTCCTACCTGGCCGCCAAGACCTGGAACTCACTCCCAACCGACCTGCGCCTGACCCAAGACCACCTCTCCTTCAGGAAGAAGCTCAAGACCTGGCTGTTCGAGCAGTAACGGCACCCCCCCCCCATACCAGCGCCTTGAGACCCTACGGGTGAGTAGTGCGCTATATAAATGACCAGATTGATTGATTGATTGATTGATTGGAATGGGTAAAAGGGGGCACGGTAGACACCCCCTGACCCCTATAGGTTTTCTGAGGGGGGCTTAGGCGGCCCATATAGGCCAAAAAAAACTATTTCGCGGGGGGAGCGCCCTGATGAAAAACAATGAAAAAAGTTAGAGTAAAGTAATCATTTTGAGTGATAAGAGATAGGGTAGCCCTGAAAAGAGCTTTTGGGTTCTGTGGATGATGTAGGTACCTACAAGTAGGTTCCAATGCACAGTCTTAAATTCAGGAGGAATATTCTATTCCCCTCATCTGAGAAGTGCACACCATCTCCTCTGTAGATATCTTGCATGTTGTAACGCAAGTTATTGTTGTATATTGAACCCATTCCATAGTATCTCATGTAAGCAGATTTATTCACATGTTTCCGTGCTTTCTCAAATTGTGGACAAAATTGGTTGGACCACTTCCATTTCTGTCTTTGGCATATATTGGAATATACCAAGGCAGTTTGTGGAAAAAGTGTCATCAATTGCCCAAAGGTGTCCTTTAAAACCATTTCCAGACCTACCCCAGTCAAAGTGCCTAGGTCATTTCCACCACAGTGCAAAATTATAAGGTCAAGGTGTGGCAGATGGTGAAAGGTTTTCACCAATGGTATCAATTGATGACATCTCAATCCTCTTTGGCCAATCCATTTGATGTGCACATTTGGTAAATCAAGGTTGTGAAAATTTCTGAGAGCTACATACCTTTGAGCCCAGTGGATGTAGCTATGTCCAATAATCCAGACAGAATACATGGTGAGAGGAGGTTCTGGTGCAGTCAGATGAAGTGTAGGAATAAAATGGCAGTTGGAACAGTAGGAGTTTGCAAAAAAAACTGTGGAGCTTCAGTGCTGTTGAATCACAAGCAATGATTGGTGGATTCAGATAATTGAAAACTGAAAGTTAGGGTGCATGGTTCTGTTCTGTGAAAGAAGTAATTTGAATGGTTAAAAAAAGTAATTACAAGAAAGATTGCACCTGATAAGCTGGTGTATTGAGAGGTCAAACATCCTTGCTGAGTTCATTTGCAACATTGTAGAATAAACTTTTAACCCTGAGAGCTCAGTGAGGAGGGAGTTGCTATGGTAACAGGTAGAAAGGGCTGAGGGGGGGGAAGGGTGTTGGTTTGAAAATAGAGAGGGAAGAGTTTTAAATAGTTAACATGAGGGATATGTGTGTAGAATTAGAGGTTTTCTGTGCCATTCATGGTTGCAGTACCTGGAGTACATACCTTTTGCTCTGCTAAAGAAATATTAGTGTGTGTATCTGACACTGTTCTCAATCTCCCAAAGCATTTATAAAGGTGAGTTATGATTCATTCAATATAGATAGAGAGTTCAGATTAGGAAGCACATTGAGCTTCTTTGCTGTTGGTTTGTGTGATGCTTTTTGAAAATGCATGGTATCAATATTTGCAAGATAGAGGATTTGTATTTTGTGAAATAGTGAGGTTTTAGTAGTGAAATTGAATGCTTGTACATAGGACCTGCGCTCTGTTTCTAAAATGTTATTTAAAAAACGATTTTAGGGCAAATCAATGGGTTTCAGTAGTGAAATTGAATGCTTGTACATAGGACCTGCGCTCTGTTTCTACAATGTTATTTAAAAAACGATTTTAGGGCAAATCAATGGGTTTAAGTAGTGAAAATGAATGCTTGTCCATAGGACCTGCGCTCTGTTTCTAAAATGTTATTTAAAAACGATTTTAGGGCAATTCAATGGGTTTCAGTAGTGAAATTGAATGCTTGTACATAGGACCTGCGCTCGGTTTCTAAAATGTTATTTAAAAAATTATTTTAGGGCAAATCAATAGGTTTCAGTAGTGAAATTGAATGCGTGTACATAGGACCTATGCTTTGTTTCTAAAATGTTATTTAAAAAATGATTTTAGGGCAATTCAATCGGTTTCAGTAGTGAAATTGAATGCTTGTACACAGGACCTGCGCTCTGTTTCTAAAATGTTATTAAAAAAACGATTTTGGGACAAATCAATGGCTTTTACATTTTTGAGAAGGAATAAATAGTGTGTGCATGATTACATAAAAATATTTAAACTTTTCACAATCATGTCACCTGTGTTGCCTCAGATTAGGAAGCAGACTGAGCTTCTTTGCTGTTGGTTTGTGTCATGCTTTTTGAAAATGCATGGTATCAATATTTGCAAGATAGAGGATTTGTATTTTGTGAAATAGTGAGGTTTCAGTAGTGAAATTGAATGCTTGCACATAGGACCTGCGCTCTGTTTCTAAAATGTTATTTAAAAAACGATTTTAGGGCAAATCAATGGGTTTCAGTAGTGAAATTGAATGCTTGTACATAGGACCTGTGCTCTGTTTCTAAAATGTTATTTAAAAAACGAATTTAGGGCAAATCAATGGGTTTCAGTAGTGAAATTGAATGCTTGTACATAGGACCTGTGCTCTGTTTCTAAAATGTTATTTAAAAAACAATTTTAGGGCAAATCAATGGGTTACAGTAGTGAAATTGAATGCTTGTAAATAGGACCTACGCTCTGTTTCTAAAATGTTATGTAAAGAACGATTTTAGGGAAATCAATGGGTTTCAGTAGTGAAATTGAATGCTTGTACATAGGACCTGCACTCTGTTTCTAAAATGTTATTCAAAAAACGATTTTGTGGCAAATCAATGGCTTTTACATTTTTGAGAAGGAATAAATAGTGTGTGCATGATTGCATAAAAATATTTGAACCTTTCACAATCATGTCACCTGTGTTATCTCAGATTAGAAAGCAGACTGAGCTTCTTTTCTGTTGGTTTGTGTCATTTTTTGGGTAATGCTTGGTAGGAATGTTTGCAAGAGAGAGCAAATGTATTTTGTAAAATAGTGAGTTTTCAGTACTGAAATGGAATGCTTGTAAATAGGACCTGCGCTCTGTTTCTAAAATGTTATTCAAAAATCGATTTTGGGGCAAATCAATGGCTTTTACATTTTTGAGAAGGAATAAATAGTGTGTGCATGATTACATAAAAATATTTGAACCTTTCACAATCATGTCACCTGTGTTACCTCAGATTAGGAAGCACACTGAGCTTCTTTGCTGTTGGTTTGTGTCATGCTTTTTGATAATGCTTGGTATCTACATTTGCAAGATAGAGGATTTTTATTTTGTGTAATAGTGAGGTTTCAGTAGTGAAGTTGAATGTTTGTACATAGGACCTGCGCTCTGTTTCTAAAATGTTATTAAAAAACGATTTTGGGGTAAATCAATGGCGTTAACATTTTTGAGAAGGAATAAATAGTGTGTGCATGAATACATACAAATATTTGAACCTTTCACAATCATGTCACATGTGTTTCCTCAAATTAGGAAGTGGATTGTGCAGATGAGGTGAGGCATGTCCAGGGGTGCAAAGGAGTTGAGGCCTGTGTCCATGAGTGCAATGGAGAGGACTTACCTCGTCTGAACCTTAGACAAGCATTATCTAATCTGTGCCCCTTGAACAGACCTCGATATATTGAGTATAATTGATGGTAACAGGGTGCAGATGAGATGAGGCGTGTCCAGGGGTGTAGATTAACTGAGGCCTGTCTAATGGTGCAGATGTGTTGAGGTCTATTCAGGGTTGCAGATGAGGTGAGGATTGTCCAGGGGTGCATAGGAAGTGATGCCTGTGTTGCAGAGTGTAGTGGAAGAGAGGTCTGTCCAGGGGTGGAAAGAAGGTGAGGGTTGTGTGTAAGAGTGTAGTGGGGCATAGGCTTCATACAGTCCAGTCCAGTGCACTCTTAGACACTGGTCTCACCACCTATGCTCCCCAGGACAGGCCTTACCTCATGTGTACAATCTGCTTACTAATCTGAGTAAACACAGGTGATATGATTGTGAAATGTGCAAATATATTTTTTTAATCATGCAGATACTATATAACCCTTGTCAATAATGTAAAACTAATTCCTGTGCCCGAAATATTTTTTTAGAATTACATTTAAAAAACAGAGATAAGGTCATATGTATAAGCATTATAGTGTTTATATCGTTTGCTTATTGTCATTGTTTTGTTGTTTGGTAATAGTGGTCTATAATGATTTTTTTTTTTGTTTACCACAGATTGAAATCAAGATTTCAATAGTAAGGAAATATGCCCTCAAGGCAGAGGAGATGGAAAGATGCTAAGCGGAAAAAATCAAAAACAGCAACGGAATTAAAGCAGTCTCCTACAACAAATACTTCAAAAAACAGGAAAAAAGCTCCTGGTAAGACAACTAAGTCTTTCTTACGGAACATATGTAGATAAAAAAAAAATGTTGGTCCGAATGTGGATAAAGAGAAGGAGAGAGCAAATTTGAAAAGGAAGGAGAGGCCCCCAAAAATGTTACTACTGGAGCAGGAGAGAATAATATGTATAGGAATAGAAGGCAGAATCAATTTAGGGACATTCGTAAACGAATGTTTCGCAATAGGGTGGTTTTAAATTTGTTAAAAAACATTAGGAAAGGTAAACAGAGAGCTGCTTTTTATAAGAAAAAGAGAAGTGTAGAGAAGATTGTTGATCAGGACTTTGAAGTTAAGAAAAAATTATGTATTTTAATAATCAATAGAATTAGGACACTTAACAAGACAATTGATGTTTTCAAATCAAAGAGTAGATGCAAAAGAGTAATTAATCGGACTAATTTTTGTAAAGTTTTTTCTGGAGAATGGATGCATAGTTCAAGTTGTGAGCCATTTTTTAATGAGGAGAGTTACTTCCAGGAGAATGATTTGGTGCATGCAGTTGACACCAGTGGTCGAGGATATGAGGTGAAAGACGGTTGTCCGATTGAAAAAGAGAAACTTGTGCCTAGAGAAGCAGAAGAGGTGTTAGCTGATGAAGTTTTAGGGAGACGTAGTAAGGGTCCAGTGTACACTTGGAAGCGTAGTAGTATTTGTAGTGTGCGACAGGATTCAATCGATGTGCTTCGTAATTTCTTACGTACATATAGTAAGAAAAGTCTAAAACAGAAAATGAAGATGTTGCAAGACTTAGATCCTTGCAGAGTGAGAGAAAACACAGGTTTGCAAGGGCATTCACTGGCTTGTCTTTCTAGAAAAGTCTGTCAGAGTGTTTTTAATCATTTTAGGATGTTAGCAGTGCATCATAACAAAATGAGGAAATTAGTGAGAAGGTTGTATTATGCAAAAAGTCCAGCACTTAAGCTTAAACAGTTAAATAGTGCTCTTTTGCATGGAACTGAATTAGATGTGAAGAAGATTTGTGAAGAAATTGAGATTTGTTATTTTTGTGAAAAAGAGGATAGTGTAGAAATTGACACAGTAATACATGGTAATGTGGAAGACAATGTACAGATTTCAAGTACAGAAAAGTTTGACCAGGAAATTACCAGGTTTAAGGTGAAATCAAGTGAAAGGCCTAATTTTACTTGTGTTTGTTGTCGACAAACTCATTATAAGCATCAAACTAGATTAGTTGATTTATACGTAAAAAGTGAAAAGATAAATAATTATGAGTGGAAGGATTTTGCTACTTATTTGTGGGTGGAGAATTCTTTTGATTTGAGTTCTGATCAGCGTATTTGTAAATATTGTTATAATAAATTAAATCAAAACAGAATGCCTGCTAGAGCTGTTCATAATAATCTTGAGTTGGTAGACATTCCTCCTGAATTGATGGATTTAAATACATATGAGTCTATTTTGATTCAATGTGTCAATCCTTTTCAGGCAATTGTTCGCATGGAGCCTAAGATAGGGCAATTGCCTCCTTCAGATTTACAGAGAGCATTAAAGGGAAGAGTTGTTTATTTGCCTCTAGATTTCAAGAAAAATATTGATACAATTGGTGTAGAGAAAGTGGAAGAGGAACCTCTGGTTATTCTAGTTAATGGGGTTCCGACAAAGAGTAAGAAAATCTGGGAAGATTTAGTGCATGTTAGGAAAGTCAAAAAGGCAAGGTTGTATTTGGTCAAAAACAATGAGTACTACAAACATGTATGTGTTGGAGCAGAGGAAACAGCTGCAGATGAAGACAGTGATTGTTCAGCTGGCCAAATTGAAAAAGTTGATGTGTCTACAAGTGAAGAAATATATGAACATTATACTGTTCATCCTTTGCATTCCAAAGAAGTAATGGGGAATGCAATTGACTTGTCTCAAATGAAATCAGCAAAAGGAAGTCCCATTAGTGTATGGGAAGAAAGTTTGGAAGCTTGTTGTTTTCCACATTTATTTCCAACAGGTCGAGGTGGACGATATGACGATCGAGCACTTCAAATTCCTGCATCTGAATACCGGACTTTAAGATTATATGCTGAGGATCCAAGGTTTCGTCAATGCATCCCATATTTGTTTCATCTACTGTATGAAAGTGACTTGTTTGGGCTTTCTTATGCAGTAAACCATATACTGAAAAGTGGAGCACATCTGCAAAATGTTTCGGCGAAGGACTTTATGGAGAAAGTCAATCTGCAAGACAATATTTTGGAATCTCATCTAATCAATATCATGGCATGTCAGCGGGGTACAAACGAGTATTGGTACCGTCGTCATGGGGAATTGAAATATATGCTAAGAAACTTAGGAACTCCTACATGGTTCCTCACTCTTAGCTGTGCCGAGTATGCATGGGACGACTTACTTCAATTTCTACGCGAGGCAAATGCAAACATACAAAATATAGAATTCAAAACACCTGGAGAACTGTGTTCTTTGGATCCAGTGAATGTATGCAGATATTTCAATCATAGATTTGAAGCTATGATGTCTTTCATTACCAACAAAAAAATCCTCCCCTTGGAGAGGTTTTGGATTCATTTTGGAGAAAGGAGTATCAAGCGAGAGGTGCTCCTCACATACATATGTTGTTGTGGATTAAAGATGCACCCAAATTTGGAACAGATTCGGATGAAACAGTGATGAGTTTCATTGAAGAGTATTCAAAATGTGCTGTTCCGAAAACTACGGAGAAAAACAGTTTAAGGCAACAAGTTTTACGCTTTCAATCCCATCGTTGTGGGAAGTATTGTCGTCGAAAATTCAAAAACAAGGAAAAGTTCTACACAAAATGTCGTTTCGGCTTTCCATGACCAGTGATTTCTAAAGGAAGAGTAAATAATTTGATGTCTTCTCTACGACATACTGTGATGAGGAAATCACCCAAAAATACATACAATTTAAAAAGAAACGAAGAATCCAAGTACATCAACGACTACAACCCAGTGATTTTGTCCATGTGGAATGCTAACATGGATATTCAATTCATTGCTGACAACTCTATTGCTGTGGCTCGATATGTGACGTCTTACATCACAAAAAAGAAAAGACAGAACTGAAGGAAATGTGGGAGGATATTTCACATGAAAAGAGTCTAAGCAAGAAATTATACAGTTACAGTCTGAAGATGTTGTCACATCGAGAAATTGGAGCATATGAATGTTCTGATCGATTGTCATCAGCAAGTCTATATGCCAAATCTAGAACCATCATTTGGGTGAGTCTAGGTCTTGCTGCAACACGAAACCGAGTTTTGAAATCTGTACAAGAAATAGAGTATTTGGCGGAGAAAGAACCAGAAAGTACAGATATTTTGAAGACAAACATGTTGGATACATACTATCCAAATAGAAGTCCTTACCTTGAGAACGCTTGTCTCTATGATGTTCTGCAAAGATATATTTATAAGAGGAACATCAGAGAAGATATCAATAATGGAATATATGCTGTCATTGGATGTGAAGGATGTCTAGTGAAACAGAGAAAAGGTCATTTGATTAATCATCGAAAATTGAGTTGCGAAAATCCAGACAAAAGGGAATTTTACTATTTGGCTCTTTTGCAACTCTTTAAACCATGGCGTACAGAAGAGGAACTACTTGGAGATTTTCTCTGTTACGAAGACTCTTTTAACGCAACCAAGGATACCATAGAATGTCCTGTTTTTCCAAATTATCTGCAAATGTTGAACGAAGAAATAGAGCAAGAAGCAACAATTGCTGCAGATATTGCGAGAGACAGTTCTCAGGACAGTCAGAGTTCTACTTCATTGAGTCAGGATCCACTAGGAGGACCAATTATTCAAAATGAGGCTGCCACTGCCATGGATGAGGTGGAAAGAGCTATGGAACAAGCTGAAGAGGATGTAATTAACTTAGAAGATTTGGTTAAACAACTAAACATTGAGCAGAAACAGATATATGACAAAGTCACAGAACAGGTTGAACATGGATTCAGTCATGAGAAAAAAGAGTGCTCATGTACATCATTTAAGCCTGTCCGACTGTATGTGAGTGGAGAAGCGGGAACTGGAAAAAGTTTTCTGATTAAAGCAATTGCAACTTATCTGCAGAAAAGGACTTAGTCACCGCTGTCTTGTGTTGTTACCGCTCCAACTGGGCTGGCAGCACATAACATTAAAGGGATTACTTTACATCGTTTACTGATGCTACCAGTTGAGCATGATAACAAATTACAATACCACAAGCTATCTGGAGATGCTTGTTCTGAAGTTTCCAGAGTCCTGAAGAAAATGAAACTTCTTATTATTGATGAGGTAAGCATGGTCTCAAATCTAATGCTTGCTTTTGTGCATTTGAGAATGCAAGAAATTCTTAGAACAGACTATGATGTCTTATTCGGAGGAAAACACATAATTGTTTTTGGAGATCTACTGCAGTGGACTCCAGTGAAAGGACAACCAGTGTTTAAAATGCTCACACATGAAGATACCAGGAAGTGCCTAGGAAGCATTGGAAACGTTAATATATGGTTAAACTTCAAATATGCAGAACTGCTTCAAAATATGCGACAGGCAAAGGATGAAGATTATAAAAATATTCTACAAGATGTAAGAATCGGAAAAGTAAGTGAGCATGGGAAGGAAGCTTTACATGCACGATTAATTTCAAACTTGTATCCAAATGAAAACATTCTTTCAGAGAATATTTTTTTAAAAATTACTGAGAACAAATCTGGTATATGTTTGATGCCAACTGTGAAAGAATGTTCCATCTTCAACAACAAAATGTTAAAGTTAGAAAATGAAGAGATTTTGAAACTGGAAGCTATAGATAAAATAGAGCATATGGGAGCAACAATTATTTTGTCTGAAAATTTGAAATCAAAATTGGATTCATTAGAGAAGAGTATATCTAAAACTGCTGGTTTTGAAAAGACTCTGAATGTGTGTTTAAATTGTCGTATCATTTTGAGAAGGAATTTAAATGTTGAAAGAGGTCTGGTAAATGGAGCAATGGGTCATGTTGTTGATTTTGTGAATTACAAAAATAGAGATGGAATTGAAATATTACAAATTAAATTTGATGGCATCGACGAAATAGAACACATTTGTCGTTGTTCAGCTAGATTTTTGCTTGTGAAAGACTTATATGTTCGCCGAAAACAGTTTCCTGTTTGTTTGGCATATGCGGTGACAATTCATAAATCTCAAGGTTTAAGCGTAGATAGTGCTTTGGTGAACATTGGAAGTTCTGTGTTTAAAGAGGGTATGGCATATGTGGCATTATCACGAGTCAGAACATTATCAGGATTGTACTTGATTGAGTGTGATGAAACAAAGATTTGTGCTGATCTAGATTGTGTTAAAGAATACAATAGGTTAAGAAGAGAGTATGCTCCACATTTGCCTCAATATCCTCTGTTTGAAAAACGTGTGGTAGGCCGAAAAAGAAGAAATGAGAATAATTGCAGTGAGGTAGTATCAAAAAGACAAAAAGTAGATGAAACTGTAATTGTAAGCAGAAAGAAAAAGGATTCTGTTGAAGATGTTGTTGGATTTCAGTTTGAAAACAGTTCTGGTGTCAACTGCTATGCTAATGTAGTGCTTAATGTTGTTTTTGTTCTTCAAAATTTACAAGAACAGATTGTTGAAAATCGAGATGAAACATTCTGCTGTTTATTGAATTCTGTGTTTGAGAAATGTAGCAGTCATAGAGGAAAAATAGAAAGTGTTTCAGAAATTAGAAATCTTCTAGACATATGTTCTGGTCAAAATCAATTTTCACAGAATATTCAGCAGGATTGTCAGGAATTTTTAATGTATTTGTTTGATATATTGGAAGATGAAGGTGTAGATATAAAAAATCTTTTTAGCCTTTCTTATCAATGACAGCATGACTGCGACAACTGTAGTTTATCAAGTAGTACTAGAATATACACTGAACGATTTATATATTTGAGTTTACCAGACTGCAAATCAGTGTCTTTTAATAATCTAGTTAAAGCAGCTGATCACAATATGGTGTGTACCCAATGTAAGTCTGCAATGCTGTCCACATTATTTTTACAAACTTATGGTCAGTATGTCATTTTAATGTTCCAACGATGTAGACCTGATGGAAGTAAATTGTCAACTTCTATTAAAAATTTTGTGGCTTCTCAGTTATCAATTTCAGGAAGAACTTTTGCAACTGTAGCTATTATTTATCATGACGGTCCTTCAACAACATCGGGCATTACACATGCTATTTAAAATGTCGTAAAGGTTGGACCCACTGTAATGACACTCATTTGACTTTCAAACAACGTTTGCCTTTTGACTTAAAAAAATCATACCTAGTGTATTTAGAACCAAAATGTAAGTAAAGGTAATTGCCCTATGAAGACGGGAGCAGTTAATAAAAGTTAGTCTGCTGTTTAAAATTATATTGTGAGTAAAAGTGATGAAGATAATATAAAAATTATAGTTCTCATAAAGGTACGGTAAGTGGATCGCATATTAAGTGATATCAGTATTATAGGAAATGTTCAACATGAGAGAGCCAGAGATGGAATTATGAATATTTAAATATTGTGAAAATGTTGTTTGAACCTTTCTTTCAGAACGTCGGGAAAACGGTAATTTTAGAATTAGTTTTAAGTAATTTGAAAATATACTGATACATCTGACACTATTTGGCCTTAAGGAAAAGTGAAGGAATGAGCAAAGAGTCATGACTGAAAAAAGAAGTATATGAAAACATTGAAACATATTTCAGATGTTCTTCGAGCTTTTCTTCTAGAAAGTCGATGAAATGGAATTTTTAGAGAACAGCAGAGTAATTTCCAATGAAAAGGACCTCCATGATGTACTATTTGGCCTAAAGGAAAAGTAAGTGAATGCAAGATTAGTGTACATTTGTGATTTTTAAGTTTATATGGTTATTTTTGAAACACAATCTTTTTGATTGTGTTTTTCTTTTTCCCGCTGTCATATGATGAGTAGTTTGAACTCACTGTTTTAAGTGAAATTCAATATATTCAGAGAACAGCAAAAATAAACTATGTAACATGTTGGACAAGTTATTCTATAGTTTGTATTGTGTAATTTAAATTGTATTCCCATAGTCTTACACTCACTTTGCTTTTTGCATCCTCTTTCAGCTCTTTTTAATCACTTATCATGTCTTTCTCTCACTCTGTTTCACACCCATTCGTTTACTGCACTTCTTTCACAACCCCTCATTTTCATTTCAACTGTCTGCATCCCCTCTCTCCCTTGCACCACTTTTCAGCTTTCAGTCTCTCTGCTTTACTTCCCTTTTCCGTCTTTTCCTCCTTTGCTCTTTTAGTAATTCCTCTTTACTCACTCAGCAGTATTGTCGCACTCTATCACTATAACTCACCCACTCTCCCTCGCTTATCTTTGTTTGCTCCTTTCTTTTGACCTCTTCTCTCTATTTTCCGTTCACTACCTCTATGTCCTCAGTCCCTCACTCTCCTTGTGTTATGTTCACTTGTGTTTATCTACCTTCTATCATTTCTCTTACAACAACTTCACTGCTCCTCTCTCATCGTTCTTCGTCCCATTTCTTTTACTCTGGTTCCATTACTACCCCTCATTTCCTATCTTTTAGTGACCTTCTCTTTACTTTCATCACCGAATCACTTTCTCTCAGTACCACTGTTTTAGTCCTCTTCTCCTCTCTTTCCTTTTTTTGCTCCCTTACTCATTTCCTTTCCTCACTCATTGTACTCCAATTCACTCAGTCCTTCTCTTAGTCTCTCTGTCTACTAACTTCCTCACTCCTTTTCCCTCAATCCTTCTATATTATCCTCTCTCCCTTCATCCCTTCACTCTATGACTCTCCTTTACTTACTCTCAGTTATCTTCCATTCCTCATTCTTCTAAATGCATCCTTAATTAGACTCCTTTCCCTCTCAGTCATTATCTTTTTACTTACTCCTGTTTCCTGATTTAGTTTTGCTAACTCACATTCTTTTAGTATCTTTCTTACCTTCAGTTCATTTCTCTCTTCTTCTCTTCCTCTCTGTCAGTGAATCTATATGCCTTACTCTTAGTAATTTGCTCTCCTTCTATTTCTTTTTCCCTCTTTTTGTCCTTCTACCTTACTTTATTTCCCTTTCTGTGTCCTTCACTCTTACTTTATTTCTAAATACACTGTTATGATTTTAACCTCTTCATTTGTATCTTTTATTTTAAAATACATATTTTACTAATTATAACTTATTTTTCTTCTCTCTTTCACAGATACAAAGTGTAGTAAAAAAATGTAATTAAAAATACATTAATTATATGGTAAGTGTGACTAAAAAAAGTAGTTTGTCATAACCCTTTGCTTTAACCTCACTACTATTTTCTCACCCTACCTCACTCCTGTTTCTTTACTCTGCTTCCCTCACTTATTCTTATCCTCCATGTTTACTCCCCTTTCCCTAACTCCCCTCCCACATTCAACTTCTTTCAGTCCCCATTCTTTACTTCCCTTACCCTCTGTTCCCTTCCTTTGCTCCCTCACTCATTCTCTTTCCCTTAATCATTTACTTCACTCCTACACACATACCTCACCCCCCTACCACACACACACACATCTCTGACACACACTCCACACACACACCACACACACACCTCACACACACACACACACACCCACACACACACTCCTCACACACACACCCATGCATCCCACACACACACACACCCCACACACATACCCCCCACACCCCCCACACATACCTCAGACACTCACACCTCCACCCACACCCAAACACCCCACACACCCACACACATACCTTACACACCCACACCCCCACCTACACTCACACCCCCCCACCCACACACCTCACGCCCCCCCACACACACACCTTACAGACACACCCCACACATCCCTCACACACACCTCACCCCCCCACACACACACCTCTGACACACACCCCCCCACACACACACACACCACACACACACCTCACACACACACACACACACCCACACACACATTCCTCACACACCCACACCCATACACACACACACACACTCCTCACACACACACACACACATCCCCCCCCCCCCACACACACCACACACATACCCCCCACACCCACACCCCCCCACACATACCTCACACACCCACACCTCCACCCACACCCAAACACCCCACACACCCACACCCACACACACACCTTACACACCCACACCCTCACCTACACCCACACACCCCACACACCCACACCCACACACACCTCACTCCCCCCCACACACACACACCTCACAGACACACCCCACACATCCCCCACACACACCTCACCCCCCCACACACACACACCTCTGACACCCCCCCCCCACACACACACATACACGTGTTACCATCCTTGTGGGGACTATGTGTGAATACCTGCCTTGTGGGGACTTACCTTTCCCAATGTTTTTAAAACACACAACTAACAGAAAAATGTTAAGAAAAAATTCATGATACAGGATCCTGCTTCAAATTTGCAAATATATTGTTATTTAATCGCGCGCACAGCACCATCCTTGTGGGGACTTGAACACGTGCTACCATCCTTGTGGGGACCTAGTCCATAACACTATTTGTGATTGAATACAGTCGAAGGCACATGGCTAAATGTTTATTTTAGCAACAATATACACAAACAACATTATAATATATTCATATATGAATTGCTGCATATATAATAGGTGTATACATTAAAGGCAGATTATCTTAATGTGCCAGAAAATACCATATCATGCTTAACGAAAGACACTTAAAGCTGCATTTAACCTATTTATTAGTGCTTAAAATCTTAGGAGATAAGGGAACTAACCATAATGAAATTAACATATGGAACAAAGGAATATGGTCAAGTGGAATCCAGAGCTTGAGGAGCTGCTGACATTTTTAGCAAAATAGATGTTTAAGTTCCCACAGAGATACTGAAATAGTGTGTACATTCAAAGCTTGAATCCCATTATAAAGGGTGTGAATCTAATGATGTTCAAGTCCACACAGAGGTTGTCTGTAATTATAGAAATGCTCAAGTCCCCACAGAGATAGTGTGTTATCATAGAGATGTTCAAGTCCCCACAGAGATGGTGTGTTATTATAGTGATTTTCAAGTCCCCACAAAGATAGTGTTGTATTACAGTGTTGTTCAAGTCCCCACAAAGATAGTGTGTTATTATAGCGATGTTTAAGTCCCCACAGAGATAGTGCATGAAGGTGATTGTGTTTAAGTCCTCATTAAAATAGGGCCCGATTCACAATGGTAAACTTAGACAAAAATTCTAACTTTTGTACATTTCAGTTTCAACAATGTAAACTTAGACCAAAAGTCTAACTTTACTACTTTTCAGTATTCAAAAAGCCCCATACAGAGAATGCAAAGCTGGTGATGCTCAGGCCAAAACAGAGCTTGTGTGTAATTAAATGAATGTTCAAGTCCCCACAGAGATGGTGCGTGACTATAGTATTACCACGGTCACCAAATAGAATGTGTGTGATGATAGACATGCCCAGGTCCCCAGAGAGATAGTGTGTGATTACAGACATGCCCAGGTGCCCACAGAGATAGTGTGTGATTATAGACATGCCTAGGTCCCCAAAGAGATAGTGTGTGATTATAGACATGGCCAGGTCCCCACAGAGATAGTGTGTGATTATAGACTTGCCCAGGTCCCCAAAGAGATGGTGTGTGATTATTGGGATGCCCAGGTCCCCACAGAGATAGTGTGAGATTATAGACATGCCCAGGTCCCCACAGAGATAGTGTGTGATTATAGGGATGCCCAGGTCCCCATAGAGATAGTGTGTGATTATAGACATGCCCAGGTCCCCGCAAAGATAGTGTGTGATTATAAAGATCACAGGTCCCCATAGAGATAGTGTGTGATTATAGACATGCCCAGGTCCCCACAGAGATAGTGTGTGATTATAGACATGCCCAGGTCCCCACAGAGATAGTGTGTGATTAGAGATGTTTAGGTCCCCACAGAGATAGTGTCCGATTATACTCATGCCCAGGTCCCCACAGAGATAGTGTGTGATTATAGACATGCTCAGGTCCCCACAGAGATAGTGTGTGACTATAGTATTACCACGGTTGCCAAAGAGAATAGTCTTCTTTAGATAGTCGTTGGAAGTTCATCCTGTCTTTGTATTTCACTTCAAAGGCAAGTAATGTTAGCATTGACCACACACTTCTAAAGCACAGGATTTTACATTGCCTATCATAATAAGAAATAACAAGTGTTACACCCCCTTACCACCTTTTGATTTGAAATCTAGCCACAAACAGAACATGGTCACCCGTTTAAAAAAAGACCTACAGAACTTCCCCATGACCCTATTCCATTAACTCTGCAAATTAGGTTGTTTATAGGCTTTTATTTTGCGATAAACACTCCCATCCTTGATAATAAAACCCAACTTAGATCCTAAAGTCCCCAGTAATTATCGGCTCATACCATGTTATCCCAAACTGAGCTAGATCATTGAGAACCCAGTAGGATCACCATTGCAAGTGTACTGCAACAAATACCAGTTATAAAATACCTCTCACGCTTGGACAGTATTACTGACTATTAGTGGATTTTCAGAATGATAACAGACAGAGGGGCATATGTACAAGCCCCTATTGCCACCACAATATCACTTTTTCTGACGTTGTGGTGGCGTTAGGGGCTTAGCCTTATTTACCAGGCAGCATTAAGCCACTTACCGTGGCTTAACGCGGCCTGGTAAATAAGGCCCCCTTTTATGCTATTTTTAGTGTGAAAGGGTTGGGCAGTGGATGTTGGGGTGCGTCTCACTGCAACACCCATTGATTTTGACGCTGCCCTCTATGTGCAAGGGCAGCGTACATAGCAGGCAGTGCCAAAATTAATACTAGGGAAAACCTGGTCTTCACTTGGCAAAATGAGGAGAATGCATTATGTTCCCTCGTTTTTGCATTTTCCATGTGTGCTGCCTTGTGCAGCACACATGGAAAAAGCAAACAGCCATGGATTGTTATGTACAGGAAGGTCCCCCTTCCTGTACATGAACAATCTGTAAAAAATTGTCATTGTGTGACTTTTATGTGTGTTACATGAAGCAGCACACATAAAAGTGACAAAATGGCATTTTAGGATTGTTTATGTGCAGAAAAGGACATAGCCAATAGGTCTCGCCTTTGGGACCTTATAAGTATTTAGTTATGCAGCGCAATATCCTTGGTGCAACAACATCAACTGTTGCATGGCTAGACACTTATAAGATCCCAAAAGCGAGACCTATTGGCTATGCCAATGCTTGTTAACTAGTGTGTTTTCTCTGTGGAAGCAACGGCCAGGTGAATATACTTACTCTGCTCTGACACCAAGAATTACTGTAAATTTCTAGCGATGGAATTGCTATTTGTAATGTGATAGCGCGAAAAGACTTCAGGGTATGTAGCTGTCTCAACACTTTAATTGATTTTCCTTTTTATGTTACAGCATACAAACTGGTTACTTTTATGTATTTATAATTTTACCAGTGCTTCCTCTCTCTGCACAGACTGTCTCTTGGCAAAGCAACACTTGTTACCTCTGTGACATAGAAGCTTTTCTCGGGAGGAAGCAGAAACACATTAGATCCCCTGTCTTGGGCTCATTTTGAACCACCGTACTGAGGGCCAGATGTAGGAAGGCAAAAACCGGTTGGTAACGGCCAATTTCGTCCGTTACCGACCGGTATTTGGAGTTTGGGATGTAGGGGCATGTTAAAATACAGATTCAGTAATTTTACCGAATCGGTAATTTTACCGATTCGGTAAAATACCGATTCGGTAAAATTACCGAATCTGTATTTTGATATGTAGGTAGCGGTTTAAGAATTCGTTATTTACCACCAACTAGAAGTTGGTGGTAAATAATGAAAACCCTTTAAAAAGCATTTTTTTTGCTTTTTAAACAGTGCCATGTTGCAGACATACATGCCCTAAAGGCATGTATGTCTGCAACATGTGCACCCATGCACAATTGAGGGGTGCAACAGGGTGTCAAAGTGACACCCTGCCACCCTTCAATGTTTCCCCCAATTACCGATTCGGTAATTACCGATTCATACCGATTCGGTAATTAAATCGGTAAAATTATCTACATCCCGACTGCCAGTTCTTAAATACCGAATCGGTATGATTCGGTATTTAAGAATCGGTAATCTGAGATTTCCTACATCTGGGCCACTGAGGAGTAGTAAAAGGAGTGCTTGGAGGCGTGGGGGTCAGTGCACACTGAGAGATCATGGTTCCATATTTACTTATTTCTCTGGTCTATCTCATTTGTTTGGAGAGTGAACCCTGTGTCCTAGGTACGCGGAATGGTTCCCACATGTCCTGAGGGAAAAGAGATCCCAATGAATCAAGAGTCTATACTGCATACAGTGCAGAGAAGGAGAGAAGTGAGCTTCAACACCTGTGCCCTAGTTCACACCAAATCTCGGCTGCGCATGCACACGTGATGGGGAATCCCGGTGTCACGGGGCGACATTAAGGACCAATCCTAGGGCATATTATATGTGAGACAGAAAGATCTCAAGGCGCTTTCACAGGGCGTCATTGATGTCCTGATCTGTGCTGCCCCGGAGTGTGGAGACGGCATTCACAGGAGGGGACCAAGACTCGACAACCCACTGTTTGAACTGCATCTACTGAGCGCAAAGGTATTGTAGCTGATGTCCGATTCTGCCACCATACACCTGCCCCCACTCCCGCCATCGCGTTATCAGAGCTGCAGGGCGAGCGGGACCATGCCGAGAGTCGAGTCGGAAGTCGCAAAATGATTACAATATAAAATGGGGAAAACACCAACACATATAGATGATAAATATGCACAGTACAGTTCCCGAGATTCAAGAGACAAAACGTACAAATAGTAATGCCCACATGGCTGTCGGAACAGAGATATGTGCATTTTGTTTTTAAACACGAACAAGTTAGCTCAACACATAGTGTGAGTGTTCTCCGGGTGCAAATACAAGAGGTAAAGTGGTTGCAAGAAATAGAAACTGTAAACAGAGAGGCAGGTGCTGAAATAGAATATACTAGAGGTCCACGATATAGTGCCGACCTGGATGCAGAGACCAAGGTGGCGCGTTACACAAAGCGTTGTAAAAGTTGTGAAAGTGCTGCCTGTGAAGGGAGGGGTCCAGATGACAGATTGCAGTAGTGATGGTTACAGGTGAGAGTATGTGTGTGTGTGGGGGGGGCTGTAATGTAGACCGTACTAGAAAATACACTCCGCCGTTCGAATTTTGTATCCTACATACTCCAGTCACAATTGCACATGATAATGGTTTCGTTTTCGGGTACGGGGGGGAGGGTGATTTGCCACAAATCACACAACGTTTTTGGCTAAAAGTTGGATGCCGGTACTCGAATGACAGAATCTTCAACACTAAACGTCACTCATAAATGTATCAAGAAAGAGCGCCTCTATGCCGTGCATATTCCACTTTAAAAACGAACGTCAGGGCTAATTCTTGTAAAAGTTACTGCCCTCCGTGGTCGTGTGAATTTAGTTCAAACCGTGGCCACTGCCAGTTTGCATCGGCAGGATTTGTTTTCAAGACTTCGAAAAATTGTGTCGGAATATGCGTGTTTTCGGTAAACAGTTCAACTCTTATCTGTCGGGCTTGGAGTGAGATGACTGCCAGCTTACTGTAACACAAGGCTCATCACAATATTTCGATTTTTCACCAATAACTCATGCCCGTTTATCCTGTTATTTAAAGAACTGCGCCCGACGTCAGCAGAAAACATTACACAGAACTTTTTTTTAGTTCACATTGTTGTTTCACTCAAGCTCCTAGTAAAACAAGAAAAAAGCGCTTGCGCTGTAGCAGGGGGGAGAGATTCACTCGCAGGAGCGATAATTGCAACCACATGGGCCGCGCGCTCCCGCGAGTGGATCTCCTGACGTGCACGCGTTGCCATTGAAGGCAATGGCAACGCGTGCACGTGCTTGGCTGAAAAGCCTAAGTGCTAGGAAAAGGTCGTTTTCCTTTGCAGCGCATGCGCTGCGAAGGCTCGACCTAAAAAGAAAGGCCAAGAAACACCTACCATCGATGCCTTGAGGCTTACTGCAAAGAGATGGGTTACACCCGGAGTCAGATTGAAAAAAAGCCCACAACAGAGATTGCTCGAGATTCCTGGTTCATGGCCTGTACCGAGTAAGTAAGTATCCTTTGAGATACAGTTCTTGCATTCTGAAATTGCAATAATGTCCTCTCCTGTAGGATATATCTTAAAGCCATGGCTTAATACAGCAGGGCTTAACACCAGATAAAATAACCAGACGTGGTCTACAGACAGACAGCAGAGCCATGTTTCTGGTTACAATGCTCTGATAGATGGTGCAGTTACACACTACAGAGCATTACTCAGGCAGCTGGATGATGAATGTTTTTAATCCTTCTGAGTAGCAAAATAAATAGAAATTAGAGCTAACACAGAGTCAGTGTTGTACGTTTTTAGAATGGAGGAATATAAAATAAGTCCTTAATGAGGGAATATGTTTGAACTGCTGGCTAAACCCATAGAAAGAATGAGGCTCACTTAAGAGGTATTTTCTTGAAGTGTCTGTGTGCCCATCCCTTTTCAACTCAAGGTTGATGGGCATGTGATACAAAGAGCTTGTTTAACAGTACAAAAATTCAAAATTTGCTCAAATGATAGAATGTTTCTGTACTGCTGGGGTTACCAATCACCCTCAGTGCGCTCTTGAACTTGATAAGTGCAAAATTGGGTAATTTAAAATAAATGTTTCCCCTTTTCGCCCATATATGCCTTAGTCTCCAGGATTGTCATTTTTCAATTCCCCGAATCTCTCTATTTGTAGTGTGCATTGCCTTTAATCTGAGGACTTAAAGTGCTCCAAAATAATGCTCAGCGTTTATCTTGTGAAGGGATCTGAGAGTTGGTTGTCACTATTACCTAGTACAAGTTCCTGAGACAGCTGCAGACACAGGCAGGAGGATTTTTGTGAATTAGAACATTTACTATAAACACACTGATGCATTTATTTTTACTATACACTTTAAAATCACACACTTGGCTTTATTGTTTTAACGCAAGATAGCGCCAAACTGTAATCCGAGTCAGCCCAGTTGGACACCTGAGTCTCAGGAGTTCAGGAGCCCCCGATGTTCCTTCTTTCTCAAAGGTGTGCTGTCTTCACAGCAGGGCTATTACCTAGTATGGAAATCAACTGACTTCAGGAGGTTCCAGCACACAGCTCGTTGAGGTGCTAATGGTTCCTTTGGTTCCTTTGCTTTGCACAAAGGTGTATTTATTTGTATACAACTACTTAGTCCTAAATCCTGCATTATATTTCATCTTGAAGCAGGTGATAGTAACAACCAAGCTGCGGGACTGCAGGAAAAGATTGTATCTACAGGGTGGAGCAAAATCTGTCTTAAATACTTTCGTTCATCAAATTCAGTGTGAAAAATGACTCTTTATGAGTCATGACATTGTTTTGTTTCATGTTGATGTGCATTCATGTTTATTCCATGTGCTATATTTAATGCCGAAAACCTTCATAGACATTTATGAAATTGTTAGTTATTTCAAGAGGACTTTCAGATTATAATAAGGAATTATAATACAAAACAAGGGCACTTCGTATTTAAAATAATACCTAAAATATCGCATTTCATTTTTTTAAGAAAAAGGTTGACGGCTTCTCTGATAATGTGGCTCAGAGTGAAGCGGATTTACAATATATAGAAGTGCACTTTGAGGCTCTATTGTGAGAAATCAAGTGTGTCTAGATTGCTCCAGCCCTGACGAGTGGAGTTCCCAGTCTGGGAGACTGCGAGCAGGGAACCACATTGTTCTGGGGGTAGGCTATTGTGGACACTTAAATATTGCGCCCCAAGGATGGGGTCCCCATGGTGATCACTGGGCACAGATCTGTAGCCTAAGACTGGCACACATTTGCAGTCTCAATTTGGTACATAACACAGTATGGATTTTTGTGATTTTGTATTTAACAAAAGAATTGAGTAGCATAGTATGGTTATTCTTTGCTGTGAAATAAGATCAACGAATAACCAGTTTTATTTCAAATGCAGTGTCCATGGAGGATAAACACAACATAAACACATATGTGTTTATAGCCCCAAAGACAGTGACATTAAATTGTCCATATATAATGATAGTGATAGTTATGGTGGGGCAAACGTGAACACACATTTAGAATTAATAAATAGTGGTGTATATCTAAGCATGCGC
Source organism: Lissotriton helveticus (assembly GCF_964261635.1). Lineage (NCBI taxonomy): Eukaryota > Metazoa > Chordata > Amphibia > Caudata > Salamandridae > Lissotriton > Lissotriton helveticus. The sequence goes on from NC_136063.1 coordinate 2,058,818,384, forward strand.
GTAGACATGGTTTAGTGAGTAATGATTCAAAGCTGGGCATGTAGTGAAGATTTCTAGGTAGTGGTGCAAATCTGACAATATACTAAGAATTAATTATCATATATGCAAACCCAAACAGGCACTGTTGATTACTGAGTCATGATGGACATCTCAGCATGAGCTGATGATTATAGAGAGATAGTGCCAATTCCAATACTTACTAAGGATTACTAATGGCCGGTGTAACTATGAAGAAGCAGATCTGAATAAACAAATTAAAAGCCAGACCTATTGGCAGGTCAATTAATTATATTCCCTGCAATTCATACTTTCTAATTAAATAAAAAAAATATTTAATTATTTATAGCCCTACTTTGACAGGTATGGGACAAGTAGCTATTACACTTTTGGAGTTGGCAGTACCAATGTTCAAAATTATGATTTTATATAGATCAAAAGCTATAAGCTTGGCACCCCACTACTCAGAAGCTTACAAAGTCATCTCTAGGGTGCCTCGAGGTACATGACCCCTCTAACCACAATCATCAGCACATACCTCAGCATGCTTTCCTACACCAACGTCACACAATTCATACTCTCCCTCTCAGACATGATCCCCAACACAAGAAACAAGTTCATCACTTGCATGACGAAATCGCTAACTGGATGAAAGCTGACTTTCTCAAACTCAACACCAACAAGACAAATGTGGTGATCTTCACCATACCATGGGACTCCACCTGTTGGATGGCTGCACTCATACCCACAACCAAACCTAGCACCAGAACCTCGGAATCATCACTGACACCAAACTGGCAGTGACAGCACAAGTAAGCACAGTCATCCTGCTTCCACACCCTAAAGATGTTGAGGAATATTCTATGGGTCCTAAGTAACACCAGAAAAGAATGTCACCCTCACCACCAGCAAACTAGACTACTGAAACATTCTCTCTGGTCGTACGATCAAGCATTCATTCCGGTTGTATCACCAAGCATCTCACAAGAAGACAACAAACCATCCAAAATGTGGCAGCCAGACTGTTGGACAGGCCGCATGTTCGAGCTGTCCCCCCTCCCCGCAATGGGACCAGGACCCTGGCTCTCCCCGCATCCCCAGCCAGAGTCCACAAACGACCACCCGAAGTACCCTGCAATCCCTCCACTACAAGACACCAGCTCCGGACCCAGCTGGCCCGGGTCACCATCTACCCCACGACATCGACCCGGCCGCCATCTTGGGGCACTGCAGCACGAGGCCGTGTGGCCTCAACTCGACCCTAACCCCGGGCCCGGCCGGCCCCGACATCGAGGCCCCACCATCCTCCCAGGAGGCAGAGTGATCACTTGGCGAGTCAATGGGAGAAGGAATCGTCAACGGCTCTCCTCCGCCAGGTGTCGATCACCCCAGGCCGCCTGGGCGCTGGCTCCACCCCCCTGCTGGGTGTCTGGACTCCCTCATCCCGGACCTCCCGGCCCCCAGGCGCGAGGGTCCGGACATCAAAGGGGACCAGACCTATAACTGGGGCAGGGCCAGACCAGGAAGGAGTTGTATCCTGGAGTCGAGAGACCCGAGAAGAAACCATCGTCTTGGCCTGCTGGCGCTGCCGCGGCCCTCTGCCTCGTGAAACCATCGTCTTGGCCTGCTGGCGCTGCCGCGGCCCTCTGCCTCGTGAAACCATCGTCTTGGCCTGCTGGCGCTGCCGCGGCCCTCTGCCTCGTGAAACCATCGTCTTGGCCTGCTGGCGCTGCCGCGGCCCTCTGCCTCGTGAAACCATCGACTTGGCCTGCTGGCGCGGCCGCGGCCCTCTGCTTTATGAGACTATCACCTTGGCCTGCTGGCGCTGCCGCGGCCCGATCCACCGACCCTCCAGCTCGAGGATTGTGAGCTCGCCTTTTACCACTACCTGTACCGATCCGGTACCAAGACTGTCCCGCTACCCCCTTTCCCTACAGAGACTAGAAGTGAGAGGACCCCCGGGTCCAAGTTATCCTGTATCGCTGATATCCTTGCCTTAAGAACCTTATATAAAGCCTTGAACTCGACTTGGTGTGGTGCCTGTTTGTGGGAAGGGAGGGTACTTGTCTGTACGATCGCCGGAGACGGTCCCCCTCGGGGATCTCTCCCTCGGTATCCGGCCGACCCTCAGGGTCCCCGTCTAACATTGGTGGCCAGCGACGGGATCCGAACCTACGCATAATCGTACAGAAAGTCACTCGCCCCACCACACACAACAACCATGTCAATAGAGAGCGGAACAACGGAAAAATTTCAGATGGAAAAATTGGAAGACTACAACCACCGGGAACTGAAGCAATATTGCATAGAACTTGGACTTCCAACCACAGGTCTTAGCACAAAGGAAGACTTCAAACGAGCCCTAGAAGCTTGGGCAGAAACAGGTACGGCCGTACCCCGAACACAAACAACCGAAACGAGCCCCGCACCAACTAAAGAAAGAGCGGATCTCTCCCTGGAAGAGATCCGAGAAAGAGAAAAAACCAGACTCCACGAATTAGAACTTGCCCGACTTCGCTTGGATGGGGAACTCAAGCTGGCAGAACAAAAAATAACCCTGGAACACTTACGGCTCAGGGAAGAGCGGGAAGACAAGCAAAGACAGAGGGAGCTAGAGGAAAAGAGACTAGAGTACGAACATGAGCGCAATCTCAAAGCACTGGAGATTCAGAAACAGAATAAAGACCTCGGGCTCCCCGAACGACCGACCCCGTCTGCCTCGACCGAGCCCAAGGTTCACATCCCCAAAGATGTCATCCGGGAATACCACAAGAACGATGATATCCAGCAGTGGTTTAAAGCCTATGAGGTGGCAATGACCTCCCACCGGATTCCCCGAAGCGATTGGGGAGCCGGATTATGGGGGAGGTTTGTCAACGAAGGGCGGGACGCCCTGCTGCAACTCCCGGACCAGCTGATGACCTCCTACGACCACATGAAGGCCGCCCTCCTCACTCGATACGGGCTCACACCTGAGATGTACCGCCAACGGTTCCGCGACTGCAAACGGATTCCGGGTACAACTTGGGTGGAGTACGTGAACTTTTTTAGCCGAGCCTTCGAGGGGTGGATCAAGGGCAACAAAGTAACCACCTACGAACAACTCTTTGACCTTATCGTATGGGAACACCTGTCGAACAACTGCTTCGTGGAGCTCCGGCAACACCTCCTGGACAGCAAGCTAACCGACCCTCGACAACTCGCCGCCGAAGCCGACCGGTGGGAAAGCACCCGAGTTGGCCGGAGCGCACCCAGCGAAGTATCCAGATCGTATCGCCCCCGAGGGGGAGGAGGAAGTCAGGGTCGGGGGAGAGACCCCGGCCCCTCGTCACCCCCCAGAAACCCCTCGACCCCGGTTGGCCGGGGGAGCCCTGCCGTCCGGGCCGGTTTCCGGGCCAACATTACGTGCCACAGGTGCCAGCGACCCGGCCACTACGCCAGTGATCCCAACTGCCCAAAGAATCCGAACACGACTCCCCGCCAAGTTGCAGCGGCGGCCCTAGGGGAAGACATAATCCCGGAAGACCAAGAGGAGTACGAGACCGATCCCTCTGAATGGGCACCCGCCGCCATGGCACTGGTCTGCTTAGGGGAGAGAGACATGATTCCGCGGGCCCCCCTTCCCGCCAACACACAGAAGTACGGTCAATGGGTTAACATCAATGGCCGCCGGGCGGAAGCCCTCCGCGACACCGGGGCCAGTGTAACGGCGGTCCGACGCCACCTCGTCACTCCAGACCAAATCTTGCCGAACATTCTTTGCCCTGTTCGATCAGCCGACAACTCCGAAAGCCTATGCCACATGGCCTGCGTCCCCTTCGAGTGGGGAGGAGTAACAGGGATGTTAAAAGTAACTGTCCGCGATGATGCCCCCGTGGACTGCCTCCTAGGAAACGACCTTGAAAGCTCTCCCTGGGCAGCTGTCGAACGGAGGGAGCACCTGGGGATGCTTGGCCTCCCCGAATGGGTCTGCGTCACGACCCGGTCCATGACCGCCCGCGCGGTCCCCAGCCCAGAAGAGCCCGAGTGGCCAGAACCTCCTCCCGCGCTCATCCCAGAGGAGGCCGCCCCAGAAGCCATTCCTTTGACCCAAACCGAAGAAGGACACGACCAGCTTCGGGACGTCCCTGACCTGGCACAATGGCGGCAGGAGGGAGGCCCCACGCAGGAACAATTCCGGGCCGAGCAAAAAACCTGTCCTTCTCTCGAAGGACTCCGGCAGCAAGCCCTGGCCCAGAGCACCGGGGATACCTCGGGGGCCCACTGGATCTACTGGGACCAAGACCTGCTCTACAGCGAGCAGAAAATTGCAGAACTAGGGGCCAGTCGGGTGCTGGTGGTGCCCCTTCGCTTCCGAGACTTCCTCCTGAACTTAGCCCACGATGTCCCCCTTGCCGGACACCTGGGGCAGGATAAAACCTACGACCGCCTGGTGACCCATTTTTTCTGGCCCCACATGCGGAAGGATGTCACCAACCACTGCAAGGCCTGCCCCACCTGCCAGGCCAGCGGAAAAAGTGGCCGAAAAATCAAAGCACCGTTACAACCCTTTCCTGTCGTCACCACCCCGTTTGAACGAGTGGGAATAGACATTGTGGGGCCCCTCGACCCTCGAACAGCCCAAGGACACCGGTTCATCCTGGTCCTTGTAGACCACGCCACCCGCTATCCCGAGGCCATCCCTCTTCGGACTGTGACGGCCCCCGTGGTGGGCCGGGCCCTGATGGGGATCTTCTCCCGGGTGGGGTTCCCCCGGGAGGTCGTCAGTGACAGGGGCACGAACTTTATCTCCAGATATATGAAGTCCCTCTGGCAGCAATGCGGGGTCACCTACAAATTCACGACCCCCTATCACCCGCAAGGAAACGGACTGGTCGAGAGATTCAACCGCACCCTCAAGGGGATGATTATGGGTCTAGAAGAACCCCTTCGACGCCAGTGGGACGTACTGCTTCCATGCCTCCTGTTTGCCTATCGGGAGGTCCCGCAGAAGTCCCTCGGCTTCAGCCCCTTTGAACTACTGTACGGGCACCCCGTCCGGGGCCCCCTCAGCCTAGTCAAGGAAGGTTGGGAGCAGCCTCCCCAGAAAACTCCCCCGGACATCTACCGGTATCTCCTGGCTCTCCGCAACCAGACCCGGCGGTTCCGAGACACCGCCAAAGCCAACCTCGAGGCCAGTCAGGAGGACATGAAGAGGTGGTACAATCAGCACACGTCCTCCATTGAGTTCGAACCTGGACAACAGGTCTGGGTGATGTCCCCGGTTGAGCCCTGTGCCCTCCAAGACAGATGGTCCGGGCCCTTCAAGGTAATCGAACGCAAGGGGCCCGTCACCTATTTAATCGACATGGAGACTGCCCGGAACCCCCTACGGGTCCTCCATGCCAACAGGCTCAAACCCCATTTTGTGCGATCCGAACTCAGCCTCCTGATGGCTACCGATACTGGGACAGAAGAAGACTCTGAACCCCTTCCGGACTTACTGAGGGCCCTCGAGCAGGATGGCTCAGTGGAAGGGGTCCAACTCTCCGAGGCCCTGTCCCCGGAGCAACGCCAAGACTGCCAAACGCTCCTGAGGCAGTTCGCCTCCCTGTTCTCCCTCACCCCCGGAGTCACCCCCTGGTGCCTCCACGATGTGGACACCGGGGACAGCCCTCCTATTCGACACCGAGCATACCGCGTACCAGACCGGGTACGAGCCTGCATCCAGACCGAGGTGTCCAAGATGCTGACCCTAGGAGTGATCGAACCCTCAGACAGTCCCTGGGCGAGCCCAGTCGTCCTGGTTCCCAAGGCAGCTGCCCCGGGCGTTGCCCCTGAGCTCCGGTTCTGCGTGGACTATCGAGGGCTGAATGCAGTTACCCGGACCGACGCTCATCCCATCCCCCGGGCAGACGAGCTAATTGACCGGATGGGGGCCGCCCGCTACCTGAGCATCTTCGACCTAACAGCGGGCTACTGGCAGATCGGCCTCACCCCTAGGGCCCAAGAACGATCCGCCTTCTCTACCCCAGACGGGCACTACCACTTTAAAGTCATGCCCTTCGGCATGAAAAACGCCCCGGCAACGTTCCAACGGCTGGTAAACCAGGTACTGGCGGGCCTGGAAGACTTCAGCGTCGCCTACCTGGACGACATTGCTGTGTACAGCCACCAGTGGACCGACCACCTCCGCCACCTGCGGGAGGTTCTACACGCCCTCCAGCAAGCCGGGCTCACCATCAAGGCCAGCAAGTGCCAAGTTGGCCAAGGGTCCGTGACCTACCTGGGACACCAAGTGGGAAGCGGGCTGGTGGCCCCTCTCCAACTCAAGATTGCTGCCATCCAGGCCTGGCAACCCCCTACGAGCCAAACGGAGGTCCGGGCCTTCCTGGGGCTCACCGGATACTACCGGCGGTTCGTGAAGGACTATGGCAGCATCGTGGGGCCCCTCACAGAGCTCACCTCCAAAAAGAGCCCCAAAACCGTCAACTGGACCCCGGACTGCCAATCAGCCTTCGAGAAGCTAAAGACCGCCATGTGCACGGCCCCCGTGCTCCAGGCTCCCGACTACAGCCGGGAATTCATTGTGCAGACGGACGCCTCCGATCATGGTGTGGGGGCCGTCCTCTCCCAACTCAACACCGAAGGGGTCGACCATCCGGTGGTCTTCATCAGCAGACGCCTCTTGCCCCGAGAACAGCGCTGGAGCACCATTGAGAGGGAGGCCTTCGCCGTAGTCTGGGCACTCAAGAAGCTCCGGCCATACCTCTTCGGCACCCACTTCCGGGTGCAAACAGACCACCGACCCCTGCAATGGCTGATGCAAATGCGGGGGGAGAACCCGAAGCTGTTGCGCTGGTCCATCTCCCTGCAGGGGATGGACTTCACGGTGGAACATCGTCCAGGCCAGGACCACGCCAACGCCGACGGCCTGTCACGCTTTTTCCGCCTCAGCGAGGAGAGTCCCCAGGAAGATGGCTGACTCTCCCCGCCTTCAGCTGGGGGGGACGCATGTTGGACAGGCCGCATGTTCGAGCTGTCCCCCCTCCCCGCAATGGGACCAGGACCCTGGCTCTCCCCGCATCCCCAGCCAGAGTCCACAAACGACCACCCGAAGTACCCTGCAATCCCTCCACTACAAGACACCAGCTCCGGACCCAGCTGGCCCGGGTCACCATCTACCCCACGACATCGACCCGGCCGCCATCTTGGGGCACTGCAGCACGAGGCCGCGTGGCCTCAACTCGACCCTAACCCCGGGCCCGGCCGGCCCCGACATCGAGGCCCCACCATCCTCCCAGGAGGCAGAGTGATCACTTGGCGAGTCAATGGGAGAAGGAATCGTCAACGGCTCTCCTCCGCCAGGTGTCGATCACCCCAGGCCGCCTGGGCGCTGGCTCCACCCCCCTGCTGGGTGTCTGGACTCCCTCATCCCGGACCTCCCGGCCCCCAGGCGCGAGGGTCCGGACATCAAAGGGGACCAGACCTATAACTGGGGCAGGGCCAGACCAGGAAGGAGTTGTATCCTGGAGTCGAGAGACCCGAGAAGAAACCATCGTCTTGGCCTGCTGGCGCTGCCGCGGCCCTCTGCCTCGTGAAACCATCGTCTTGGCCTGCTGGCGCTGCCGCGGCCCTCTGCCTCGTGAAACCATCGTCTTGGCCTGCTGGCGCTGCCGCGGCCCTCTGCCTCGTGAAACCATCGTCTTGGCCTGCTGGCGCTGCCGCGGCCCTCTGCCTCGTGAAACCATCGACTTGGCCTGCTGGCGCGGCCGCGGCCCTCTGCTTTATGAGACTATCACCTTGGCCTGCTGGCGCTGCCGCGGCCCGATCCACCGACCCTCCAGCTCGAGGATTGTGAGCTCGCCTTTTACCACTACCTGTACCGATCCGGTACCAAGACTGTCCCGCTACCCCCTTTCCCTACAGAGACTAGAAGTGAGAGGACCCCCGGGTCCAAGTTATCCTGTATCGCTGATATCCTTGCCTTAAGAACCTTATATAAAGCCTTGAACTCGACTTGGTGTGGTGCCTGTTTGTGGGAAGGGAGGGTACTTGTCTGTACGATCGCCGGAGACGGTCCCCCTCGGGGATCTCTCCCTCGGTATCCGGCCGACCCTCAGGGTCCCCGTCTAACACAGACTCATCCTCAACCCACCACGTATAACCCACATAACATCACATCACATCCCAGGGAGCTCTGACTCCCAATGCACAAATGTGTGCATTTCAAACTTCCCAAACACATGTTCAAGCCACTACACTACTTAGGCTCCACTTACCAGGCCACCCACCTCTCCTTTCACCCACCACCTAGTCACCTACACTCTGCAGTACGATTCACACACATTCTATGCATGCACAGAACCACAGCATTCTCTTACATAACACCTAAAGCATCAAATGATCTTCCATTTCACATCAGACAGAGTCTTCTATCTTCTTGAATTCCAAAAGAACCTGAAGATCTGTCTCGACTGGTTTCGATGCACAGACACCTGGTCATCACTAGAATTCCATCATGGATGAGAGTACATTCTACAAATACACATACCATTATTGTATATGGCACATAATTATACTCTAGAAAACAATAAATACATGAGATTACATACATAACACAACCTGAAGAAAATTAGGAATATTGGATTGAAATGTCTTTCCCGCGCACATACAATTTGATGTAGCGAGTAAGTTAAGACCAGAGCCTCGACTTATGTCACAAAAGATTGAATTCAGTAATCAAATTATTTCCTCCTGTACTGGCAATTTATATGGAAAAAATGCATTTATAGTATGGCATATGTAGCTGGTGAAGGGCCGAAATGCATTTATAAATGGGTATTGTGAAACTCTGTGGCAGTGCTAAAAATTGAAGAATGTGTGAAGATAAAGCTAAAAGTAGTGTGAGATAATGTGCCTAAACCTTAGTGTTAAGTCTATGGATGGGGGGAAAGTGAGTCGGTGCAATCTGGCCCATTTGGGAGGTGTTTCTGGGTTGTTTTTTTTTTGCAGAGTTTTATATAGCACGAACTAGACCCGAACTGAATCGGGTATCAGAGCGCTTTACATGGCACCAGTTACGTTACATGAGGACACACATTCATTTTTGTTAGGCACGGGGAGATTAAGTGATTTGCCCAGAATCACAGGACGTTTGGCGTCGTTACCAAGACTCGAACCCAGTTCATCCAGGTCCGAGGTCGAGCGCCCTAGCCATTAGGCCAACTCCCTCTCTTGTGTGTATATGACAGCAGCTTTGCAAAATTTGTCACAGCAGCAGTATAGCTGTGTATATGCCTAGGTAGGTGGGAAAAGTGTTAGAAAAGATGTTGCTGTTCATGCATGTGGACAGTAGGAGTGTGAGAAATTCATGTGATTTGATTTTACGCACTTACACAAAATTTTATGAAAATTATACGAAATGCACAATGTGAATCCGGCTTTTAGTGCTATATTTTAGCACAAAATAACCAATAAGTCATTTTTTGACACAGGCACACATTCTGCAGCATATTATAGCTCAAATAAGACAATTGGCATGAGCAATACCTGCTCACGTTCTGTTTGTCCGCATTCCTCCTGAGTGTTCAACATAAATGTTTGTAGCAAATGCCACATAATTAGGTGATGTGACTTAATGGCATACTTTCAGGGATTTTACATAACAAGTGCAACACGAAATTCCACAAATTACTCAAACTATGCAAGGGTAATTTACATTTTTCTCAGGCCTAGTGGACATCTACCATTTGGATTAGACTATCAAACGGTTTAAAGAACACTGAATATTGGCATTGGAGGTGTCCAGATGTGAAAGAAGCTAAGATGCGAGGGAGCTGTGGTGGGGGTCAATCATGGATTAACTATAGTAAATACTCTTGCCTTCACACATGACCATTAAAAGAGCTACCCATCAGAATGGCTATTTTCTAACCAGAAACAATATAAACTCTAATGAATCCACTGTGTACCAGCAGAGGAACAAACATTGTATGGTCAGCTATAGTCGGGGCCAGTGGAATTATGCAATTGTGTGGCAGCAGCGATTTTAACATGAGTATAGATCTGCTGCATTGGTCACAGAATCTACTCTCTACCGCATAATCTGCAGATTTTACCCCAAAAATTTTTTTTTGTTTGAACGGTTCAAAAGTTACTAAAAAAGAAGCAACATCTATTGCCACGCAATGGAAGGATCTTTTCAAAGGTTAACTAGTCACCTTTCTGTTGCAATTACTATATTAGGGTGGTAAACTGGTTCCAAAGAGGCACAGCCAATGCACTGACAGTGTTACCAAGTTTACAAATGAGAAAAGAATCAAGTAATACTATTAAAAAATCAAATGGGCGGGACGAGAAGAGGGAATCTGCCCAGCTTGTAACAACAGTAAAGAAGATATGGTCCATGTCTTGTTCTTCTGCCCTGCCTATAGTGTAATACGGAGATCCTGGCTGGCACCGTTGTGCAGAAATTTGGGTTTAAAACAATGTGCTCAAACTTGTAGAATTTTAAGATATGATACTTCACCTCCTATTGTGTTCTCGGTCTTTGCTTTTCATATGGTATGTGGCGTAGAAGGTCTACTTTGATTAATCGTGTTAAATTGTGATCAATTGTAATGATTGTTATCTTTCATTTGATAACTTATTGTTTAATAATTTTTTTAACCAAGGTTCCTAACTATTTATGTATTTTATCTTGTATGTACATATTTTATTTGTGCTTTAATGGCCTTCGGCCGAAATAAAGTTATCAAAAAAAAAAAATTAAAAATCTGCCATCTTTTAGTGCATAATTTCCCTTTTCTTGCTGCATAATCTGCTCAAGCCTGCTGCATAATGTGGTCCTCCCCTGCTGCATAATTCCTGTGCCCCTTGCTATAGCATATGCCTGAAGAGATCACCCAGGTATTCCGGGCGCAACCTATAGAAATGGGCATTACACCACTGGATCGCTTGTCTCTCGATTGCTGAATCAGTGCACTGCATTTAATCAACAAAAAAACAAAAATAATAGGAGACATAAGAGGCCTCAGTCATAACATGTCCAGGAAGACAAAATACAAATACTATTTCAATAGGTAGTGGAAATCAAATCAGTGAGCAACATGGAATGAAATGCATGTGCTTTGCTCTTTGTAGTACTAAATGAATTGCTTGGAATGCAGAGCGCCCTACATATATGATGGCCCTCCTCTAATTTAACAAATACAACTTTTTGCAAAGTATTGCAATGTCTCAAGAAAAAACAAACATGATTTAGAAGCCAGTGACTTTACAGAAGGTAACAAAAGCACTTTGACGCCTCGTCAGGGGTAGTAAACGCTATATAAATGCAATTAAATAAATAAATAAATAAATAAATAAATAAATACATTACAAACTCAACTTGTTCAAATCCACAAAGGAAATTTAGCAGTCAACACCTACAATTTTGCTCTGTGACGTTTTAAATACAATTTTAGTGAAGGAAGTAATACAAGTTTGAAATCTGATTTTGCAAGTAGTGCTTCACAGGTTAACACAAGAGTGCCTGTGTTACTCTACACCTGCTACATAAGCGGTTACCTTTTTTGAATTGATCAGGGATGTGCATTGCCATCCACGGCTAGGAATCGTTTACAATTTGGCTTCCACATAGCGCTTTGCTTTTTACCTTGCATGTCTGCGTCCACTCTGTTTGAGAACAGCCTAAGTGGGGGGAATCCTTGAATTGTTTGAATAGGGCTGTGCTCACCATTCTCTTTGATTATCTTATTCAGGCCTTAAATGAGGTGCCAAAGTGTGTTAAATAGGTTTCGGAATGTGCATAAACTAATGAAAAAGAAAACTGCAAAATTGCCTCCTGCTACACCATGTAAAACCACGTTATAATTTTTTTTAACAGCAAGAGAACATGCTCATCATAATTCGGGCCCTACAAAACAGCTGTAAAGAAAATCTCTCCCCTTTCTCAGGTGACCGGTGCAAGAGCAGGGCGTTAGCAGTTCCTTCTGGGCAGCCGTCAAAGTGTTAATGTATGCAGATCGCAGCTTTTGTGTTTCGGCTGATCACAGAGGTGAGCCTCAAGTTAGGAATGAAAGGAACACCTCCCCTCCCCCAACCTCCAAACACAGGTTGCTTGCAACAACGAGAGCCACTCTTGAAAACATAATATGGACACTGAATTTAGCAAGGCAACCGTGGAAGACCCATAGTTTGTTTTGCGTGTGACAATTTGTACCATTAATAGGTATTTGACAAAGGCTGATACATGAAGCTGGCATTTCTTTGCTGTCATACAATAACCACATGATTATGCACTAGAAATTCCAGGGTGACAACACAAAAACTAAAGTTAATAGTTTTTGGTACATTATATTTTTTGTTAGTGAAGCAAACGAGAGGGAGGACTTTGGTGCACATAATTCAAGTCTAGTTATTCATCCTTCAATGTAAACATTGCAGGTCTAACCTTGCAGGACTCAAACCTGTGCAGGTTTATGTAGCAGAAACTCGACCCGAAGGCATTGGAGCGCTTTACACAGCACCAGGTACGTTACACAAGGACACATTAACGTTCCTAGCCACAGGGAGAATAAGTGACGCCCAGAATCACAGGGTGTTGAGCTGACACTGAGCGCCGAGAATCGAACCTGGATCCCCATTTATGGAGTCGGCATCCTCTTCCTTTCATTTAGCATAAATAGCTAAGCATAGGAACATAAAGCATTGAGCCTCTAATGTACATTTCACCCATGACAGTAAGAACGGCCCAGGGGAGGAAAATGGGGAGGGAATGGGGAAAATAGTAAGAGGAGCATAGGGAGAAATGGACAAAGTCAGAGAAAACAGAGAGAGATGGGGAGAGATACAAGTTGAATCAAGATTTAGGGAGAGAACGACGTGGTAAAAGTCTTGGAGACAAACAGGAAATAGGGGTAAACAGGAGAGAGAGATTTAGAGATAAGGAAAGTCAAACAAAACCAGTGAGAGAAATAGACAGGGAGAGAGAAAGTCAGAAATGCGGGGAGACAGGGGAGGGCACAGGAATGACAGGAGAGGCAGATACATTAAAGCTAGTGAGAGGCATCGAAAGATAGAGATACAGAGATAGACAGGGACCAAGAAAGAAAGACAGAAACAGAGAAAGACAAGAAGGGAGAGAGAAGAAATAGGGAAAGACAGCCAAATATGAGACGTATGAGACAGTCAAGGAGAAACAGGGTTAGAATTGGTGAGAGAGAAATAAAGCTAGATAGTGTCATAAGGAGGGAGAGATAGGTAGAGACAAAAACAGTGGGCGAAAGACAGAAACAGAGATGGAAAAATAGGAAGAGAGAAAAAAAGAAAGACAGGGAGAGATGTGAAATCGAAATGGAGGGAGGAAGTGGGAGAGACAGTAAAAGACAGGGAAAGAGTAAGACAAGGAGAGGGGTGGGTTTATGAAACATACTAGAAGACAGGAAGGAGGACAGAAGGAAGAAAGGAAGGAAATACACACTGAACTGAATCTAAATGCAGTTCTATCTAAAGCTATTTGTCTGTCCATTAACCTCTATCCCACCCTCTCTTGATCCCTCCACCTGTAACAGAGACATATTTAGCTACATAGATCGGTCTTTGTCTATATTTGTTTCTCCTTCAATCTATCCTTAGTGGTGCATCTGTCCATCTATATATCCCTTTATTTGTATGTACATCTGCACATCAGTCTGCCCATCCCTCTATCTAGTTGTAAATATGTCGATCAGTCTATCTATCTGATTTATCGAAATTGTATCCACCATACATCTGAATGCACTTTTGGAAATGAGATCCCTGGCCACACAATTGGGAATGGGTGAATTTTACCCAGCAACTGACCCGAGAAGGGGGCTAGCAACCTCCCTCAGGCATCAGGTGCACAGATTTTAGGAAGGTAGGAACAGACATGGATTACAACCATGCTGAGACATCGGAGATAGACAACACCAGCTTAACACAAGCGGACCCATCATGCTTTGCAGTACAAGCAATGGATCCCTCTATGCATCAATTCAGTACCCGCCATCCCACCCACATGAAGTCATGCACACCCCTGACCATCAAGTTGGCAAGACCTGTTGTGTTCAAAACATTACATGTACTTAGAGTGGACTTTGGGACTGCCACTTGCTCATGATTGGACAGCCATTGTTGTTTATATCAGATGTCTTGATTCAATGGCTTTTCTCCCTGTCCCTGTGTTTGTTCCACCCTGGGGCATTTTTCTCACAGTGTTGTGAGTGAATGTTTTTTATCCTTCTTCTGCATACTTGTGGAGCTGTTTTTTATTTTAGATTTAACATTCCATGGAAGTGCAGGTATTTCCTTCCTGTCTATATTTATTGGTTTACAATGGGTTGGCATCTGCAAAATGCTTCTGCTCCATTTGCTTCCTTCTGTATATTGCACTCTTTTATTTTCACTTTATTTACATTTGAATTTACTAATCTAACATGGTTGTCCTTCAAGTTAAATGAGTACATTAAAAGCGGAGGCTTGTGTCATGACACATTCTTGTGTCATGAAGCTCATTCATTCACACATGCATTAGGACACACATCACGGCGAACGCTTGTGCATGTGGCATATTGCCGGCCTCCTTAAAATGAGGTTTCTTTAATAAAAACTCTATTGCAAGATTGTGAACCATACATCTGTTAGTATGTGGTGGCCATGATATTCAACTCCCCACAGAGGTAGTAGTTATGATATTCATATCCAAGACATGCAGAAATAGTGTGTGATGAGAGTAATGGCCAGGTCCCCAGGGAGATAGTATGTTATAGTGTTCTTATTCAAGACATGCTGAGATAGAGTGTGTTGATAGCTGTGCAAGTCCCCACACAGATAGTGTGATTACTGTAATGACCAGATTGTCTCAGTACATGATAAAAGTCATGTTCAAACCTTCACACAGATAGTATGTGATGATAGAGAAGTTTAAGGTCACACATATATAGTGTGCTAATCAAGTTCATGTCTCTGAAGAGGTAATATGTGCTTATAGTAATGCTACGGCCCCCACTGAGATAGAGTCTAATGATCGTCTAATGATTGTCCCGTCAGAGTTTATGCATCATGATAGTAATTGCCAAGCCACTTCCGAGACCATGACAGACAGTGAGATGGAGGCCTTTCCTGTGTGGGGACATCAAGGAAGATGAACTAGCAATGCCCTGGACAGTATGAGTAAGGGGAACGATAAGTATGATGATTGCTTTCCAGTTCAATATTATAAATTGAATAAAGAAAAGTTGGTACCACTATTATACAGGTGTACAAGGATGCAGTGGTGTTTTTTCTAGGCATATGAGCTGGCAATCACCTTAGAACCATTATACATCCACAGTGGCACGTAAAGAATGAAGCAAATGACAAACTAGCAATATTGCTGGTTGCAGAAAAGGCCTTTGACTATGTAGAGTGCAGGTATCTATTCATGGTAATAGGTAAATTGAGTCTGTGCAGGGATTTCATTGAAAAAGTGCAGAAGCTATATAAAGTGACTGACTCAGATAAACATTTGGAGCTTTATCTCACAACCGTTCCTCATCTTAAGGGGCACTAGAATGGTCTGTCCTCTGTCCCCACTCTTGCTTTACTAACTCTGTTTTTATTTGAGATGGCAATCGCACAAAGCAGAGACATATGGTGCATAATAACACTTCTGTTTAATGCAGATGGTACTGTGGTTGCACTTGTAACGATCAAGGTTTCCTAACCAAAATTAATGTCCTGATAACTTTTTTACAAAATTAACTGGTCTGTATGTAAAGCTCTGCCTATGACAAAAATCACAACAGCAGTGTTAGGTTGTGTGATGCTGAGAGCGTCGATCCACTGGTTCTGAGTGACACTGGTCCAGCTGTGGAGTGGGGCACTGGGGCGGTTGGGGGTGGTATGGGGGCGTCCATCGAGGGTGAAGTGTACGATGGAGTGGTCTGACCAGGTGACTTCTGTGGTGTGGCTGTATCATATTCTGTTGATGGACGTGAAGATGGGGTCTAGCGTTTGTCCTGCTTTGTGTATGGGGTATGTAACCAGTTACTTGAGTCCAAAGTTGTCCAATCTTTCCAGTAGGTCAGTGGAGTCCAGGTGGAAGTTGAGGTCTCCCAGGAAGACATAGGGCCCGATTCACAAAATTAATCTGAGGCAAAATCCTAACTTTACGTCTTTTGGTATTTACAGAAGGCATTTAGGAGTAGTAAAGTTAGGATTCCTAACTTTACTACTACAAAACTGAGAAAAATCCTAACATTTTGACTTTTGGTATTCACAAAAGGAGTTTAGTTGTAGTACTACTACTAAATGCCTTTTGTGAATACAAAAAGTCGTAACCTTAGGATTTTGTCTCAGATTACTTTAGTGAATCGGGCCCAAAGTGTTCAGATTCTATGGTGAGTGTGCCGTGTGACCTTACAATAGAAATATGCATGGGCTTTTTTCTGACATAAGTGTCTCCAAGTGGTACTTCAGCATGTGTAGTGATACCGGGCCCGAGCATGTAAAAGACTCACTCCCCTCAATTATGATAGTGTTTTACAGCATAACCTTTAAGCATTTAAAGTCTGACAACATTACCCACTCACACTTTGAGCTTTTTCGCAGATGTGCTTTGTGAGCCTGAGACTCTGACAAGTGTAAATAAACACTTGCGCTCTGGGCTTTTCTTCCCCTCTGCCCTCCAGTGGCTGCTAAATGCATGGGCTGATGGAGGCCGGGTCCCATTAGATGCTGTCGGTGTTTGCTGGGTTACATAATGAGAACCACGATTCCCAGATAAGGGGGATACTGCCTCAATGATCCAGAGATAAGAACGGTTGTCAGCAGCCCTGTTGTGACCACCTCAGCAGTCACAGGTAAAATGTGATGGATTGAAGTAGGACAGGGGCCTTTTCAGCAAATCACCAGCAGTCTAGAGCAATGGGCCATCTTCAGGCCTGTGGGGCTCACTCTAACCTGCACCGTCACTCAACAGTGGCGAACTGCGTGCCATATGTCACCCTCCCTGATACTCCAACTGCCTCTCATTCATCAATCCATCGATGAAAAGCCTGATGTCAGCAAGGCATCAGCATTCATGGAGCACCCTTTTTGATGCTGCCTTGCTAGACTACATTTTGGAATAACGAAAGGTCGGAGCCCCTACAAGCGGAGCGCAAATTATTCCTACTGCCAGTGCTTTAAATGGGCCGGTACTCACCGGTACTGGGTATCGGCACTTCTCAGATTTGTCACTGTGAGTACCGGCACTTCTATACTGCCGTTGAGAGTACCAGTACTCACGAAAAAAGTAAGGCTCATTGGCTGTGCTGGTGAGCCGGAGTGGACTGTGCATCTGGCAGCCAAGGCGCCGCTTCTGCAGCCCCGATCTGAGCCCCAGCTGAGCTATTCAGCAGGGCTCATTTGAATAATGAATGAAAGGGAGGGAGGATGGATGGATGAAAGGGTGGATGATGGATGAGTGAAAGGAGGGGTTAAGTGAAAGGGTGGATGGAATGAAAGGGTGGATGGAATAAAGGAGTGAAAGGGTTGATGAACAGATGAGCGAAAGGATTGATGAATGAGCGAAAGGGTGAATAAAGAGATGGATGAGGGAAAGGATGAATGGATAGGTTTTGAGTTGGATGGATGGATAGGTGTTTATGTGAAGGGTGGACAGACAGAATGGTGAAAAACTGAATGATCGATGAAAGACAGAATAGAAGACAGAATGTAAAGGTTAAATGGTGGACATCAGCAGGTAAATGGTAGGATGGAAGGATGAATGGATAGATCTATGGAAGAGACAAGAGATATCTTCTGAGGAGGGTCATGATGATTTGCTTCATTTGCTTGGTGCCATAAGAGCTTTGGGCGACGTTGGGGTATTTTCAGTTTCTTCCTACTCATGTGCTGAAAAATATATGGTTTTGTGCCAAACAACAGCAATTAACAGTATGGTATTGAGAAGGTGCATCCATTTCAAAAAAAGGAAATGTTAACATATTATAGCATTTCTATTTCATTTTTGAGTAATGAGTTCACTTGCTTTGTTTATATAAACACATTTCTCATGTGTTTTGATGTGTCCTGCAACTAATAGAAGTCATGAAGTATCATCAGGTCTTGCCTTTAGCCCCTCCCCTAATCCCGCCCCCTCACTACACCTCTAGCTCATTTTAATGAGTACCTGCACTTATTTTTTCCCATTTAAAGCACTGCCTACTGCCATATAGGGATGTATGTTGGGACGTTTTCTCAATCTGAAAAACTACTTATATGATTATTCCCTGACTGTAAATGAAGAGGTAAGTTAAAAAAGGGTGCATTGGAATGTGACCATTGTAATTACGAGTGAATGAGATTCACTCAAGCATCCCATGTATCACTTTTTGTGCTGTTCAACTTAGAGGTTAGACCAGTTTTCAAAAGTATAAAATTATATTATGCCCCTTGGTACGATATGGCTTTGCGATACTTATATGGATTTGTGAACAAGAATAAGGATAGCAACTATTGCATTTGGAGAAAGTGGCTTGTATCCGCTTGAGTTACAGAAAACAAAACTGGAGCAGGATTACAAATGCTTGTTTTTAAGGCTTCTGTATAGTAGGGATCTGGGTGGTCCCGTGAGAGCGCGGGGAAAGAATTGGTCCAGTCGGTAAGCTGGTCCATTAGTTCTTGATCTGCTGAATGCCTCACCTGCTTTTAAGCATGGCTGAAGGTGGCATTCAGCTCTACGCCACTAGCATATTCGCCCACTGAGCTATCTTTCTAGTTTGTGAGCATTAGCAATTTTAATGAGGTTCTAAGCCATGCTGTGATGTTTACGCTGCCTAAGCCATATGTTGTGGAAATATGGAGACATAATTCACATCTATGGGCTACAGCATTTAGTTTCCATATGTATCGCCTGATGAGGGGTTCGTAAGTGCTATATAAATAAAAGCAGACAATAAGGACTCCAGAACGGACCAGCTGACCATTTACATTAGTGAACAGTTATTGTTTACTCTACCCATCAAGTCAGAACCATAGCTTCAGGAGGAGAGATTAAAGAGAATCTATTTACAATTAATCAATTGGGACTTATACAGCGGCTAATCAACCTCGAGGGTATCCAGGCGCTAAAGATGCGTTTAGAATTAAAGGAGTGCGCCCTTTCATTCAGGAACGCGTTTGGTCTGCTGATAGCTGAAAAGCTGTATATGGCACTTTCAGTCAGATATTTAACATTTTAGCGAACTGCATATGTTAAAAGTGAAACTGCAAGTCACACAACACAATTTGCTGCTGGGTAAACGCCAGGCTGACATTGTCACACATAACTAGATAGCCCTATAGTCAGACTTCTGCAACTGTTCCAATTGTAAGGCACACTCCCTTTCCTCTCATTCTCTTGCTCTCTTTCTTGTCCACTCCTTCTGTCAGTCTCTTTAACTTTAAATCCCAGTCTCATTTTCTTCCTCGCTCGCTCCTATCCTCTCTCGAGACCTCCCATTTCTTTCTCCTTTTTTAGGGCTCGGCCTACGTCACCACGAAGTGGGGCGGAGCTCCGAGCTCCTATTGTAAAAGAAAAAAAAAAAGTGTCTTTAGGGGTCTGGGCAGCAACATTCCTTAGTGCGTAAGCTTTTTTTATGGCATCTGCATAGTGATTCGTCTTCGCTGTGCTGTCTTTTTAGTAGCCTTGACGCCATAGGCTATATTTAATTTCCGTCCACCATTGTTGGCATTTTCATGGCATTTTCTGTGTGGTTACGCGCACAGCAGACTATTAATCTTAATTAGGAGCTGTCAGAGTGCCCGTGTAATGCAATCCAGATGGTGGGAGCGCGTTCACCATTCAGCATTGCATTGCATGTATCAGGCGCGCGTGTAACATGTACCTTTCGCGCACGGCAGTACATTAATTTTAATTAGGAGCTGTCCGGGTGCTCCTCCAAATGCAATCCAGATGGTGGGAGCGCGTTCACCATTCAGCATTGCATTGCATGTATTATGAGGGCAGGAGGCCTTTTGTTTCTGTCAACATACTTTCCTCTCTGCATTTAAGTTACTAATTTCACATTGTTTGAAAAGTACACTTTTGTTGTCTTATGACTTATCTAAAATGTTAAAGAAACATTACATCGCCTATCCTGCCGTTAACATAAACTTGATAGCTGGCTTGAAACTTTATACATGTCTTTCACTATTTTTTATTAAGAATCTTTTGCAGTTTGCAAAGTTATTTGAGTAGCCTTGGGCAATGTGTCCCACTCAGCATCCACATGCCAACACAGAACAATAAATTGGCAGGGCAGGCATAATTCCGTATGCACAGTGTCATCTGATATGAGCACAGTAATCAATTAGTGGCTAACCTATGGTAGAACACTTGTGGTGGCTAGCCTTTTCAGAGCCATTCTGCACACAGGCTGCACTGACCCAACTCCAGGCATAAAGGTGGGCACCAGCATGCAGACATTAAGGGGCACATTTATGAAGGCCTTGCGCCGCCGGTGCGTCACTTTTTCCCATGTTAAAAATGACGCACCGGCGGCGCAAGGCCTTCATAAATCTTCCCCTAAGTTTACACATAATTTAAAATCCTTTGCCCTCCTCCCATCGTAGCATATTCCGTAAAAAGCAAACCTCGACGCCTGTAAGAGCAAATTTACCTCAGTCATTAATTCATGTATACATTTTTTGTTTTATAAAGCAGGAAAATTCAACGTAGATTCAGGAAGTTTAGATCCATGCCATATTTTTAGGATAAGAACTTACTAAGTAAATCGTTTGCATTTAGGTCAGTTACATGTATATTTATTTTATATGGATATCATCAAAATCTGACGTGTATCCGACTCCAAACTGATCTATAATGGCTTCCTCTGATATACATTAAATATATTAACCATGTATATATCAAACTCCACAAACAGAACTGCTTATTCGTGCTTAATTAAAAGCTGTTACCCAACAGAACACATTATTTTATTTTAAACCTGTGCACCTAGACATAGCACCCTTGTGCATAGGGAGTGCAGAGTGCATAGGGAGTGCAGAGTGCATAGGGAGTGCAGAGTGCAGAGTGCATAGGGAGTGCAGAGTACATAGGGAGTGCAGAGTGCATAGGAAGTGCAGAGTGCATAGGAAGTGCAGAGTGCATAGGGAGTGCAGAGTGCAGCGTGCATAGGGAGTGCAGCGTGCATAGGGAGTGCAGCGTGCATAGGGAGTGCAGAGTGCATAGGGAGTGCAGAGTGCATAGGGAGTGCAGAGTGCATAGGGACTGCAGAGTGCATAGGGACTGCAGAGTGCATAGGGACTGCAGAGTGCAGAGTGCATAGGGAGCGCAGAGTGCATAGGGAGCGCAGAGGGCATAGGGAGCGCAGAGTGCATAGGGAGCGCAGAGTGCATAGGGAGCGCAGAGTGCATAGGGAGTGCAGAGTGCAGAGTGAGTAGGGAGTGCTACGGAGTGCTAGAGAGTGAAGAGGGAGTGCTAGAGAGTGCAGAGTGAAGAGGGAGTTCTAGGGAGTGCTAGAGAGTGCAGAGTGAAGAGGGAGTTCTAGGGAGTGCTAGAGAGTGCAGAGTGAAAAGGGAGTTCTAGGGAGTGCTAGAGAGTGCAGAGTGAAAAGGGAGTTCTAGGGAGTGCTAGAGAGTGCAGAGTGAGTAGGGAGTTCTAGGGAGTGCTAGAGAGTGCAGAGTGAGTAGGGAGTGCGATGGAGTGCTAGAGAGTGCAGAGTGAGTGAGTGCAGAGTGAGTGAGTGCAGAGTGAGTGAGTGCAGAGTGAGTGAGTGCAGAGTGAGTGAGTGCAGAGTAGTGAGTGCAGAGTAGTGAGTGCAGAGTAGTGAGTGCAGAGTAGTGAGTGCAGAGTAGTGAGTGCAGAGTAGTGAGTGCAGAGTAGTGAGTGCAGAGTAGTGAGTGCAGAGTGAGTGTGCAGAGTAGTGAGTAATGAGTGCAGAGTGAGTGTGCAGAGTAGTGAGTGCAGAGTAGTGAGTGCAGAGTAGTGAGTGCAGAGTAGTGAGTGCAGAGTAGTGAGTAGAGTAGTGAGTGCAGAGTAGTGAGTAGTGTAGTGAGTGCAGAGTAGTGAGTAGAGTAGTGAGTAGAGTAGTGAGTAGAGTAGTGAGTAGAGTAGTGAGTAGAGTAGTGAGGTGAGTAGTGGGGTGAGTAGTGAGTGCAGAGTAGTGAGTAGAGTAGTGAGTAGTGAGTGCAGAGTAGTGAGTAGAGTAGTGAGCAGTGAGTAGAGTAGTGAGTAGTGAGTGCAGAGTAGTGAGTAGAGTAGTGAGTAGTGAGTAGAGTAGTGAGGTGAGTAGAGTAGAGTAGTGAGTAGAGTAGAGTAGTGAGTAGTGAGTAGAGTAGTGAGTAGTGAGTAGAGTAGTGAGTAGAGTAGTGAGTAGAGTAGTGAGTAGTGAGTAGAGTAGTGAGTAGTGAGTGCAGAGTAGTGAGGTGAGTAGAGTAGAGTAGTGAGTAGAGTAGTGAGTAGAGTAGTGAGTAGAGTAGTGAGTAGAGTAGTGAGTAGTGAGCAGAGTAGTGAGTAGTGAGTGCTTCGTAGTGAGTAGAGTAGTGAGTAAAGTAGTGAGTGCAGAGTAGTGAGCAGTGAGTGCATAGTAGTGAGTAGTGAGTAGAGTAGTGAGTAGTGAGCAGAGTAGTGAGTAGTGAGTGCAGAGTAGTGAGTAGAGTAGTGAGGTGAGTAGAGTAGTGAGTAGTGAGTAGAGTAGTGAGTAGAAAGTACTGAGTAGAGTAGTGAGTAGTGAGTAGAGTAGTGAGTGGAAAGTACTGAGTAGTGAGTAGAGTAGTGAGTAGTGAACAGAGTAGTGAGTAGTGAGTGTAGTGAGTTGAGTAGTGAGTAGTGAGTAGAGTAGTGAGTAGTGAGTAGAGTAGTGAGTAGAGTAGTGAGTAGAGTAGTGAGTAGAGTAGTGAGTAGTGAGTGCAGAGTAGTGAGTAGAGTAGTGAGTAGTGAGTGCAGAAAGTGAGTAGAGTAGTGAGTAGTGAGTAGGTAGTGAGTAGAGTAGTGAGTGCAGAGTAGTGAGTGCAGAGTAGTGAGTGCAGAGTAGTGAGTAGTGAGTAGGACATCACAGGCAGCAACTGTGCAAGCTTCTTACACTCACAAGGAGACCACAGGCAGCTGTGGTGCAAGCTTCTCCCACTCACAAGAAGGACATCACAAACAGCAGCGGTGCAAGCTTCTCACACTCACAAGAACGACATCACAGGCAGCAGCAGTGCAAGCTTCTTACACTCACAAGGAGACCACAGGCAGCAGAGGTGCAAGCTTCTCACACTGGCAAGAACGACATTACAAGCAGCAGTGGTGCAATCTTCCCTCACACACTCACAGCAGGTACTGTGCCAAGGCAGCAGCAGCAACAGACCAAGAGTCCCTTACAAAGAACAGGCACAGCACAGAGATGCACAATGCAATCTTCTCATACTCACAGGCAGCAGCGGCGCAAGCTTCTCACACTCACACGAAGGACATCACAGGCAGCAGCTGTGCAAGCTTCTTACACTCACAAGGAGACCACAGGCAGCTGAGGTGCAAGCTTCTCCCACTCACAAGAAGGACATCACAAGCAGCAGCGGTGCAAGCTTCTTACACTCACAAGGAGACCACAGGCAGCAGAGGTGCAAGCTTCTCACACTCACAAGAACGACATCACAGGCAGCAGCGGTGCAAGCTTCTCACACTCACAAGAACGACATCACAAGCAGCAGCGGTGCAAGCTTCTTACACTCACAAGAAGGACATCACAGGCAGCAGCTGTGCAATCTTCTTACACTCACAAGAACGACATCACAGGCAGCAGCAGTGCAAGCTTCTTACACTCACAAGGAGACCACAGGCAGCAGAGGTGCAAGCTTCTCACACTCACAAGAAGGACATCACAGGCAGCAGCAGAGCAAGCTTCTTACACTCACAAGGAGACGACAGGCAGCAGAGGTGCAAGCTTCTCACACACGCTAGAACGACATCACAAGCAGCAGTGGTGCAAGCTTCCCTTACACACTCACAGCAGGTACTGTGCCAAGGCAGCAGCAGCAACAGAGCAAGAGTCCCTTACAAAGAACAGGCACAGCACATAGATGCACAATGCAATCTTCTCATACTCAGAGGCAGCAGCGGTGCAAGCTTCTCACACTCACAAGAAGGACATCACAGGCAGCAGCTGTGCAAGCTTCTTACACTCACAAGGAGACCACAGGCAGCTGAGGTGCAAGCTTCTCCCACTCACAAGAATGACATCACAGGCAGCAGCAGTGCAAGCTTCTTACACTCACAAGGAGACCACAGGCAGCAGAGGTGCAATCTTCTCCCACTCACAAGAACGACATCACAGGCAGCAGCAGTGCAAGCTTCTTACACTCACAAGGAGACCACAGGCAGCAGAGGTGCAAGCTTCTCACACTCACAAGAAGGACATCACAGGCAGTAACGGTGCAATATTCTCACACTCACAAGGAGATCACTGGCAGTACACACTACATGAACACACTCCATAACACATAGCAACAATACATTGGCATTTACAATGCCATTAGCTCAAACTCAAATAAATCCGAGCCCGATTGCATTTCTAATGCTTGTTGTCTTTGCATCTTTCTCATCCTCCTTTCTCTTTTTGGAAATCACTCCACCCTCTTCCCTTTATATTCCACTACCTCTATTTCTCCTTTCTCCCCTCTTCCTGTCTCACATTTTCTATATTGATCCCTATATTTCTTTCTTCACTCGTGTTTGTTGTCCTTTTCTTTTTTGATGTTTCATTTGTCCTCCTCCTTTCATTTTACTTTCTCGCATTCTGTCGTATTTCACTTTCTCTATTTCACAGTTTACTTTCCGCTCTGTCTGACACTCTCTCTCCTTTTACCTTGAGCTCTATATTCATCATACTCCCCTTGTTATTTATGCTCCTCTCTCAATACTCTATTCCCCTGAGCCACAGGTTTTGCGTGTTAGACCTTTAAACTGCGCATGATGAGCAACATAATTTTAAGTGCTGCAGTAAACTTACCAAAGTAAAGACGTGTTCACTAAATTACTTAATAAGACAACTAGAAGAAAAGTAAATTGTGTTTACGCCACAAATGCCTTTGTGATTGGCTGCTGTTACTGCTTATTAGGGTAATTTTTTATTGTGTGCACGGTTTAGAAATTGGATGTGATGCAATAGTTGTTGTTGTTAAACTTCTATTATGAAGGGCAACATAGATTGGTTCCAATGACTTAATAAATCCCAAATGTTTTTAAGATGGCATTCACGCACCCCACCTGTTGACTTTTGAAGTTTTATCAAAAATCGCATTTTGTGCAGAGATTTGTAACACCACAGTGCTGGGGTTTAGTTACCACTACTCATTTGCCCAGGTCCGAGCACTATGTACTCCTGGCCACAGAAAAGTGATGTAATCCTCAAACAAGATGGAAGCTGGACTGACTAAATTGACAGTCATACCATATGCATACTGCTCCTCCCCTTGACTCCATGTATGGTCAAAAGAGGTAGCTACACCAATATGCATTCCTTCTATTAAAATGTCTAGAAGTGGACATGAGGTGACAGTTAACTATAAAACTGACCTCTAATAAGAAAACCTGCTTTCTATGTAATCTCTATTAACAGTGCACAACACTGGCCTCACAATATTGTAGGCAGCTTTATTTAATAAAAGACAGATTGGTGTTAATTGTTCCCTTCGTTTCTAGCATTCAGTATACACACATTCTTGTTGTACATAGCCTCCCTACATCCTCATATCACAGTAGATGTTGGAACACCCAGGATATCGTGCTGCATCACTAAACACTTAGGTGACAAAGGCAGGATGTATTGGCTATGACAATGCTTGTTTTGTAGGCACTGGGAGAGTATGTGAATTGCCCAGAATCACAGAATGTTGAGCTGACATGCCACATACTCTCCCAATTAATTTTAGTGACAAATGAACCTCCATATGACTTTGTGCGTGCATTTCTAAATTACACAAATTGCTTTATTAATGTTTACAAACTCGCTAAGAGTTAGGCTGGGTTCAGTCTCTGGGTGCTTAAACTCGTTCTGCTCTCAGTGTCCCAGTCAGTCACAGCTCATGTTGCCTTTCCCTGCAAAGGTGCCGTCTTTTCAGCAGGGCCCATCCCCCAGTCTGGGAGAGTTTCCTGCTCAGGTGATTCGAGCGCCGCGCGGGCCTCTTGAGGGCTAATGTCCCTTTTGTGATGCGCGAACGTGAATCTGCATATCTGTGCCCGGCCATCCTGAAGCCTTACAGGTTTTGTTTTCTTCAAGGCCGCCAGGATTATCATTCCGAGGGGCAGAGGAAATGCTATTCAAACTGGGCAAAGTGATTCTTCAGTGAGCAGACTTGAAAAAGTGTTTTGCTTACGTCCTTGCGCACCAGCTTCACAAGTATTTTTTCCAAACCATTTATTTCACGGACTCTGCTTTCATAAAGAATGCATTTCAAGTAAGCGCTGAAAGTTCAGAACATTATGCAAGCTAATATCTAATAACTCGTTATTACTGTCCTAAAATCTCGCTCGTAAGGGTTGAGAAAGCTTTAAAACAGGTAATAATACCACTGCAATTTAAACTCCGTGCTAGTGCAAGTTTTCAAATTTTGAAGAGTACCTGATATGCGCTTAGTAAAAAAGAAACACCTTTTATCACAGGTTTGTATTTAATTGTAAATGCAAATGATAAATTATAACAAGTTCTATCCTTTTCTTGATTCCTTCAAACCAATGTAAACTCTAATCCTTTTTTTTTAACCCAAACGATGTATTGGATTACAGCTGGAGGACACATTTCTCACCCTAAGAATGTTTAGAGATGGAATTTTCATCAGGAAAAATGTGTCGCGAAACTTGCTGGCAAATGGTGCAGATGCTGTGTTTGTGTAGTAAAGAGGTAAACATACATTTTGGGGCAGATGTATCATCCGTTTTTTTTCTCGCAAACGCTGCGATTAGCAAAAAAACAGCGTTTGCGAGAAAAAATAAGGAAAATGCGATGTATCATGGAAATCGCATCGCAAAATTAAGGAATCGCAAAATTTGCGATTCCTTAATTTTGCGTCAGCATTTAAGGAAACGCAAATTGCGATTTCTTAAATGCTAAGGGGCAGATTTACAATTACTGGCGCATCCCTGCCTATCAGCAGGGATGCGCCAGTAATTGTGCGTCGCAGCTCCGCCACCCATGATGCGCCGCATTTACAATGCGGCGCACCATGGGGCAAAACCAGCACAGATGCATCACGCATCTGTGCCAAAAGATGACGCATTGCTGGAGTTGCGTCGCAAGCGCGACGCAGCTCCAGCAAAGCTCGGGGGTGCCCTATTCTTCCAATGCTGCGTCAAGCCTTACGCCTGCTTCAAGCAGGCGCAGGGTTTTGACGTAGCATTGGCCTAAAAGTGACTGAGTGAAATCTTGTAGATTTCACTCCGCCACTTTTAGGAGGCGTTCCTGCGCCGGAACGCCCCCCTCCCCCCTGCGCAGGAACACCTATATGTGGCGCAGGGATTTACAACGTGGCGCATCTCCCAGATGCGTCACGTTGTAAGTACCCCACACCATGGGGCAGGATTTGCGTCGTCGCTGCGTCACAAAAGTGACGCAAATGCAGCGTAAATGAGGCGCAAGGGGGTTGAAAATCTACCACTATGTATGAAGCACTCAAGTTGTGCAAATTCCAATTAAGAAATCGCTAATTATTTTACAAATGCACTTTTTGGCATTTGTAAAGGTGCCATGTGGCGCACATACATGCCCTTAGGGCATGTATGTGCGCCATATGCACACACATGTACATTTCAGGGGTGCAGCAGGGTGTCCTTTGGACACCTCTGCACCCTTCAAATTATTCTCAAATTGCGATTAGCAAATTGCGAATCGCAAATTGAGAATAACTTCCCATTCCTTGCTATGGGACTCCTGGTGAATAGGAAAGTATTTCTTATTTGCGAATCGCAATTTGCAAATTCGCAATTAAGGAATATTAAGAAATCGCCAAAAAAAGACTGTTGCACCAGGCACCACCAGCACTGAAGTCGACTCTGGCTGGCTAGTCCACCAAAGGATGGCCAGAGTCTTGGAGTGAATTGACTTTGCAATAGCGAAAAAAGACAAGGGCTCTGAACACTGGGCCTGAATAGTCCTCTAAGTTATTTACAAAACATGATCAGAATCATTTACTTTATATCGCAGTCCAGTGCACCATAATTCATTAATTGAAGATAAAGATCACATGGCAATAGTGAAGTGTTCCAACTCAAATAAATTTTAGAAATGCTCATAAAACCACACTTTTCAGACACAAAAAGACTTAACTCAATAGCAGCATCATGTAAATAAGTTTTTATGTAGAGAAAAGGTTAATTTACATTAAAAATATTTGGATAAATAAAGGGATATGGAGCTTTCCCATCGAAATGTGCATCCTTTCTGCGGCTAGTATTTGTTTCTGTGAGCAATGTGTGTTTCAAATGCAAAGTGTGTTTAGGACTGCAGTACCACCTCCTGCCTACGGGGACAGAGCGAGCAAAAATATAAACACACTTTATGAAACACAGGTCCCCACAAGGCAATTTTTTCAAAAGTTGTAAAAATTGACACAGATGTTCCTGAAGTCATTTTTAATCATTTAGAAGGCATTACCTTGTGGGGACCTGGGTTCAGGTCCCCACAGTGCAATCAAGTCCCCACAGCGTGAGTGTGTTATCATGCCCAAGTCCCCACAAGGATAGTAACACAAACCCACACACACACACACACCACACACACACCTCACACACACACATACACACACCCACACACACACTCCTCACACACACACACCCCCCCCACACACACACACCCCACACCCACCCCCCACACACACACCACACACACACACACTCATTATTATTTTTTATTTTTTTGAGGGGTTGCGCGCCCCGGTATGCGTACCCTGGAGAAAAAAAGAAAGACAGAGTTTTTTTTTTAAATGTAGCATTTTTATATAAATTGGAGGTAGTTCTGAAAAGAACTGTTTTTTATTCTTTTTGTTGTTTTATATTTTTTATTGTTTTTTTGAATTTTTTTTACTTTTTTTGGCTTTTCTGAACAATTTTATTTTTTTTGTAGTTTTTCTGGGGTCAAACAAAACACAGGGAATTGCAAACAGCTCAACTGGAGCAAAAAAAAATAGAAAAAAATTAAAGTTGCTTGCTGCAGCGATGGTTGTCTGCAGCTCGATTGAGTAAAGTGATGCTTTGCTCACCATATGAAATTGTTTTGTTGCAATATTTGCAAACAAATTTAAAATGTGCAAACCTGGTTTGTACATTAGGGACCATCTCCCTAGCCTCTACATCCGATGGAGTGGGTTGATTCGAGGCGCTTGAAGAAAAAGGATGGGGAGGGTTCTTGGTCAGTTCCCTGACCTCTGCTGCCGAATAATTGTTCGGGTGCTTCCTCTGCATATGTCGAATCATAGTGTGGTTCCCAAAAGAATACTTCTTCTTTGGGTTCCCTCTTGACAGTTGTTCGCCACAGATGAGGCAAGTCACCTTAGCTGCATTCACTTTTTTTGCACCCCTTGGCATCTTGTAAAAGTTCCAAATAAAATGTTCCTTGGGTCTGTATGAGGGATTGTCCTCTGGCAGAAAGTGCATCTCCTCCTCCTCCTCTTCGTCCTCCTCTTCTTCTTGACCACCAATGTGGTCTTGTGGTGGTCCTTTTGGTGGTGGTGGAGGTGGTGGTGGTGCAGCTGCACCTGCAGCTGCTACTAGTAAAGCCATTTCTCACAGAACGAATGCAGGTCTTCTTCACTCAAACAACAAAGTGAGAATGAGGAAAAAAGGTGGGGTCTTTCATCATTTGGAAAACAAAACTGTTGTGAAGCAATCAAAAGTGTTATTTTCAGGTCTCATGACCTGGGCTTTCTCATCATTTGGAAACCAAAAGTGTTCTGAACCAATCAAAAGTGTTATTTTCAGGTCACATGACCCGACGCGCTTACGCTACGCGCCCCGGTGCGTGCCCGTAGTCGCGCCCTGGGGCGCGCCCGGCGGCGCTTAAGTTGCGCGAACGTATGCGCTCGAGTATTTCCGGGTGCGCTTACGCAGTGCATTATATGACGCATCACGCGGTTACGCGATACATCACGATGTTGTTTTCGTTCGCGGGAATAGCGCTAACGGGACGCTCACCGGTACGCGCCCCTCGGCGTGCCGAAGCACTGCGCTTACCGGTGAGCGCATCGGTACGCGCCCCGGGAGCGTTCCGGGGCAAAAAAAAAAAATACTATTACATAATTATACAATATAAAATTCGTTATAAAAAATATTACTTTTCACACCTATAGAGATTCGCTATTAAAAAACGATTGAAATTCACTGAAAAAACCATAGGTTTCACACCAGTTATAGTTAGGAATTAGCATTTAAAAAACCTATTAAATTCACTGAAAAAACCATAGGTTTCACACCAGTTATAGTTAGCTGGAAATTTTACTCGCATAAAACAATTGAAATTCCCACGTTATAGTTAGTTGGACTCACTATAACTTGCGCGTGCAATGCACTGCTGATGACGTCACATATTACATCACTCATGACAGCGGTTTGTTTCAAGACTGCAAGTTGGGCTCACAGGTTCGCATGATTGTATTCCCCCTACACCACTGTGTGAAAATTTGCAAAACGCTACCTACCTGGAATCAGGCAAAGGATTCTGGGTGTTGCAGTCCATCACCACGCGAAGAAATATATATATATATATATATATATATATATATATATATAACAGGTGGAGTGCATTCCAATTAGGGGGTGGAGCCGATCCATGTTATCTAGTGGGCGGCAGAATCACGAACTTTTGAAACCTTGCATTACATCTTGGGCGTTGAGGAAGGCTACTGATGCCGAAATGCATTCGCCATACTATAACAAATAAAGCTGCTTCCAAAGATTTCCCCGGTGTGGCCTCTGCTCTTCTTTTGCTGGGAGGAGTTTGGAGTGATATATATATATATATATATATATATATATATATATATTACCTACTGGCGGTCGCCAGTAGGTATATATAGTTAGGATTTTTTCTCTATGGGATTTTTGAAAATTCTATGTCTAATAACTTTGGCGTTTGTGGACGGAATTGGCTGAAATTTTCAGGAAAATGGCACATTTTGTTTCTGAGCAGCCCTTGAAAATTTGGGGGGGGGTTTGTCAAGGGGGGCCGAGAAAAAAGGGGGGTCCCAAAACGTGTTTTTAACATTGAGTTTTCCATAGGGTGGTTGGCCTCACTTTTAGCCCGAACGGCTGAATGGATTTGCACGAAACTTGGCAAAATTGTAGGGACTGGTAGCCTGATGTGCCTTTTGTAGGTCTCAATATATGTGCTTCAGTGGATTTTGAGAAATTAACGTTCAAAAAAAGATATATATCTGTAACAGCGGACCGGGCAGCGCTCCAGTTCGCGTACTTTTCGCGCAACGGAGCTTTGTGAAGCGAAGCTGATTGGTTCTCCGGCTTCTGTAAACATTCCAAACAGTCCGTAGCGGCCGCCATCTTGTCTCTCGGTAGGATCGAGAGACAAGAGGAGGCCAAAGCGAAGGGGCAAATGACCATAAGGGGGCATAGTAGATCCTCGCTGACCCCCTAGGTTTGATGTGGAGGTTTTAAAAGGGCCCCGCGGGGCAAAAAAAATAAATAATAATAATAATCGAACGGCTGAATGGATTTGCATGAAACTTGGTAAAATATTAGGGACTGGTAGCCCGATGTGCCTTTGCTAGGTCTCAATATATGTGCTCCAGTGGATTTTGAGAAATTAACGTTCAAAAAAAGATATATATCTGTAACAGCGCTCCGCTTCGCGTAACGGAGGTTTGCGAAGCTGATTGGTTCTCCGGCGTCTGTAAACATTGCAAACAGTCCGTAGCGGCCGCCATCTTGTCTCTCGGTAGGATCGAGAGACAAGAGGAGGCCAAAGCGAAGGGGCAAATGACCATAAGGGGGCATAGTAGATCCTCCTTGACCTCTTAGGTTTGATGTGGAGGTTTTAAAAGGGCCCCGCGAGGCAAAAAAAAATAAAATAATAATAATCGAACGGCTGAATGGATTTGCACGAAACTTGGCAAAATTGTAGGGACTGGTAGTCCGATGTGCCTTTGCTAGGTCTCAATATATGTGCTCCAGTGGATTTTGAGAAATTAACGTTCAAAAAAAATATATATCTGTAACAGCGCTCCGCTTCGCGGAGATAAAATTATATCTGTATTACCTAGCTGTTGCTAACACCAGTTAGCGACGGCTAGTAGGAGATAGCGACCATCTTGGGCCCCACTTTGCATGTGAGTGATATTTATCACTAATGACATGCAAAGTGGGCATGCCAAGATGTTAGCGACTGGAAACAGTCGCTAACATCGCTATCTCCTATTATCAACTTTTGGAAATATTCGCGATAAGCGCGAATATCTCCAAAAGCTAGCACCTGCCCTGAGCAGTTTTAAGGCATGTTATCCAATGGGAGGTGGATAACATGGCTAAGAGCATTAGCTCGGTAATGCATGAATATCGCTGAGTTTTCAGCGATATTAATGCATTGCGGTCGTTTTTTATCGTATTTGCGATAAACCTTGATAATAGCAAGGTTTATCTGCGATAATTTCTGACGATGCTTAGCGGTAAAAAAATCGTTGCTAAGCATCGTTAGGGATAAATATCGCTTAACTTTGGTAATATGCCCCAACGTCTGTTAACGTTCGATTCGAAGGAAATCAGGAAGTGTTGAAAAACATTGTCTGCGCCATCTTGCCTTTTTTCAAATGCCACACTTTTGTCGTGCACGGCAGTCATTTTAGATGCCTTGACCAGACCCACTCTGTGCACGCTGTCGATCCTTAGCATGACTCCCCACCCTCGCAAGCATCTCCCCCAGGCAGTGGTCACCCCCGCTCTCTGTCTTATGCATGGGTAATAAACCACCCCCCATCTGCGCTGCTCTTCCCTGAGAATCGCACCCTGTGCCCGCCCGACACCTCCCTTTCGCCCTATTCACTACCGCACCCTCTGACACTCCTTTTCCTCTGTGTCCGATTGTCCAGGCCGGTCCTAGGGTATCAGCTAGCCCTGCAGATGTAGTTTATGGCCCCAGCTGTAAAGAATCACCCCTCTTCAAAGGAGTTATAGTAGATCAAGGCCCACACTCGATGAGATCCGTCACAGCAGACGCGTTCCTATTATCTGAAAACCATCCTGTATTGTGATTGGGGAGGGGACCGAGCCTGAAGCGGAAGATTCAAGGCATGACTCTTTGTACATCAAAGTTTTTACAATTATGTGTCACATTAAAAATATATAGCACTCCAACAAAGTAGTAAGATTATAAAACTTTAATAACTTATAAATATATACAAGAAAACAAAAACAGTAATAACATATAAACATTTTAGGGAAAAACAACGAAGTAGCGGTCGGCTGTGCGAATAGTCCCAACGCAGAACAACGTCCAGATTTCTGGTGTGGGGCGTCGAGGGGGGTGGGTCATCAGTAGCAAACTGTTGTGCGAATAGTTCCAAGGCAGCAGAACGATGGCACCAAGGTGATGTCCAGTAAGTTGCCGCACTGGTTTTGGTATCCTACAATGCTGCTCCGAATAACGGCGTGGGGCGCCCCGGGGGAGGCGGCGTGAACGGGCCTCTCCAGGTGGAGTGTCATCTGTTGTAGTGGGGCGCCCCTTTACCGTTTCAGTTGCCATTCCGTCCGTTTTTGGTCCACTGTGTCAAAAGCCGCAATTCAGCTGAGTTGCGCCCACTCTTGCGGTGCAGCGATAGGCGGCTGTCACAGGACTCTCAAAATGGCGGCAGGCTCTTTCCTTTTTGGGCCTGGTCCACTGAAATGGCCCTGGGACACCTTGGAAATCGGACGCTTGTCTGCTAAGTCTTGGACCCCATTCTCGAAAGCGTGCCCTCCGCCTTGAGGATTTATCAAAAGTTTTGGGGGCCCCCGACTCCTGTAGGCTTCTGGTGGGGAGCGGTTGCCATGATTGCTCGCGGAATGACCACGACGGAGCTAGGAGATGGTGGTGCTCTCATGCTGAAGCCAGCTTCAGTCTGACACATCCAGAAACAAGGTGGGGCTTTCATCGTTTGGGGAAAAAAAAAAGTTTTCATCCAATGAAAAGTGTTGTTTTTAGGTCATATGATCAAGCCTTCCATCATTAGGAAACCAAAAGTAAAATGAACCAATGAAAAGTTTTATAAACAAGTCACATGACCTGTTATGCGGCATAGGGTATAAAATGCGGAGAAAATACGTTGGCACGTGAGGCGGCGTCAGTAGCGGACCGATGTGCGAATAAGCCGAAGGCAATACAACGCGCCAAGATCCGGATGGCACCGAGGTGGTGTCCAGCAAGTTGCAGCACTGGTGTGGCCATCCTACAATGCTGAAAGTCGGCGTGGGGCGCCCCGTTGGCCTGTGAGTTTGCGTCAGTAGCGGACCGATGTGCGAATAGGCCGAAGGCAGCACAACGCGCCAAGATCCGGATGGCACCGAGGTGGTGTCTAGTAAGTTGCCGCACTGGTGTGGCCATCCTACAATGTTGAAAGTCGGCGTGGGGTGCCCCGTTGGCCTGTGAGATGGCGGCAGTAGCGGACCGATGTGCGAATGGGGCCAAAGGCAGCGCAACAATATTTTCGGAATAGAAGACACCACAAGGCGCTGAGATGCCAAGATCCGGATGGCACCGAGGTGGTGTCTAGCAAGTTGTGGCACTGGTGTGGCCATCCTACAATGGTAAAAGTCGGCGTGGGGCGCCCTGTTGGCCTGTGAGATGGTGTCAGTAGCGGACTGATGTGCCAATGGGGCCAAAGGCAGCGCAACAATATTTTCTGACTGACACCACAAGGCACTGAGATGCCAAGATCCGGATGGCACCGAGGTGATGTCTAAGTTGCGGACCGATGTGCGAATGGGGTCAAAGGCAGCGCAACAATATTTTCTGTATGGAAGATACCACTAGGCGTTGAGATGCCAAGATCCGGATGGCACCGAGGTGATGTCTAGCAAGTTGCTGTACTGGTGTGGTCATCCTACAATGCTGAAAGTCGGCGTGGGGCGCCCCATTAGCCTGTGAGTTGGCGTCAGTAGCGGACCGATGTGTGAATAGGCCGAAGGCAGCACAACGCGCCAAGATCCGGATGTCACCGTGGTGGTTTCATAGTTGAGAGGCACTTCATCTGCAGTGGGGTGCCGAGATCCGGATGGCACCGAGGTGATGTCTAGCAAGTTGCTGTACTGGTGTGGTCATCCTACAATGCTGAAAGTCGGCGTGGGGCGCCCCATTAGCCTGTGAGATGGCGTCAGTAGCGGACCGATGTGCGAATGGGGCCAAAGGCAGCGCAACAATATTTTCTGAAGAGAAGACACCAAAAGGCGCTGAGATTCCAAGATCCGGATGGCACCGAGGTGGTGTCTAGCAAGCTATGCAGTTGAGTTGTGTGCGCACTTGCGGCGAATAGGTCGAAGGCAGCATAACAATGTTTTCTGAATAGAAGACACCACAAGGCGTTGAGATTCGGTTACCACCGAGGTGATGTCTAGCAAGTTGCCGCACTGGTGTGGCCATCCTACAATACTGCTCCGAATAACGGCGTGGGGTGCCCGAAGGGGGGGGGGGAGGCGGCGTGAACGGGCCTTCCTAGGTGGAGGCTCGTCTACTGTAGTGGGGCGCCCCTTTACCGTTTCAGTTGCCATTCAGCTGAGTTTCGGCTGCTCTTGATGCTACAGCGACAGGCGGCTGCAACAGGACTCTCAAAATGGCGGCCTGTTCTTTGGATTTGGGCCTGGTCCACTAAAATGGCCCTGGGACACCATAGAACTCGGACGCTCGATTTTTTTTTCCTTTCCTGTACATGCAAAAAAAGGTAAATGCCCGGTACGTTACACGCTTCATCTGCCACGATGAACTCTCCAGAGGAACCGAAAAAAAATATAGGTATGGTAACTATACCATGCGTCGTCATATGGAGAGGTGGCACCAATTAATTATAGTGCTGCATAAAAGAGAGATTTGGAGGAGAACCCCTGACCTGCTAGTACATTCATCAAAGAAGTGGCACTGACAGCATCAGAGGCAAGGGAAACGGTCCCAAATATTTAGAAGAACTTTGGAAAGATTAAAATGACATGTTTAGATTGTGGCAAATTAATTTCATGTGGACAGATGAGTGTTACTCTAATAAATACAAAAAACAACAAGTGATGGACTGAATGTGGATCAATGTCACACACTCTAATAAATACAGCATATGAACATCATCATAGTCGATGGTTGGTAGAGACATTTTGACTATATCCTGGACCTGCCCGTCCTCGCCCAAAATGGCGCCGGAATAAATGGGACTCGTAACTCCTTGTTGTGTACTGGTTGCAGAACCTTGAAATCACGAGATACGTATGCAGTTTTGAAGCACATGGCGGGCGGGGACGAGAATTGATTGAATATTTCGACATCCCTATTGATATTAAGTTCTGATGTGTTATTGATTACTGTACTATTGAAAGTGCGAATTAACGTCACCCATGGTACTTGCCCGCAAATGTATATCTAGATAATTTTATTGTAACTGGCCCTGTCGTGTTTTAATTATAAAATGTACGTCCACCGATTCCGTAACTGTTAGACACCTTAGTTCTTGCAACCTAATGGCCCGCCCGTTACGTTCCTCTACAGTGTAAATGTCTACTCATCATATATGATTACAGTTTGCTCCGTGGCCGGCCCACGTGGTTATAGGCTCGTATTTGTATAATGAAATTTTCACAATAAAGGTTTTTAAAAGAAAACATGGTAGTAGTATATACATTGGTAAAGTTTTTAATAATAGTCACTGTTTTAGAATCATTAAAAGGCAAGTGAAATAAAGCAGACCAATTACATGAAGGGTAAAAGGTATAATACGAAGGAACGCAGTAAAGATAAATGGTCAAGGGCTGTTGTGTTTTCTATTCCTGCAACATAAAGTGATCGATAAGAATCTCATATTCAGGCGTATCGGCGACTAAGACAGCAGGTCGACCCTCTTTTGCTCAACGGCTCCGTCATGGGACGAAGAAACGCTCTTTTTCTCGAAAAAAGAATATATTTTACTTGCAGGACAGTTGTAAATTTTCCGGGAAAGTACATTAGCCTGGAACATTATAACATATATTTAAGAAAAAATAATGTTCGGAAGTAATAAAAAGCGTAATTTTTAGGTCATATGACCAAGCCTTTCATCATTAGAATAAGAAAAGTAAAATGAACCAATAAAAAGTTTTATTAACAAGTCACATGACTTGTTATGCTTACGTTACGCGCTGCGCGCCCCGGATGACTTCCGGATGCGCTAACGCGGCGCGTCATATGACGCATTACGCGACAACGCAGGTCCAGAATATAGTCAAAATGTCTCCACCAACCAGCGGTCGGAACACAACCCCTTTCAGCAGGCTAAATAGTTCTGTTAAATGACAACAGAAGGGACAGGCAACAAGAACCATCAGTCAAAGAGGGGAGGGCTAGTTCTTCTCTACCGGGTTACATTGGGGCGCTACCGGAACTGATCGAATTGGTAGTCTACAGTGTTTCTGGATGTTTCAGACTGAAGCTGGGGTTAGCATGAGAGCAGTACCATTTCGTAGCTCCGTCGTGGCCATTCCGCAACCAATCATGGCAGCCGCTCTTTATCGTTATTTTGGGCGGGGTGGGTGGCGGAGCCGAGCTGTTTTGCAGCCATCATTGTGTGGAGTTCAGTTCATTTCACTAGTTTTGTATTTGTCATGAGGGGTTGTTCCTAATGTTTCTATTTTAGCGAGGTCAAAAAGAGATCCCGTTAGTGGCCTACTGATTTTGCTCGATTCCTTTTCTTTTTTTTTTACACGATTTTTCGTTATCTGCAAAGACTAAACAGAGTATTGCGACTCTGTGTTTGTTTGTAAATAGAGAATGAACCAAAGAGAACCAATTCTAAAACAGTAAATACTTGGATAACAATCAATCAAATGGAGAGAGAAGCAGGCACGACGTATTACAACGGGGGCAAAGGCCTGCGTTAACTACCCTTAACTATGTGCAAAGAGAGAGTACTCCTAATAGAAATGAGGGGGGGGGCACCATTCAAAGCAGATCAGTGTGCATAAACACGAAAATGTTTTCACTTACCACGTACTTGACATTCGACAGCTTATGATATTTGCTATTAAAAAACCATTGAAATTCACTGAAAAAACCATAGGTTATAGATCATATATAGTTAGGAATTAGCATTTACAAAACCTTGAAAATTCACTGAAAAAACCATAGGTTATAGACCATATATAGTTAGGAATTAGCATTTAAAAAACCTTATTTTACTCACACAAAACCATTGAAATTCCATATATAGTTAGTTGCACTAACTATATATCGTGCACCCGCAATCCACTGCTGATGATGTCACATATTACATCATTCATGACATGGTCAGTGACATCACTGATGACATCACTGATGACATCTCAAATGACATCACTGATGACATCACTGATGACATCTCATTTGACATCAATGACCACATCACTGATGATATCATTCATGTGACAATACAATGCATCTCCTCATATTTTAATATAACCTCTGTTTCACCCAGTGTTAAATACAGAGTATAATTTTTGAAACCATTGACACACCAATACTAGTTACTACATATGTACTCACTGATTCCTACGTCTACACACACATTCACTCATTCACCCATACAATCATTCATACATACAATCACTCATCTTTACAACACTATCATATGCACTCATACACCTAGTCAGTCCTGTAAAGAATCAATCACACTTCCATTTTCTTGTCTATACAGTTAAACATAGAGCACCTTATATTTTCAAACATATACTAACACATATTTACCTTGTTAAACAATCATTGATATAAGTACACATTGATCTGCACAGAGTCACACACCTCCCAGACAGCCACACACACACTCAGTCTCCCATACAAATACTTGGACAATCAATCAATAACCCATATAGTTACTCATATAGCTATTGATCAACACATGCAACAGTTTACAGAACAACAGACATAATGATGCACAAATTAAGACAGTTTAGTCACTAACCCATGCACTCAGTGAGACACATTTAATCACTCACTCATACAGTCAGTCACGCACCTACTAAATCCTTCATCCAGACACTTCTACATCTACTCATTCTTCAATATGTAAAACATATTTAAACTTTTCAGAAACACACAGTCACTGGATGATGTCATCAGTAATGTCATTTGAGATGTCATCAGTGATGTCATCAGTGATGTCACTGACCATGTCATGAATGATGTAATATGTGACATCATCAGCAGTGGATTGCGGGTGCGCGATATATAGTTAGTGCAACTAACTATATATGGAATTTCAATGGTTTTGTGTGAGTAAAATAAGGTTTTTTAAATGCTAATTCCTAACTATATATGGTCTATAACCTATGGTTTTTTCAGTGAATTTTCAAGGTTTTGTAAATGCTAATTCCTAACTATATATGATCTATAACCTATGGTTTTTTCAGTGAATATATATATATATATATATTACCTACTGGCAGTCACCAGTAGGTATATATAGTTAGGATTTTTTCCCTATGGGATTTTTGAAAATTCTATGTCTAATAACTTTGGCGTTTGTGGACGGAATTGGCTGAAATTTTCAGGACAATGGAACATTTTGTTTCTGAGCAGCCCCTGAAAATTTGGGGGGGGGTTCGTCAAGGGGGGGCCGAGAAAAAAGGGGGGTCCCAAAACGTGTTTTTCCAATGTTCATTTCCATAGGGCGGTTGGCCTCACTTTTAGCCCGAACGGCTGAATGGATTTGCACGAAACTTGGCAAAATTGTAGGGACTGTTAGCCCGATGTGCCTTTGCTAGGTTTCAATATATGTGCTCCAGTGGATTTTGAGAAATTAACGTTTAAAAAAAGATATATATCTGTAAGCGCGCTCTGGGCAGCGCTCCGGTTCGCGTACTTTACTCGTAACGGAACTTCGCGAAGCGAAGCTGATTGGCTCTCCGGTGTCTGTCAACATTCTAAACAGTCCGGAGCGGCCGCCATCTTGTCTCTCGGTAGGATCGAGAGACAAGAGGAGGCCAAAACAAAGGGGGAAATGACCATAAAGGGGCATAGTAGATCCTCCCTGACCCCCTAGGTTTGATGTGGAGGCTTTAAAAGGGCCCCGTGGGGAGCGCGTACTGGGGAGCGTACTATGAGGAAAAAAGAATGATAGACTTTTAAAATATTGTATGTTTATTGATTGTTCGTTTTGTTGTTTTTTTTTTGTTTTTTTTTATTTAAGTAGCAATATGTAGGTACCAATGCAGAGTCAAAAAATTAATATACACCGTCTCCTTTGTAGATATCTTGCATGTTGTTTCAGAAGTTATTGTGGAATATGGAATCCATATCATAGTCTGTCAGGAAAGCAGAAAGAACATGGAGGCAGGAGATGAAAAAGAGTTGTTAAATACACATTGGAGATAATATAGTTGGAGAAAGGAAGTAACTATGAGCAAAATTACTATGTAACATAAAAAAGTTGCACAGTATACTATAAGTCTGACTTTACATTATAATCAATTAGGTACTAGTTTATGAATTACATATAAAAATGATTAAAGTCTCGAACAATTTTTGATTATTAAATAATTTTATTTTTGTGATTCTTTTTCCAAATTTAACAGAACATTTAACAACAAATTGTCGGAAATGTCCTCATTTTCAATCAGCAAATCTACTGCATCTACATATTGAACTAATTCATGGTCCCATGATTCATCCATGAAATCTGAGTCATCATTGTCCTCAATAACTTTTTCTGTGTTGTTCTCCAGAACAATTTTGAAGGAAATAATCTGCTCTCCTTCCATTTTCTTGCTGTAATTTGCATAAAAAATAAATATATCAGTAGAGATAGGGCACTGTTGGCTTTAAGTTCAGACAGGTACTTGTGAGTTTATAACAGAGAAGTAATCTATGGGCACTGTATGGTTTCAGGTGTGAAGTAGTACTATTAAAAAGTGCCTGTGAAGAAGTCTAAGTAAATTCATAATTATAGCACAGAAACCTAAATCAATCCATAATTATAATAAACAAGCCTTTCTCAATGTCTAACTCTTACAGAGGGACAGTATATAACTATCTGAAAATGTTTTCCCAAATTAATTTAAAGTGCATAACATAGTTCTCCTTTCAAATTTATAAAATAACATCTTACCTATTAAAAACAAGTTTAAGTTGTCAGTGAAAATGCACTTGCAATGTATTTCAGGAAGTAGTAGTCAAAATGGCTGTGTTTCTCTCTCTTTTTTTATATATATTCAGGTACA
This sequence comes from Lissotriton helveticus, assembly GCF_964261635.1. Taxonomy (NCBI): domain Eukaryota; kingdom Metazoa; phylum Chordata; class Amphibia; order Caudata; family Salamandridae; genus Lissotriton; species Lissotriton helveticus. The sequence goes on from NC_136063.1 coordinate 2,058,859,731, forward strand.
TAACCAATCAAATGTCAGGTAAAAAAAGTAGAAAATGAAAGTAACATTTTAATTGGTTGTCAATTCCAACACTTCAGATGTGTTTTGTGAAGTAATTTACCTCAGGGTATTTAGAGAGGTCTACAGGCTAAATGGCTAAATGGAATTCCAACCAAATTTGTGAAAATGGTAGGGATTGGTATGTAGTATGAGTTAATCTATATTTGGTGAGAGTGTCTCCAGTCGTTTTTCTGTAAATTACTTTCCCACCTTTTTTGATGGTGCGCTTCCCGGGGAGCGCCCCGGTACGCGAACTGGCGAGCGCCCCGGTACGCGAACCTTAAGCGTTACGGGAGTCCACCATTTTGTGTTTCGGTCGACTTAAGATACAAGATGGAGGGCAAATAATGTTCAGAATGGGTAGAAGGGGGCACGGTAGACTTATCTTGACCCCCTAGGTTTTCTGAGGGTGGCTGAGGAGGCTTATATGTGCGAAAAAAAACATTTTTTTTTTACATTTCGCGCGGTTAGCTTCCAGTTCGCGTACCGGGTAGCGCCCCGGGGAGCGTACTTTGTTGAAAATTAGTGAAAAAAGTTAGAGTAAAATAATAATTGTGAGTGATCAGATGTACGGTAGCTCTGAGAAGAGCTTTTGGGTTTATGGTACATTTAGGTACTTATAAGTAGGTACCAATGCACAGTCTTAAATTCAAAATGAAAACTCTGTTGCCCTCATCTGAGAAGTGAACTCCATCTCCTCTGTAGATATCTTGCATGTAGTAACGCAAGTTATTGTTGTACATGGAGCCCATTCCATGGTCTCTCATGTAAGCTGAAACAGATTTGTTTACATGCTTCCTCGACTTCTCAATTTGTGGACAAAATTGGTTTGACCACCTCCATTTCTGTCTTTGGCATATATTTGAATATACCAAGGCAGTCTGAGGAAAAAGTGCCATTAATTGCTCAAAGGTGTCCTTTAAAAGCATTTCCAGACCTACCCCAGTCAAAGTGCCCAAATCATTACCTCCACAGTGCACAATTAACAGGTCAGGTTTTGGCAAATGCATAAAGGTTTTCACCAATGGTATCAATTGGTGACATTTTAATCCTCTGTGGCCAAACCACTTAATTTCCACATCTTGTAAATTGAGGTTAGGTAAATTTCTGTTCTCAGCATACCTCTGAGCCCAATAGATGTAACTATGTCCAACAATCCAGACAGAAAACATGGTGAGAGAAGGTTCTCCTGCAGTCAGATGAAGAGTGGCAATGAAATGGCAGTTGAAAAAATAAGAGTTTAAAATGAAAAAAACTGTGGAGTTTCTATGTTAATGAAGCAGTAACAGTGATTGGTGGATTTTGATTGCTGAAAACAGAGAGTTAGGGTGCATGGATGAGTTCTTTGAAAGATGTATTTTGAGTGGTCAAGAAAAAATCATTAAATGAAAGAATGCACTGGATATGCAGGTGCACTGAGAGTTCAGAGTTCAATTGAAACATTGTTGTGTGAACTTGCAAACACCAGAGGTCTTCCAAGAGGTGGTTGCTATGCAAAAAAAGCAGAGAGGGCAGAGGGGGGAAGGGTTTTGATTAGAAAAAAGTGAGGGAAGAGTTTTGATTGGGTGACATGAGAGATATGTGTGAAGAATTACAGCATTTCTGTGCTTTTGATAGCTGCAGACTCTAGAGTGCATACCTTTTGCTCTGCTGAAGACAAATTGGTGTGTTTCTGAGACTGTTTTGAAACTCATAAAGTATTTGCTAAGGTGAGAAAAGATTTCTTTACTTTAGATAGAGAATAGTGTGCTTTAAGGAGAAAATTATGAAGAAAGTTGTGTTTTTCAAATGTTGCTTTGTCTCAAGTGTTTTACAAATAGATTGTGTTTCTTTGAGAAATTGTAATTGGAGAAAATGTGAAGTATTAGTACTGACAGGGTTTTTTTGTGCATAGGAGCTGTGGAGTGTTTTCAAATTATGACTTGAAAATCGTTGTAGAGGAAAAGGAATGGTTTTAAAATTTATGACAAGGACATAATGGTGTATGCTTCTTTATAAGGCAATTGGGTGTCTCTGGTGTTATTTTTCCCATTTTAATGTAAGACCTTTCCCTGTGGAGCAAATTGCTTGTAAATATGCTCCCACCTGTGCATGGCAAATTTAGATTTTGAATGTTTGCGTTACATAGCCATGTTAAAAGTGACCCAAACATGCTGCAAAGGCAATCAAAAAACGCTTTCATGTGTCTTAAGGACATTTTAAGTCATTTCCCCATGTGGAGTGTTTTCAAATTATGATTTGAAAATCGTTTTTGGGGAAAAGGAATGGTTTTAAAATTTATGACAAGGACATAATGGTGTATGCTTCTTTATAAGGCAATTGAGTGTCTCTGATGTTATTTTTCCCATATTAAATTAAAAGACCTTTCCCCGTGGAGCAAATTCCTTGTAAATATGCTCCCACCTGTGCATGGTAAATTTAGATTTTGACTGTTTGAGTTACATAGCCATGTTAAAAGTGACCCAAAAAAGTTGCAAAGGCTTTAAAAAAACACTTTCATGTGTCTTAAGGACATTTTAAGTCATTTCCCCATGTGGAGTGTTTTCAAATTATGATTTGAAAATCGTTTTTGGGGAAAAGGAATGGTTTTAAAATTTATGACAAGGACATAATGGTGTATGCTTCTTTATAAGGCAATTGAGTGTCTCTGATGTTATTTTTCCCATTTTAATGTAAGACCTTTACCTGTGGAGCAAATTGCTTGTAAATATGCTCCCACCTGTGCATGGCAAATTTAGATTTTGAATGTTTGCGTTACATAGCCATGTTAAAAGTGACCCAAACATGCTGCAAAGGCAATCAAAAAACGCTTTCATGTGTCTTAAGGACATTTTAAGTCATTTCCCCATGTGGAGTGTTTTCAAAATATGACTTGAAAATCGTTTTTGGGGAAAAGGAATGGTTTTAAAATATATGACAAGGACATAATGGTGTATGCTTCTTTATAAGGCATTTCAGTGTCTCTGATGTTATTTTTCCCATATTAAATTAAAAGACCTTTCCCCGTGGAGCAAATTCCTTGTAAATATGCTCCCACCTGTGCATGGTAAATTTAGATTTTGACTGTTTGAGTTACATAGCCATGTTAAAAGTGACCCAAAAAAGTTGCAAAGGCTTTAAAAAAACACTTTCATGTGTCTTAAGGACATTTTAAGTCATTTCCCCGTGGGCAGTGTTTTCAAATTATGACTTGAAAATCGTTTTTGAGGTAAAGGAATGTTTTTAAAATTTATGTGCGCCATATGCCCCCAAATTTCTTTTTCAGGGGTGCAGCAGGGTGTTCTTGAGACACCCCTTCAACCTTGGAAAAATTCCTAATTTGCGATGAGCTAATTGCTAATCGCAAATTGCACCTTCATTGCTATGGGCCTCCTGGCCCATGGAAATGATTGGGTAATTTGCAATTAGCAATTTGCTCATCGCAAATTAGGAATGGTAAAGAATCGCTATTTATTCCTTAAAATTCGCTATTTAGGAAATGCAAAATAGTTTGATGATACATATGGCGGTTCATCTCTAACAAGATAAGAAGCTTAGGGATAGATTTATGATGACTGGCGCAATGAGGTGGACATTACTTACTTCATTGGTAGGCCTTTACATGTATTATCTCCTCTGTATTCTTCAACAAGCGTAACTTTGATCTGCAACCCTGAGTAGGCCTCACCTTAAACAAACCTCTGGATAGGCCACACCTTATCGTCATCCTGAATTAATCATTTAAAATGCTAGGGACAGATTTATGATAGGTGTATGCCTCTTTTGCGCCACTGTGCGTCACTTTTCTGATGCAGCGGCGGTGCAAAAGATTTGCTATGAGGCGACAAAATTACAAATTGATGCATTTAGGCAGATGTGTCATGCTGTAAAAAAAACGTGCCACATGAAACCGATGCAGCAGTGATGCAAAAGATGCACCATGTTGCAAGACAGGCCTCACTTGGGGCCATATGTATCAAGCTAATTAGCATTCGCAAAGGCCGAAATTCTGCGAATTTCAGCCTTAGCGAATGCTAATTAGACAAATGGTATGTATCAAAGAAGTTTGATGCAAAATAAGGAATAGCAAAATTTGTTATTCCTTATTTTGCGATTGCACTGAAGCATTTGCAAATTTTGCGATTCCTTAAATGAAATGTATCAAACAAAAAATATGCAAAAAATGCCATTAAGGATTTGCAAATTACCACCAACTTCTAGTTGGTGGTAATTTGCAAATTCTTTTCAAAAAGCTTTTTTTCCAAAAAACAAAAGGTGCCATATGACGCCCATACATGCCCTTAGGGCATGTATGTGCGCCATATGCCCCCAAATTTCTTTTTCAGGGGTGCAGCAGGGTGTTCTTGAGACACCCCTGCACCCTTGGAAAAATTCCTAATTTGCGATGAGCTAATTGCTAATCGCAAATTGCACCTTCATTCCTATGGGCCTCCTGGCCCATGGAAATGAATGGGTAATTTGCAATTAGCAATTTGCTCATCGCAAATTAGGAATGGTAAAGAATCGCTATTTATTCCTTAAAATTCGCTATTTAGGAAATGCAAAATAGTTTGATGATACATAAGGCGGTTCATCTCTAACAAGATAAGAAGCTTAGGGATAGATTTATGATGACTGGCGCATCACCAGGGATGTGCCAGTCATCCTGCCCCGCTGTTCCGCCACCCATGGTGTGCTGCATTTACAATGCGGCGCACCATGGGGCATCTGTGCCGTAAAGGTGGCGCATTACTGGAGTTGTATCGCAAGTGCGATGCAGCTCCAGCAAGGCTCAGGAGTGCCCCATCTCCACAATGCTGCGTCAAGACCTATGCCTGCTTCAAGCAGGCGCAGGGTTTTGACGCAGCTTTGTCCTATCTGATTGTAAATGCGGCACACCATGGGTGGCAGAGCAGCGGTGCACGTTAACTGGTGCATCCCTGGGGATGTGCCAGTTAACATAAATCTGCCCCTTTACATTTAAGTATGTGCAGGGGACACAGAGTCGGTGAGGCTTATCCAAGGTTAAGAAGAGATGAGTCCTGTTCACTGAAAAATTGGACATAGGCTTCACCTCCTCAGCATCGCTGGACATGGCTAAATAATAGCTGCAAAATGTTACTCTTGTTAAACAATTTTACTATTATAATCTCTGAGATTTGTCTCTTACTCTGCAACATCTCATTGTTGTTATCTTTCTTTAAAGATAAAGACAACATCAACATGAGCGACAATCAGCAATCAGTTGATTTCGACCTCATCATTGAACTCGTAATTGAAACATCAGTGGATGTTGATCCCTTGGATGATTTAAATCCTGAGGATGAAGAAGAACGTGATGAGGATGCAGATTTGTCAGAATTGTATGACATAGGATGGGAAGCTGACGTGCTTGAGCCTATGGAACTACAAACATTTATTTTAAAAATGTATAATAAATAAAAAGTAAAAATGTAAACCGTTTGATTTAAAATTAAAAACACCTTTAAAAACAGGTTATGTCTAGTGTCTTCAATAAAATATTAAAATATGCTCATAAAATTAGATCAGAATCACATATAAAATAGTAGAGGTAAAATGAATATAAATTCCATTTATTTTCTGCTATTTGTGTATTATATATTTGCCAAGCACTAAAAAATCTTCTATGTAAAAATGTCAAGTAGTGTGTTAAGTTTTTGATGACTGTTATTGATTTACTGTTTGGTAATAGTGGTTAATAACATTTTTTATTATATTTTACCACAGATTCAACTGCAGATCATTTCAAGATTTCAGCATGCCAACCAAAGAAAGACTGAGAAAGGCTGCAAAACGTCAAAGACAGCAGGTCAATGAAAAAAAGCAGCAGTCCTCTAACAAAAAGATTTATCAAGTCACCAAGAAAGCACCGGGTAAGAGTACAAAAACATTCATAAGAAATATCTGTAGTAAAAAAAATATTACTACAGAAAATGTTTCAGTCCAGAAAAAGAGAAGCAATTCAAACGGAAAGGAAAGGCCAATGAAAAATGTTACTGCTAGAGCAAGAGATAACTCTGTGCATGATAGTAGAAGGAAACAACAGTTTAGGGACATTCGTAAACGAATATTCCGCAACAGGATAATTGGCAATTTGTTAAAAAATATTAAGAAAGGTCAACAGAAAGTGGTTTTTTATAAGAGAAAAAAAATAGTTGAGAAAGTTATTGATCAGGCATTTGAAATTAAACGTAAGTTATTTATTTTGATAATCAATAGAATTAGGAAGCTAAACAAGGCAATTTATGATTTCAAAAGAAATAGTAGATGGAAGAGAATAGTTAATCGTAGTAATTTTTGTGAAGTTTTTTCTGGAGAATGGATGCATAGTTCAAGCTGTGAGGCATTTTTTAATGAGGAGAGTTATTTCCAGGATAATGATTTGGTGCATGCAGTTGACACCAGTGGTCGAGCTTATGAAGTGAAAGATGGTTGTCCAGTTGAAAAAGAAAAACTTGTGACAACAGAGGCAGAAGAGGTGTTAGGTAATGAGGTTTTAGGAAGACGTCCTAAGGGCCCTGTGTATACCTGGAAGTGTAGTAGTATTTGCAGTGTGCGACAGGATTCCATCAATTTGCTTTGTGATTTTGTACGGTCATTTAATAAGAAAAGTTTGAAGCAGAAAATGAAGTTGTTGCAAGAATTAGATCCTTGCAGAGTGAGAGAAGTGACAGGTTTGCATGGTCATTCACTGGCTTGTCTTTCCAGGAGAGTATGCCAGAGTGTTTTTCATCATTTCAGGATGCTAGCAGTGCATCATAATAAAGTGAGGAAATTAGTTAGAATGTTGTATTATGCTAAGAGTCCAGCAATTATGCTTAAACAATTATGCGCTGCTCTTTTGCATGGTTCTGAAATAGATGTGAAGAATATATGTGAAGAAATTGAGTTTTGTTACTTTGGAAGTAAAGAGGAGAATGTTGAAATTGACCAAGAAGAAGCGGGTAATGTGGAAGATAGTGTACAGGTTTCCAGTACAGATAATTTCCAGAGGGAAATTGCGACGTTTCAGGTGAAATCAAGTGAGAGGCCAAATTTCACTTGTGTGTGTTGTCGACGCACTTATTATAAGAATCAGACTAAGTTAGTGGATTTATATGCAAAAAGTGAAAGGGAAAATAATAGTGAATGGAAGGATTTCACAACATACTTGATGGTAGAAAATTGTTTTGATTTGGGATTGGATCAACGTGTGTGTACTTATTGTTGTAACAAATTAAATCAAAACCAGATGCCTGCTAGAGCAGTTCATAATAATCTGGAATTGGTTGAGATTCCTTCTGAATTGAAGGATTTAAATACTTATGAATCTATTTTGATTCAAAGTATCCATCCCTTTCAGGCTATTGTAAGAATGGAGCCAAAGACAGGGAAATTGCCTCCATCAGATTTACAGAGAGGATTAAAGGGAAGAGTTGTTTATTTGCCTCTAGATTTGAAGAAAAACATTAACACAATTGGAGTAGAAAAAGTGGAAGAGGAACCTCTGGTTATCTTAGTTAATGGGGTTCCGACAAAGAATAAGAAAATATGGCAAGATTTAGTGGATGTTAGGAAAGTTAAAAAGGCAACATTGTATTTGAAAAAAAATAATAAATACTATAAGAATGTATATGTTGCAGAAGAGGAAGTAAGTGAGGAAGAGGATAGCGATTTGTGTGCTGGTCAAATTGAGAAAGTAGAACCCTCTACTAGTGAAGAAATATATGAACATTATAGTGTTCATCCTTTGCATTCCAAGGAAGTCATGGGGAATGCTATTGAGTTGTTTCAAATGAAACAAGCCAAAGGGAGTCCCATTAGTGTTTGGGAGGAAAGTTTGGAAGCTCGGTGTTTCCCACAGCTTTTTCCAACAGGTCAGGGAGGAAGATATGATGAGCGACCTCATCAAATTCCTGCTTCTGAATACCGGACTTTGCGATTGTATGCAGGAGATTCTAGGTTTCGACAATGCATTCCCTATTTGTTTCATCTCCTGTTTGAAAGCGATCTGTCTGGACTGTCATATGCAGTGAACCACATCTTGAAAAGTGGTATACACATGCAAAACATCTCGGCAATTGACTTTATGGATAAAGTCAATGTCCAGGACAGTATTTTGGATTCTCACCTGATTAATCTCATGGCGTGTCAGCGTGGTACTAATGAGTACTGGTACCGTCGTCATGGTGATTTAAAATGTATGCTGAGGAACTTAGGAACTCCCACATGGTTCCTCACTCTGAGCTGTGCGGAGTATGGCTGGGAAGACTTACTTGAATTTCTACGAGAGGCAAATGGAAACATCGAAAACATCGAATTCAAGACACCCGGAGAACTGTGCTCTTTGGATCCAGTCAATGTATGCAGGTACTTCAATCATAGATTTGAAGCTATGATGTCTTTCATCATGAATAAGAAGAATCCACCTCTTGGAGAGGTGTTGGATTTCTTCTGGAGAAAGGAGTACCAAGCAAGAGGTGCTCCTCATATACATATGTTGCTGTGGATCAAGGATGCACCTAAATTTGGAACGGATTCAGAAGACTCAGTGATGAGTTTCATACAACAGTATTCTACGTGTGCTGTTCCAAACGCAAAGGAGAAGAAAAGCCTAAGAGAAAAAGTTCTACGTTTCCAAAGCCATCGATGTGGAAAGTACTGTCGTCGTAAATTCCGAAACAAGGACAAGTTCTACACCAAATGTCGTTTCGGCTTTCCACGACCGGTGATTTCTAAAGGAAGAGTAAACAGTTTGATGTCTTCGCTGCGACATAATGTGATAAAGAAATCACCTAAAAACACATACAATTTGAAGAGGAACGAAGAGTCTAAGTACATCAACGACTACAACCCGGTGATTTTGTCCATGTGGAATGCTAACATGGATATACAGTTTGTGGCTGATAACTGTATGGCTGTGGCTCGGTATGTGACATCTTACATCACCAAAAAAGAGAAGACAGAATTGAAGGATATGTGGGAGGACATTTCCCATGAAAAGAGCCTCAGCAAGAAGTTGTACAGTTTCAGTCTGAAGATGTTGTCGCATCGAGAAATCGGAGCTTACGAATGTTCTGACCGGTTGTCTTCAGCAAGTCTCTATGCCAAGTCCAGGAGTATCGTTTGGGCGAGTCTTGGTCTTGCTGCAACGCGTAATCGAGTTCTGAAACCTGTGCGGGAAATTGAGTATTTGGCGGAAAAGGAGCCAAACAGTACCGACATTTTGAAGACCAACATGTTGGATACATATTATCCAAATCGAAGCAGTCACCTCGAGAATGTTTGTCTGTATGAGGTTCTTCAAAATTACATATTCAAGAGGAACATCAAAGAAGATACTGAGAAAGGAGTGTATGCTGTAATAGGAAGTGAGGGATGTCTGGTCAAGCAAAGAAAATGCCACTTGGTAAACCATCGAAAATTGAGTGGCGAATCTCCTGAAAAAAAGGAGTATTTCTATTTAGCACTTTTGCAACTTTTCAAGCCTTGGCGTGCAGAAGAGGAACTGCTTGGAGATTTCCTCTGTTACGAAGACTCTTTCAATGCTGCCAAGGAGACCATAGAATGTCCTGCTTTTCCCAAATATGTAGAAATGTTGAATGCGGAAATTGAGCAGGAAGCAACGATTGCAGCCGAGATTGCCAGAGACAGTTCTCAGGACAGTCAGAGTTCTGCTTCATTGAGTCAGGATCCACTAGGAGGACCTGTTATCGAAAATGAAGCTGCCACTGCTATGAATGAGGTGGAAAGAGCCATGGCACATGCTCAGGAGGATGCGGTTAACTTAGAAGAGTTGGAAAGACAACTCAACGTTGAGCAGAGGAAAATATATGACGAAGTTACCATGCAAATTGATCATGGATTAAGTCATGACAAGAAAGAGTGCTCATGTACGTCGTTGAAGCCTGTCCGACTGTACGTGAGTGGAGAAGCGGGAACTGGAAAAAGTTTCCTTATTAAAGCAATTTCATGTTATTTGCAGGAAAGGACAGAGTCATCGCTGTCTTGTGTTGTCACCGCTCCAACTGGACTGGCAGCACATAACATTAAAGGGAATACTTTACATCGTTTACTGATGCTGCCAGTGGAGCATGACAACAAATTACAATATCACAAGCTATCTGGAGATGCTTGTTGTGAAGTTTCAAGAATCTTGAGGAAAATGAAACTTTTTATCATTGACGAAGTAAGCATGGTTTCCAATGTCATGCTTGCCTTTGTGCATTTGAGAATGCAAGAAGTTCTGAAAACAGAGTATGATGTGTTATTTGGTGGCAAACACATCATTGTTTTCGGAGATCTTCTGCAGCTGACACCAGTGAAAGGGCAACCTGTGTTCAAAATGCTCACGCATGAAGATACCAGGAAGTGCCTAGGGAGCATTGGCAACGTCAATATATGGTTAAACTTCAATTATGCTGAACTGCATGAAAATATGCGTCAGGCGAAGGATGAAGTTTACAAGACTATTCTACAAGATGTTAGAATTGGAAAAGTGACCGAGCATGGGAAAGAAGCTTTACATGCACGATTACTGTCAAATTTATATCCAGAACAAGATGTTGTGCCTGAGAATATTTTTCAGAAAATTACTGAGAAGAAATCTGGAATATGTTTGATGCCAACTCTTGCAGAATGTGCCAAATTCAACAACAAAATGTTGCATTTAGAAAAGCAACAGATTGTGAAACTGGAAGCTATTGATAGAGTAGAGCATATGGGATCAACAATTATTTTGTCGGAGAATTTGAAAACAAAATTGGATTCATTAGATAAGACTATATCTAAAACTGCAGGTTTTGAAAAGACTCTGAATGTGTGCTTGAACTGCCGTATAATTTTAAGAAGGAATTTACATGTTGAAAGAGGTCTGGTAAATGGATCAATGGGTAATGTTGTTGATTTTGTAAAATACAGAAATAGAGATGGAATTGAATTTTTAAAAATTAAATTTGATGGCATTGAGGAAGTACAGCTAATTGGTCGTTGTTCTGCTAGATTTTTGCTTGTGAAAGACTTATATGTTCGCCGTAAGCAGTTTCCTGTTTGCTTGGCATATGCGGTGACAATCCATAAATCGCAAGGTTTAAGTGTAGACAGTGCATTGGTGAATATTGGCAGTTCTGTGTTCAAGGAGGGTATGGCATATGTGGCATTGTCACGAGTTAGAACTTTATCGGGATTGTACTTGATTGAGTGTGATGTCACAAACATTTGTGCGGATCTAGATTGTGTTAAGGAATACAATAGGTTAAGAAGAGAGTATGCGCCACATTTGCCTCAATATCCTTTGTTTGAGAAACGTGTGGTAGGCCGGAAACGAAGAAATGTGACCAATACTGGGGAGGTTGTAGCAAAAAGACGAAAAGTCGATGAACCTGAAATTATAAGCAGAAACAAAAAGGATTCTGTTGAAGATGTTGTTGGTTTTCAATTTGAAAACAGTTCTGGTGTCAACTGCTATGCTAATGTAGTGGTTAATGTTTTGTTTTCTCTAGAAAATGTAAAAGAAGAGATTGTGGTCAATTCTGATCAAAGATTTTGCAGTTTGTTAAATTCTGTGTTAGAGAAATGTAGCACTGATAGAACAAAAATAGAAAGTGTGTCTGAAATTCGAAATCTGTTAGACAGATGTTCAGGCCAAACACAATTCTCTCAAAATATTCAGCAAGATTGTCAGGAGTTTTTAATGTATATGCTTGATGTATTGCATGCTGAAGGTGTAGATGTAGATCACCTGTTTGGGCTTTCTTATCAATGGCAGCATGACTGCGAGAACTGTAGGGTATCAAGTACTACTAGTGTAGACTCAGAAAGATTTATATATTTAACTTTGCCAGACAGTAAATCAGTCTCTTTTAATAAACTAGTAAAAGCAGCTGATCACAACATGGAGTGTAGCCAATGTAAATCTGAAATGATGTCCACATTATTTATACGAACATATGGCCAGTATGTTATTTTAATGTTCCAACGATGTAGGCCTGATGGAACAAAATTGACAACTTTAATTAAAAATGTTGTGGCTTCACAGTTGTCAATATCAGGAAGGACTTTTGTAACTGCAGCAATTATATATCATGACGGTCCTTCAATATCATCAGGACATTACACAGCTTATTTAAAGTCTAGAAATGGCTGGTCATTCTGCAATGATTCTGTTTTAATTTTCAAAAAAAAATTGCCGTATGACCTTAAAAACTCTTACCTGGTGTTTTTAAAACCAAAATTTTAGGGAAAGAATCTCGGGATGTGCTCTGAGGAATTTCAAGAAGTTCTAATGGCTCCTACACGATTTGGCCTTGAGGATAAGTGTAGTACAGAGACATAACTTCTTACCATAACACTGGACGTCATGGAGAAATAAGTGCACTTTGAATGAGTTCAAAAAAACTGTTTCTTTTTATAAGCTAATTGAAGCAGCCAATCAAAACATGGAGTAGAGGGAATGTAAGTCTGCAATGCTGTCTACTGTTTTATATTGCTTTGTGATTAAAAGTGATGTAGAGAATTAAATAATTGTAGTAGTCATAGAGATAGTGTAAGTCTGCTTCATAGTAAGCAGTATCAGTGTCTTAGGAAATGTAGAACATGACTGAGCAAGAAGGGGAAGATATTACTAGTCCAGGATTGTGAAAATGATCTTCAACATTTTTATTGTGAAAGTTGCGGAAATACAGCATGACGGGATTGGCTTACAAGAATTCTAAGAGTTATAAATGGCTCTGACATGATTTGGCCTTGTGGAAATGTGTGGTAGAGAGCAAGAAGTCATTTATTGTATGTAACATGTTTTTCAAAACGATGGAGGTTTTCTTTCAGAAAGTGGCGGTCTGAAAGTAATAACAGCACAACAGAGTGTAAGCTGTTCATAGGACATCCTTCGACGTCATGGAAAGTAAGTTAACTTTAAGGAGTTCTGAATTCTGATTTGTTATGTTGTATGGGTTTTTTAAACACAATCATTTTGATTGTGGTTTTTTTTCCCCGCTGTTATATGATGAATACCTTCAAGTCACTGTTTTTAGTGAAATTTGATACATTCTGAGAACAGCAAAAATAAACCATTTAACATGTATAATTAATTCTGTACTGTTTGCATTTATGATGTACATTTAGAACTGTGTAGGAGGCATGGAGAAGGAGAGGCTTCTATAAGTGTCAAAGTTGTTGCATACAGTGCTCATATTCTACGTAGTCTTTCATATGATAGACTACATTTCCACAATGAGATACCTAAGCAAAGGAAACACAGGTGATATGATTGTGGAATGAGCAAAAAAGAAATTGCACGTTTTTCAATTATATTACCTGTGTTTCCTAACATTACACATCACATTGTGTAGATGAGGTTTAGGCCTGTTCCTGGAGACAGAGGAGGTCTGACATTTGTTCAAGAGTGCAGTGGACATGACACATTTGGTTGGTAGGCCTGCACACGTATTTTCTCCTCTGTATTCTTCAACAAACCTAAATTTCATCTGCAACTCTGAGTAGGACTTACCTGAAACAAATCTGTGGATAGGTTACACCTTATTGGCATCTTAAAACAATCATTTAAAATGTTAGGGTCAGATTTATGGTGGCCGTGCGCCTCTTTTGCTCCATTGTGGGTCACTTTTGTGTAAAAGATGCACCATGTTGCAAGATAGGTTTCAGTTCATCTCCAGCAAGATACCATTAGTTTAAAATGTATATAATTAGCACTGTGTAGGGGGCATGCAGAAGCTGAAGCTTTTGTAAGTGTCAAAGTTGTTCCATGCAGTGCTGCACTTCTGGGTACTGTTTAATATGCTGCACTACATGTGCACTATGAGATACCTAAGCAAAGGCAACACAGGTGATGTGATTGTGAAATGAGGAAAAGAAACTCCACATTTTTCAATTACATCACCTGTGTTTCCTAAGTTTACGAATGACATTGTGCAGATGAAGTTTAGGTCTGTCCATGGACACAGAAGAGGTCTGGCCTTTGTTCAAGAGTGAAGTGGACATGACTTACTTCATTGGTAGGTCTTCACATGTATTATCTCCTCTGTACTCTTCAACAAGCGTAAATTTCATCTAAAACCCTGAGTAGGCCTCACCTTAAACAAACCTCTTGATAGGCCACACCTTATCGTCATCCTGAATCAATCATTTCAAATGTTAGGGACAGATTTATGATAGGTGTATGCCTCTTTTGCGCCACTGTGCGTCACTTTTGTGATGCAGCGGCGGTGCAAAAGATTTGCTATGAGGCGACAAAATTACAAATTGATGCATCTAGGCAGATGTGTCATGCTGTAAAAAACCCGTGCCACATGAAACCGATGCAGCAGTGATGCAAAAGATGCACCATGTTGCAAGACAGGCCTGACTTCATCTCCAACAAGATAAGAAGCTAAGTCTTCTGTAAATGTCAAAATTGTTGTATATTTTGCTCAACTTCTATGTACTCTTTGATATGCTAGACTCCATCTGCACTATGAGATACCTAACCAAAGGCAACACAGGTGATGTGATTGTGAAATGAGGAAAAGAAACTCTGTTTCTCTTTCAATCTTTCCCCTTGTCTTTTCTAATTTTTAAATACATGTTTTAATATTTTTCAAATGTTTGTTCTCTCTTTCACAGATTGAAAGTATAAAAATAACAAGTGACTAAGTTAACGACAATTATAAGGTAAATGTTTTGTACTCTTTTCGTTACATTTCTATCACATTCACCTACTAGTAGTTCGACAGCTTCATTTCTTTAACCCTCAGTTTCCTGCCTTTGCTACTTCCCTCATTCCTTTCTCTATTACCTACTTACTCTACTCCTTCCACTCCTTTTCTCAGTCCCTCTCTTCTCATAGTTCCTCACTCTTGTTCACTCACTCCGTCTCTATTACTCTTAGTGTCTTTGACTGATCACTCTTTCACTACTTGTTCATTATGCTTTCTCTCTGTAGTTCAAGCACACTAAGGGGCATATTATCAACACAGCCAATAAAATTATTGCTGTTTTTATTGGAAGAAAACTGTTGCAAAAGTGGTTTTAGCGGCAGTTTTCCGCCGCAAAAGCAGCTTTAGCGACACATTTCTGCTGATAAAAGCTGCAAAACTTTTATTGCCTATGTTGATGATATGGTTCTATGTTATTTACATTTCTTTGCTGTTTCAATTAATCTTTTCTGTTATTTTTTCTTTTCTGTTTTCTGTTTTTTTCTCTCTGTTATTCCACATGTTTTAATCTTATTTTGAACATTCACTCACATTCTCCAAGAAACTCTTCTTTGTTATTGTTCTACTCTCTTTTTTTTCTTTCACTTCCTTATCTATTTTGTTTTTCACAATTATACCCTCTTCCATCTTTTCTTCGGTAAATAGATCTATTAAACAGTACCTCTGGATTACTCCCTATAGCTGTCTTTCTTTTAACATTACTCTCTGTTTACTTCCCTTATACTTACTCTTCTTTTTTTTTTTTTTTTTTTTTTTTGGGTTCGCTCCCGGTTCGCGAACCGGGAAGCGAACGGGGAAGCGAACTAAAAAAAAAAGAGCTTGCCAGAGTGCTAAACATTCTAGCAATTTTTTTTTGAAAGGGGAGGTAGTTCTGAAAAGAACTTTTTTTTTAATGTTTTTGTTGTTTTATATTTTTTTTATTTTTCTGAACATTTTTTCTTTTTTTTGTATTTTTTGAACATTTTTATGTTTTTTTTTTGTTTTTGATGGAGGGGAAACAACAAAAAACAGGCATTGAAAAGGGCTCAACAGGAGCAAAAAAATGTTTTACTGTCTGGGGCGGTTAGGGCAATTGTGATTGTGAATAGCTAGGTTGATTAAATTAATGCTCATGTTACCACATGACAGCAATGCACTGCAATACATACAGGTATGTTTGATATGAGCAAAGTTCTCCTGAATGTTTGGCACGGTTTCCCGTGCCTCTGCTGCTGTCAATGATATTAGTGATGTTGACCTGGCCACAGGAGTTGTTGTTGGGTTATCTTGCATGTCACGTATCTCCGCCTGGCTGTAGTTCAGTGGATGCCACCTGGTCATGTGACGATGCATTGTATGGTTTCCGTAGCTATATTTTTTATCAGTGCCTCTAGATAACCGGTCTTTACAAATCAGGCAGGTGACATACCTAGCATTTACTTTATTTTGCCCTCGAGGGAGTGAAAAAAACTGCCAAATAAAGCTGGCTTTCCAACGTGAAACCCGGGGCACCTCCTGTAAGAACAGTGGTCCTTCGGTCTCCTCTTCCTCTAGTTCATCCTCTTCCTCCTCTGTCTGGCTGATAAACTGGGGAGGTGGTCCTCTCTTCCCATGAGGAGGTGGAGGTGGTGGTGGGGGTGCACCAGCTGAAGCAACTATTGAAGCCATTGCTCAACTTTCAAAAATGGTCTTCCTCTCACAAAGATGAAAGTCAGAGTGAGGAAAGAAGGAGGGGTTTTCATCATTTGGGAAAAACAATATTTCTAAACCAATGAAAAGTGTTATTTTTAGGTCACCTGACCTAGCCTTACATCATTTTGAAACCAAAAGTGAAATGAACCAATGAAAAGTTTTATCAACAAGTCACATGACCTCTTACGCTTAAGTTACGCGCTGCGGAACGCGCCCCGGATCGCTTCCGGTTCGCTGCGCTTCGCGCCTCGGTTCGCGCTCCGTAGCGCTTCCGGGTGCGCTAACGCGGCGCGTCATAAGACGCATTACGCGGCAACGCGATACGTCGCACTTTCGCGACGCGCCGCGGATCGCTTTCGGGGAGCTGCGCTTCGCGTCTCAGTTCGCGTACCGGAGCACTTCCGGGTGCGCTAACGCAGCGCGTCATAAGACGCATTACGCGACAACGTGATACATCGCGCTTCCGCGACGCGTCACGATGTTGATTTCTAACGCGGCAGTTGCGCTAACGGAACGTTTACCGGTTCGCGGACTGGGTCGCGGCATCAAGATGAGCTAACGGGAAGCTTCCCGGTTCGCGAACCGGGAGCGAACAAAAAAAAAGTATTACATTTTTTTTTATTAATAAACATATAAAATATATTTTTGGATTTAAAGAAGAATACATTTTACAGCTACAGATATTAGCTTTTAAAAAACCAATGAAATTCACTGAAAAAACCATAGGTTATAGACCATATATAGTTAGGAATTAGCATTTACAAAACCTTGAAAATTCACTGAAAAAACCATAGGTTATAGACCATATATAGTTAGGAATTAGCATTTAAAAAACCTTATTTTACTCACACAAAACCATTGAAATTCCATATATAGTTAGTTGTACTAACTATATATCGCGCACCCGCAATCCACTGCTGATGATGTCACATATTACATCATTCATGACATGGTCAGTGACATCACTGATGACATCACTGATGACATCTCAAATGACATCACTGATGACATCACTGATGACATCTCAAATGACATCACTGATGACATCACTGATGACTACATTCAGTGACTGTATAATTCTGTAAAGTTAAAATATGTCTTACATATTGAAGAATGAGTGGATGTATAAGTGTCTTGATGAAGGATTTAGTAGGGGCATGACTGACTGTATGAGTGACTGATTAAATGTGTCTCACTGAGTGCATGGGTTAGTGACTAAACTGTCTTAATTTGTGCATCATTATGTCTGTTGTTCTGTAAACTGCTGCATGTGTTGATCAGTAGCTATATGATTAACTGTATGGGTTATTGATTGGTTGCCCAAGCATTTGTATGGGAGACTGAGTGTGTGTGTGGTTGGCTGGGAGGTGTATGACTCTTTGCATAGATGTGTGAGCAGTTGATTGACTAGATGTATGGGTTCAAAAGTGCATGTGGAAACAGCTGTATGGGCGGTTGACTGAGTGCATGAGTGTATTGGTGAGTGAATGGATATCTCAGTGCTACATGTTAAAGTAAGTACATATGTAAAATACAGTACATGTGAGAGTTGACATATATATATAACTGTGCATAAGAGCCAGTGAATGTGTGAGTGGCTGTATGGATCATTGTGAACTTGTATCCAGGATTTTATAAGTCAGTAAATATGTTTTAGTATATGTTTGAATAAGTAAGGTGTGTATAACTGTATAATTGAGGAAATGGAGGTGTGATTGATTCTTTGCATGACTGACTAAGTGTCTGAGTAACTCCATAGATGAGTGACAGTCTATGAGTGTCTGTTTACACTGAGTGTATCTAAGGTTATATTAGAGTCTGAAGAGGTTCATCGTATTATCACATGAATGATGTCATCAGTGATGTGATCAGTAATGTCAAATGAGATGTCATCAGTGATGTCATCAGTGATGTCATTTGAGATGTCATCAGTGATGTCATCAGTGATGTCATATGAGATGTCATCAGTGATGTCATCAGTGATGTCATTTGAGATGTCATCAGTGATGTCATCAGTGATGTCACTGACCATGTCATGAATGATGTAATATGTGACATCATCAGCAGTGGATTGCGGGTGCGCGATATATAGTTAGTACAACTAACTATATATGGAATTTCAATGGTTTTGTGTGAGTAAAATAAGGTTTTTTAAATGCTAATTCCTAACTATATATGGTCTATAACCTATGGTTTTTTCAGTGAATTTTCAAGGTTTTGTAAATGCTAATTCCTAACTATATATGGTCTATAACCTATGGTTTTTTCAGTGAATATATATATATATATACATATATATATATATATATATTTCAACACTTCCTTCGGCTCGCAAAAGAATTGGGGCGCACTCCTTTGGATTTTCCACAGCAGGATTTTTATTACGATCTTTTTAGCATGAAAGCGAGTGATCAACGCATTTCGATGCTGCTAGCATCTTGCTCACGATCAACTCTACACTTTTTTTCAACATGGTTTTAAAAGCATTCGTGGATGTGTATTACATCACTTCCTGTTTCCTGATCATACTGCATTGTGGATATTATAGTTTTAGTTAAAAAAACACTAAAAAAATGAATTTATACAAACATTTGGATTATTTCATTTACAGATTTACACATTTTATCAAAGTATTATTTTTTTATTTTTTTCTTTTTTCTTTTTTCCTTTTCACTGGTGAGAGAGTCAATTCATTTTGCATTGTCCCATATATTGTATTTTAATTCTCTTGTGTGCTTTGTACCCTCTAGTGGGTTTACGCAGTCTTTCCCTGAGGTTTACTCATTCCCTTCAGTGGGGTTTTTTGGGACGAAAAGCATGTTTTTTCTTTTTTTCTTTTTTTATTGTTGTTGTAAAATGAATTGACTCTCCCACCAGTGAAAAGGAAAAATGAAAAAAAAACAAAAAGTCAAAAAGCAAAAAAGAAAAAATAATACTTTGATAAAATGTGTAAATCTGTAAATGAAATAATCCAAATGTTTGGTATATATTATTCAGGTATATAAAAGGTTTCAAGAAGAGTACCAGCCTTTATTTCATTGAGGTACAGGCTTGCTTCATGTGCGGAAAAAATCAAACAGCTTTCCAAACGCCGACGCGTTTCAAGTTTCCTCTTCATCTGGGCTTGTGGAAAGAGCACGCTGCAACGGGTGTATATCCCATTAATAAGTACATAGTCCCGCCCTCCATAGGGCCATATGGAGACTTGTGGGAGATGTAATGTCCTGCTGTTCCTCAATATTCAGTGCACAAATCACTGCTTTGTAAAGCCGGGAGTGGGCCCCCACAAAAGTGCAAGTCCTCAATCCTCTGTGGCAGCTCCAAAATAAGGGTGGTGTATCCATCCTAAGTGGCCCTCTGGGGATCATAGGGTGGCGCTGGTTCAGCGGATGAGCCTCCGCTATATTGATTGTTCACACGTTGTAAATGCTCACACGAACAGCACTCAAGCTGAAACCAGGTTTACCAGCCTTTATTTCATTGCGGTATGGGCTTGCTTCATGTGCGGGAAAATTCAAACAGCTTTTCAAATGCCGACACATTATGAGTTTCCTCTTCATCTGGGCTTGTGGAAAGAGCATGCTGCGGCGGGCATATCTCCCATTAATAAGTACATAGTCCGCCCTAAATAGGGCCATGACAAGACTTGTGGGAGATGTCGTGCCCTGCTGTTCCTCAATATTCAGTGCACTAATCACTGCTTTGTAAAGCACGGAGTGGGCCTCCACAAAGGTTTTATACAAATAAGTATACATAAGAGTCAATGATTGCATGAGTGTCTGTATGGATAACTATATACTTGTAATAGTGATTTCATAACACACTAAGTATGAGTTACTATCTATATGAATAGATGAAGTGGTGTTTGTATAAGTGTGTAGCTAAGTAAAAGTACTTATGATCCATTGTTTGCGTAAGTGAGTAGGATGACTTCATAAGTTATTACGATTTGTGCTGGTGTGTAATGTCGATATAGGTGTATAAGTATATTTGATAGCTATCGATTGATCATTGACAGCATCTATGAGTGATTCTATAGGTAACTGATTAGATGTGTGTATAGATCTAGGAATCACTGAGTGGGTGTTTAGAAACTTGTATTGGTGTGTCAGTGGTTTCAAATATGGCACTCTTTATTTTACAGTGAGTGATGAAAGGTTATACTAGTGTATGATGAGGTGTATCCGATTGCCACGTGGATGATATCATCAGTGATGTCATTTGAGATGTCATCAGTGATGTCACTGACCATGTCATGAATGATGCAATATGTGACATCATCAGCAGTGGATTGCGGGCACACAAGATGTAGTTAGTACAACTAACTATATCGGAGGAATTTCAATGGTTTTGAATGAGTGAAATGTCCAGCTAACTATAACACCCTTAAAACCTATGGTTTTTTCAGTGAATTTCTAAGGTTTTTTAAATGCTAATTCCTAACTATATCAGGCCTGAAACCTATGGTTTTTTTAGTGAATTTCAAAGGTTTTTTAAATGCTAATTCCTAACTATATCAAGCCTGAAACCTATGGCTTTTTTCAGTGAATTTCAAAGGTTTTTTAAATGCCAATTTCTAACTATATCAGGAAAGAAACGTATGTTTTTTTAGTGAATTTCAAAGGTTTTTAAATGCTAATTCCTAACTCCATCAAGCCTGAAATCTATGGTTTTTTCAGTGAATTTCAAAGGTTTTTTAAATGCTAATTCCTAACTATATCAAGCCTGAAACCTATGGCTTTTTCAGTGAATTTCAAAGGTTTTTTAAATGCCAATTCCTAACTATATCAAGCCTGAAACCTATGGCTTTTTTCAGTGAATTTCAAAGGTTTCTTAAATGCCAATTTCTAACTATATCAGGAAAGAAACGTATTTTTTTTAGTGAATTTCAAAGGTTTTTAAATGCTAATTCCTAACTCTATCAAGCCTAAAATCTATGGGTTTTTCAGTGAATTTCAAAGGTTTTTTAAATGTTAATTCCTAACTATATCAGGCCTGAAACCTATGGTTTTTCAGTGAATTTCAAAGGTTTTTTAAATGCTAATTCCTAACTATATCAAGCCTGAAAACTATGTCTTTTTTCAGTGAATTTCAAAGGTTTTTTAAATGCCAATTCCTAACTATATCAGGAAAGAAACATATGTTTTTTAGTGAATTTCAAAGGTTTTTAAATGCTAATTCCTAACTCTATCAAGCCTGAAATCTATGGTTTTTTTCAGTGAATTTCAAAGGTTTTTAAAATGCTAATTCCTAACTATAACATATCTGAAACCTATGGTTTTTTCAGTGAATTTCAAAGGTTTTTTAAATGCTAATTCCTAACTATAACATGTCTGAAACCTATGGTTTTTTCGGTGAATTTCAAAGGTTTTGTAAATGACAATTTTTAAATGTATGAATTCTTATATTTATTTTTTTGATACTGATTTACTAAATTTCTTTTTAACTATTTATTTTTAGATATTTTATTCTTTAAATTACATTATAATTACATTATACACTACATTACAAAATATACTTTCTCAGAATGAATTACTTTAGTTTAAATACTATGCAAATAGGTAATAGAGTTTAAGTACAGTAGTTACAGTTGTTGCAATGGGCAACACAATTTCAAACACAATGCAACATTGAGCTGAATCGGAATTTCTAGTTAAATGCAATTAGTTACTTTATGGATTACTTTTCTAACCACAGAACTGAATCCTAGATTCAGTCCTGGGACATCTCCTGTAAACAGTTGAGTAAAATCGTTTTGGTTACAGTGTTGATTTTTAAGGAATATTATTGTATTTTAAAAGTTGAATTTTGCACATAGAATCACCAATGTTATCCTACGGGAGGAAATTAACTTCGCAAGTAAGTAGTGTTATAGTTACTTTTTCTAACTCAGTGGTGGATCCTGGATTCAGCACTGGTGCATCTCCTGCAAACAGTTGAAAGAATGCATTTAAGTCATACAGGCAATTTTTAAGGAATATTTGTAGTTTATGAAAATAGACACTTTGAAACTTTTCTGGTGAACAACAGACAATGGATTCCTATGGAAGGAAATACAAGTTACTGTAACTACGAATAGAATTACTTTTCAGGATCAGTAGTGGGCTAAAAGATGCAGCAATGAGGTCTCTCCTCAAAACAGCTGAGTAAATCGGAATTCGTCGTTCGGCTGATTTTTGAAGAATTTTTTAAGGTTCCAAAACTCCACACTTAGAAGAATTTCCAAGTAAAACATGTGAATGTTTGCCTATGGAAGGAAATTCAAGATACTGTAACTACGATTAGAATTACTTTTCATGATCAGTTGTGGGCTCAAAGATGCAGCACTGACGTCTCTCGTGACAACAGGTGAGTAAATCGAAATTCGTACTCCGGCTGATTTTAGAGGAATATTTCGCTCAATAGTGAACAAAGGGGGTGGGGCCTCAGGACACATATGTGCAAACACGCACGGGGCTGCGTTGCAGAGAGGTGTAAAAAGGGGCATAGCCTCATTACACCTCTCTGCAACGCAGCCCCCTGGCACGTTTGCAGAGGCAGAACTAATTCCCCTTGCATATTGGAGGTCCCTGGGGGCCAACTAGCCCACCAGGAACCTCCAGTATGCGCCAGGGGGCTGCATTGCAGAGAGGTGTAATGAGGCCACGCCCCTTTTTACACCTCTCTGCAACACAGCCTCCTGGCGCGTTTGCAGAGGGGGAAGTAATTCCCCTCACCTAATGGGGGTCCCTGGGGGCCAACTTGTCCACAAGGAACCTCCAGTGTGCGCCAGGGGGTTGCGTTGCAGAGAGGTGTAAAGAGGCCATGCCCCTTTTTACACCTCTCTGCAACGCAGCCCCCTGGCGCTTTTTCAGAGGGGGAACTAATTCCCCTTGCATACTGGAGGTTCCTGGGGGCCAACTAGCCCACCAGGAACCTCCAGTGTGCGCCAGGGGGCTGCGTTGCAGAGAGGTGTAAAGAGGCCACGCCCCTTTTTACACCTCTCTGCAAGGCAGCCCCCTGGTGCATACTGGAGGTTCCTGACCCCCTAGGCCTGCTCAAGGGGTCCCACAAGGACCCCCAAGGTCCCCCCAATTTGTTTTTTTTAATTTTTTTAAATCCCAGGATATGTGTTGATCCCAAAAAAAACATTAAGGCACCACTCTGCAAACGCACCCCCTGGCACATTTGCAGAGGGGGAAATAATTCCCCTTGAATACTGGGGGTCCCTGGGGGCCAAGTAGCCCACCAGGAACCTCCAGTATGCGCCAGGGGGCTGCGTTGCAGAGAGGTGTAAAAAGGCCACGTCGATTGACGCAACGGTGCTCGTGTGCATCAGATGACTCCTGCACATCTGCACACATGGCACTGAAAATCCCTCTGGTGCAGACGCCAGAGCGAGTTCCTTAATTCCAATACAGCCTGGGAAGTTGGGAAATATCTTCCCCAGCTCCCCAGGCTAGTCTGGACATTCAGTGAAATGACGATCAGCGCGTGTGGCACACTGACGTCATTTCACTGAAAACAAAAGTGAAATGAGCAGAGCACCTAATTTCCAATGCTTCGGTGCTTGCAAGGCTATCACAGCCCCCCAAGCACTGAGTCAAACGGGAGAGGTATTATTGGAAAGGGGAGAAGCTCTCCTTTCCAATGTTACCCTTCTCTAGTGGATCCCCAAGCAGGGATCCACATTGTAAACACCACTAAGGGAGGATCGGCCCCTTGGGCAAAGGTTTCCACTCCTCCTGGAAATTATGGGCATTTCAGTCTTTCTGCCCGGGAGGGGGGTAGAAAGCCCACTAATAAGCCAAGGACTATTTTGTTTCATTGTTCAGGGTGGTGGCTGCCCAGAATGGGCATGAAAATGTTCCCACCCCCACAAATAAATTGCCACATTCTTTCTGCCCCCCAGGAGGCAGATGGGGCAATGGTCCCTGATCTGTCCAGTGGGGCAGAAAGCACAAAAGGCACCAGGGATAAATTATATTTCATACATCTGGGCGGGGGCTGCCCTGAATTGGATTGCCAATGCCCACAGCTCCCCAAAAAATGTGACACAGTCTTTCTGTCCCCAAGGAAGGCAGATGGGGCAAGAGCCACTGACCCCCCCCCTGAGGGGCAGAAAGCCCACTAGGCAGCTGGGATTATGTTTTGTATACCATGGGGAGGGGGTAGTTTGTCCCAAAACAAATTCAGGTTGGAATGACTGACATCTCATTGTACAGTCCCTGGACAATACTGACCACAGACACCTTGACTAACAAGAATATCTGCAGTAAGTGGAGTCCTGGGAGACCACCGGGTTGAGACACTGTTAGAATAATGCCTACCTTAAACTCACCTTGGGCACAGGAAATGTATCATATGGGTTCACTACCTTGAAGGGTATTGGCCTACAGTGGCATGTCAAATGTGGCAAGGTTGTCATTGCTACTAGTCTACTGGATCTCTAGAAGACACAGACATGGCTCCACCACTATCATGTCACATACAAGTATTGTGCCAATACTTTGTGTACATGGGTGTGTCCAAAGTCACTACCATGTAGTGGAAGTCCATATGTATCCAGGTGTATTGATGAGAAAGTTGTCTTTCTGCACATTAAAAAAATATGCAGCATGCTTCTCCTAAACTGTTGCGCTTTGAGACACTTGCACTATGTTGACATCTGAAAGCATGAACTATGTGGAAGTGTGATTAAAAAATAAAACGTTTGTGACCTCATGTCACACTCAAAGCAACACTAATGTTGACATTGACACCAAGCCTATGTAGGCACCAACATCTTAACTACATACAACCAAGTGCTCTTACTCCTTGGACCATATGCAATCCATGCCATACTAACAACATTGTATACTTACACTGCTAATTTCACATGATTCACAGTAAACTAAAAAGCAATTTTGGGGAGACAGAAATCTGTAAATGTGAACCTGCCTTATTTAGCATGAAAAGTACAGTCAATAAATATCAAAAGGCCAATCGCCAGTCCAAACGTAAATGACACATGGGCCAGAGAGTCATGCCCATCCACACTTGACTGCACAACATCTGCAAAGGGCCATCCTCACTGGGAGGGGCATCAAGGGGGCAGGCCAGGCACCAAAGGGACAAAACCAGGGAGGATTGAGTTGCGTTTTGTGCGGGATGGAATGAGGAGGGGGTGGGCCAACTGCACTGTTAGGGTCAGAATGAGGGGGTCAACTGCAGTGGGAGGGTCATATTGAGGGGGTGGCTCAACTGCTGTTGTAGGTTCAGATGGAAGAGGGTGGGGCAACTGGAGTGGGAGGGCTAGATGGAGGTTGGGATGGGCTGGGCTTTACAAGTTTGACGATTATGTAATTGCCAATAGTGTGAACTGAAATAGGAAGGGAATGTGACTTCTTGAGGAATTTTATTTTGGGTGTGGAAGTACTGGGCTGGGATGGGGAAGAATGGGTTTCTGGAGGGGGTTGGCACTTCGTAGACTGGGGGTATTTTCTACTGGGGGATGATTTAGGCTCCTTTTTTTCAGTGGGCGGGGAGGAGATGGAGATGGCAGGGCTCGGGGTGGATTTCCTCTTCTTCTTGGAAGGAGGGTTGGTAGAATTGGGTACAGAAGAGGTCAAGGGCAAAGAGGTTGAGTGTCAGGTCAGAGGGGGAAGGAGAAGAGGCGTTGTGAAGTCTGCGGTATGTCTGTGGAAAGTGGTGTGGTGTCTGATGGTATGTATATGGTGGGAGTGTGCACTCGTGTGGGGTTGCCCTTATGTCTGTGTGTTTGTGTGCTGTGTGTGTCTGTTGAGGTGGATGCATGCCTATGTTTGTGTGTACTTGGATCAGGGAGGGTAGTTGGGACTGTGGATGGGGAAGAGGCAGGAGGGTAGTAGGACAGTTGTAGCTGAGACACTGCTGCAGTCAGTGTGGAAGCCAGAGCCTGATTGGATCTCTGTAGGGCAGACATGTCAGAGTGAACGACTTCCAGGAATGATACTATTTATGTAAGATGATTAGTTGTACCTGGAGGACATGCAACACTGTTGTCTGCCACACAGAGATCTGCCTCACAATGTCGATGACCTCCACACTCAGGGCATCAGGGGAGACAGGGGCAGGGAGTGAGGTGCCTGGTGCGAAGGAGACGCCTCCCCTTTAAGCGGCCACAGACACTGGGCTGGGGAACAGCTGGGATGGTAAAGATGTAAGGGGTGGTGGTGGACTTGGATGTAGAGGATTCAGTCCCTGGGTCATCCACCACCACATGGGAGTCCCCACTGGAGCTTGAGCTGGTCAGGGATTAGACAGATGTTTCATCAGAAGTACCATCAGTGAGGCTACCCTCAACCTCCGTGCCACTGGTTCCCTCCTGCTCAGACACAGCACTCAAACCGGTATGGCAAGCTGCTTCCTCTTGTTCTGTGGTGCTGCCTCTTCCACTGGCTGGTTCTAATGCTGTGAACAAGAGGGAACATTATTTAAATGAGTCATCCATTCGTACTTGACACATAGGTATCATCACAAATCTTCACAGATCAACCAAATACATCAATTGGACTTGTGCAATTATATTTGATACTGTTCCATTAATACCACATGTTAGTACGCAAGTTGACTTGTGCACCCTCACACATGATGTCTGGGACATTGGGTGTAGGAGTATCAAAATCCACAAACACAATGTCAACTACTTCAATATGTACCAGCTGATGTATTGTTTTTCACTAATGACAGTCTAGTGTCATGAAATACTTGTCTCATCTAATGCAAGGGATTTTAGACCTCACAATGGGAATAGGAGTCCCACAAATGAATTGAGACATGGTATCCATTTTGCGATCCCTAGTTATCAATTTGGCAAACATTGGGTCTAATGTTACAGGTCATATAACTTTATTTGCATACATCAAGCCATATCACAGAGATAACAGTGATTGTGCTCATTTGTCCGGTAGTTTAAGCTCTTTTCTGTCAGGTCACACATTTAACTCTTATTGAAGAGACATTAAGGTAGTAGGCCTAGCTAGGGTGAAAGGTGTGTGGTCACAGCCTTGTCTCATCTATGCACAGTGTTATGAAGATGAATCAGAATGGTGTGCACATTAAACACATCTTATCAGTTTCACATGTGAACAATGGTCAACACACTGGCAAGTCCATAACTGCATCTTCACAATGTTTTAGGTGGATCACTATGTGACAGGGCCATCTGGGTGCATCGTCTGTACAGACTATTAGTTATGAACATCTTTTCTTTAAACGTTTAGTCAACATTGTGTACCATTCTGTCCAGACTGCAGAAGAGGCCAAGTCTGAATGTCCTTCACTTCTTTTTCCATTATACACACTTTGTACAGCTTAATTTGAAGTGTAGTCCCAAAAGTACCCTGTCATGCAGGACCTACGACATTTACGGATAACATATACTGTGGGTCTGGTTGCAGACTGACTCTGTACAACCCACTGCATATGTTAGCCTATGGTTTGCATTAGCTAGCTCGCAGTGCCACCAGACTCTCCTATTATCAGAGAGATTAGTTTTGGCAACCTCAGAACACAATACCTTCAGACTTGTGGAAACAATATATTACTTTTTCACCCAGTCACTCGTGCTTGCTTGCTTTTGCTCTCAGAGAGATACAAAAAAGAAACAGTCAAGCGTGTTAAGAATGTATTGTACAGTAGTTCTTCTCATGTAGAATAAGTGTGCTGTTACGACTGTTACATAGTAGCAAAGATATAGAACCAGCAGTACAGTGAAAAAGAAGGAATAGTATTGTTCTACCATTTTGCAACAGTGGTTAACATATACATGAATATAAAATTCATTTATAAAATAAAGTGCGTACTCCTAAGATGCCTGCCTAGATGTACCTAAGTGTACCTAGCATATGAGTCGGTGCTATGGAGCCTAAGTCTAAGAGCCCATAAGCCTTAGAGCCAAGAATCCCACAAGGCTGTAATCTAACCCCACACCTGAATAGAGAGAGTGTGGGATTTTGTCCTGTACTTGAGCTGGATACCCCACAAGGGATCGTTAGACCACTGTCAGAGGGAGCGATGGCATGCCGGAGCTGTAGTGTCCCTGGTCAGTGTGTCGGCCTTGAAGTCGCAATTCGCTCCTGCTTTCTGATAGCAAGAGGTGCTGTATTTACACAGTCTATTTACGTGTGTTACCCATTGTTCAGTATGAGGATGACGTTGGGGATTTAACCATGTGCGTTGTGTATATCCCCTGGAGAGTGTACTCATCAATTATTCATATGCTAAGGATGACGTCTTAGCAACATTGATTGGGAAATCCCGCCCTCGGCATGGAACTAGATAAAATGTTTAGTCCATAAAAGGTTGCAGTTCTTTTAAGGCATTCTGTCCTTACTCGGAGTTATGTCCTTATAAGTCTCGTTCATATGATATAACAGGACCTGATGTAGGGAAAGTGTACGATGTTCCCTGGACCTATATTAGGGTACCAATATGAAACATAAAAAATGTGCTCTTGTAAACCATCTAATTTTGTTTAATTACTGCCAAATGATGCACATGTGATATCTCCGAATCTAACAGTGATGCATCAAACACATGGTTTAAAAAGTTATTAAGTACGAATAGTCAAGAGCATTTACACACATGGGAACCATTGTGAATGTGTATCTAACATCATATCTTTCAATCCCAGCCCTGTCTCCACCAGTGACCACCTTTGTTTAGCACAGAATGGCATGTGTCTTCACCATTACAGAGTCAGACACATAGACTCATTTTTTGGAATACAGACAATGGACTCTTACACCCAATCATGTGAAAGGCCAGTGTGACCGGTGATCTGAGTTAGCAAACTTGTAAGAAGCCCATGGGATACATTGGAATACACTGAGTACCAGGGCTGTAACTTAACATTGGCACACTGACTGGTTAAAACTCCCAGGGCCTCAACATGGACATCACCTGCTCACTGGATTTATAGCATGGGGTTTTACACTTGAGTGCTCCAACAACAACATACGTCACAGATTTGGTTTGACCACACAAAGAACAATTCAGACGTTCATCAATGTCCTGACACATGTTAAGCAAACACAATATTGCTGAAGGTTATATCCATGCACATGTTGTTGTAATACATTCAGATCACATGAGCATGGCACTGCTGTCAGTATCCAGAACATAGTATCCTCACATTTTCGAGATGAAAGGCATCTACATATCCTTGTGCATATGCATCTTTTGACACTGAACTGTGGTTTTGTGTGTCTTACAACCTGTAAAAAGGGCCAGCACGCTAGGATAGTTTAACATGCATGGTTAAAAAAGTTGTGCAAAAAACCAACGGTCTTCTCTGACCTGGATGGGCAGTTAAAAGCCTGACAGCAGAACAGTGGAGATACTCACCTCCTCTGTGCTGCTATCTGGCTTTTAACTGCTCATCCAGGTCAGGGAAGACCAACACTCCTCTTGCCTGGAGGTGACAGGCCAAGCTGGAACTCCGCAATCTTCTTCGTCCAACCGCTCAGGTCCTGCCACCATTTGCAACAATGGTGAGTGCACCGATTGGCAACTGCCATTGAGCACACCTTCCAGGTGATCGTTCTCCTCAGCTTGGCCTTCTGATGGGTGTTGACCTGTAAGGATGACATGGTGACAGACCCTTAGTTCCCATGCAACATGTTTCTGAGTCAAAACCTGGTACACATAGGTCATAATCAGATTGGCAAGACGGCTGTAATGCCAGAAACCAGTCCTCGGGAGCTTGTTTCCGGTCCAGGGAAGGCATGGCATGGCAGTTCGAGCTGGACTGTTCCCATGAGGCACAGGGTCAGACTGATTTGCATATAGCCATGTCTGAACTGGGGTGGCAGAGTGGGCTAAAGAACGGTGATGGATCAAACCCAGATCTTTTGACTGGGTGTGAGTGTTTGATTGGTTCAGATGCTCCGTCCATCACCACCCCCTTTTGTACCACTTT
Source organism: Lissotriton helveticus (assembly GCF_964261635.1). Classification (NCBI taxonomy): domain Eukaryota; kingdom Metazoa; phylum Chordata; class Amphibia; order Caudata; family Salamandridae; genus Lissotriton; species Lissotriton helveticus. The sequence goes on from NC_136063.1 coordinate 2,058,890,052, forward strand.
GGCCGCCATAAGTGTGGCAGGGTATGCTCAGACGTGAGTCCCTTGCTCACTTTGCCACTGGATTCAAGCAAGCCGGGCTGAAGACGGCTGTAATGCCAGAAACCGGTCCTCGGAAGCTTGTTTCCGGTCCAGGGAAGGCATGGCTTGGCAGTTCGGGCTGGACTGTTCCCATGAGGCACAGGGTCAGACTGATTTGCATATAGCCATGTCTGAACTGGGGTGGCAGAGTGGGCTAAAGAACGGTGATGATCAAACCCAGATCTTTTGACTGGGTGTGAGTGTTTGATTGGTTCAGATGCTCCGTCCATCACAACCCCCTTTTGTACCACTTTGGCCGCCATAAGTGTGGCAGGGTATGCTCAGACGTGAGTCCCTTGCTCACTTTGCCACTGGATTCAAGCAAGCCGGGCTGAAGACGGCTGTAATGCCAGAAACCGGTCCCCGGAAGCTTGTTTCCGGTCCAGGGAAGACATGGCTTGGCAGTTCGGGCTGGACTGTTCCCATGAGGCACAGGGTCAGACTGATTTGCGTCCATCACCACCCCCTTTTGTACCACTATGAGATTCCTAATGCCAGTAGTATATGGTTATTGCACATGTCGAATGACAATGCTTTGTGATCATCACTCACCTGCTCCTCTGGTTTTCCATTGACCTGCCTTTACAGAGGCAGGAGGGTTTTCAGAAGCATCTTGTTTTCCTCCTGGGTGAAGGCTGGGGCCCTGCCCCCTGTATGTGCCATAGTAGCTCCCAGAGGATGTGGACTGCAGCAGAGAGATGGGTAGGTGCAGGAATAATGCAGTTAGTGCAGGCAAGTGAAGTCTCTAGGGAACCGACAAACTTATTTCTAAAGGTCAGAGGAGGTCTTCAGTTCATGCCGCCAAAGCAAAAGTTCTGCGTCGGTTACATTTTCCAAATCAGTCCAATATATTACATTGCTTGCAGATGGCATGCCTAACGCACATGCCATCGGACTACAAGTGACTTTGATACATTGGCAATGGGAGGTTATTACGTTAGTTTCCACAAGATGCAGACACAATCTGCAACCCTCTCTGTCACTATAACAACAAACAGCCAATGGCTGCATCCGAATCGGTTATGATGCATTTACCGCGTCCTTTGAATAATTGGTCGGCAGGGCACACTTTTGCTGGAGACAGATATTTCCTGGTGAAAGGGACATCTAACTGAATCACTCACACTCCCAATAGGACCTAATCTTGAGGGGCAAATGACACACTGGGGGGAAGGCTAATACCAACTTGGAAACACACTACTCCGTTTAGCCTCTTAGGCTTTGGAGCAATACAAGTACAGTCTTAACCTAGTCACTGCATTACTGGACAGTGTGACCCAGTGTGAAATCTGTGTGATGTGAAGCTGGGAAGAAGGTATGTTTTTCAAATCCTGGATAATGCATTTATAAGGAATGACTACACTGTGACATTAAGCAGCCACATAAGCAAATATTTTATATGTGAATTTCTAGTGTATCTTTGTGTCCCACACTTAAGTGGACAACTGCCTTATATGGGACTCCAACATAGTTAATGGTTTGAGTATGTGATTGTATGTGTAATGCAGACATGACAACATGACAGTGTCCACCCTGTGACAGTAGTGTGCAAGATTACCATTGTGAAACGATGTGTGCATGGTATGTGGTGTCCCACATATTAGGCATTACATGAACTCATTGTGGGTACATTTGAAAATTGTGATTGTTCTCAGGCTTATTTGGTTGTGAGTTATGGAGTATGTCATGCTAGCTTTACATGAACAGCGACAGAAACTAGTGAAGTCTGCACTACAGCATTCTAATTGCTGTGTCATCATACCATGGAAACATGTCCAGAAAGGGTCAGTATACTGTGATATATATGTTAGGACAACCTCATCCATTGAAATTTGTATTTCCATTGACATCTAATTTTGGGTGTTGTCATTTTTTATTTGCTATTTGTCAAAGTGCATGTTGCTTGAGGCATTGTGAACTAGCACCAACTGTGTTTACACTCCACACAGTGGAAGAATGGGACATGATCAAGAAATTTCATTTCACACGGGCAACAATTGATGAGTTGTACTACTAGTTTTCACCTCATTTGTGGGCTGGTCAAACTTATCTAACAGCACTGACCCCCAAGGTGAAGGTGATGGCAGAATTGCATTTCTTTGCCATGGGATCATTCCAGTACACAGTGGCAACATTGGGTGGAATGCCCCAGCCCATGTTCAGCAATGTCCTTCAGGATGTGTTGCAGGCATTGCTCATTACCTGGACCACTACATAAAGTTTCTGAAACCTCGAGAGTTGTCTGACACCCCAATAGAAGTGTGCTTTAATGAGGCCCATGGTAGGACCAGGTGGATAGTGAAGCAGACTTTTGGCCTCCTGAAGGCATGATTACACTGTCTGGATAGGATGGGAGAAGCCCTGCAATATTTCATATTAAAGTGTACAAGGTCATTGCAGCTTTCTGCATACTACTCAATGTGGATCTATGTAAGGGCATACCTCTGATAGTGAACAACGGAGACCAGCAAACTCCACAGAGGGAGGATCCAGGACTGGGCCATGATGACAGTGGTGATGATGATGCTGGCATAGATTTGAGACAACAGCTTATCCACAACTTTTTCACATGACTGTTAGTATGCTATAAGAGGAGCTGACTAACCCCAATTGTTTGTTGTTGTGTTGCTGATGGACAATGTGTATGTATGCTTGTGAGTGTCTGATAATTGTCCTGAGGTTTTTCCTAAGATTGGTCTTTGAAATGGTCAGATTAACATGTAAAGTGTTACTTTGAAGCCTAGCTAGTGTTCACACTGACATTTGTGTGCTTTAGATGACATAGTTTGCAGAATTGTGCTACCTTATTCCTAATTTCCTTACTCTGTTCTATGATTTTCTTACCGCGTAGTTTGCCTTGTCATCTACAGAGTGGATTTGAAAGTGGTGACCTCACCAGACACGATGCTGTGACAGACTCTGACATGGAACTGTCGCTGAACTCCCTGGATTACACTTCCTTCAGGCATGATAGCCTGTTGATTTTGTTTTTAGTGCCTTTTAGTACTGTGTGATGTGATTTGACTTTGTGTTCAGGCACCAGGTCGTATCTGGAGAATAAACCTGTGTTCCACATTGAGGTGTGCCTTTTTTGTCATCACACATTCAAAGAGTTTTCGAATCAAAATCTGACCATGATGAGCGGCTTGCTAACAATGATTGTTGAATGTGCTGGCATATGGTGATAGTTTTGTAGACAATTGACTCTCTGTGAATCTGTATCGTGTGCTACGGTGTGTGTGATATCCTGATTGTGTATATCCATCAGGATGTAGCAAGGTACATTTACTCGTTATCCCCTAATGTACTTTTTGGAAGTAACTTGTTAGCAATGTTGTTCACACATTCTTCTTTGTGATTTTGAGGGTCATTACGATATGTACATTTGGAATTCAAAGTCACAACATGAGTATTTTGGTGTAAAGTGTTTTCTTTTTGTGCATAAAGTAATAAAATAAAGCCACGCAAGAGTGGTGTGCTCACAAAGTACTCACAAAGAAAAAAAAATTGTGCAGCTTGGAGTTGATAGTGTTTGTAGATGAAATTCTCTAAGGTAAAGCCACAGTTATTTGAGTCCAAAGTCCAACTTTGACCCTTCATCCAATGTGGGACAGCTATTGATGACAGTCAACAAAGTAAACACTTGGCAAACACTGGAGGATATCAAGGGCACATTGTCACTTCCTGGGGGTGGTGCATTACTGTGTGAGAGGAGGAGTGTTGGATGTCTCTACAACTCACATCAGGCCTGGGCCTACACACACCTTCCCACACATCCCAACCAGCCTACCTTGGACTCAACTTTCCTGAGAGTGAGTGAAAATGTGCTGGCTAGATGGCTGACACTGGGGACAGGTGTTTGATGCACAAAATATTGCTGTGAGTTTGGAAGAAGTGTGAACATGGTAATAGTTTTAAGCCTTTTCATTTTCATTGCAGGTATGTGGTTTATCTATATGCTATACACATCATATGCTCTTTGACTTGTTTTTTTTCATGTAAAACGGTCATTTGGTTAACTGTGTCATTTACAGTGATGTCTGTAGAGGTGTAATTGCTAACTTTAGTAGAATGTGGAATAGCTACTTACCAGACTACAGTCCTTGTGTGAGTCCATATATGCTCTCCCACGGAAATATGGCACATGCCTTATCCTTCCAGGAGGGAAAGTGTACAGGTGATGCAGGAGGGCTACGACCAGTTCGTTGTGCATTCAGATGTTCTTCTGCATAAAGTTTTCTTATTCTCCTTCTGATTTCATACCACCTTCACTTGATATCCTCCTGAGTGAACGCAGGACAGATGCTTCAGTGTGCACCTTGCTGACTATTCTGGTCCCACATCCTATTTTTCTGGGTGAGGGGGTCTGTTGGACTAGGTCCCAAATAAATGTTGCTCTACTCTGGGGTATGGTGAGCATGAGGGTGAACATAACATAGAGGGTGTGTTTGAAAGAAAGTGTTTAACAAAAAAAGGATCTGTGCAAGTTGTGTTGTAGATGAAGTGTGTGAGTGTGAGCAAGAGAAGGGAGTGAACACAGACCCCTCTTTATATAGGTGGATTGGTGGTGTGCCTAATTGGCACTGTCTATGCTTGTTCTTGTGATTGAATTTGATATTTCCCACTAGCCATGTGTAACACAAACCAACACAGTTCTGAAACTGCTTCGGATGCATCGTAATCTGTTTGGCAGGTCAATCAAGTCTTGTTTGTAGCCAGAATATCTAGGCAACCGCATTTCTGACTGACTCCGTCTGTTCGGACTAGTTTCCGGCCTACGCGGTCCGGCAGAATGCTTTCTGAACAACTCGGTCAGACTTTTACCTGCAATGCATCGGTAATACGGCGGTCGGAGAGATCGTGGTCGAGTCAGTCGGAATGTTTCCGAGGACAAGTTGGTTGGACGGTCTTTCGGACCAACATCGTAATGAGGCCCTTAGTTGTGGAGTGCCCACCTTCTTGTACTTTCCCCACAAATTTTAAACCCATGCTCAGTGGTCGAAAGGTGGGATCGAAAGTTTTTAGAGAAGACGGAACTACAGACAAAGTGGAAAACCTTGTAAATGAGCCCCCACCTTGGGTGGGGGTCTCTAAGCCTGTATTACTTAGCACTGTGTGAGCTTAGTCTCCATGTCTATTGGCATGAGCCTTTCCACTTTATTTTCACAGTAGAGTGTGGACTTTCTAGGGACCCTTAATGGTTCCCTGAGCCTTATATTAGCTCATCCTGTGGTAGTAAACTTCAAAGACAATCTGCCTTACTCCTGGTAAACACACTGGCACTCCCGAAGCAGGCAGGAGACCATGGGGCCTCAGCTGCTGTGCAGAAAGTCAATGTCTTACCTTGAATGGGACATGGTACTTCTGCTGAAAAACTCCAGGTCAGGAAATTACCAGGAGCTGGGGTCAATAGGGCAGGTCCCTGATGCTCTTCAAAAGAGGAAGAGAGGGGTACAAATAAGGGTAAATGAAACATTCTCGCAGAGACACTGCTGATACACTTGAACAGGCCACCAAGGTCTCAAAGCAAAAATCCCAGTGAAGACTGGCCCTTGGGGTCAGAGATAACCACCTTAGTTCCACACTAATGCCTCCTGCCTCCTGGATCCCCTGAACATGCCAGGTTTAGCAGGATGAAAATGCATCAAGTATTTTCTCAGTTATGAACCAATTGAGAGACAATGCCTTTTGGGCCAGAGTTCTGTACACCTTTGTCATGTAGTTCCGATAGTACCCATGCAGACCTGCACATTTGGATAACCTACACTGTAGAATTGGTGCCAGACTAACTCTGAGCACCCTGACCAAGTATGTTAGCCTGTTTGCATTAGCTAGCTCACAATGCCACTAAATCTCCTCTTAGCAGGGAGAGAAATAGTTTCTGGCAACCTTAGATCATGACAACCCTGATCCCCCAGGATCGTGGAAGAAATGAACTACCTTTCGCTCAGTCACTCTTGCTCACTTAGTTTCTCTCAGAGAGATACGCAGAAGAAACAGTCAGGCGTGTTACAATAAGTATTTATTGCACAGTTGTTCTTCTAGTGTAAAATATATGTGCTGCGACAGCCATTTGACAGTAGCAGAGATACATGATGAGAAGTACAGTAACTATAAAAGGATAATACATTTCTACCATTTTGCAATAGTCATGAACAAATACATGGATATAAAATGCATGATAAAAGAAAGTGTGTACTCCTGCGATGCCTATCTATATGTACCTAAATGTACATAACATGTGAGTAGGTGTGAAGCCAAGAATCTCTCTAGGTTTAGTCTAACCCCATTACCTGAAGCAAGAGAGTGTGGGACACTGTCCTTGTCTCGAGTTGGACACCCCACAAGGGATGTTTAGACCACTGTCATCTGGAGCATCTCCATGCAGGAGCCTCAGCGTCTTTGGACAGTGTGTCAGCCTGGAAGTCTTGGTTCCCTCTAGCTAACACTAGCAAGAGGTGATGTATTTATACAGAAAGTATCTAATGTTCCTTTTTCCCTTGTTACTTGTACTAGCCATTGTTGGGTTTGAGGATCACACATGGGATGAACCGTGTACGTAGAGATGGGGAGGAAGGTGGTGTAGCCCCAGCCTGGTTTCAAAGAACCCTTAAGAATATTCATTCATACTGTGTCAGTCTAAAGATGGAGTCATGAAAAGCCATTGTTCAGAAAAACCCTCCTACTGGGACGAGGACTACAACTAGGTAAAGGTTCAATCCTAAAAGGCTTGTTACTGTGTAGTGTAGTAGAGGTGATGTAGGTGAAAGGATATGATTTTACCTGGGCCCATATTAGGGTACCTATAAGAAACATGATACCTTCACACATCACTTGGTCCCAAGTGGAAGTTTGTTACTCCTCGTAGAGGGCCGTTGTCCTGGGGACCAGCCAACACTGAGCATGTTGTACCCAATATTCAAGCACCAGTCCTGGGCTGCATTGTGAGGAAAGTGGTTTATTGTATGGTGTGGTTGTGAGATCTCACTGTGTAATAAACTCACTACCTGTGCTGGGTGTGGTCAGATTCATTTGAAAAACCTTAGCTCAAGTGCGGATAGATGTGGCTCTGAGCAGTCAGGCTTTATCAAAGGACCAAGTGTAAAACATCAAGGTGTATCAAAACAGTTGATTAGGAATGAAAAAGACTCAAAAAAATTCCAACACTAATTTATAAAAGTGGGTTCTATTTTCACCTTCATTTTGATATGTCAATGAAAAAAATCCCCAGGGGGGATCCGGAGATATGATTTAATAAATTGCTCCACACAGTAAATCACTCAAATGGACAGCACTCATGATCAAACTAAGCAAACTTTGGGAAACTTTTATAAAGTTGTGAACAACTACTCTGGCCTCCTTTGAGTGACTAACTCTGGTGGGGAGTGAGTCACAGGGGCCACAGAGGTGTAATTGAACAGTTACCCCACAGTCAAAGCAGTCGCCAGTCCAGTTCAAGGCTCTATGGGCAAACCAAATATAGACTTTTATGTACTGGTCCTGATGCCAGCGATACATAAATGCTGAAGATGTTAAGGATACGGAGGATGCTAATGGGGGTGCTCCTGTCTCTACATTTCAATCAACGAACATGGTAAGGCAACATTAGCAGCAGGGGCCAATGTACCCCAAAGCCCAGTTGAAGACTAGCCAAAAACCAGTTGCAACTGCTCTATTTGTCTCCAGTTACAGCAAAGCCAGTGGTTCAGTTTACCCAAACTGCACTCTGACTAATCTCCCAGGTACAGCAAACTCAAGTGCAACTTTTGAGGGTCTGTCTTGGTCTCCCAGGCTGCATGCTGGTAGTCAGAGGCTGTCAGGTGTTCTTGGCTACCAATTTGACAAGGCAAAATTCTTCTGCATGTGTGGCCCTGTAGCTGTAACAGGAAGACAGCCAACAAACTATTGGAGTAACTTCTGTCTGGGGACTGGGGATAACCTTTCCTCAAGCTGGGTGCCATAGGCATAGGCTTCTCTTTGCAAGCCCAAGGGTCAGAGGGCACAGTCCAGTATTGCTGTAGCCTTTCTTTGCTGAGTGCAGGGATCAGCAGAGCATTCCTTTTTTGGCTCTCTCTTCAATATAGAGATGGTATCAGTTCTTGGGTACCAGAGGTGCCACTTTTATGCCTAGTATGTGCGCTCAGAAAATGTTACAACTACTACCCAACAGACAACTAGTTCCCCTTCCACCTACTAATCACTTGCTGTGAAGTGTGGCATTTAGCCAACCCAGAATACATCAGAGAGTTAAAAGTTTCAAAGTTTATGGACAGATCAAAATAAATTATTCCATTGCCACACAAAAATAAAAACAATGCCGATTTGGGTCAACATTTAACTACATTAGTTAAAAACTTTAAAAGATAAATCATTTAAAAAAACTCTGGTTTAACAACATTTAAAAAATCAGATATGTTAAAAATGCTAAAAAGATGGATATTTTTGCAATTACGCTCTAAACCTCTTGGCATAATTTATTGGAGTTTCAGTAATTCTTTCGTCTGATGGCCGAGGCTACAAAAATAAATTAGAAACTTAAACCCCGACCACGGAGGTGGATTCACTCTTGCAGATCTTCAGGGCATCTGTGATTGTCAAACTTCTATGTAAATGAGCCCTATCTATCTCTGGGCATAGCATATTTAAGACAAAGGAAGAGTAGGTGTTCATCTGTTTCCTCAATAGTGGTACAAAATTTGCATCTCTTAGTGCCATCTAAAGAGGAAGCCCAGCGTGCACTTAAGGAAGCAATAGGAAGAGTACTGTACCAAAACTGCAGGAACAAAGTACGGACATGTATTGGCCTAATATAATCCAAGAAATCTTCGGCCGTATGTATTAAAAACATCTTTTCAGTGTTCCTCTACAGCTAGCCTTTTCAATCCGGGAGCCTGCCTTCTCCCAAAATCTATGTCTAACCATTGGAGCCGCCTTTATCAGGATAGATGCTGGATCATCCCAAAACTCTGCTAATCCTAGCTCAGTTCATGAACTGCTCAGAATCTTTGGCCACTCCATCTTCTACAATGCTTGCTTGCACTGCATACCATTACTAAGGTCAGACCTGTAGCTTTTCAATGCGCTAGATGTCCATATAGCAGCGGTTTTAAAGCTGCAAGCTCAGTGACATGATGGATTCCAAGAACTAATGTTCAGGGCAAAAGGGGTGTCCCCTTCCCCACCTCTCTGATAGCTCTGAGGAAATTATTCTCCTTTACGCATAAAGTGCTCGGATTGCACTGTCCCCATAGTTCAGCCTCATAAAAGGCTGCTCCCCTTACCTGCACTTTGTACATGTCAACCGCAGGAATGACTGGAAACCAGTGTGTCTTTTCTGCCATTCTGCTAATGGCTCCTGCTCTGTGGCATGACACCTTTTGGTTAGCTGATGGAGCCAGGATTCGAAAGAACTCATTCTGTACACTCCCAAGATGTCATAACGTTCTTTAGTTGTGTGGAGCCCCCTAGCCCACCCTGGAGCTGTGGCTACCTGTGGTATATATGCCCACGGGAAAATGGTTTGACAATTGCTTCCCCCTCTCCATCTTCACAGTCATCCTGCCAGCCAAAACAAAAGAGCAGCCTAGCCCCTTTTATGTGTGTGCTGCAGTGGCTTCCTTTTTGAAGCTGACCTTTAGGGCTCACACCCTGTTGGCCTTGCTTCTAGAGAGCACTCACATCTCTTTCAACAACAGGCTCATTGTGTTATTTCATGGGGGTCATGAACACCTCCCACCAGAAGGGCAAACGACTGTTTCATGGCCAGCAACTTTAATGGTAACTGGAAAACTTTGGCCCACAAAGTGACTACTTACTAAAGTTGCAGATTGTGCAAATGTTACATTAAATTTGAGCCTTTCCAGTGTAAATAAGATTTTTACTGTCAGGACATGCAGAGGTAAGTACTGTGGGCCTGATTTACAAATGAAAACTTACACCTTGTGTAAGGTAATTCTTTTTTTGGTATTAGTAAGTTTATGACTGCTGAGATTCCACAATTGGTGTGGAGAACTCGGCCTATTAAAATAAAGGACAGGGCTATCTGTTAATGTACGGTCGTCCCTGTGTCGACCGGGGAATCTCTGCAGTGGTAAGCTTACTATTAATTTGTTGTTTGTGAAAGCCGGAAATTAAAATAGAAGAAAGGCATTTCCTTACATGCACTGTGAGAAATTCATACTTTGTACCCTGATCACCCCCTTTTTTAACTGATACTGGTGGTTACTGACTCTGATTGTGCCCTGGGCTCTGCAAAACAGGCCCAGGGCCAGTGCTCTGTGTAAAAGGTATATGGTAATTAGGTGTAATTGCAATTGGTACTGATAAACTGCCTGTAGGTCCAAAGCATATGGAAGGGCATGTAGGTTTAGAGGCCCAGAAGGTTTAATGCACTCATCTGCACACTGCTGTGCTGTCTGCTGTCATTGTAAAAGCCAGACCTGCCTTGCAGGCTGGTTTTAAAATGAAGTACATAAAGTGATGATTGATATGCCACAATGCTCGCACATCCTAAGCAGTACACAAATTTAGAGCAATCAATGTAGAAAATCGTAACACAAGCTATTCAGGTTGGTGCACTACTGGAATAAACAACCTGCTACCAAGGGTGAAATAGCCAAAACCGGAAAATAACCAGTTTGTCAGATTAGTGATTAAAAAAATAACAAACCCCACAAAGAAGTCAAATAGTCATGAAGTATAGCCAATCAAGAAGTATTGTGAGACGAAGTTATGTTTGTTGTGATTTATTCTTTCAACATTATTCATGTCATACATCAAACGTAATATACAATACAGACAGGCAGCCAACACATGTTTCATCAAAGAGACTTTTTCAAGGCTGCAAAAGAGTATACATATTATCTTACATAAATGTATCGATGACATAGGCATTGGAATTATAACTATTAAATCACCATCACCAGATGGAACACATAAAACAAGATATAGTCCTTAAAGAAGGCCAGTAAAGTGTCATATGCATAGGGTGAAAACGTTAAGAGGGGTTGAGCAAAGTTGATTGTCCATGCATTAGTTTGTGAAAAGTGCTCTAAAGAAGTAACAAGACTTGTGCCTTAGATCGATCAGAGTATTGAGAGAGCCAAGGACCGTAATAATGAAAAACACCAAAGGAACAGGGTAAAGGGGAGCAAATTTGCAACCAAGAGGAGACCACATACTGTGGGAAACTCAGCCAGTGATAACGCATTAATATAATGTGTACATGCAAGGTCGAGGAGACGTACCTAAAGTGTATGAAAAATTACAGTATTCTGAGTGTGTACACAACAAAGTAGTGCATCACTGGAATATAAATTCTGAAAGACCTTGACAATAGTTTCAACTTAGATGTCGATAGTGGCCTTAAGACCACATCCAAATTCACACCGTATCTCCCACCTGATAATGTCATAGAATAAAGAGTGACTAAGGAGCTATCCAAACTAAAGGGTTTTTATACCTCAGTGTAGAAACACATCCAGCTTAACATTACCAGGGAGGAGAGACATGCACTTTGTTCACTTTCAAGAGCAACAGACAGCATTATCAAAGAAGCCGACAAGGGCAGAAACATAGTTAATATGAACATATAAGACTACAGCAGAGAGATTGGCTGGCAGCTAGCAGATGGTACTGCATATCAGAGAATAATGCATTACCTTTCAAAGACATTGACCCACTATTGAACAGAGGCTGAAATACTGGAGAGTTCAGTGTATCATCACTTATATGGAAAGTAGTTTTAGAACTGCTTTCCTAAAGTTGCTTAAAATCATTCATGTAGCAACCTCTTCTTATTGGCCAGTCTTTGACAGACTGAGCCAAGCTGCCTGAATGAGTGTTGATGTCGCCTGTGCTGAGACAAAGAAGATATCTGGTGGCAGGAGATCTGCAGCAGCAGAGGCCAGGACAGGAAGAGGGCGCGGTAACAAAACTGATCTTCAAAGAGGGAATGACACTTAAGATTGCACCCAGGCCACCCCAACTTACTGCATACCCCCAGCCAGATGGGAGCCCCTGTAATTGAATTAGGAGAAGGGATGCAAGGGGAGTGTTAGGGAAAGTAGCCAGACCTGTGGGTTGACTTAGACAGACCTGAACCTCAAGGTGAGATTTTCCCAATTGTATGTGTCTGTGAAAAGTGCTTTTTGGGACAAGTAAATGCTACATTTCAGGGGAAGTGCTCATCACAGAGGGTGGCACCCTGCACCCCATTGGAAAGGGGTATCTCCCTTCTTGAAAGCCCAGAAATCTGGATAAATATGGGAGAGCTGCCCAGCTACTCAGATCACTGCCTGGAAACAAGATGAAGGACTGCTCTGGTGAAACCCTGGACTGCACCAAAAAGGACTGCACTCTGATGGACTGCACCTGCTGCACACTTGGGCCTTCATCGTAAAATGACTTTGCTGTGCTTTAAAAGATTGAGAAGTGGACTCCCTGAAAGTAACAGGTACAAAAGAGCTTCAAGAAGTTACCTGCATCAACTCCTCCAAGAAAAACCCAGCTGACCAGCATCCAGTAGACCTTTAAGGATTTGTCCTGGTGCATTGTGGAATTTGTAGTCCAAACTCTCTAAGGAGGAACTCAGACCTTCTGGGACCTTGGTTTGTGTTGTGGATACGTCAAGACCCCAAAAGGGAAGAATATCCAGAAGTTTGGACTCATTTAGAGAATTTTTGGTAAAAAGCACCATAAGTTGACCAACCCTTTGTCGAGAGTCAAGTAGGTGATGTCGAGCCGCGACTTGGCCTGGAATCCAGGTTTGTCCCATTAAAAGCCCCGGAGCCCTTCACCATCAATGATGAGAACTAAGACCTCCAGGAATCACTGAGACATTGTGTGCAAGCAAGCCACCATTGTTGAACTGGAACTCAACCTGACGAGGAGCCTCACTTGACGTCGAGAGAATAGGCTCCAAAAATATGACTAAGTCAGAAGGTAAAATCTTGACCTGGTCCTACCTCTCATCATATCCGACCTGTGCTCCACAGTGGTTGGCCTGAAACTTTGACCTTGTCCTGGTCAAACGCAAGCAGATATCCCCTGTTGGCACTTCAGCTTTATAGGCTCTGGAAAGCAAATTTTTACATGTTTAATATTTAAAAAATCATATCTCTGGTTTCCTACAGAGGAGTTTTATCATTTTGGTGTCATTTTAATCGTAAAAAGGTTTACTATTTTAACAAATTGGTGTTGGATTTTTATTGTGTATTGTTTCCTCCTTGGTTACAGTTATTGCTGTTTTAAAATGCTTTACATACCTCTCTCCTCAGTTAAGCCTGACTGCTCGTGAGCCAAGCTATCAAGGGTTGAGCAAGGACTAATTTATTGAGACTTTACTGGACCTTATTTGTGATTGGGGTGTTGTTACTAGCTGTAGGTTCCTACCTGCACCTGCTAACAAACCCCTTCCAGCATGCACATACTTCAACACTAGCCCAACTCCTGATAAATTTAGCCCATGAGGCAAGGTGTTTCCTGAGACCCACAGTGGTATTCTGTCTCTTTGGAGTCTCCTGTGCACAAGGAGAGAATATCAACTAATGCACATGAAAAACAACACAGCATAAACCACATATGCACATCTGTCAAGTGCAATAAGATATGTATTACTATTCTTGAGTGGAAGGGAGCATCATGCTGTGCCTCTTGTAAATCATGTTCGATTCTTCACAAACAGATTGCAAAAAAATAGCATATTTCACTCTGCACTTCTATATTTATATATTTAAGCCTTAAAATATGCCATAAGTATTGGCAATTGCAAAAACAACAAGTGATGGACTGAATGTGGATCAATGTCACACACTCCCCCAGTCAAAAGATCTGGGCCCAAATCCATCGTTTTTTTGCACTCCACACCACCCTGGGTTAGACAATGGCGATATGCAAATCAGCTCTGACCCTGTTGCCCCATGGGAACAGTCCAGTCCGAACTACAAAAGCCATGTCCTTCCCAGAACGGAATCAAGCATCCGAGGACCGGACCGGTTTCGAGGTAACACCTCTCTTCAGCCCGGCTAGCTTGACTCCAAGTGGTGTGGAGTGCCTGGGACCCAAGTCTGGGCATCCCCAGCGCACTTAGGGCGGCAATTGCAAAAACAACAAGTGATGGACTGAATGTGGATCAATGTCACACACTCCCCCAGTCAAAAGATCTGGGCCCAAATCCATCGTTTTTTTGCACTCCACACCACCCTGGGTTAGACAATGGCAATATGCAAATCAGCTCTGACCCTGTTGCCCCATGGGAACAGTCCAGTCCGAACTACAAAAGCCATGTCCTTCCCAGAACGGAATCAAGCATCCGAGGACCGGACCGGTTTCGAGGTAACACCTCTCTTCAGCCCGGCTAGCTTGACTCCAAGTGGTGTGGAGTGCCTGGGACCCACGTCTGGGCATCCCCAGCGCACTTAGGGCGGCAATTGCAAAAACAACAAGTGATGGACTGAATGTGGATCAATGTCACACACTCCCCCAGTCAAAAGATCTGGGCCCAAATCCATCGTTTTTTTGCACTCCAAACCACCCTGGGTTAGACAATGGCGATATGCAATTCAGCTCTGACCCTGTTGCCCCATGGGAACAGTCCAGTCCGAACTACAAAAGCCATGTCCTTCCCAGAACGGAATCAAGCATCCGAGGACCGGACCGGTTTCGAGGTAACACCTCTCTTCAGCCCGGCTAGCTTGACTCCAAGTGGTGTGGAGTGCCTGGGACCCACGTCTGGGCATCCCCAGCGCACTTAGGGCGGCAATTGCAAAAACAACAAGTGATGGACTGAATGTGGATCAATGTCACACACTCCCCCAGTCAAAAGATCTGGGCCCAAATCCATCGTTTTTTTGCACTCCACACCACCCTGGGTTAGACAATGGCGATATGCAAATCAGCTCTGACCCTGTTGCCCCATGGGAACAGTCCAGTCCGAACTACAAAAGCCATGTCCTTCCCAGAACGGAATCAAGCATCCGAGGACCGGACCGGTTTCGAGGTAACACCTCTCTTCAGCCCGGCTAGCTTGACTCCAAGTGGTGTGGAGTGCCTGGGACCCACGTCTGGGCATCCCCAGCGCACTTAGGGCGGCAATTGCAAAAACAACAAGTGATGGACTGAATGTGGATCAATGTCACACACTCCCCCAGTCAAAAGATCTGGGCCCAAATCCATCGTTTTTTTGCACTCCACACCACCCTGGGTTAGACAATGGCGATATGCAAATCAGCTCTGACCCTGTTGCCCCATGGGAACAGTCCAGTCCGAACTACAAAAGCCATGTCCTTCCCAGAACGGAATCAAGCATCCGAGGACCGGACCGGTTTCGAGGTAACACCTCTCTTCAGCCCGGCTAGCTTGACTCCAAGTGGTGTGGAGTGCCTGGGACCCACGTCTGGGCATCCCCAGCGCACTTAGGGCGGCAATTGCAAAAACAACAAGTGATGGACTGAATGTGGATCAATGTCACACACTCCCCCAGTCAAAAGATCTGGGCCCAAATCCATCGTTTTTTTGCACTCCACACCACCCTGGGTTAGACAATGGCGATATGCAAATCAGCTCTGACCCTGTTGCCCCATGGGAACAGTCCAGTCCGAACTACAAAAGCCATGTCCTTCCCAGAACGGAATCAAGCATCCGAGGACCGGACCGGTTTCGAGGTAACACCTCTCTTCAGCCCGGCTAGCTTGACTCCAAGTGGTGTGGAGTGCCTGGGACCCACGTCTGGGCATCCCCAGCGCACTTAGGGCGGCAATTGCAAAAACAACAAGTGATGGACTGAATGTGGATCAATGTCACACACTCCCCCAGTCAAAAGATCTGGGCCTAAATCCATCGTTTTTTTGCACTCCACACCACCCTGGGTTAGACAATGGTGATATGCAAATCAGCTCTGACCCTGTTGCCCCATGGGAACAGTCCAGTCCGAACTACAAAAGCCATGTCCTTCCCAGAACGGAATCAAGCATCCGAGGACCGGACCGGTTTCGAGGTAACACCTCTCTTCAGCCCGGCTAGCTTGACTCCAAGTGGTGTGGAGTGCCTGGGACCCACGTCTGGGCATCCCCAGCGCACTTAGGGCGGCAATTGCAAAAACAACAAGTGATGGACTGAATGTGGATCAATGTCACACACTCCCCCAGTCAAAAGATCTGGGCCCAAATCCATCGTTGTTTTGCACTCCACACCACCCTGGGTTAGACAATGGCGATATGCAAATCAGCTCTGACCCTGTTGCCCCATGGGAACAGTCCAGTCCGAACTACAAAAGCCATGTCCTTCCCAGAACGGAATCAAGCATCCGAGGACCGGACCGGTTTCGAGGTAACACCTCTCTTCAGCCCGGCTAGCTTGACTCCAAGTGGTGTGGAGTGCCTGGGACCCACGTCTGGGCATCCCCAGCGCACTTAGGGCGGCAATTGCAAAAACAACAAGTGATGGACTGAATGTGGATCAATGTCACACACTCCCCCAGTCAAAAGATCTGGGCCCAAATCCATCGTTTTTTTGCACTCCACACCACCCTGGGTTAGACAATGGCGATATGCAAATCAGCTCTGACCCTGTTGCCCCATGGGAACAGTCCAGTCCGAACTACAAAAGCCATGTCCTTCCCAGAACGGAATCAAGCATCCGAGGACCGGACCGGTTTCGAGGTAACACCTCTCTTCAGCCCGGCTAGCTTGACTCCAAGTGGTGTGGAGTGCCTGGGACCCACGTCTGGGCATCCCCAGCGCACTTAGGGCGGCAATTGCAAAAACAACAAGTGATGGACTGAATGTGGATCAATGTC
The DNA here is from genome assembly GCF_964261635.1 of Lissotriton helveticus. NCBI lineage: Eukaryota > Metazoa > Chordata > Amphibia > Caudata > Salamandridae > Lissotriton > Lissotriton helveticus. The sequence continues at coordinate 2,058,906,925 of NC_136063.1, forward strand.
ACACACTCCCCCAGTCAAAAGATCTGGGCCCAAATCCATCGTTTTTTTGCACTCCACACCACCCTGGGTTAGACAATGGCAATATGCAAATCAGCTCTGACCCTGTTGCCCCATGGGAACAGTCCAGTCCGAACTACAAAAGCCATGTCCTTCCCAGAACGGAATCAAGCATCCGAGGACCGGACCGGTTTCGAGGTAACACCTCTCTTCAGCCCGGCTAGCTTGACTCCAAGTGGTGTGGAGTGCCTGGGACCCACGTCTGGGCATCCCCAGCGCACTTAGGGCGGCAATTGCAAAAACAACAAGTGATGGACTGAATGTGGATCAATGTCACACACTCCCCCAGTCAAAAGATCTGGGCCCAAATCCATCGTTTTTTTGCACTCCACACCACCCTGGGTTAGACAATGGCAATATGCAAATCAGCTCTGACCCTGTTGCCCCATGGGAACAGTCCAGTCCGAACTACAAAAGCCATGTCCTTCCCAGAACAGAATCAAGCATCCGAGGACCGGACCGGTTTCGAGGTAACACCTCTCTTCAGCCCGGCTAGCTTGACTCCAAGTGGTGTGGAGTGCCTGGGACCCACGTCTGGGCATCCCCAGCGCACTTAGGGCGGCAATTGCAAAAACAACAAGTGATGGACTGAATGTGGATCAATGTCACACACTCCCCCAGTCAAAAGATCTGGGCCCAAATCCATCGTTTTTTTGCACTCCACACCACCCTGGGTTAGACAATGGCGATATGCAAATCAGCTCTGACCCTGTTGCCCCATGGGAACAGTCCAGTCCGAACTACAAAAGCCATGTCCTTCACAGAACGGAATCAAGCATCCGAGGACCGGACCGGTTTCGAGGTAACACCTCTCTTCAGCCCGGCTAGCTTGACTCCAAGTGGTGTGGAGTGCCTGGGACCCACGTCTGGGCATCCCCAGTGCACTTAGGGCGGCAATTGCAAAAACAACAAGTGATGGACTGAATGTGGATCAATGTCACACACTCCCCCAGTCAAAAGATCTGGGCCCAAATCCATCGTTTTTTTGCACTCCACACCACCCTGGGTTAGACAATGGCGATATGCAAATCAGCTCTGACCCTGTTGCCCCATGGGAACAGTCCAGTCCGAACTACAAAAGCCATGTCCTTCCCAGAACGGAATCAAGCATCCGAGGACCGGACCGGTTTCGAGGTAACACCTCTCTTCAGCCCGGCTAGCTTGACTCCAAGTGGTGTGGAGTGCCTGGGACCCACGTCTGGGCATCCCCAGCGCACTTAGGGCGGCAATTGCAAAAACAACAAGTGATGGACTGAATGTGGATCAATGTCACACACTCCCCCAGTCAAAAGATCTGGGCCCAAATCCATCGTTTTTTTGCACTCCACACCACCCTGGGTTAGACAATGGCGATATGCAAATCAGCTCTGACCCTGTTGCCCCATGGAACAGTCCAGTCCGAACTACAAAAGCCATGTCCTTCCCAGAACGGAATCAAGCATCCGAGGACCGGACCGGTTTCGAGGTAACACCTCTCTTCAGCCCGGCTAGCTTGACTCCAAGTGGTGTGGAGTGCCTGGGACCCACTTCTGGGCATCCCCAGCGCACTTAGGGCGGCAATTGCAAAAACAACAAGTGATGGACTGAATGTGGATCAATGTCACACACTCCCCCAGTCAAAAGATCTGGGCCCAAATCCATCGAAACCGGTCCGGTCCTCGGATGCTTGATTCCGTTCTGGGAAGGACATGGCTTTTGTAGTTCGGACTGGACTGTTCCCATGGGGCAACAGGGTCAGAGCTGATTTGCATATCGCCATTGTCTAACCCAGGGTGGTGTGGAGTGCAAAAAAACGATGGATTTGGGCCCAGATCTTTTGACTGGGGGAGTGTGTGACATTGATCCACATTCAGTCCATCACTTGTTGTTTTTGCAATTGCCGCCCTAAGTGCGCTGGGGATGCCCAGACGTGGGTCCCAGGCACTCCACACCACTTGGAGCCAAGCTAGCCGGGCTGAAGAGAGGTGTTACCTCGAAACCGGTCCGGTCCTCGGATGCTTGATTCCGTTCTGGGAAGGACATGGCTTTTGTAGTTCGGACTGGACTGTACCCATGGGGCAACAGGTTCAGAGCTGATTTGCATATCGCCATTGTCTAACCCAGGGTGGTGTGGAGTGCAAAAAAACGATGGATTTGGGCCCAGATCTTTTGACTGGGGGAGTGTGTGACATTGATCCACATTCAGTCCATCACTTGTTGTTTTTGCAATTGCCGCCCTAAGTGCGCTGGGGATGCCCAGACGTGGGTCCCAGGCACTCCACACCACTTGGAGCCAAGCTAGCCGGGCTGAAGAGAGGTGTTACCTCGAAACCGGTCCGGCCCTCGGATGCTTGATTCCGTTCTGGGAAGGACATGGCTTTTGTAGTTCGGACTGGACTGTTCCCATGGGGCAACAGGGTCAGAGCTGATTTGCATATCGCCATTGTCTAACCCAGGGTGGTGTGGAGTGCAAAAAAACGATGGATTTGGGCCCAGATCTTTTGACTGGGGGAGTGTGTGACATTGATCCACATTCAGTCCATCACTTGTTGTTTTTGCAATTGCCGCCCTAAGTGCGCTGGGGATGCCCAGACGTGGGTCCCAGGCACTCCACACCACTTGGAGCCAAGCTAGCCGGGCTGAAGAGAGGTGTTACCTCGAAACCGGTCCGGTCCTCAGATGCTTGATTCCGTTCTGGGAAGGACATGGCTTTTGTAGTTCGGACTGGACTGTTCCCATGGGGCAACAGGGTCAGAGCTGATTTGCATATCGCCATTGTCTAACCCAGGGTGGTGTGGAGTGCAAAAAAACGATGGATTTGGGCCCAGATCTTTTGACTGGGGGAGTGTGTGACATTGATCCACATTCAGTCCATCACTTGTTGTTTTTGCAATTGCCGCCCTAAGTGCGCTGGGGATGCCCAGACGTGGGTCCCAGGCACTCCACACCACTTGGAGCCAAGCTAGCCGGGCTGAAGAGAGGTGTTACCTCGAAACCGGTCCGGTCCTCGGATGCTTGATTCCGTTCTGGGAAGGACATGGCTTTTGTAGTTCGGACTGGACTGTTCCCATGGGGCAACAGGGTCAGAGCTGATTTGCATATCGCCATTGTCTAACCCAGGGTGGTGTGGAGTGCAAAAAAACGATGGATTTGGGCCCAGATCTTTTGACTGGGGGAGTGTGTGACATTGATCCACATTCAGTCCATCACTTGTTGTTTTTGCAATTGCCGCCCTAAGTGCGCTGGGGATGCCCAGACGTGGGTCCCAGGCACTCCACACCACTTGGAGCCAAGCTAGCCGGGCTGAAGAGAGGTGTTACCTCGAAACCGGTCCGGTCCTCGGATGCTTGATTCCGTTCTGGGAAGGACATGGCTTTTGTAGTTCGGACTGGACTGTTCCCATGGGGCAACAGGGTCAGAACTGATTTGCATATCGCCATTGTCTAACCCAGGGTGGTGTGGAGTGCAAAAAAACGATGGATTTGGGCCCAGATCTTTTGACTGGGGGAGTGTGTGACATTGATCCACATTCAGTCCATCACTTGTTGTTTTTGCAATTGCCGCCATAAGTATTGGCAGCAACAATGAATGTAGCCCAACAGCTCGTTACTTACAGAAACTGAACTAATTAGCATACATTTCCGCATATATGATTACACTACTGTGAAACTTACACAAGAAAAGCACTGTTTACTCTCAAATTGCATGTTACAATGACTTTACAACCATTACTCCATAGATGTAACCCTTTGCAGCCTGGTATTGTTAAATATTTTCTTTTCAAATGGAATATGCTTGAAAATTCTATGACATAAACCATGTAGGTAGATGTGTGAAGTGCAGTAGGCTATTTATTACCATTGGTGAGGTTAGAGAGGGACACCAAAACACATTTGGTGGCACATGTGTGACCGTTTTTAGCGGTCGCAAACTGAGTTTTGGTCGGTTAGCAACCCCTAAAATGTCTCGTACAATATAACAAACCTATTTTGTGAGTCAGTAATTTATTACCAAATTACAAATTAGGGTTTGCAAGTAGCTATTAGGAAGGAGAATGCCGGATAGAACTCTCATGTAAAACTATAAAATTTTTGAATCTCGCCGCCATAGAGCTGGAAAAAAAAGGGCAGTAACTAAAGAGTTCTCTGGACAATAGGCCAGGCTTTGGCCGGCCACTGACTTTTCTACTCTCTTCCCCACCTCTCTAAATGGTCGGCTTTGTATCACGAGCTAAAAATAACGTGCCCCTTGTTTGAACTACCATTACTTTCCCATACTTTTTACTTCTTTCCCTTTTATCAAGAGTCAAAATAATGTGCACTCAGAACGAACTTACACCATTCCTTTCATTCTTTTTCTTTTAGACATTTCCCCGCTAATTTTGCATATTTTCTGTTTTTAATTTTTAACTTGACTCAAAGTTGATTTTGTGTTGCTTTTACGATGTAAAGGTCGCTTGCATGGTGGTAAGTCGACCCTTTTATGATTTTTTTAAATCAAATAAAGTATTTCTTTTCTTCTTCTACCTTCCTAATAGTGAGTCGCAAGGTCAAGTAAAATTCTTTTCCAACCAGAATGCAGTCGCATATCAATCACAGTTTACCGCGTACTACAAGTAGGTGGTAAGCCAATCACAAATGTGAAGAGGTCCCCAGGGGATCCTCTCCCCTTTTTGCCTGACAGAAAAAAACGTTTTTAAGAGCTGGCAATGGTCCCACGGACCACTGACTACTCTTAAAAAATGAAACAGAAACGTTCCATTTTTCTTTTTGAAATACATCCAGTTTTCCATTAAGAAAAACAGGCTGCATTTAAAACATTTTTTTTAATTGCTTTATTTAAAGGCAAACACAGATATGGTGGTCTGCTCTCCCCAGCAGGCCACCATCCCTGTGCTGTTGCCCATTCCCAATGGGTTGTAAATTGTAACTTGCCGCATGAATATTGGTGAGGCAGGTCATTTGCAACCCCATTGGGAATTTAGTACATTTCATTTTGCAACTCACAAATTGTGAGTCGCTAAAAATCGCAATTTGCAAGTCGCAAAATAAAATGGTCGTACACATGACCCTCAGTGCTTTACCTCTTGTGAGTCATGGTTCAACGCCACACCACAAGCTGAGTATTTCCACTTATAAACTAAGAAGGAGTCTGCTTTCTGAAAATAATACACAATAAAGTGCTGTCAAAATATTCTTTTTCATGAGTACACATCTGGCCTGTAGATATGTTCTATCAATGTATAATTTGCATTTTTTCACACTCTATTCCTTTTCCTCAGAGCTAAGCAGAGTGGCTGATCTATTGATATGAAAAATGTGAGCTGCTTGTTATTTCTACTCGAGTGTTTTATCTACTTTTTTTCCAGTATCCAGGCTTACGTACATGCCCTCTGGCTGCTGCTGAAGAATTGCAAAGCAGACGCAGTGCTAATGTAATTCTGTGGTGAGTTCTTCCTGGTGCTTGGGTTCCATCAAAGACAATCTAAGAATATCAAATTAAACCCGTCCATCAAGCCTGTTGCACTGCACGGTTTAGCTGCCTCTTCTGATACCAGTGAGAATGCAGTTATCACAAGGGGATGTGAAATGTAGCAACTTAGCAGTCAAAGTTAGACTACATTTCACAAACTGAATGCTCGTTTTAAGGGCACATGCCCAGGAGCCCCAGAGCGCATCCCTTAAAGCGCATAATCAATCTTCATCTGCTAATCAACCCTGATTCGTCAATATAAAATATTGACATTCTGAGAGATCAGAGAGACGGAGAATCTATTACTTTGTTGGACAAGGCTGTTTAAACGTGTCTGAATACGTTTATGAACTGCCTTGACAGTGCAGCAATTAACAAATTGTCCAGTGTTAGAGAGGATGTTAATTTATTTTCCAGGCAAATTGTTTTATTAAAATATCTGTTTCTAGGATAAACAATTCTCCTCCTGAGCTACTGAGTTTCTGGCAATACTGGGTCATCTTCATTCTAAAAAACTATCCACCCGCTGTACATCATCATCATCATGATGCCCGAAGGGCTGTCAAACCCATAAAAGTGCATACAAAATACAATACAATCTATACTACTATTATAAAGAGAGAACATGCACCTTTGAGCCAGGTAAACTCGGGAACCACAGCGCCAATCCACACACCCGATACATTGTAGAAATTGTCAGGGTGTGCAGATGGACATATTCTATAAAAAATAAAAAATAAACGTACATTTAAAAAAATAACTTTAAAAAAAAAGTAGTGCCCTGAAAGTAGCGCCGGCCGCGACGCTGCTCTGGCCGCGACGTAGCGCGTGCGTGATGACGAGGAGGAGCGGCGGCCAGCGACCATGGAGCTGCGGTGAAGTGATGAGCGCGGGCGCATCATGGCGAAGAGGAGCGGCGGTGAAGTGAACATCGTGGGAAGGAGCGGCAGCACAGGTAAAGTAAAGGCTCAGGGCGGGAGGGAGTCGGGGCGGGAAGGAGTCGGGGCGGGAGGGGGTGGGAGGGAGTCGGGGCGGGAGGGGGGCGGGAGCGGGTGTGCACAGAGGGACAGGCGGGAGGAGTCGGAGCGGGAGGGAGTCGGGGCGGGAGGGGGTCGGACCGGGAGCGGGTGTACTGCCCCCAGCCCCTTTCTGCCCCAGGCAACGCTGGGGCGGGCTGCTAGTATAGTATAAATATAAATAATAAGCATGAATCATAGTCGAAATTCAGAGACAACAATCCCTAAAATTGCCATAAAAGTGCAAAACACACATAAAAACTAGCAGCAGATAAGATAGTGTTACATAAACAAACATAAGGCAGGTATTCACATACGCAAAGAAATAGTCCGCCTGCGAACCAACCACATAGCACCCAAAAATTGGCTAAGGCACAAGCGTAAAAAGGCCGGCATTCCATTCTAAGCAGTACTGTGACTTCTCGTGTCTAACTTCTTACAAAGGGGCGAGAGCCAAAAGAAGGCGGCACAGGCATAGGCAGGGCAAGCGAAAAAGACAAGGGCTACAGTTTCCTTTAAGACGTTACACACAACACAAACCAGAGAATCGGAGGGCACCCATTTAGAAGTGAATGATTTAAGCGGTAGGGTGTCTGCTCGAAACTGGAAATATAGCTTTCTATCCAGTGGCACTGTAATGATATCCAAGAATTCCTTGGAAGGGATGGGAGCTCCAGAAGGGTTTTCCCACAGCTCATTCAACCCTTTGGAGCCAAGAAGTTGTTGGATATTGTGAAGCCAGTTTATTTAATGGAAGAAGTCTAATTTAATAACATCCTGAAGGGCAGTGGTGTAGTGGGCTAACACAGTGGTAGACCAGAGGTGCCTCCAGAACAATGGGCGCACTCTACATTTACACTCTCCCCTTTTTACACCCATATTCAATGTCAGAGGGTATAAGGGGGTGGTAAATGGGCAATATTTCTCAGGAATGTGTTCTCAGATCTGATTACAAAGTGCCACTATTCCCCCCTGTATGTGCCAGAAACCAATGCTTTTGCCTCATAAATATGAAGGGCCGGTGCTATCAGTTTATTAAATGAGGCCGGATGGTCTTTGGAAACAGCCCCCACTATTTGTTTATGCTGAATAATAGCCTTGCTTACATGAAGCTTCCATACATTACATCAGCCAGAGTAACCCCCAAGTAAGCAGAGGAGTCCACAATCTCCAGGGGCACATATTCAAATACCAATCTCCCTTTATATGATATGTGTGGGTTAAAAAACATCTGTTTCATCTTTGCAGTATTAAATTCCAATCACCGGGACTGACGGAACTCATTAAAGTGGTTCAAAGGCTTTTGAAATCCAAATACACTCAAGGTTTTTGAGATTAACAAAGTGTCGTCTGCAAACAATAAAACAGGGATTTTCACTAGGCATTGGCCAGTGGAGGAGCATCCTTGTGGGGCAGAGTTAAGCAATGTACTATATCAATTAAAAACAAAGAAAACAGGGTGGGGGCCAGAACACAACCCCAACAAATGCCAGTAGATACTATAATTACTCTGTCACCCCCCTCCGCGTGCCCCAGTAAATTCTAGCATAGTTCATATCATGTAAGTGGACTATGATAAACAAAACGTTGAGGGGCATACCCATATCACTAAGTACTTGCCATAGTTTGGAATGGGGAACCAGGTTGAAAGATGATTTAAAATCGACAAAGGTAACCTAAAGATTGACCCTGCCAATAGCAACCTTTTTCCAGTAGATTAACAAGAAATAAAAAACTTGTTAAATAGTGGACACCCTTTTTGGAACCCAGCCTGAAAGGGAGTTGGAAAGCTATTAGTGTCTACCCATTCCTGAATCTTAGGTAAAAACATTTTGGATGTGATTGATTAGGCTGCAGGGCCTGTAGTTCCCAGGCTGAGACCTATCACCCTTTTTTAAAATTGTTAAAGTATATCCCTCTTTCAGGAGTCTGGTATTAAGACTCCTCTAGCAATAGCATTGGTTAAAAAGAGGATATATTTAGACCAAGCTTCAATGTCATGAAGCAAGATATCAGCTGGGATGCCATCCGGGCCAGCAGCCCTGCCTTGTGTGATTGCTTTAAAAGAATTTAGTATGTCTGAGGTTTCAAAGGAAGGATCAGTGCTACTTGACAAAAGAGGAGTGATAGATGTGAATAAAGAATAAAGGTGGTTAAACCTCTCAAGTAGATAAAGATGATTGTTTGGTTCCAGGGCAGCAGGATTGCAGCTCTTCGATACAAGAGAGCACATGTGTGCATGCACACCTAGCCATGTGACAGACAGACATGCCCTTAGGGCATGTCTGTGTGCCACATGGCGCACATGCCTATTTTTGAGGTGCCAGAGGGTGTCAAAGTGACACCCCCTGCACCCTTGCTAAAATCGGTATTTACCGATTCTGTAATTACAGAATCGGTATTGCCCATTGATTCCTATGGGCTTCACAGCCCATAGGAATCAATAGAAAATACCGATTCGGTATTTCCAGATTCGGTAAATACCGAATCTTAACGATTCGGTATTTCCACATCTGGAAATACCTACATCTCCCCCCTTCATATTTACCACTTCTTAAATACCGAATCGGTATGATTCGGTATTTAAGAAGTGGTAAAATAAAATTACCTACATCTGGCCCCAAATGATTAAAGCCAAAGACTGAGAGATAGAAAACACTGCTCCCATAGTAAACATATTAAACGAAATAAAAGAGAGGTGATAAAAGGATATGTGTTCTATATATACTAATAGATATTCAGCTCTGTGGTACAAATGCTTGTGTAATGCCAATCAATAACTTGATATGTCATTAAATCCTGAGGCACGGATCATAAGGCAATTTGACTGGTTTTGTTTCATGTCCCTTGGTGGTAAGTTTTTTTTTTATGTGTGCGTTTCGCTTTCCATTTACAACAACAATGCTGCATCCACTGAAAACAGAGAGAAGCAATTTTGTGTATGTTACATCTGGGTTTCATATGCATATACAACAATGTGACAAATGAGCAAATGCAGTCATGAAAGAGGGGAAGAGGCTAGGGACGGGGCAGTGAATTGGGATAATGTTTCATCTCCACAGACAAAGCCAGTCCTGGCTGGTTAATGTCTGAGGTGGTTATCCATCTGGCAAATAGATGTGAAATTAGTACGTAAATTAAAGGACAGGAAAATCAATCAGCAACATTGTCTGAACTATTAGCATCCACCGCCAATAGATAGCTACAAAGGGGTGCCCAGATGTCCTTAGGCCTAGAAGTGTGTGGCTGTAAGGAGGCATAGAGTTCATTAATAGTATCACAGTATATCATATCTTTCAGCCAGTCATATTTGGCGGGTACTCTGCCCCATAGAAGTTTGATGCACCACTTAGCCAACAGAAATGCAACAGCTGTAATTTGCCCGAATTCAGAGCTCAATGGCCAACATACCCTAGGCGGGGTTCAGTGTCTACAGTGAAGGGATGAAAGAGGTAGCCGAGTGGATGATGAACAGCAGCCTGAAACTGAATTCAGACAAGACGGAAGTCCTCATCCTGGGATCACCACCCTCTGCCTGGGACGACTCCTGGTGGCCCCCTGCCCTGGGCAGCGCACCCAAACCAACGGACCACGCACGCAACCTGGGCTTCATCCTGGACTCCGTCTCATCGTCATGTTTCAACATCCTACGCATGCTCCGAAAGATCTTCCGATGGATCCCCACGAAACCAGGAAGACGGTCACCCAGGCACTCGTCACCAGCCGACTGGACTACGAAACACCCTCTACGCCGGAACCACAACCAAATTACAGAAAAGTCTCCAACGCATCCAGAATGCCTCCGCTCGACTCATCCTGGACATCCCCCGACACAGCCACATCTCTGGACACCTGAGAGACTTGCACTGGCTCCCCATCAGCAAGCGAATCACATTCCGACTCCTCACCCACGCACACAAGGCCCTCCACGACCTGGGACCCAGGTACCTCAACAACCGCCTGACCTTCTACACTCCCACCCGCAAGCTACGGTCAACCAGCCACGCCCTCGTCGCAGTTCCACGCATCCGAAGAGCCACCACGGGAGGAAGATCCTTCTCCTACCTAGCAGCCAAGACTTGGAACTCCCTCCCCATCCACTTCCGCCTGACCCAACACCACCTCTCCTTCAGTAAGCAACTCAAGACCTGGCTGTTCGAGCAGTAGCGGACCTCCCCCCCCCCAAGCGCCTTGAGACCCTACGGGTGAGTAGCGCGCTATACAAATTTCTTGATTGATTGTGTTTCGATGCTGGCATTACATGGTGTATTAGAGTGGAACAGCTAAGTTTATGGGATGCGATCCCAAGGCTTTAATGCCGTGCTGCCATCTTGGTCGCTGGCTTGGCCACACCGCCCTCGTGGTGGTAAGTTAAAGCCGTGCTTAACACAAGCACAATATTATGAAAACAGGATTTTGGAGTTGGTAATGTCTATCAAGCAGGTTGGTGCACAATTTGTATGTGGCATTTTGTAATGGCCATGATATATTTTGTTGTTTTGGTGCTGTTGGCCAATATCCTGGTAATGCACTTAGGAAAATTAAAAATCTTAAGAAAAAGGGTGTAACCATTTATGTTAGTAGTTGACTGGAGTGTGAGTCGTGGTCAGGCAGCAACCACAATCCTAGTCAGGGTAAGGCACAAGCAAACCCCAAACTAGCCTGTGCTCGACCCCTGGTAGCTTGGTGCAGAGGTGAGGCTTCACTTATAGGCAATGTATAATGTATTTGTGCAACACTTCAAACAGTAAAACACACCACAAAAAGATCCCACACCAGGTTAGAAAAATAGAGCAGCAAAATGTAATAAATAAAACAAGACTAAAATGAAAATAATCCAATCAGTAGAACTGGAATCACTTTTTAAAGAATAAACTGCAATATAGCACCTAAAACCATAAAGTGCTAGCACACGATACCTGGTCACACCGGATGTGGTCAAAGTCAAAATTTCAGGCTGACCTTGATCGAGCATAGGTCAGATACAGTGACATATTAGTCCTGCTAAAGTTTTACCTTTTCAAGATTTGTGACAAGAGCGATACTCACATTGGAGATGGTCATGGGGAGCAAGGAGGGCACTGCAGTCGACAGTTGATGCTTTTTGTAGAGCAGACCACTTGTCGTGGAAGGTGGGCTGGAGCTTCACGTTGGCGATTCCCCACAGGTTGTTGACACTGCTGTGCAAAGAGATGGGCTAATGATATCTGGTGCTGTTTTTCGGTGAGAAAGACGCAATTTCAGTGTGAACGGGACCCGGTTGCGGTTGTGATAAGCACAAAATCTTGATTTCAAAAGCCACACCAAGGGTTCAGGACCTCAGAGGCACAACTTAGGGGTCAGGAACTCATTGATGGAGTTGTTGAGGCACCTTTTATGTCCTTGAGGCTAAAATCAGGAGGCCAACAGACTAGCCCTTTCAGTCACTCTGGGGTCCTGGGTTCAAGATTGAATTGCAGGTCCAGTTCTTCTTTCCCAAGCAAGAGAGCAGCAGGCAGCAGGGCAGCACAGCAGGGCAACAGTTCCTTCAAAGCAGCAGTCCAACAGAGTAGCAGTCCTTGTAGCAGCACAGTGGTCCTTCTTCCTGGCAGAGCATCCATAGGTCCAGAGGTTTACTGAAGTGGTGGTGTTTGTTCTTTTCTTATGCATAGTTATGCCTTTGAAGTGGCGAGAAGCTTCTAGAGGCATACCATTAAAGTGCAAAGATGCCCTGCTTCCCTGCCCTGACTTCAGATTAACTACAGGGGGTATGCAGCCATTTGTGTGGAGACGGGATGCAGCCTATTCAGGTGTGAGTAAAATTGTGGGCCCAGCTTCTCACTCCTATCCTGCCAGTAATGGTTCATCCAGTCACACCAACGTTCCTATTGTGTGTGAAAGGCTGCAGGAACGAAATGGCTATGGAAGAAAATGTCAACTTCACCATAAATTAGTAATTTAAATTACTATTACAGAGACACCAAACATTAACCAGTTATCTCATCCTATTTGGAAATTACACTAATGAACGGTAATAAGGTAACTCCAGGTTATCCTATTGGAGATAGGCCTTACGGTAGTGAAAAAAAAACTTAAGAGTTTGTCACTACCAGGACACGTAAAGCTTTAAAGTACATGTCCTACTTTTTAAATACATTACATCATGCCCTCAAGGCTGCACAAGGGATTCCCTAAGGGTTACTTATATATTAAAAAGGAAGGATAGGGCCTGGCAAAAGGCTTATTTTGCCAGGTCAAATAGCATTTTCAAACTGCACGCAGGCTCTACAGTATCATATTTTATAGGCCGCTACTTAAGTGGGTGGCACCAGTGCTGCAGGCCCACTAGTAGAATGCAATTTATAGGCCTTGGGTGTTATGCGCCCAGTTAGCCCCATGTAGCGAAGCTCCTCATTATCTTACATTGTCCTAATTTTGCACAATAACATCTCTGCTGTGACCTTTTACACATATTTGAGTGCCTGACAATGTTGGATTCGTTTCTCTAAGACCACTTCTGTTTACACATCTTGCTTTGTATAACATTATCACAACGCTTCGAACACCAAGTACAAGGCCTTTTTTACTCACAATGTACAAATGTTGTTCTATCTTCATACACGGGGAGACAGGGCTATCTACATATCCATAATGTTGCTAATCTATACGTACATCAGAAAGATGCTTTATATTTTAAATAATGCTTATACCAAAAGATTAGCAGAGGATGTACTTCAGCTGACACCAAGGGTCCCTGCATGCTGAGACTTCACCAAAAAAGTGTCTAACATCTCTACTATTTACTCTTTTGGTGCTAGTAATCACTTTCATCCGCTTTTGTCTACTGATAATCGCAGCACATGTATTTTATGCAAGAAGAACATTGGTTCAATAAATATATTGAAAACATCCCACTGTGTATTCTCTGTATATTTCTCTAAGCACAAGTAAGCATGGGTGACTGAGCAAAAGGTCCTGATCGGTTTTCACAATCCCTGAGTGGTCAGGGTTGTCATGTTCAGTCGTTGCAGAAATTATTCACTCCCTGGTAGAATTAAGGGGGCTTATGATGGTACTCTGAGCTAGCTGGTCTCTAGGCCGACATAACCTGCGGGGGAGCCTGGAGTCAGTATAGTTACCTAACCCAAAGTTTATGTTGTCCAACAAATATGCAGGTCCTATGGATTAGTGATATTTACACGACATGGTGCTACCAGCATTGGTTGTGTGTTTATCTAATGGTCTATCTGAGTAGTTCTCAGAGACCCCCACTAGCCTGCAAACTGGAGACGTCTGTGGTGGTAGAGAAATATGCCTCAACTGAGTAGGTATGCCCTATGTATTGGCTGTAGATTATTGAAGCTTGTAGGATACAATGTTCCCACATTTGTGTAAACCCTACCCCTAAATAATTTACTCAATTTCTACTCTCTTCACACAAACTCTGTAAACGGAGAAGCGTATGAAGAACAAGTAGACGCCATCTTGGGAGGACTTTTGGGTGGCGGCATAGTTGTTGGGAGACTCCCGCCCATGGAGATACTTAAACCGCGCCTGTGACTGCGCGTCCCCACTAGATCTGCTTCATACTTTCCTGAGGCGGAGCTGAGAAAGTTAAGCTCTGTACCTATTTTAAAATCTGTGTTTTTAATTTCACTATTAAAATTTTGTTGTTGCACTACGCGTGGTGTCTATCTCACCCGCAGCGCTTCCCCCGATCCCCTTGCAGCCGAATTAGGTGCTGACGTGGGATTGACGTGGGGCTAGACGCCCTCTTGGGAGGACTTTTGGGTGGCGGCATAGTTGTTTGGAGACTCACGCCCTCTTCCACCTCTTGCAAATGGCCGTCATCAAACGACCGCGCAGCGGGCGCGCCGACGGCGCGCCAAAGGCAAGCCCGTCTGCGCCCGTCCTCGCCAGGACATCGCCTCTCGCCAAAACCCCTGGCCAAGCCCTGCCGAAATCTCTTCGCTATGACAGAGAGACTCTGCCAGCGGTACAGCATAAGGTAGGGACCTGTGGTGAGCGACCATTTTGGTTGGGTGATACACGTTTGAAATGTGCTATGGGTGACTTCACCACACCTGCGCCTCATCGGGTACGAGGATGTGGGGGAACAGCCCAGCAAGCTCAGCTCAAGATCTTTCAGCTGAACGTAAGGTCCCTGATGAAGCGCTACATGGAGGTTCAGACCTTTATTGCCGATGAAACCCCGCATGTTCTTTTTGTTTGTGAAACTTGGTTGAGGGACGATATGTTCGGTATACTTAACCTTACCCTCCCTGTAGGATACATGATTAGTACCATAAACAGGGACTCTAGGGGAGGGGGCATAGCAATAATCTATAAATCACAATACCCCTGCTCCTTTACAAAGGAAGATATTTGGGGATGTGAATGTGCCCGTTTTAGGATAGAGATAAGTGCACATTTTACCTTTTCTGGTCTGTATATTTATCGCCCTCTAGGGCCAACGGCAAAGTTTATTAAAGCATTACTAGAAACAGTTAGTATATTGGTGGTAGGATCTGCAAATTTTACGATCCTGGGAGATCTTAACCTTCATATGGATCAGACCCAGGACACTGCCATCTGTAACTTATTGGCAGATCTGGCTGCCTTACAGTTGGAGCAAGTAATACTGGATGCCATGCATATAGCGGGACATATACTGGATCCGGTATTTTCCAATATTTCTGCTATGAGCATAGAAACGCCCAAGCCCATGGGCTGGACAGACCATTTTCTGATAGAAATTAGGTTATGTGTCACGGAGCCATTTAGGGTGGAGATGGAGATTCCGGTCCGTAGACGTCCTTGGCATAAACTTAAACTAGAAGACTTACACTCCTTCCTAGGGGCCTATCCCTTAGAAGACCTGACTAGCCCTGAGGTGGCCAATATTACATTTTGCAATTGGATTTTAAAAGGACTGGACACTTTTATTCCCGTAAAATGTACAAAAGGGCGCACGTCTAATGCGAGTCCATGGAATAGCGAGCCCTTGGGAGCCCTGAGGAAGGAATGTAAGAAAGCGGAACATGTGTGGAGACGGGAGTACAAAGACGGGTATAAATTAATCAAGCAAGCAATCCCATTATTGTCCAGAGACCCTGTGGCCCCCCTGCATGGGTACTCCCCCATCCCAAAGGCTGATATTAAAAGCCTTGGGAAATGGTTGGATCAAGATCTTACACTCAGTACTCAAGCTAGGAGAACAATCGGAACCTGTCATGGTCTCCTTCGAACTGCCCGTAAAATTCTACCCCTGCTCCCCTTTCAGTCCAGGAAAGTCCTGGTTCAGGGATTGATATTGTCCAGATTGGATTACGGAAATGCTCTTTACCTTGGGGTACCAAAGAAAGTCACAGCTAATCTGCAGGTCGTGCAAAATACAGCGGCCCGGATTCTTACAGGCACCAACAATCGATGTTCGGCCAAACCGGCCCTTAGAGCACTTCACTTGATGCCAATATAGGAAAGAGTATACTTCAAGGCCCTTTGTATAACTCACAAAATCTTACATGGCAAGGCCCCACCCATTCTTAAAGATCTCATTGCCCCCTACACAACAAACAGAACCCTTCGGTCTACGAACCTCCATCTGACCCTGACACCTAGGATTAAGAGAGCTCGAGCTGGAGGCCGCCTTTTTTCTTATAATGCTTCCAAATTGTGGAACTCACTCCCTTTGGAAATTCGTGCACAGCCCAATTTAGCCTCCTTCCGTAAACTCCTAAAAACCTGGCTGTTCCCTTAATTCTCCTCACGTGTCCACGCCTGTTCTCATCATCAGCGCTGGGACGCTCACGGGCAGCCATGCGCTCTAGAAATCCGCAAACATAAACATAAACATAAAGTAAAACTCTACCACAAAGCTATCTGCACTGCACGTGCTGCGTTTTATGCTAAGGAAATAAAATCTAGCTCTAATCCCACGAAATGTATATTTAAAATTGTTAAAGAGCTCAAGAGGAATAAAACCGCTCCACCTAGCATAACATCTGCACAGCAGTGTGAGGAACTTGCAATCTTCTTTGTGGAAAAATTACAAAAGATTTATCAATCTTTTCCACAGGTCTCCCCTGGCCCCACCACCCTAATAATCAGAGAGGAGACCGGCTCTACTCTGTCAGCTATTCCGGCGATCTCCAAAGAGGAGTTAACCAGACTATGTGGCAGAATTAAATCGGGGTCTCCCTCGGACCCTATGAGGCCAGCCCAATTTATTGATTCATTAACGTTCTTTCAGCAACCGTCATGTCAAATTCTCAATCTGTCCTTTTCCATGGCTAGTGTCCCTGTGGCCTGGAAACAGGCATGGGTGTCTCCTATTATCAAGAAACCTATGCTGGACCCTTCAAAACCGGAGAATTTTAGACCTATCTCCCTTCTTCCTTGGGTGGCCAAGATCGCAGAAGCCCATGTAAATAACACTATATCCAAATTTTTTAGCCTTCATAACATTCTGGACCCGTCACAAAATGGTTTTCGGCCGGGCCATAGCACGGAATCAGCCCTGCTAGCCACTACTGAACATCTTCGGACGATTTTGGATGCCGTCAAAGTGCAGCGCTGATCCTGTTAGATCTCAGCGCTGCCTTTGATACGGTGTCACATGACATTCTTCTTCATCAGCTAGTGGCAGCGGGGATCACCGGAGCCGCCTTAGAGTGGTTCAGATAATTTCTGACGGAAAGATCCTTCCATGTGTCGGCCCCGCTGTTCCTCTCTCAATCCCATACCATCGGTCAGGGGGTCCCCCAAGGCTCAGCATTAAGCCCGTCCCTGTTAAATCTCTATGTACAGCCAGTGGTGGCGGTGGCAAAAAAATGGGACCTAACGATGGTGTCCTATGCCGATGATACCCAGCTTGTTATCACCTTAGCTGAAGGGCCATCAGTATCGGCTACTAGATTTAGAGATGGGATGGCAGCAGTGGCTCAATGGATGGCAAACAACTGCTTACAGCTGAATGCGAATACAACTGAAGTTTTATTGGTAGGAAAGAACACCGCCCTTTGGAATGAACATTGGTGGCCGGCGTCCCTTGGGACGATGCCAACGCCTAAGACTTTAGTGAAGAATCTAGGCGTTTGGATGGACTCCTCACTCAGTTTTCAGACCCACACAAAGATAGTCGCAGCCACTTGTGTTGGCTTGCTAAGGGGCCTCAACCCTCTCTTGAAGTTCTTTGACCAAGCAGTAAGACAGCTCATTGTACAATCTATCATACTTTCACGATTAGACTATGCCAGTTCGTTGCTCTTAGGAGCTAATGAAGCTGACATACAACGACTACAACAAGTTCAAAACTCGGCAGCGAGAACGCTGGTGGGACTTCCCCGTCGGTGTCCGGTCAGGGCTACTATCAGGAAGCTGCACTGGCTTCAGATCGACGCCCGGATACAGTTTAAAGCTCTCTGTCTATCGTTTAAGATCCTTAAATACGGGAGTCCGGAGTTATTGAGTAATCTTCTGACCCCGTATGTGCCCCATCGACAATTGCGTTCGCACGGACAACACTTGGTGGTTGTCCCGCGGATCAAACTTTGCCGAGTTGGTGGTCGTTCCTTTCAGTATGTGGCAGCCAAGTTGTGGAACTCTCTGCCGGTACACATCTGAGGGATTGAAGACTTGCTTGCTTTTCGAAAAGCCATCAAAACCTTCTTCTTCCCTTTAACATAGTTGGGTTTGACTTTAGCTGTGTAGACTTCAGTGGATACTGTGTTATTCAGATCTGGCAGCGCCGGGACGCCCCTTGGCTGGGGCAGCTGTGCGCTTTAGAAAAACATTTAACATAACATAACATAACATAGTACGTAACAGTATCTCCCACATGGTGATAGACACACAGAGTACAATACCTAAGCAAAGAAATAACAGTAAATAGCACTAATACACAGTGGGCACCAGGGGGGACCAAACAATATACTGCGAAAGTGGTATAAGAACCAAGACCCGGGTCAGGACAATGTTGAGAGGACATAGAATTGCTGTGACCCCAAGGAACCACATAAGTGGGTAGATAGGGACCCCACGGTGTGCATGTGAATGTGCAGTGTGTGAACACGACCATGTGCTCCGTACACGACTATGTACAAGTCATGGTTAGAATTGTAAAGTTTAAGGACTCCTCCCAGTGGACCCGTGGAAGACAGAAGGTTGGAAAGCCACCCCACCTGTGGATATAGACATACTCAAGTTACCTATCCCAGGGAAGACGGGTGTCTAGGTGTGAAGTGGTGTCAGAAACCATAGTCCAGCCAAATGGAGAACTTTGAGAAAGTGCCGCTGCAGGAAGGGAAGAAAGTGTCCGCTGGAATCCAAATGTGGATTCTTGACAAGGATTACCTGAAAGCAGAGGGGACAGAGTTGGGTCACTTGAGAGTGACCAGGTGCTCGATAGACGAATGCCCACCGATGTCGGTGCTTCAAAATAGTTGACGGGGACCTTGATTCTGCAGCTGCGGGGACCAGGTGATGTCGAGGATGACCAGGAGCCAGATACAAGCTGTCTCATGAAGGTTGTTGAGTGCTGAGCGGTCGCAGTCTGGCAGGAGCACCAACAAACCTTGACAAAGGCAACTCAAGCAGGAAGACAAGGATGTGTACAGTTTGGACCAGCAAGGTCCAGGAGACTCACCACCCACAGGGGAGTCAGGGCAGGCCTCAAGGAATCAAGGGAGCACAAGAAAAATAAAGTTGACCCTCAATTGGGCCCACAGGCCGGAGGCACAGGGGTTGCAAGGGGACTGTCGGCAGCTTCACAAAACAACAGGCTACGGAGCACTCGGTGCAAGGTGGGTGATGATCTTTGCAGAAGTTGTTAGAGGTTGAGGCTACTCGGAGCGCAATGCACTTGTTGCAGAATCGGTAACAAGTACTTGCACTTGCAAAAGTACAAGGTGCACAGTGGTTCAGGTATTGCAGCCCCCACGAGGGGTTGTGACCTCAAACTGAGTGAGAGGGCAGCTCAGACCTCGAGGGACGTAGGAACCCACCTCCACCTACTGTGTTGTTGGCCATTAGGAGTACTTAGGAGCTTGGGATCAGCAGACCGGTCAGCAGTGTTGTGGTCCATGTGAATGCAGGGGAGTGGCTCCTTCACTCCAAGCGAGATTATCTTTAGGTGTCTTGGATGCTCCACATGTCCTGCACAGATCCTGTACAGTGCACAGGGACAGCCAATGCATCAGACTAAGAGGGAGCCAAAGTCAGGGCCAAACAAAGTAAAGCAAAGTCCAGAGTGGCCACACAGTCAAAGTTCAGTGTTTTCAGTTCAGAATACTGTCCTTGATGATCTAGGGTCCTACAGCCAGGTAATCCCTTAGTTATCCATGCGAGAGGGTTGGAAAGGTTCACGGGACCCTCCCAGGGGAGGGTCTGGACAGGGGGAAGGTTACTCCCATGTCCTTGGTCCAGTTTCACACCAGAGTGAGCGCCAATGGCTCCCAAGACTGGTTTGAACTGGACTATGCACAGGGACACCAAATGTGCTCCTCATGCAGACTTTCAGTCGCAAGCGCCCCACCCAGTCCTAATACTCTACATTCCGTCTGGGAGGTGGTCACACTTCTCTGTGACAGGATGCCTAATGTCCTGCCTTCCCCTGCTCAAGCGTGGCTCATCAGCAGGAGGGCAGAAATGTGTCACTGGTCAGCAGCGACCATTTTGTGCTGTCTGGAGCTGGGAGACTGGTACCAGGAACACCAAGAGCCCCATGAAGGGCCTTCCTGGTGGGTAGAATCATACCGCCCGCACCGGTTACCGGTGTGGGGGTATGATTCCAACATGTTTGTTCACCAAACATAATAGGGTTTATTGCAGCCATTTTTGAGATGGCCATCAAGCAGTCGCATAATGCCCCTCTATACTAGGTTATGGCCGCTTCACCTACAACCCGGGAAAATGCACTCCATATGCTGCAGGGGTGTCCTTTTCATGAAGGGACTCCCTCTCACTTAAAACCAAGCACCCTGCCATCAGGATTGTAAAGGACTGTTAAAGGGGTGACTTATAGATGTTAAGTGCAGTGACCTTTAGGTATAGTAAACCTATATCTTAAGCAAGTGGTGCATGCACCAACTTACACAGGCTGCTTGTAGTTCCATTTTGAATGGTCTCTCATGGGTGGCGTAATACATGCTGCAGCTCATGGGAGACCTCTGGGGTACCTATGCCCTGGGTACATGGGTACCATATACTAGGGACTGACAAAGGTACCCCAGTATCCAATCTGGTGTGGCCCAAGTGCTTATCACAACAGTTTATGGAGAAAACAGATAGACTGAGGTCATGATTAGCAGGATTCCAGTCGGACTAGTCAAAAACAGCATCACATTTGGCAAAAAGTGGGGGTAACCATAAGAAGCAGATTCTATTTTCCTACACCTATGCTATGCTAGGTAGAGATAATTTGGGAGCCAGACCCGGGAAACCACAGGTTAAGAGCAATTCTGAAAAAGATAACCCTAAGCAATCACCCGATTCTTTCAAGAAGAAATGGGATAATAAACTCAAAAATAGACAAAATAAGACCCAATCATGGGGTGGGTCTCTTCAACAGGAAATCACTGACAAGAAATATCATTTAAGAAACTGTGATAATATTAGAAAGCCTGCCAGGTATCAGCATACTGATACACTTTTCTCTTGTTCCTTTCAGGATTCATCCAATACACGTTTGGAGAGAGGTGGTCAATCAGAGCACAGATCAGAATAGCATGTGAAACCAAAAAAGGAAACATATTGCACTTCAGACTACATCCTTAAAAAAGAAGACAAACAAAAGACACCTTAAACTCAATTCAAAAATTAGAAGGTAGCTGAGATTAAAAGAAGACATGCCAGGGCTACTGAGGACTTAGCTTCTGAACAGGGAATGGGTACTGACGATGCTGGACAGCGTGGCAGACGTCAAGATAGCTCGCAGGAACCTGATGGATTATCTGGTGGTGGTAGCGCTGAGTGAGCATGTGGAAACACGTGATACAAGGGTAAGTGTCCCCCATAGTTTATACGAAGTAACACTCCAACTGGAGATGGCATACCCAGGAACATCAAGGCTCTCTTTTGGGGAACCTGACATATCGCTGAAAAGGATTGGCCACCTAAGCTAATAATGGAAGGCCCAATGAGGGAAATCCCAATTGTACCGGTTTTCTCTGACCTCTGTTGGGAATTAGAGTGGGTTTAGCTCCCTGGTCTAGTCCCTGGTCTAGTCTTTTTCCATTTACTTTGTTTTCTATGGTGTCCTTCCTCTGTTTCCTTGTTTTCGGTAACCCCGCCCCCCTTCCCTCCGTGGATTTAGGTCGCCAGCACTGGGGCTCTGTGCTTGGTTTCTGACCTTGTTGGCGTTTTTCGGACGTCGGGATTTCGCGCACTCCTGGATTCTTTGTGGGAACCTGTGGGACTTTGGACACTCGCTTTTCAGCAAACGGAGGCTTTCTGCTGCACGAGGCTTCGTGTCAGCCGCCCGGATGGGTGCAGCTCTGGTCGGCTTCCAGCGAGAGTGAGCAGCGGCAGAAAAGGAAGCGGCCGCTTTGAAACGCGAGTACACTTTCTGTTGCTGTTATTTCGGGACTGTGTGAAAGGGTTTCCTCGACGGGAGACCCTTGTAAGCTTTACCGGGTCCTGGTCGCCCGAGGTTAGTGTAGTTTTTTTAGCGCTATCATGGTGGCGCGTTTAGTCTGTGGCCACAGAGAGTGGGGATTTTGTTGGATTGTTTAGTGCCCAGTGCGCACTATACGTTTTTCTTCCTGGGGTTTTTTATGTCAGACGTATGACTTTTTTCCCCCTGTCACGTGAATCGTGATAAGTAGGATTTGGACTCGATTTTGGATTGTTTGCTCTCCTCGGATATTCCCTCAAATGTTACACAAGTAAGGAGGGGATTGGGGTGTGTTGGATGTGTTTATTGTGTGGGAACGGGGAATCAAAGGAAGGAGCACTGGGCTATATGTTAACGTATTCTTTCGTTTCTGTATTTCTTTTCTCTTGTGGCTGCAGGTCAGGATTCCCTTCCCCAAGCTACAGAAGAGGGTCTGCTGAGCTGTAACAGGGAGAGAGCATTGGCTTTGCTTTTTCTTTGTTTTACGTTTTTCCTACCTTCTCCCTTCTCTCGGTTCGCGTTTCACGCTGTACATAAGTGCGTGGGGCGATCAGAGAGGAGGCAGAGGAGTGGGGCCATCCTCGCTTCCGTGGTTGTGGGTTGAGTCGGCGAAAGATCCAACAGAAAACCAAGCCCACGAAATTGCAACCACCTGAGCGAGTATGGATGAGGACGGGAATGTGTTGGAAGACAGGGACCCTACAGTGCAGGAACTAATGGGGGCTGTTCATGCACTTCAGATTAAGGTGCAAGAATTACAGCAAGAGAACCAAGGGTTACGTCAGGAAATGAGTGCAGGGAAGGCTAAGGCTCCGGTTTGGGGAATGGGTAAACCTTCTTTAGTACAGCCTGCTACTTTTCAATTTGATAGGGGTGCGAGTACCAGTAATCCCCCCCTTACTGTGAACGTGACAACACCCTCCCCTGTACCTCTGGCAGTTCCTGAAAGATTCACTGGAGACCCCAGTAAATATAGCATCTTTATGAATCAGTGCCATTTGCACTTTATGTGTCGACCTACATCGTTCCCTAATGATTCTACCAAGGTGGCTTTTGTTATATCTTATTTAGCCGGCACTGCGGCGTCTTGGGCCGTGCCCCTGGTAGAGAGAGATGACCCTGTTCTGAATAATTATGGGGCTTTCAAGGAACAGATGCGTTGTCTCTTTGCCAAGCATGCGTTTATGCAAGCGAGCGACTCTGAATTATTGAAACTGAGACAGGGAAAGCAAGACTTAATGACTTATGTGTCCACCTTTAATCGGTTGGTTTCCGAAACCCATTGCCCCGCTGAGAAAAGGACTTCCTTATTTTATCAAGGATTGTCTGAGGACCTAAAAGACATAGTCTCACAGGTGGTGAATCCACCTGAAGACTGTGTAGAATTCATTGATCTTGTGGTGAAGCTGAACCACAGGCTGACTGAACGGAGAGGTGAGAAAAACCGCTTTCAGTTCTCTCGCGTGGTTCCCCCTAAGGTGGAGGTGAAGAGCTCAACAGAGAGTAGGGCGATCACTGAACCCATGGAGATAGGAAGTGTGCGGGGCCCTTTAACAGCTGAGGAGAAAAGCAGAAGACGAACTCAGAATCTGTGTTTGTACTGTGGGTTAGGAGGACACTATGCCAGGGATTGCACTGTCAAACCTTCTTCCTTCTCAAACAGGAAGGTGGTGGCTTGTGTACGGCCTTCTGCAGAATTGGAGATGACAGATCGACTTAATCCTTCCTACCAGATTTCTGGTATAGTCAAACGAGTCCCCAAACATTTCATGATTACTGTCTGCTTAGTGATTTCTAACAGCCACAGGACTCCGGTGGCAGCCTTATTGGATTCAGGGGCCACTGGCAATTTTATGGACATTAAGTTAGCGGAACAATTGAAAGTGCCCTGGATTCTGAAGGAGCAACCCGAACCTGTGAGGGCCATAGACGGAACAGAATTGTCCTCAGGTACTATTACTAAACAGACTGAGCCTTTATGCATGGTCTGTGATAATGGACATTCAGAGTACCTTGGGTTTGATTTGATTGATGCCCCTTCGTTTGGTGTTGTGTTGGGGGTTCCTTGGTTGCAATCACACAATCCTCGCATTGATTGGTTTAGGAGAACAGTGACTCTTGATTCTGTGTTTTGTTTGCAAAGTTGTTATAAAGTTGCTACTGATTGGGTTACGCCTCTCTCTTGTGCAGTTGGAGATGGCTTGCGGTGTGACGTGCAGACAATACCAGAAGCTTATTTGGAGTTTGCGGAGGTGTTTGACAAAGGGCGAGCGAGGGACCTGCCTCCCCACCGTTCTTTTGACTGTCGCATAGACTTGATACCTGGGGCAACTTTACCTTGTTGCCGTGTCTATGCCTTATCTGGGCCGGAAGAACATCATTTAAAGGAGTACCTAGACGAGATGCTGGCTAAGGGATTTATTCGATCTTCCTCTTCTCCTGCCTCTTCGGCTATCTTTTTCATTCCCAAACGGGAAGGTGGTCTACGCGCCTGTGTAGACTATAGGGCGCTCAATAAAGGGACTATTAAGAACAAGTACCCTCTCCCTTTGATCCCGGTATTACTTGATCAGCTGAGGCACGCGACGGTGTTTACCAAATTAGACCTCCGAGGGGCATACCATCTCATACGAGTCCGTGAAGGCGATGAGTGGAAGACCGCCTTCCGGACTAAATTCGGACTGTACGAGTACTGTGTTATGCCCTTCGGGTTGTGTAATGCCCCGGCGGCCTTTCAGTTTTTTATCAATGAGATACTGAGGGAGTTTCTGGATGTGAGCGTGATAGTCTACATAGATGACATTCTGATCTTCTCAAACACGGATGCGGAACATGTCAAACACGTTCGGCAAGTGTTACAGACCTTGAGAGATCATCAATTGTTTGTCAGACCTGAGAAGTGTACTTTTCATACCGACAGGGTTGAGTTTCTTGGGTTTGTTGTCTCGGTGGAGGGCATTAGGATGGATCCTCGGAAGATCGAGGCAATCACCTCGTGGCCAGTGCCAAAGAATGTGAAAGACGTCCAGGTGTTGTTAGGATTCGCTAACTTCTACAGAAGGTTTATCTCCCATTTCTCTGAGATAGTGGCCCCTATGACGGTATTGTTGCGGAAAGGTGTTCCTTTTGTTTGGTCTTATGTGGCTCAGATGGCTCTGGATCAGCTGATAGAAAGGTTTACTTCCGCTCCCGTTTTGGTCCATCCAGACCCGGCTTTGCCCTTTTTTGTTGAAGCTGATGCTTCCTTGGGTGCTGTGGGGGGGGTATTGTCACAGAGGGATGTAGAGACCGGATTTATGCACCCCATAGCTTTCTTTTCGAAAACCCTGTTGCCTGCCGAAAGAAACTATACGGTTGCTGAGCGGGAATTGCTGGCCATTAAATTGTCCTTTGAAGAGTGGAGACATCATTTGTGGGGGGCCCGTCATTCTATTACCATCTTTACAGATCATAAGAATCTTGAGTTCTTTCGATCTGCTCGGGCCCTTACCCCTAGGCAGATGAGGTGGGTCTCATTCTTCAATGAGTATGATTTCATTATCACCTACAGGCCCGCCGCTCAACAATTGAAATCGGATGCTCTATCTCGCATCCATGTCAAACCTAGTGAGTGGGGGACCGATAAGGACTCAGGGTGTTTTATTCCATCCGAGAAGATAGTGGGGAGTATCACACTGGATGATTTTGTGGCCTCGGTGAAAGATAAGCTGAGGAATCTGGATTTAACATCTTGGTCATCTCTGCCTTCCTTTTCTCAGAGAGATGGGTTACTGTACCACGGCTCGCAGTTGTTTATACCTCCCTCTTTACGTGACCTTGTGGTGGAATGGTGTCATTCATCTGCTCTGGTTGGGCACCCAGGAATTCATAAAACCAGGGAATTCTGTTTACGTTGGTTTTGGTGGGAGTCATTGACTCAGGATGTGCAGCAGTATGTAGCTTCTTGTCCGGTTTGCGCTGTGAGTAAACCATCTCATTCCAGCCCATCTGGCCTGTTGAGGCCCTTACCTGTACCTCCTGCACCCTGGCATACGATTAGTATGGACTTTGTTACCGACCTACCTTTGAAATCAGGTTGTACGGTGATTCTTGTCGTGGTTGATTCCTTTACAAAGATGAGCCATTTCATCCCCTTGCCTAAACTACCCACGGCCAAGGAAATGGCATTGATATTCGTGTCATCTATTGTGCGGCTGCATGGGTTGCCTTCCTCCGTTGTGTCTGACAGGGGTTCCCAGTTTGTGTCCCGGTTTTGGACTGAGTTAGGGGAGGCCCTTCATATGAAACTCTGCCTTTCTTCAGCCTATCATCCCCAGTCCGATGGTCAGACAGAGAGGGTTAATCAAACCATGGAACAGTACTTGAGATGTTTGTTGACTTCCCTAACCTGTGATTGGGTGGTGGCCCTCCCTCTTGCGGAGTTCGCGTACAACAACAGCTTTCATTCCGCGTTGGGAATGTCTCCCTTTTACTGTTCTATGGGGTTTCATCCCAGGGCAATTCCCATTCAACCCACTGGTCATGTGCCTGCTGTTGATGCTTTAGGGACAACCTTGAGCCGAATATGGGATTTGGCAAGGGAACATCTGGTAAAGGCTAAAGATGACATGAAGCGACAGGCAGATAGACACAGGATCCCTGCTCCGTCCTATGCCGTAGGGGAGAGGGTGTGGCTGTCTACTAGGAATCTGCACCTGGATGGCCCTAGGAAATTGCAGCCTAGGTTTGTGGGTCCTTTCCCCATAGCTAAGGTGATCAACCCGGTTGCAATGAGGCTGGAGTTACCGGATGAATATCGCATCCATCCGGTGTTTCACACCTCACTGTTGAAGCCATATGCAGATACTGATCAGACCTTGCCCCCGCCCCCTCCTGTGATGGTTGAAGGTGAGGTGGAGTTCGAGGTTCATGCTATCCTAGATGCAAGGAGGAGACAAGGGAGGCTGATGTACTTGATTGATTGGAAAGGGTATCCCCCAGAAGACCGTTCTTGGGAACCTGCTACTGAAGTGCATGCCCCCAGACTGGTTAGGTTATTCCATCTCCGTCACCCGACCAAACCTCGCCCGGTGGGGAGGCCTTTGAGGGGAGGTACTGTTGGGAATTAGAGTGGGTTTAGCTCCCTGGTCTAGTCCCTGGTCTAGTCTTTTTCCATTTACTTTGTTTTCTATGGTGTCCTTCCTCTGTTTCCTTGTTTTCGGTAACCCCGCCCCCCTTCCCTCCGTGGATTTAGGTCGCCAGCACTGGGGCTCTGTGCTTGGTTTCTGACCTTGTTGGCGTTTTTCGGACGTCGGGATTTCGCGCACTCCTGGATTCTTTGTGGGAACCTGTGGGACTTTGGACACTCGCTTTTCAGCAAACGGAGGCTTTCTGCTGCACGAGGCTTCGTGTCAGCCGCCCGGATGGGTGCAGCTCTGGTCGGCTTCCAGCGAGAGTGAGCAGCGGCAGAAAAGGAAGCGGCCGCTTTGAAACGCGAGTACACTTTCTGTTGCTGTTATTTCGGGACTGTGTGAAAGGGTTTCCTCGACGGGAGACCCTTGTAAGCTTTACCGGGTCCTGGTCGCCCGAGGTTAGTGTAGTTTTTTTAGCGCTATCATGGTGGCGCGTTTAGTCTGTGGCCACAGAGAGTGGGGATTTTGTTGGATTGTTTAGTGCCCAGTGCGCACTATACGTTTTTCTTCCTGGGGTTTTTTATGTCAGACGTATGACTTTTTTCCCCCTGTCACGTGAATCGTGATAAGTAGGATTTGGACTCGATTTTGGATTGTTTGCTCTCCTCGGATATTCCCTCAAATGTTACACAAGTAAGGAGGGGATTGGGGTGTGTTGGATGTGTTTATTGTGTGGGAACGGGGAATCAAAGGAAGGAGCACTGGGCTATATGTTAACGTATTCTTTCGTTTCTGTATTTCTTTTCTCTTGTGGCTGCAGGTCAGGATTCCCTTCCCCAAGCTACAGAAGAGGGTCTGCTGAGCTGTAACAGGGAGAGAGCATTGGCTTTGCTTTTTCTTTGTTTTACGTTTTTCCTACCTTCTCCCTTCTCTCGGTTCGCGTTTCACGCTGTACATAAGTGCGTGGGGCGATCAGAGAGGAGGCAGAGGAGTGGGGCCATCCTCGCTTCCGTGGTTGTGGGTTGAGTCGGCGAAAGATCCAACAACCTCATTCCAGAATCAATTAAACATTTATATGCCATAAGAGTGATAATTAGCGCTAGCTCCTGCACTTTACCACAATCATGTTGGGTGGAATGATGGGTCTCCTGATCATGAAATCCCATTAAAATCAGTCCCTCAACTCCAGAGACAGTATCCAATAAAACATGAAGGTAAAAAACAAGTTAGGGAGATCGTAGAACATCTCGAATACCAAAGTGTAATTGAAAATTGCACCTCATCAATGAATAATCCCTTCTTTCTCGTAATAAAACCGGACAATTCATACTGTCTAGTTTTAGACTACAGACATTTAAACACATTCAAATGCACATTTGCAGTACAAAATGCACATAGTGCTGCACTAATGAATAAAAGTGTGCAGAAGAAATACAAAACAATACTAGATATCTCAAATGGATTCTTCTGCCAGAATATAGCACCTGAGAGCAGATGTTTGGCAGCATTTTCAGCACTATGTTCACAAAGAAGATTTTGCTGTTTACCTCTGGGTATAAGAATGGCCCTGGGTTGTTTTCAGCCAGAGAGACAGAGTTACTTCATAGTTTTGATAAGGAGGTGCTGTCCTATGACGATGAATCAATGGAACATTTGGACAGAGTGAACTGTATAATTCAAGGGTTTGATTACTTGGGCTACAAATTTAGTTCTAAAACATCTATAATTTCCTTACTCAATGTCCTGTTTCTGGAATACGAGCTGTCAAGTGAAGGCAACAGCCTGGCTGCACATTGTTATGAAAAATGTGCATTGCTCCAAATTCCAACGACTATGAAAAGATTACAACCTATTTTAGTACTCTATTTTGGCAGAACATACATTTTGGATTATGCAGAACAAGTAAAATTGTTCTGCGATTTAATCAAACAAACATTTTAAGTTCGGTACAAGCTGACACAGTGGTCCAGACTGCTGTAGTGAAAGAGAGAGAGCACTAGCTGAGGGAAAATGCATGATTGTCGTCACCCTGGTACCGACCTTAAAGGCCATTATCAAATCGAGCATTCCGAATGCCAAAGCACTACATCCACAAAGGGGAAAATGGGCTAATTCACTCACTGCAATAGATGTAGACTACAGATTTGATTTTACACTACAAACAAAAGCATTCCTGCAGTAAAAACAAGAATATGCCAAATGAAATAATGCCTCTAGATCGATATGATTACATAATGTACACTAATGGATTTGCTCAGCCTGCCATAGGGACACAACACACCAATACTCAACAGCATGAGCAATCGCAAGGGGTGTATGCATAACGGAAAGTTCCATCCTGAAAAAGCACACACACAGTCCCCAGGGGATTGTACAACACAGCTGGCAGAACTCAAAGTCCTAATTCTGGCACTACACAGTAAAGATTATGGATTCTTCACACTTGTAGTGTCCGATTCATATTACTGTGTTCAGACCTATAATCCATATCTTCACTACTGGTCCCAAAACGGATTTCAAGATTCCAAGGGTTGCACAAAAAAGCAGAAACTGCTTTGGGTACAGGTGGCAAAGCTGAAAGAATGCTTTCCATGGGCTCATATTATCCACAACTTGAGTCATCAACGTGTTGTCGTTCACATTGCAAGGAATTCCACAGCTGATGAAGCCACTAAGTCAACAGTTCATACTGCTGCCGTTGCTGCAATTACTCGTTCTAGTGCAAGATTAGATAGAAACATCAATGTGGCTGTCAATTCCGTGAACAATGATACACACTTGCCGAAAGGCTTTCCACTCTAGTACTCCTACAAGTTAGATGCACAAAACATTCCGTATGTTCAGATTCCAGGAGTGGGACATAGAGTAATACAAAACACTGAGTGCAAATTGGGATTAATACTAGCTGCACACAAGAACTGGGTTCAGCCCATGGAGGGGTTACTGCTACAGTTTTGCTACTGAAGCAGCGCTATTGGTGGCCAGGTCTAATGAAACAAACCAAGAACGTTGTTCTAATATGTGACATGTACCAGCAGATGAAGGGCTCAACCGCAGCACGTCTATTGATCTCAGAGAAGCTTCTGGCTTGTGTTTATCTGGATAACTGTGGCCCCTTACACTTAGGTGGGGGTTACAAGTACATCTTGGTGGTAGTGGATTCGTGCTCTAGATTCTTGTGGGTTAGGCATAAACTACAAATCAAATCAGTTGGGGGTTACGTCACCACAACATATGAAGGATACAGTAGAATAACATTGAGTAGTGAGCCAACAGTTACATTTTTGCTCCTCCAAGCAGCCTGGCCAGAGCTGCCACTACCCAAAGCAAGGTGCCGGTGCTGCTAGGGCGCATCACAATTGTCTCCGTAGCTGAGACGCTACTGCAGCTTGACTCCTCACATCAGTGCCACCCATGGCACATCCACCAACAATAATATTTGTCTGCAGTGTATCCAGTGCTGCCGTGATCTTCTTTAGGCCACGAGCAACATCCCCACTGTAGTGGCCCAGTTCCACCTACAGCCAAAGGGTGAGCTGGCTGTGCTGACTGGTTGCATGAGCAAGTCTACTAATGGCCCTGCTCAGTGTGTCTAATTTGTGTCCCCTGCTGTGCTCCCTGCGCCTAACCAGTGCCCTTTCCTCTGTCCATTCTTTAGATAGGCCTGCCACCGTGTTATTCAGGGGATCCAGTTTTGACTCAATACGGGCATGATTTTCTGCAAGTTTGTCCGTAATCATGTGGAAGCCCTGTGTCATCCTCACATTCCTTTGCTTTGTGTCTTGTATTGCACACACTGGATTTGCAACATCTCCCGGTACATTGTTGCAGACATGGCCTGACTGGCTGATCCAGCAGAGGCCAGACTTTACTACCACCGTAGGGACAGCAGTGTTGGCCGTGAGAGCCGCACCCTGGTGGCCAGAGAGCGTTGTGATGTTGGAGGTCTGCTGTGCGACTGGTATGACAATGGCTGAGGCCTGTGAAGTGGTTGCTGCCTTAGTTGCTGGGACTTCAGATGAACTGTGCCCACTTGTTTTTCCCACATCTTGCCCTTCCTCCATCTGCTCCTGGCTACCCGCAGTGTCATCAGCAGTGCTCTCTCCTTCCAATGGTGTGCCTATGTGACAAAAGATGATAGAATAAAATAAAATATGTGTGTCACTTCAGTGGTGTTGCAATGTTTATCAGCTCAAGTCTTTCCCTCACTACACTGAATTTGTCAGACTACATCTCCCATGATGCAACACTAGGGTTGTTTGTTTGCTGTAAATTGATGTTTTTTTGTGTTTGATTAGTATGCATGTGCAGAACAGTCGTTAGTGGGTTTTCACACATCACATTCACATTTCTTACTTAGCAGGGTTTGTTGCTGTCTGGGATGTGTCAAGACTCCCGAAGCCTACTACAGCTGCCCTCTCCAGGGTAGCTTCCACCATGGCTTCAGCCGGTGAAGGATCAGATTAAGTGGATGGCCCCTCTCCGGTCAGTATTGCCTCTTCCAGCCGTGCTGCCACCCTCTCCTTTGCCCTGGAGCACAGATTGTACCAATGCTTTTTAATGTCATCAATGGACCGGTGTGCAACGCCAAGGGCATTTATGCGCTGCTGCATCCGACGCCAGATCATGCGTTAGTCAGACTCTGGCAGATGATGTTAGGCACTACCAAATAACTCCTCATGGTGGTTGCAACATTCCGTTATTATGTCTAGCTCCTTGTCAGCAAACTTCAGCTTCCTCACTCTCTCCTTGGTACCATTCTTGCTGGCCTTGCTGCTCATGCTTGCTGAAATGCTCACTTAGCAGTGTAGAACAGTGCTGCTGCACCTGGACATGTGCTTGGGTTTTGATCAAGAGTACCATTGGACACCACTTCCTCTTTTAGGATTCTTCAGCTCAACCAGGAGGAGTATCCTGTTTTTTTCCCAAAATTCGCTATTTGTGAGTGCATTATTGGGCTGTTCAAATTGAGGAAGCAAAATAGTTCTTTTTAATGGG
The DNA here is from genome assembly GCF_964261635.1 of Lissotriton helveticus. NCBI lineage: Eukaryota > Metazoa > Chordata > Amphibia > Caudata > Salamandridae > Lissotriton > Lissotriton helveticus. Next base: position 2,058,939,150 of record NC_136063.1, read on the forward strand.
GTTCGTTAATTGCTTGTCTTTAGCAACTCGCAAATAGCGAGTTGGCAAAACAGCGCTGGGAGTCAATACCGATTCGCAATCAGGTTTTCTATTCTGTTTGTAGGTTCCAAATAGTGACTTGCTATTTGCCAGTCGCAATTAGTCACAAATAGTGAGTCTCTATTTTCGCAGGTCATACATCTGGCCCTTGATCGCCTAGCCACAATTCTTGTGCCCTGAAACATATTCAGTCCCACCCTTGAATGCAATATAGAGGAAATCTTCCCTTGGATGAGATCACCACAACATTCACATTCAGAGGACTTGCCATAGAGAATGGCTACACCACCTGGATAATTAAAGAAGGGGCTCAAGATTAGGGGTAAGCAGAACTCACAGAGTTTCACTCTGTGGAGTTTTGCAGAGTTACCCAAAAACTCAGCGATATCCAATGGAGTTCTTTGAGCTGTAGAGTTGTGGCAAATCACACTGCTTGCCCTTCCTTTTAGCGCCAGGAGTTTATCATGCTCTCTACAATCAGCAACAATTGCACAACGCAGCACGCCAGGGGACGCTGCTTCTTTCTGCTGCTTGAGTAGACATTTTGCTCAAGCGGCAGCTTTCTCACCACGTGCGGAAGCACAGAAGTGCTAGCAACCTGCTGCAACCACCCTAGAAATCTTCCAGGAAGCAGTCTAGGACTTGATTTTCCCACTCACACCCACCAACTTAACACTGGCAAGCCATGCACAAGAAAAAACTCTGCCGGAGTAGCGGAGTTTATCGCCCACCCCTACCCAAAACCATGCTCATGCCTATCCCTGTATCGAAAAGTTATCTCTTTAAACTTTTCACCCTCCTTAGGAAAGTGAGGTCACTATATATGGGTATACACACACACACACAAACACAATAGGACCTCATTATAGAACATACTGAATCATCACTGAAACTCAAAATTTCATCAACACCTTAACAATAGAGAATCTCAACCTATTAGAGCTGTGACAACTTTGACAAGGTGTTTTGAAGTATATGGCTAAAATGCAATATTGCATAATGATCCTCAGTGGGGCCAGAACATCCCTACATTTGAGAGTGTAAGGAACAGTCCAACATAATGCACTGGAGAAGGTATTCACCAAGCAAACCTACTCAAAGTAGTTATCACCGAGCCTATCTGATCAATCTAAGAATACTAGTGGCTCCCATTAGCAGTGCTACATACTCCTCTGTCAAATGCCTCTTACACAACTGCAGATGAGCAGTTAAACATAGCATGACGATTGCAAACCTAATCCTTGCATCTTTGCATCTTCTAAATGTTAAATTCCTGACTGACAACTTCCCAATAAGTGCTAGACTTGCTTGGTCATCAGAATACTTTATTATTCACCTATGCATAACAGGAAAGCAGTCCACAGGGTAGCAGTACCTCAATAGAACTCCCAAAAATGCAAAGGTAAAAAAGCAAAACACACAATGCTCTAATATTAAATGCTCCCGCAATCAAAATAAAAACTATCAACCCTGCTCCTATTGAACTCCCCATCATTAAAGTCCTTTCTGTTATCAACAAAATGTTTGTGAAGCATTGATTGTAACCCTCACTCATTGCCTAGTTAACTTGAGTAAGAACATGTGATGATCCAAGGACGTGTTAACCTCTATTTACTGTACGAGGAGAAGACTCCTCTGAACGTCCTGGGTGTGCAGGTCTTTCACAGCAGAAGAATGTAGGTGCTGGTCAGAATGAGGTCTTGCATCTACAAATTGTGCAGTAGACAAAACACACAAATGTAGTTAACAAGCTTCAGTTTGCCACATGACTTTCATGAGACTAGCAACAGGGGAGACTTCCTTGAAATTATGAGTATAATTCCTCATGTTTCAGAGTTCCACCGCTAGGCAATTAAGATATTTAGAGTCTGATGTACAAGATTATGTTTTTGCATTTCTAAATGATATAATTTTATGAATCGCTGTGTAATCGCAAACAGCAACTCAGTATTTGGAATATGCGAAAGTCGCAGTGTCTGCAAATTATGATATCACAGATTCAGGAACTGTTTTTGAGCCTGGGAGAGGAGCGGATCTCTGTAGACCATCCAAAATACACTAAAGAAGAGCAAGTGTACTCGCAGGAGACACAGCAGGAAGTCAATAGAAAGAGATATTTTAACAGTGTACTCCTTGTTGAGTGGTGTGTTGAGGAGAAAGGAAGGTTGTTTGGCATGTAATATATTACATTTGAATATAGTAAAGACATAACTAATTGCAAAAATGTTTTTTTAGAAAAAGTTCAAACAAAAATCATGATTAGTTTTTACAAAAGCATCAAACACAGAATCATGGGTAATGTAGTCAATGATTTTTTATGTAGATTAACGTCAAACAAAAACATTTGCAGATCCCTGGAAAAAAGTATTTTCTTTAAAAATGTAGGCAAAAAATATATTGCAATTCAAAATCATAATCTTTTAAATATATAGGTATATGACATTAAAAAAACAGCACAATATTTCAAAATATCATATGTCCCCAAACAAAAACACCTCCAGAGATCAGACAGACAGAAACAGTAAAAAGAAACATCCAACATAGAAGATCTAGAAACTTCATTCACCACCAGAGATCATGAACAAATGGAAGAAATGAACACCATGTTGCCGACCAATAATGAACCTGTAGGGGGTGTGACTAATACTTGTAATGTTGACAGAAAGGGCAGGACCAATATGCAGGCAGATCAGCATGAGTATATTCAAAGCACACCCCAATTTCATTTCGTTGAGACATTGATTTTAACTTTTAGGAAAATACAAAATTGGACAATCAATGAAATTAGTCGAAGGATTACAAAAATGAACACTACTGTTTCTGATCTGCTATGGGAGATATTAATCAGGCAGTGAGGGATTTATGTTACGCAATAATATTTGAGGCATAGGCAATGAGGGCTTAGACAAAGACATAAGTATTTGTGCTTAGAAGTATTGAATCGACCAGTAGAAAGGTTGGCATCCTCAACAGTGTGTAGATGCACCTCTAACATACAACTAGAAACGATAGGTTAGAGCAGTGATGTAGCCAAAAGTTTGGCACAAACGTCTTACCCTTGAAGAAATACTAACATCTTATGTGTCTAATAAATTCAATACAGGCCAACAAGAAAGTGAAGTAGGTTTGTATATTAATAGTTTCTCTGTTGTACCTGCCCCACTAGAATAACGCGGAGTGAAACTCCACTTGGAAAATATAGTTTAACATCACATCCAGTTGAAAAATGAACTTGCAGCTACTTGATCCTACATTATTCTGAAAACAAATTGAAGGAAATACTGTTCTAAGTATCATTATGTAGCCAAAGGAATAGCATATAGGTGTTATTGTTAGATGACAAACAATTTAAGATAAATATTAAAAACTAATATTATTGGTAGAAGAAATAATATGAGGGTTTTTCACTACCAGAAAGATATGTGTTGCTCACATCAATTCTGCACTGACGGGGTGGAGTTCTAATAATGTGTTGATCCTTGCTGTCAGAATCACCTGAGACTATTTCTGAAGGCATGCTTCTTCTAAGTGCAATGTTGTGTAGCATGGAACATCTAGCAATCATTCTAAAACATGGTGCTGAGTCACACTCCAATGCACCACCAGAGTTATGAAGATAGAAAAACCTTTCTTTCAGTAATCAAAATATCCTTTCTATAATTGATCATGTTTGCTTGTGTGCATTAATGTACCTTTTCTCTTTAGGTGATTTTGGATGAAAATATAGAATCCAAGTCCACAAGGAATATGCACCTTAAGAAACATAAATGTATATCACTTTATACAAAATATTATTTTAAATTAACCATTAAATGCACATTTACCAAGAAGCCATCCATCTCCAAACTGCCCTGTAGCAAGACAGTGTTTTAAAGGAAAGGAATCATGGGTGCTTGGTGGAAACAATGCTACAATATCAGTTATAAAGCATGACGCTTTAAAAACCACCTGGATATTTAGGGGGTGATGCCATTTTATATTTTAATTAATATATTCTGATTCTACTGGTGCACAAATAAGGATATATAAACAACTGACTTCATCTTTTGCAAATGGGATTTTGTTATTAGAATAAAAAGTCAATTACATGACTTGTAATTCACCTGGAATTTGAGGAAAACAAGCATGGCAATTTAATTTCTCAAGCATAGCATCTAGAAAGCTGTCCAATGTTCTCTAAAGAGTACTCTGTCACAAGTCCCCTGCAATTCCTACTGTGCTTTGATAACTTCCAGATGGAAGGAGATGAAGGTAATATAACACCTACGTATGTGTTAAAAAATCACACTACTTTGGGTGGACCTTCCTGCAACAGGTTGTAGATCAAAAATGACACTTAAAAACACCTCCTTACTAAACCTATAGCCACTATGCACCTCCTCGTCAGTTTGTTCAAACAAAATAACACTCTGATGAAAAATCTTCTCTCTTCTCCTTTACTGAACTCCAAGAATGTGCATCTGCCTCACCATAAACATTAGGTGCTGCTATTGTGAAAGATTGCAATTCAGTTGAGTGACTGCGTATACCTCTTTCCTTGTTACCATCTGGTTGAATTTAGTGTCAATTTGCACATGCAGCAAATGCAATTTTGCAACCAATAGCATGCACAAATGTTTTATGAATTGGTAATTACTAACCACAAATTAAGAAATAAAAAAAAACAATCTAAAATAAAAGATGGCAAATAAAAGAAGGCCTATTTAAAAGTCACAAAATATTTTGAGAATAGGTTTAAATGCATTAAGCTTTTAATATCAGGCCCCTGGTTGCTGCAGCCGATCCTTTGCTCCTAGAGAAAGAAATCCTCAGGCATTTTTTGACTCTGTCCTGCAATTACAATTTCTGGTCTCTGGTTCTACTGGGAGGACGCCGCAGGACAGTTATAGTGTGCTACATCTGAGAAGGATGAGTGATGAAATAGTTGATGGATATATGTGTATGTTTGCTGTTATATGTGTTGATAGGAGGTAGAGAATGAGATTAAATGTTGCTGAGTTTATGTTAGAACCTTGGGTTGTGTGGGACTGTGCAATTGTGATGTGCGAATAGGGTTATTTAGGTTATCTTTGATGATGGAATGTTTTATCTGTGATGAACTGTATACTAATGAGTGACGGACGTGCACTGCGTCTTTGTTCTGGTTGTTGGCTGATGACGTGCTCCTGGGTATCACTCCCTACTCTGGAGTGTGAAATTATATCATTGGGCAGATCCACAATTCTTATATGCAAAGAACCATTGTTTGCATATACAAGGTCCAAAAACATTGGACAACTATTGAAACCAAGCAACTTTAAAAAACCAACGTGCCGGTATAGAGGGACTATACCCTGTTTAAATTGCCACAATTGTGCAAACATCCAGAAAGGAGATAGCATTCGACATCCCGTCACAGGAAAAGTCATCAAATTAAAAGTAAATGGAACCTGTGATTCGACTAATGTCATCTATCGTCTAAATTGTCCATGCGACATGAACTACGTAGGGCAAACAGAGAGGAAGTTAAAAGTAAGGCTTAACAAACATAAAATCAATATCCGAACGAAAATGATGAAGTCTACTGTAGCCACACACTTCATTGAAGCACAGCATCAAACGGACCAATTAAAAGCCTGCATTCTAGAACAGGTGGAAAGACAAGCAGGCACAGACAACAGGAAAACATTGATCAAACGAGAAAACCACTGGATTTATTTTTTGCAAACCATGAAACCAAACGGGTTGAATAAACGGATTGAACTCACTTGTTATTTATAAATCTCATTGATTATATTATATTATATTTCTGTTTATGGGGACCGAACCTTTCACGTAATTGGAACTGCTCATGATGTAAAAATGAAGGCATATACACGTATCACCAAATTCCCCCCATTGTAATTTCACTGAATACCCCGTTTTGCTCTAACACGTATCACGTACTAACATTGATTTAGGTGATGTTGCTTTAAATTTACACGCCTTCACCAAGATGATAAACACGTAGAGTCCACGCGTCCTATGACGCATTAGCCGATACCCCAGCATGCTTCGGGCAGAGCAAGCAGAGTAACGGTTTCAGAACGCTACTACGGTAAGCCGATATTCAGCTCACAGCATTAGAGTAGTTTAGACTGTGTTAACGGGGCCAGCGGGTAGACAAGGCGAACGAGTTAGAATAATTTAATACCGAAATCTGTTTGTTTAAACACAGTACCTTTGGTAGACACATTAGTAATCAACCATGAACTGTCACGAGTAAGAACCATTTATAACACTGAAATGAACAGGCAGAGAGTTCCATTTCACCACGATTCAGTAACGATTAACAATGAGAAGTTTTCTTTTCGTACAAGCGCATCGAGCGAAGATATATATTTATTTTATCAGCATATGACAAACGGGGCAACAATTGGGAAGTTTGTAAATATGCATTGATGGGTGGCATTAACTAGCAAAGTAAAACATTGTATGTAATATCGTTTTTTAACAGATTGATCCCTTGACAAAGGCGCTTCTGCGCCGAAATGCATCGGGAGATGATAAATGGCACACGGATTGATGTTTAACACTATATAAAGTGTGAAGAAATATCAGAAATGTGGAATTAAGATGTGAAAGGAACATCTAAAAAACATTTGAAAATTGTTGTAAATAAAAGGCATCAGAAGACTTCAAAGCTTTTTTTCTTTATCTTTAATAGAAACTCAGCTGTAATCACAGCACACTCTGTGCCCAGGGAGACAGACCAAGAATTGTGGATCTGCCCAATGATATTATCTGTGATGAACTCAATAAATAAAACTTTTGTATTTTTCTACTATGTTGTTTTGTCAATTGTGTGGGCTGGCTATGCATTCTGGTGAACTCAAATCTGCTATGGAATAATTCTGGACTTCATGTGAGCCATTGGTATCACGTATAAAGGACATACCTGTTTGTTCTTGGTTGTTTCTGTTTTCCCCTGGTAGTCTGCCCTTTATCAATTTTCAGGGGGCCCCTACATTCGATTAATTAATTAAGAAATCCACAGTGGCACATCAGTAGTTTTCAAAACCTTACTCGATACAGAGAAATATTCCGGATAGTATTAAGATAAACATTTAGAATTTTGATGTTTGCACATTATACTGAACTTATTCTTTCAGTCCACTTACATACTAAGAAGAATCCTTAACCTGCTTTATTTATGTTTGCTGTTATGGCTTGTCACAGGTGCTTGCCCTCCACTCCTATCTACATCTAGTCCTAGGCATTATTGGTTGCCCCTCCCACCACTTGCTCAGCATAATGCCATCATATCCACTGGTGTGACGTGATTCATGCTACCCAAGATTGTAGCTGAAACATGTGTGGTGCCCTCTTGTGACCCACCCCCCATCATAAGCATAGCCAATCCTATATACATCTGGGCACACTAAAAGCTATTGCATGATGTTCCATCTGAATGATAGGCAACAGTAGTACCGTATTTTCCGGCGTATAAGACGACTTTTTAACCCCTTAAAATGTTCTGGAAAGTCGGGGGTCGTCTTATACGCCGGGTACAAAATTTGAAGGTATGTTTTCATGTGTTTTTACATAGCGCGGACTTCACCCGAAGGTGTCAGACTGCTTCTCAATAGGAAATGGGCATTACAGGAGGAAAAAGTTACATGTGTGCAAGTAGAGGTACGGTATAGGAGGGCACTCAAACACAAGAACTAACGTTACGTAGGCGATGGCGGCACTGTGGAAGTATCAAAAGCAAACCCACTGAAAGCGGATCTGAAAAAGGGAAATAAATTACAGTTACGGTACCGGTAATCTGCCAAAAAAATAAAATTTTCCTAAATGCATCCAGCAGCATATCCATCCTATTTATTGTACTTGAGACACAGGGGAAATCATCTGGCTCCACCACAGGCTATGCTAATGAACAGAAGTAATTTCCACCGCATACCACCATGCATATGAGTAACAAAACTACCCTAATGTGGATAATGGCAAACCACCATGCATATGAGTACGTAACAATACTAATGTGGATAATGGCGATGGTGGCACTGTGCACTGCATTGGAAGTGGGGGTAGTCTTATACGGCGAGTATAGCACAAAACCTACATTTTATCAAGAAAAGTAGGGGGTCATCTTATACCCCGGGTCGTCTTATACGCCGGAAAATACGGTATTCGAGGATCTGTAATTGGATTCAATGACTTTGGGATTGTGAGAACATGCCCTTTTCTGTTTTGTCATCCCCGTTTTGGTTTGCTAAATAGTATTGCTGGTTTTTAGACTCTGAACACAGAATACTGCTGTCTATGTACCCTGACCCCAAAAACATGAAAAAATTGACTAATTCCTGATCAGCGTATTTAACTCTCCATGTACTCACCATGTAGTCTAGTACATGGTGGAGAAACCACACCCATGCCATGGAAAGTTAAATGTCACCTTTGGACTTCAGTATTTATTGTGTCATCCACTAGTGTACTCATTGAAACATTACTTCAGGGCTGCCATTGTTGTCTGTATGCTGCAGCTTTAACCTGAAGTGCAATCTGTTAAAAATAACTCTTTTTGACAAGTGAAGACCACTCTTTTTAAATATTAGTAAGTTTCACCCATGAAGGCATTGTAGCCATAAAATAGGCTTCCTGGTAATTAAAAGTTAAACACTAGGATATATTAGGAATATTGACTTTTAGAAAGTTACCATCTGCCTGCATAAGCTTTCAGAATACTAATTTACATTAGCTCTCTATCTACTCTGAGCCAGTGCTCAACTTTGAATGAGGTGTGAAATTCCATCAAGCAACATAAAATAGGCTGACCTGAATGGGCAGAGATGACTCCTCTGAGCTCGCTAGAATATGCAAAGTAGGGACTTTGCCCCACCTGTTGACCCCCCAGTGTCAAATCTTGTAAGATAGTCCTGTTTGAAGAAGATCTACATTTTTCATGCAATTCAAAGGGAGCAAATAAAATGCTGGGACAATAGTTGTGTCTCACCTGACTGCTTTTTTCAGAACTTGACTTTGTCGTACCAGATGTCTGTCTAAGGGTTTGTTGTGAGTAGAATGTCTGCATCAAATGAGAATTGAGTGTTAGCTGTGGGAGGAGAAAAGGTTTACTCTAGTACACACCTCACACATAACCACAACCCTCATCCCTCAGAGCCCAAGTGTAATAATGCCAAAGACTTTCCCCACTTGGAAATACCTTGACACGTGGTATATTCGGGCCTGTTTTTAGTGAAGGAAACAGGAAATACTGCAAAGGTAAGTAGGATGGGCCTGGGAACCTTTACACTGCTGGTCAGATTGGAACTAGAAATGTCATAGGATGCCCCCACCTACAAGTTGGAGAATCATACAAAACTGGACATAACCCAGCTTCCTCAGAGCCTTGGTGGACTTGCCAAAGGATACCTGGTGGATTGAACTTGGCGTCTGAGACCTATGAGAAGGACCTGAGGAGGTTAGACTACAATCTACATGAATTATAAGACTGAAAGGATCTCCAACTATCATAAAGCTGATTCCCTGGGTGGCTCCAGGAACATAAAAAATCTGAAAAGAACATTTTTGTGAAGTATCCTCAGTGGCACCTGGAGCTCGCCTGGAGTTTGCTGTTGCCATCTGCCTGACACCCTGAGAGTAGTAAAGTGTTCCTCCTGAGGTCTCAAGTGTACTCATGTAGTTGTTTGGGAACTTTTTCAATACTTTTGCTCCAGAAATTCAAGGGGACCGACTTAAGAAATTATCCAACTGGCAGTTCCATGGCATTGTATTTAATTTCAGGTTGGAGCTGTGTGGAGAAACCTTTTCCACATGAAAATAACAAAGTCTCTTTTCTGATTGGGTCGTATTAACTTTTTCAAATGTATCTACTCCCAAGCCATCGTCGAGCCTATCTACTTGGTATATACGACCTGCTCTCAATCGCAGACTTCTTAAAATCATGCCTAGTTCAAGGTGTAATGCTACCATTGTCTACATTTTTAGCTTTCTGGGATTTTTTCCATTTAAATCTTTAAAGATTCATGACTCTGGTCCCCTTATTGTATTGTTGTTATATTGATGCCTTTTGGCTATTAGGGTTTCCCTTTTTATAAATGATTGTGGGATTGTTATTGTCTTGTCTTTTTGACAGTTTTCCTGCTTTGGTGTGACTAAATGCTTTAGACATTTTTCGTTAAATCAAACTTGTCAGCTCTGTGCCATATAAAACAACACATGTGGTAAATCACCAGTTGTAACATTCCAATTCTAACATAGTGGAATTTGAGCTTCTATAAAACAAAATACAGAAAAAATCCACTTCAAAACACTTATAACCCAAGCAAAAACTAACTAACAGATGAAAATACCCAAAACTGATAAAATATAAAATACAATCTAAAATTACAAATACATATAGAAGAAATCAGATTAAGGCCTCCACACAAATGTTAAACAACTACGAGAAAAACCCCATACTAACTATAACCTAATATAGAGAGGCTAGGATAGACACTAACCTAACTGATAATGTACCAGCTCCCTCAAGATATATTAATTATAGAAAAAAGAATACATTTGGACTTATATTTACTTTAGAATAGCAACAAGGTACAACTCACCTGCAGAGTCACTGGCATCCAAAAATGGTAAAAACAGAATACAAAAAAAGAAAACGAAATGTTAAAAAAAATGGCTGAGGATGGAAATAAAAAAATATTTCTTACTATGCAAACTAATGGAATAAATAGAAGCAAATAATGCTTTTCTTTTCTAAAAAATGTGTAGAATGTGTGAAAGATTTAAAGATGTAACCCATACAAAACTTGTAATTGAATATATCAGCCATACAGTATATATAATTCCATACCAGAACGTGCAGCCAGACTCACCCTGGATTTCCTTAGATGAACCCATATCAACCCCTACCTCATGGAACGCCACTGAGCCAGAACAGAAAATATGCCAGTTTAAACTCCTGACCCAATCATACTAAGCTTGCACAACTGCAGACCGGCTACTTGAACCACAAACTGAAGTTCTAGCAGCCCACCAGACACCTCTGCTATGCATCCCTTTCTCTAACCCTCACCCCGCAACCATTGTTGCAGATGCAGGGGTTGCTCCTTGTCCTAATTAGCAGTAGAGACATGGAACGAGCTACCCTTTCATCTAAAGACCTTCCCATCTCTTCCAGATCTCTGAAAGTCCCTGATGGTCTGGTTATTCAGCTAATCAATTGGACCCTGGATAAAAACTGACACAAACTGCTCTACAAATCTCCTAAATTCAAATATTGTCTTATAAAAATGCAAATGTATTCAATAAAATACTATTAAAAGATGCCAACTAATTTATTAAAATTCTTTTTAATATGTTAAAAGTATTAAAAATTCAAACATAAATTGAACACAGTTCTAATGTTCTGATACACATGGTAACAACAATACGCATTTAACTATGTATGGAAACTTATAAATGGTACATGGTAAAAATGTTCATCTTTAATAATTAAACACTTAAAAAATGCTACTTAATAACAAAACATGTATAAAGTTATTTTTTATTTGAAAATATGTTTAAAAATAAGAAATGTTAAAAAATGTTAACAACTTTTTTTATATTATGCCAAAATCCTAGAATAACAACATGGAAAGTGTTGGATTTCTTTTTTTGGGGGGTGGGAGGGGTAGATTTAATATTCCCACTCCAAATGTATTCACATTTCGGAAAATGTTGGAATAAAGTGAGGGATGTTAGAATATTCCCACTCCAAATATAACCAAATTGGGGAAAATGTTGGAACTTGCAGGTGGGGGAATCTAGATGTATAAGTTCCATTTCAAACTTAACCACATTGTGGAAAATGTGTACTTCAGAGGGGGTTAGATTTACTATTCCCATTCTAAATGTAACCACAATGGGGAAAATGTTGGACTTTGGGGAGTGTTACGTTTAACATTCACATTCCAATCTTAACCATAGTCTATAAAATACAAAATTAGATTAAAAAAACAATATTTACACGAAAACCAATGGGAGTGATTCACACAAAGGTACTTACATGTAGTAAAATTATGAGTGCAGAGTCAGGGCAGAATCTCAAATCTCAGCAAGGTGCATCGCAGACAGTACGTCAGGCAGAATTTCTGTCTCAAGTGCGGAGACTTTGCCACCAGTGGGGAGACTCCACACTCACTTTAGTACACATGATTACCATCGTGAATCAGGCACAATGAATGTATGTGTTCCATGAAGACAACAAAGGGGTAGATTGGTTGTGGACAGTTATTGGATTGTGATGTTACGTTCTTTAAGGAAGTGTGTCTTCATCTCTTTTCTAACTTTGAGCAATGTTATGGCAGTCCTGATGGAACCGTCGAAACAATTCTGACATTTTGAAATTATAATATAAAATATGTGATAGCCTGTTCTGAATTGAAAAATGATCTAACAATAAATATTTAAAAATTCAATTAAATTCAAAATAGGTTATTAAATATCCTAGAATTAAATACGAATTATTTATGATTTTATACATTTCGTAAACTATGTTCAATAATGTAATGTTATTTACAATTATATCCTATAGGAATTTATTTTAAGTCACTACCTCCATTATTATTTTCAATGGGAGGGTGTAACAGTAGGTGGCAATGTGTAGCGCTGGATTTACTACAAAAGTGTAAGTTACTAGCAAAAGTGTAAGTTACTACAAATGTGCAGTCTGTAAATAGAAAAAAGTAAGAACGTACTCAAAACGTGTAAAATGACTCCATAGTGTAAGATACTTTTGTGAAATAGTCCATACATATTCCATTTACAAATCAAAAGAGACCAAACTGATGAGTAGGGTGCTGCTGAAGCATACCCAGGCTGACTGAAACAGCACCTCATGATGCAAATAACCTATTTGCATGATTCAGCAGGTGGTGCAAAGTCAACTTGGTCATTGCCTGCTGTGAGAGGCTGCTGTTGCTGAAGCTGTGACATTTGTGGCTGTTATTGTGACTGCTTCAGTAGTGGCTATGGATACAATTTGCTACCAGTTGGTTTTGTGGAAAGTTGAGCTTCCTCCTTTTCCTATTCTTTTTTCATCAGCAGTTGTCAGGCCACAGCTTTGACCTCGATTTGAATGAGCTGCGATGTATTGTGATGGTATGACACTGCTTTTGGTGTTCCTGGCCCTCAGGACCTGCAAAGGCTAAAAGGCACAGAAAGACACTGCCGTAAGCATACATTTGTAAAGTCACATCAATATTTTTGTCCTATATTACCCCTCCCCCACCACTTAAATATCCCTACCCACTGTTTTATTATCTTATGAACATTGTTTTTGCATCACTTTTAGTCCTTATTGAGCAGTTTAATATTATTCCTGGTATAGTGAGATAACTTTTGAGGTGAGTTGAGATTACATTAAGAAATATTGTAAAGCAATGCATTATATAGTTAATTTACAGTAAGACTTAGCAATTGGGTAAACGATACGGTGGGTCAATATCAGCCGCGGCCGGGAGTGGGAGGAAATACAGGGCGGTGACGTGTGGAGGGGGGGGGCAGGGTGGGGGTAGTAATTTATGGATTACGGAGTTTTACAGGTAAGTAAACATTTAAATAAATAAAACGAATTTCATTGCGCGCACTGCATCGTATTTTGGGATGCAGTGTAGTCAACGAAATTCGTTTTATTTATTTAAATGTTTACTTACCTGTAAAACTCCGTAATCCATACATTACTACCCCCACCTTACCCCTCCCCCTCCCCACGTCACCGCCCTGCATTTCCTCCCACTGCCGGCCGTGGCTGGTCAATATCAAGCATGAAGGTTAGGTTAGGTGTGCGTTTAGCAATGGTTAGAGTAACAGAAGGTATAAGTGATGGTTTAAGAGATTGAAAAAGAAGAAGATTCAATAGGAAGGTCTCAAAAAAGGTTTATGAAGGTGTTTCTATTCCTTCCTCATCTAATGGCAGAAGCAATGCGTGCTATATGCTTAACATATGCCTATGACCAATTCAGAAACATACACCTCTACCTTTTTGTGTTTACCATAGACATTCATTTTGCCCATGATTACTATCCCTTCCGGGAATCTGGTCTTTTGTGAAAGACTGGCCAGGTGTCAAGTAGGAAGACATTTCTGTCTTTTTTCCCCCCAGTGGAGGACTGAATGTCACAAGTAGAGAGGCCCTTTTGCTTTACCTTAAATAAAATTTCCTTTAAGGCAGAGGCACTGCAGACAAAAGTGAATGCCAAGTTAGTGAGACTGAATATCGGAAACAAAAATATGATGGGGCAAAACATTGTGTTAATAATATCGAGGACAAAAATATTGTGATGGTAAGTTGTCTAGGTCAGAAACGTTTTGCTATATATAGCTCCACGTATATGTACCTTGATGATATTTATCTTCAAGGTATGTAGATGTGAAGTTAAGAATAGTACATTTATTCTTACCTATTTGCACTTACCTTCTTGATATTTTGGCGCTCGATATTATTGACATAATATTCTATCTACACCATATGTTTGCTTCTTATATTCTCTCAGTGGTCCGAATGCCGAGTAGCTACCATTTTGCTTGTCCCGCACAAGATTATTTTTCGTTTTTCTCTCAAGCAAGTGCCTAAGACAGGATTGTGTTTGAGAAAGACAGCAAAATCAATGATCCTGATGCGCAGAGTTCTCTTTCCACTCATGAGGGCCATTATTTCTTTTCCCTTGTTGGGTCCAGCATGACTCACCTAGAGAAATTGGTCAGATCAAATCAGTGTTGAAACCCCTACCCTGGGCTTGTTGATCTGCAATACTCCTGAAAAAATGTGATGAAAATAAATCAGAAAAATATAAAATAAAAAATATGAAAGCAAATACACCCACAGAAACTAAGGACACAAAAATAAAAGCAAAATTAAGAGTTACATTTTTTTTTAATAGAAGATAAATAGGAACAATTTTAAGAAACATGGCGGGGGCAAAGAGCATAGAATAACAGCAGGCTGTAGGTAAAATATCGACAATTCTGTGCAAGCATAAATCAGAGGCTCACAACACCAGAAGCAGTCACTTAATGTAAGGGCACACTCACGTGTCATGAATGTTTGCATCATGCAATGGTGTCATGTGCCTGTATCTTGTGTGTTTATACTATGCCAATGTGTTATCCATATTTTTGCCACACTTTTATACATATTACCCACAAGAATTACACATCTTTTATGTGAAAACAATTACCCTATCTCACCCAGGCCCAAAAATATTATAAAAAATAGCACAAAACAGTGAACTATAAAAATAATACATGGAAGCTTGCAATCTCAGTATAATAACCTATCTCTACTCCCCGATTTGCAGAAGAGTTGCAACATCTTTAGTCCCCTATAATAGGAAAATGATGTAGCTGCTCAATTTCTATGACCTATTTGAGGTGAGTTGTGATGTCGTAATGCCTACTGGCAGATCCAGTTGCCACCGTTAAAGGTAGGTCTTTTAGCAGGTCTTTTAGGCAGGTTTATTTTTCTGCACATGGGCCCACATGCATCAAGCATTTTTGTAGTCGCAAACGGAGCGATTCCTTAAAATCGGCCGTTTGCGAATGCAAAAGTGCTTTTTGGGATGCATGAAGCAATTTTAGAATTCGTAACATTGTTGCGAGTTCTAAAATTGCGGGTGCTTTTAAGAAGTCGCATATGTGCGATTTCTTAAAAGCAATGCATCATTACTTTTACAAGTGGAAATTCGCAATTAGGGTGCCAAATTTACCGAGTGGTTGAACCACTCGGTAAATTTGGAAAAAGTGTTTAAAATGGTGAAAATGTTTTTTTTTCAACATTCATGTTTCACACACACATGTCCTTAGGACATGTGTGTGTGAAACATGATGCGAAAAATACATTTCAGGGGTGCATGGGGGGGTCATTTGGACCCCCCCCCTGCACCCATGAAATTTTCTAAGTGCCACTCGCAATTTGCTGATGCCTTCCCATTGACTCCTATGGGCCTTTTGGCCCATAGGAATCAATGGGAATTGCGAAAATTTACTTAAGAATTCGGTATTCATTTGGGATTCGGTAAAAATTGCGATTTTTACCGAATCCCAAATGAATACCGAAAATAATGATGCATAGCATTTTGCACTTCTTAATTTGCGATTCCTTATTTTTCGCAAATTAGGAAGTGCAAAATGTTACAATGATGCATGTGGGCCATGGTTCTTTACCTAAAAGATGGAATCTATCTGAGTCGTGCTACCCATTCCGAGCTATACCCCAAATGTATTCAGGTTTACACAAAACGGATTTGATTATATTTTTGCAAAAATAGCTGCTTGATTGATGTTTTACTTTTCACACCAGACTCCACTTTTGTTCTTTACGCCTGCAAGTATACTAGCTCTTTTATGAAAAATCGCGAGACCCAAAAGATTTAAGAGATTCATGGAAAGAGTGTTGGTCTGACCATTTAGTATAAAAAAATAAAATGCCCTCTGCCACCTAGTAAAAGGATATTGAATGTAACTTTGGAGTTCCAGGTCCTTCTCTAGTAACCCAGCCTTCAACCTATTACTGTGCAGGGCTGGACCTGCTACCGGGCAGCTTGGAATGCTGCTGAGCTGCTGGCTGATTTTACTGCAGTAGGGGCTGATTTCGTTCATGGAGACCTGCGTGTGCTTTGAAATACTGACGGCAAAACGAATTTCATTTAGCTCACGCAGGTCCCCATTAACGAAATCAGCCCCCAGCTCATCAGCATTCCAAACTGCCTGGTAGCCAGTCCGGCCCTGATACTGTGTATGATCGGGGAACTCCTCGATGACTTTCAGTATCCTTATAATGCATGACAATGTGAACTTTATCCCATACCCAACACACTTCGGGGCATATTATCAAGCCCCAGAGATAATTATCACTGAGCACGCTTAGCGCGCTTTAAATTATCGCTGGAATATATCGCCAAGCTAGCTCTGTATTATCAACTCTCGCTATGGCGATAAATATTCCAGCGATAGCGGGGTTTTCCATGGAACAACGCTGTTTTTCCAGCGATGTTCCATGGAAAACGGCGATAACTTGATGATAAGGCCCTGTGGCCTTCGCCCCACAATGCACCTCCCATGTTAGGTATGCCTTATTCGGGAATTTAAGAGATGTTAAATTCCTGCGTTAAGGCATAGTTAACGCAATTTCAAATATCGCTACCCCTCATTGGTAATATCGCGAAGCTGGGTTAGCAATATTTTCCCATGGAGTTTTGTCAGGCGCGCCTCCTTTGCATCTCATTAATGATGCGATGTAAGGCGTGCTCACAACGTGCGCTAAGGCAAGGAAATACCGCTAGCGTGTCCTTGTTTTAAAACGATAATATTCTTGCCGCTTTTCGCCCACAAACGGACGCTAAAGTGGCGATAATGTTATCGCCAGCCCTTGATATTGTGCCCCTTCATTACATAAATTCACCTATATCGAGACAATACAGAAATGCCCTTTGCACTTTGGACCTGTCTCTTAAGAGAGAAGAGTGAAGAGTGCCCGTGTTCCACATAGATTTATAGTGCATAATGGAGATTTTTTATCGCCAATCGATATTTCATGGGAAAGAATTCCATGGTAAAACTCCTATAGCTATTCATATAATTGCACAGCATGAATGGGAAATGGTAGAGTGGCACACATTGGTGGACATTCTCAGTGTAAATAATACCTGTTATATGTAACCAGCTAAATCATCGTTTATGGAAAAATACGTTTTAATAATGAAGAAAAAATCTCTGGCAACAACAGCGCATTCCTCGTTGGAAACACTGCTATTGCTGCTTTATCTATAAGGTAGCTGCTGGTTGTAAAGAAAACACATTTCTGAGGGTCACTGTCTAATTCTTCTTAGAGTAATGTGAATAATTGAGCTGTAGACGCATAGAAAATATGCACGTTCCAAAACTGCGGGGTATAAATATGCACGCTGGGTCGTTTTCTTTGCAGCCAAGGATGCTAGTAAACACATATTTGCATTTGGAAATTGCTCACTTATGCAAAACGAGACTCTTTGTCCCCAGTACATAATTATATTTACATTTAAAAAAGTGTCTTTCTAAGCCCACACCTCTTTGTACCTAGCCATATAAAACCAGGCTGTACATTGTGGTGCCTTTGGAAATGACGTGGATCTAGTCTACACAGCCAGGGGTGAAAAATATTGAATGTCCTTTACAATCCAAGCTGCTTTATTTACATAATAGAGGAAGAGTTTAGTGTAATATCAGTCGGCAGATAATCATTTCACCTCCACGGACTAAATAGGATGCACCCATAGTTTCCTACCAAAAGAACTAAAGAGACATCCTCTTTTGATGGGACTTCTAGAATTCACAATCCAGTCAAGCGTCACTCTTATATTAGAAGCAGGTTCACTGCAGTAATCTGTTACGTTGGTCAGCGGCCCTTCACATGCCACATTTCACAAACGTGACTAGGATGAAGGATGATGAAAGCCCTGCATATCAGCCACAATTTTTGCTGTGACGCAGATAGCTCTCCTGCAAAGATTTTTAGAGCCTCAGCCCATATTTTGCAAGGTTGTGCTTTCTTGTAGTCATTTGCGGTGGCACAAAAAAAGGCAGCTGTCTCTAATTTATGAAGGGCCTTATGACAAGTTTGGCAGTCTTCCTGTCAGCCCGCCACCGCTGCGCCGACAGGAGGACCACCAAGCCCATGGGGCGCCCACCCAACGGATTCTGAGTTGAATCCAGGCCAGGCAAGCAGTGCTGTGGCAGTCTCACAGTGACAGCTGTATAAGGCTCACAGGAGAGCCTTAACTGCAGACCGCTGCTGTGACAGCACCTGCATCAAAGGGGGCGTTATTACACGGGGGCTCAACATGTGCCCCCCTGAATGCACCCCAAGCTCCAGATCTGGCAGAGTTACCTCTCAACCACTCTTTTAATGGCTTGCCCACCGTCATGAAATGGGTTGTGGAAAGCCACTAAGCTCGGAGGTGCTGGCAGTGCCATCGCCAGTATATTAAAGCTGGCTCCAAACTGCCAGTGCAGAAGGATCCTTGGCCCCATAAGAGCCAGTGTCATAATGGTGGTCCGATGGCCTCACTCAAAATACTGTGGGCATACCCGGAGTGTGGCGGTGGTCGGACTTCCACCACAAGTATGGCGGGCCTGGCAATAAGGCCCTTAATATAATACCAGTAGTGACATATCTTCAATTGCAGAGTTTCTGCATGATCTTTTGACAGAAACTTATGAGAAATAATTTGTCCACCATTAAGCATTTAGTCAACATACGTCAGACCCTTTGACATATTTAGTGTGGACCTTCCTGCCCAGGACCACAAGGGAAAGCTAGAAGGCCTTAAACAGGCAACCAACTAATTTACCCGCACACACTGGGAAAAACTCCCAGCAAATGAGGGCCATTTATTTTTTGCTTTTAAATAACATATTGCCTCCATGGGAGTATTTAAAAAAACAAAAACACTTTGGAGGATGGGCATATTAAATTGGTTCCCACTTGGCAAAGCTTCAGTGCCTTCAGCTCTATTGAAGACATAGATGTCTTGGCTTGCCTGGCAGGAATCTCAATACATGACAGTTTCCTGTCAGGGGAATGGAGAACATCCATTTAATGATGTGGCAGGTCAACAGGCCTACCACCAAACTCTAAATAATCTCCTGAATCTCCAGGTTAGATACCCAAAATATATCTTATTATTTATGACTTTATTTGTTTAGTTATTTGTCTACTTTTAAATTGCAACATTCACCTATCTATATATTGGCGATAGGAGCACTAGGAACAACATAGGGCTAACACCTTGTATTAGAAGTGAAATGTTTGCAGTTTCCAATACAACTGCAAAACTGAAAAAGACAAAGGAGGTCTAATAGTAAAACATTCCACTGCAAGGGGCCTATAACTCAAAAGTAATATCAACTGCTTCCAGTAAGGTTAAACACGGCATGATGAGGTGTAGATTTGAGAACTAAGGACCTAATTTAGAGTTTGATTTGCAGCCACCGTCTGCGAGGGGAATGGAGGTAATAATCTCTGCTGCCCTTGCAAACTTTGTCCTGCCATATTTTGAGATCTCAGTCTGCCAGGCAGAGCTCTTTATGCCTTCAGAGGAGTAGCTTCTGTATCAACCTCTATAAAGGCATTGTAAGTTTATGGAACAGCTGACATGCATCATGCTGTGCTCAGCAAACATTTTGTTGGACCATCCACTGTAATTAGAGTGAGCCCTCTGTCATCTTTAGAACTATGTCAGGTTGTTGGTCAAAGGTTTCCAAAGGCAGTAAGGAGAAGTTACTTACCTGTAATCCTAGTTCCCTTCCAGGGGTATACTCATCAAAGTCATAAGCACTGAATTATCTCCATCCATGTTCGGGAACCCGGAGCATATACAAAAAAATACATATATATGTTTATGTTTTAGAAAAGAATTACATAGTACTAAATAAACACACACATATAAAGGTATAACATAAAAATATGCAGCCCCATACATCCAATAGGCTAAGAAGCCAAAGTTACATGTATTCCTCTAGTATGAAAATAATACATATAAATATAATATAAGCGAAGGACATGCACGGTAATAGTATTCTGCTGTAACCTTTTATTTTCATAAAAGAAAACAGGTAATAACAGGCAATTAGCCTAAAAAAGGCGGCATAGATAAATAACATACTTAAAGCCTTTAAGGCCTCAGAGACCCTGAGCACCTTGCCGTTAAGGCCTCCAGGAGCCCCCTGCCCCCATCATGCACCACAGGTGACAATTAGGTCAGTTCTTTTGTACGGTATTTGGAACCTGCATCTAAGATGCAACAATACCGTATAAACTGTTAATGCTCGTCCGGGGAGGCAGGCGGGTTGCTTTTGACTTTGATGAGTATACCCCTGGAAGAGAACTAGGATTACAGGTAAGTAACTTATCCTTCTCTTTCTGGGGATACTCATCAATAGTCATAAGCACTGAATAGAGTAGCAAGGGCATTACGACTTCCTTGTGGACGAGCAAAAAACAGCAAACCAATTCGAAGTACACATGTTAAATGGTATTAGCAAACAAGTTTCTCAGCGAGGCTTGCCCAACCTGAGCATCTGCCTGCGTGTCAGCATCTAAACAGTAGTGTTGAGTAAATGTATGAACTGATCGCCATGTAGCTGCTTTACAAATCTGTGCCATGGGAACATTCCTCAGGAGAGCCATAGTAGAAGCTTTCCCTCTAGTGGAATGGGCCTTAGGTTTTCCCGGAAGGGATTTGTTGGTCAATTGGTATGACAGTATAATATAAGAAATTATCCATCTCGAAGTGGAACAGGACCATAGTTAATAAACAAACATTGTGATTTCCTCAGTGTCTTTGTTTTGTCTAGGTAAAACTTTAGAACCCTCTTGAGATCCTGAGAATGGAGAGACTTCTCCGGAGGATTCGAAGGATTCCGAAAAAAGTTGGCAAAGTGATAGTCTGGTTAATATGAAAGTCCGAGACTACCTTAGGCAAAAAACTGGGATGTGTTCTGAGAACCACTCTGTTGGCGTGAAACACAGTGTAAAGTTCTTTACAACAGAGAGCCTGGCTCTCACTCACTCTGCTAGCCGATGTAATAGCCACCAGGAAAGTGGTTTTCCATGTCAAATACTGCAAAGAAGCTTTATGAATAGGCTCAAAGGGGGCTCCCCTTCAACTTTGTTAATACAATGTTAAGCTCCAATGGAGGAGAAGACCTGACTGGTGGGTAAACCTTTCTCAAGCCCTCAAGAAAACCCTTTACCACAGGAATTATAAAGAAAGAAGTCTGAGTTGGAGACTTCCTAATGGCTGTGATAGCTGCAAGGTGGACTTTGATAGAAATGAACTAAAGACCAGATTTAGCCAAATGCAGCAAGTAGGATAAAATCACCTGTTCCTGGACCCGGATAGGATCATGTCCATTGTCTACACACCATAAGAAGAAATGCTTCCACTTGAAGGCATACGATTTCCTCGTGGAAGGTCGTTTCACTTCTATGAGAATAGCCATACAATCTGGATTCAATTGTAGGTGTCTATATTGTATGACTTCAGGAGCCATGCTGTCAAATGTAGGGAGGAGCGGTTGGGGTGGAATACTCTCCCCGCCTGTTTGAATAGGAGATCAGGGCAGCATGGCAACCTCCTGTGTGGTACTTCCGATAGTTGAAGGAGGTCTGGAAACCACCACTGGCGAGGCCATTCCAGGGCTATTAGGATCATCCTAGCATTGGCCCTGTACAGCTTGTTCATTACAGTTTGGATCAACAGAATTGGCGGAAAAGCGTACAGTAAGCTCTGAGGCCATTCACTCAAAAGGGCATTCCCTTGAGATCCTTGTTGGGGAAATCTGGATGTGAAGATGGGACATTTTGTGTTTACTGTGTCTGCAAACAGGTCGATGTCTGGCATTCCTCAATCTCGAAAAATGCTGTGAGCTACCGCGTCGTGGAGAACACAATTGTTGGCTTCAATGAAGTCTCTGCTGAGGAAGTCCGCCTGGGAGTTGAGAGAGCCTGGTAGATGGATGGCCACTATTGACAAGTCTCTCGCTAGAAGCCAGTTCCATATGGTTTGAGACTCTATGGAAAGTGTTCTTGCTCGGGTACCGCCCTGTTTGTTTAAGTAATACATTGTTGTTGTATTTTTCCTGATAGAGCGTGCAGGGACCAACTAGCTCAGTTTTACCATACTCACCTTGGGCCCATACAACATTCACACATTGAACTAGTAGTCCTGCCTAACCAATTTACTAATTTAATCACACCATCAGTTTGCCCAGAGGTTTGATTTAGGACTTATACCTGTAAACCATGACTTGTCACTTTACTATGAGTCCTGTGGATCAGGGAGTTAGCATAAACAGGTAATATTTAAACACATTTACTTTTTCCTATAATGACCACAGACTCGGGGAAAGTTTTAAAAAGCTTTATCTATGATAGATTTTCTGAGTCAAAAGGAAAAGGGCCACAATCTCATGACCATAAATTTTACAAGCAAAAATATAACCAGCAGGACATAAAGTTTGTAAGAAATCACAGTAACATCTTAAAGACATTTGTACCTGGGAAGGGTGAGAAAGGGAAATAGCATAAGGGCGTACCACTTGAATTATATTTCCCTAGAATGGTGCAATGACCAAACCAGGCCACGGGCTGGGGCAAAATACGGACCAGGACCAACTCCCGACTAATCAGGTGCCCACGGGAAAAGACAGGTGACCTCAGCTAAGTGCAACGCCAGCGTCACACCCCTCTCTCTAGGAAAGCCAATTAATACCCTGATTAGGTAATCGATTCTTCTGAAAGAGTGCTCCGCCAGCACCTCTGCTCTCGATCGCCTATTGAGTGTGTTGGGTCAATGACAAGTCAGCTATTTGGACAAGTCGGACAATTTCTCTATCTGGGCCTACCTTAGTTATATTATTTTGAGGGCAATGTATCACCCCGAAATGTTGCAAA
This sequence comes from Lissotriton helveticus, assembly GCF_964261635.1. NCBI lineage: Eukaryota > Metazoa > Chordata > Amphibia > Caudata > Salamandridae > Lissotriton > Lissotriton helveticus. Next base: position 2,058,962,647 of record NC_136063.1, read on the forward strand.
TCTATGTGTTCCCTTCAGTGATTGGTTGGAAAGACGAGGAGTGGTCATCACACCATACTAAGATGATGTAATTTCAATTCAATTCATATTGATTGAATCCCCACCCACAATGTACTTTTCCCATGATTTTATTCCGCCTAACAATATTGGTACACAATTTGAATACATTGTATTTGGTAGCTTCATTTCTAGAGGTCAGATGTGCTGGTTCCCAGGCACATCGTGGGTAAGAAGTGGGCTGGCAGGGGTTCAATGCCAGTGCTTAAGCAAAGTCAGAGTCAGGGTGCGCAAGTGCAGAGTCATCCAAGATGGAAGATGTATCAGTGGTCAGGCCCAAAGTACGAGCTAGAAGCAAAGTTCAAAAAGAAACATATCAGAATACAGAAATAAATGAATGCACTGTATACCACTTATCTCTACTCTTTCCCCATTACTTTATTTTAGCTTGAGCGTTAATGATTAGGCAGAACGAGCAAGTTTAGTACAAAATGCAGCATAAGCATTAGCATTTCTGGCAATAGTGCGCAGAAGCAAAGTTTTCCCACCAAGCAGAGAGGCACGTCACACCACGTGAGTGTGGCAGACGCATGCGTAGGTTTCCAGCGTTTTCGGTGGCCATTTTAATGCACTAGAGTTACTGTTAGTAAAAGCATATTGAAAAGCTTTCCCTAGATACTAGAAATGTCATGAAATGTAAATATTAGTAAACAAAACATGTTGATGAATATATTGTATATTGAATATATTGTATAAGTTATTTAGAGAGGGCTGAATACAAGCAAGTTTCAGAATATGTGAATCCTTGCTCCATCAGTCCGTTTGAATTGGAATGGACCGAGACTTGAATGACGGAAATAGTGACTTAAGAGCTTGATGTACAGCTCTCAGCTCTAGCAGGTTGATCTGGTAAATCTTTTCTGAGTCGGACCATAGACCTTTTACTTGTAAAGTACCCATGTGAGCACCCCATCCCTGGAAAGAGGCGTCCGTGACTATCGTCTGTGTTGGAGGGCCCTGATGAAAATGGACTCCCTTCATCAGGTGCGATTCCTTCATCCACCACCGAATGGAGTCTCTGGCTGATTGGTTGAGAACTACATGATCTTCCCAGCGTCCTGATATTTACATCCACTGATCTTCAAAGCATTGTTGTAATGGACACATGTGCAATCGTGCGTTTGGTACTATAAAAATGCATGACGCCATCAAGCCCAGCAGTGATGACACCTGTCGGACTGTCAGGAGATGCGTGTGAAGGAGGTCCAGGCATTTTTCTTGGATTGAGGAAACCTCTCCACCGACAGACACATGCTTGCTTTTTCGGTATCCAGGAAGGAGCCTAGGCAATAGATCTTTTGCATTGGATTTAGTATTGATTTTTTGGGGATCAGCTCTTCAGCATTCAGTCATCCAGGTAAGGATATATGAATATTTTCTGCTTGTGTAGAAAGTGGGCCACCACAGCCATACATTTGGAGAATGTTTGGGGGGCTGATTTGAGTCCGAATGGGAGAACTGAGTACTGGTAATGTTAAAATGACACTTGAAACGTTAGAAACTTGCGATGTTTCATCGAAACTGGCACGTGGAAGTCCTGTAAATCGATGGAGCACATCCAATTTACTAATTGATGAAGCTATGGGAATATCTGATGCAGTGCTAACATTCAAAATTTCTCCCTGCGAATGTATTTGTTGAATAGTCTCAAGTCCACTATTGGTCTGTATTCTGTGGTAGAACCTCTTTTCTGCAAAAGAAAGTAGCGAGAGTAGACTTCTTGATTCCTTTGAGGAATGGGAACTTTTCCTATAGCTCCTTTCCTTAATAGGGTGTTTACCTCCGCTTGCAACAACCGATGGTCGTGGCGAGATCTCCCTCTCTGAGGTATTGATGGAGGGGGAGTTCTGAACCTGAGAAGATAACCATTTTAGACAATATTGATGACCCATTTGTCTTTTGTTATATGTTTCCGGATTGCACAACAGCTTTGGAGGAAGACACACCTCATTGCTTTTGTGGCTGTTTTGTTGTTGTTGACTGTTGTTTGTTTGCCCCTCCACCTCATCCAGGTCTACGTTGTTGATACTGAGCCCTTTGTTGCATCTGGCCTTGGGTCTGCGAGGTCCAGTTTGGGGTTTGAACCCGCTGCTGGAAAGGGCGTTTGTCATAAGAACGGAACCGCCAACGGAATTCCTTCTTCTTTTCGAGGCCAGCAGCATTGAGGGTATCCAACTCAGTTTTCATTTTTGCCATTTCGTCGTCCGCATGTGAACCGAACAACGATGAGCCATTGAATGGCAGATTGACTATTTTTCTTTGCGCATTAGGCTTGAGTACCGTAAGCCAAAGCCATGCTGATCGTCTGGAGCAAATACCATGTGCGTAACCATGGGCTGCCAAGTCTGCAGAATCGGCTGCTGTACTAATGATCTAATTTGCTGTAAAATCTCTTTGAAATCCCGCTGGTTGTATTGGGTTGTTTTTCTGTAAATCTCATTTGATAGTCCCATAGAGTCCGGTCATATTGCCCCAGTAGAGCGGCTGTGCTAGCCACCCTCATGACAGATCCAGAAGTACTATACATTCTCCTTCCCAAAGAGTCCATATTTTTGCTGTCCTTCTCTGGAGGAGTAGAAGAGATGGAAGCTGTTGGAATCGGCCTTCCTGGCGGCAGCAACTATAAGGGAGTCTGGTGGTGGGTCAGACCGAAGAAACAAAGGATCTGGGTCCTTATACTTTTTTTTAATTCTTGCGGGACCCGAGCCCACTGTGGCAGGTGTCAAAAAAGTTTTCATCGGAGGCTCTAACAATCCTGGTACCAAAGGAAGAAGAGGCTTTGCCGAAGCTCGATGGTGAAGAGTTTCAAATATGATAGAAGTGGTCACCTGAGGGACAGTCATACTTATATTCACTTTGCTGGCACCTCTACAGAGTACCCCATAGAATGTCCCAATATCATCAACTGGGGAAACTCTGGATGGTGGCGTTGACGAGATACTAGGTGAGTAGTCTCTACGCGAAGACCTTGTTGATATGGTCGTTGTAGGGGACCTCATTCTTCTCCTTGGTGTATGCAAGTGGCAGGACCTTATGTGCTCTTTTGAGCGTGAACGCCATCTTAAAGGAGATCTGGATCGCCTCGGGGACCTACGAGCAGAAGGTCATGAGGAGGTATCTCTGAAGGCCTGGGTTGGATTTTACAGTGCCTAATGTCCTCCAGCCATCCTGGTGACTTGTTGATAGTAGGAGACTTGTTCCTGCTAGTCCAAGAGTCCTCCGGTGTATTCTGTATAATAATGATACCAGGCGAGGAAGAAGCTTCCCTCGACATCGCGGCGCTGTGATATCGACATCGGTCTAGCTATGTCTTCAGCAGAACAAGTTGTCTGTCTCTCGACGTCGATCGTCGATCGTCTCGCGTTGAACCGGATTGAGCTTCCATCGTCGTCTACCATGGCGGCGACTCTATTGAAGGTGGAGACCTATTTGAGGAAGCCCGCGACGTTGGTCTCTTCGACGTCGACCGGCGGTGTACATGCAGCATCTTCGACGTCGACTTCTTCTACGGCGATCGTGCCCTCGACGTAGACCGCAGATGGGTCCGAGAGGGTGATCTGGAGTGTCTCAATGCCGACCTTTGAGAAGGAGGTGGAGAACGCAACGTCAACCTCTGACTTATTGTTGAGTGGCATTTCCACGCTAACTGAGATCTATCATACTTTGATCCCGAAGCATGTATCTAAGTCAACTTACTTCTCGACGATGATCTGTTCTTCGACATTGATCTCACTTGTGTCGTTGGTCTGAAACGTTGACGACGAGCTGTGATGTTTTTTCTCACTTCTAGCATCTGGTGATGTAGATCTTCTGCGTTTTTTCGGAGAGGAGGATTCTCTAGAGGTATGCTGATTCTCTGGGCCACCTTTCTGGTGTTTTCCTCTCTCCATTAAACCGAGAAGTCTGATCTTTTCTCTGTCTTCTGGAAAGTTGAAGGCAGTAGTAACAGGTCTCTGTGTCGTGAGACGGTAGACACACAACGCAGACTGAATGAGGATCAGATTTATCCATCTTCTACAAACAGGAAGGACATTTATAAAATAAAGGTGGCATATCTGACTAAAAAAATCTGACCAAATTGTCAGAAAAAGTCTGGTAAATACAACCATTAACAAGAAATGTCGAAGTAAGTTGTTAGAAAATAAATTCTGACTGGAAAAAGTCAAAATCAGTTAAGCTCAAGCTCCAGGTTCCTCACAGAAGGAGCCGATAATAAGAACTGACCTAACTGTCACCTGTGGTGCATGATAGGAGCAGCTCCTGGAGGCCTTAAAGGCAAGGTGTTCAGTGCCTCTGAGGCCATAAAGGCGAGGTGTCAGTTTTCTTTTCTGTACAAGGATGTTATTTATCTATGCAGCCTTTTTTAGGCTAATTGCCTGCTGTTACCTGTTTTCTTTTATGAAAATAAAAGGTTACTACGGAATACTATTACTCTGCACTGTGCATGTCCCAGCACCAAGACGCCCTCGGGCATTCGCTGCGCTATATAAATTGCAAAATCAAATTAAATCAAATCATGTCCTTCTCTTATATTATATGTATATGTGTTATTTTCATACTAGAGAAATACATGTAACTTTGGCTTCTTAGCCTATTGGATATGTATTAAGCATGGGCGGAATTTGCGAATTCGCAATACGCGAATTCGTGCGAATTCATAATCACGATTCGCAAAAATCCGCCAAATTCCGCCAGCTTGATCATTTTTATTTTTTGCGAGTTCGCAAATTTTTTTACCAGTGCGGTCGCAACGGTCGCGAACATGTTGTTTCGACTTAACCAGCCTGCTCGCGATGCCTTTTTCCTGTTTCAGGTCGCAATGACGTGTTCGCGTTCACAATTTCCTGTTTCGGGTCGCAATGAAGTGTTCGCGATTGCGGCGTCGCTCGGCCAGCTACCAAAATCTTGCAGCGCACGCAAACAGGGAGGGAAACTCATCAACGAACGCAGAATCATGGTAAGTCAATGCCGCGCGCGTGAGATTGTATTTTTGAAGCACGGACAAGAAAATAAATCCGCCAACTCGCGAATTGAGGATTTTTGGGCAATTTCGCACGATTCGCGGGTTGCGAAATTGCCAAAAATTTGCAAATTCCACGAGCGCATCAAATTTTCCACCCATACTTAATATGTATGGGGCTGCATATTTTTATGTAATACATGTATATGTGTGTGTTTATTTAGTACTATGTACTCCTTTTCTAAAACATACACATATATATGTATTTTTTTGTATATGCTCCGGGTTCCCGCTCATGGACGGAGATAATTCAGTGCTTATGACTATTGATGAGCATCCCCTGGAAGAGAACATGAAGATCTAAGAGACTAATAATAGTGCAGATGGACCGTCAGGTTAGCATACATGGTAATCACAATGTTTGTGGCAAGGGAGCCTATTGGCAACTCTATATATGATCATAAAACTTGTGTTCAAAGGTTAGAAGATTAAAGAAATTTGAAAATAAATGTATGACAAGTTCAGTTGTTGACTTGGTGCAACAAACATACCACTGTGGGCATAATACATTGTTATAAGGGGGAACTGTGTAAAAGTTATCCTGGCCCGAGACACAGGATGAAAATGCCTAAGGTAATAGACTACCCTGATTGCAATATTTTCGACACCATTTTTAAAAACTGAATTACTTAGCGATAACAAGCAACCTCTGGCATGTAAGAATGTGGGTAAAAAAGTAAGTTCCTCATATAGGAGTTTCAGTTGTAAGAAGCTGGTGTGTCGCACTTTTTTCACCTACGGTGTTAAAGGTAAGATCACACCCCTACACCGCTAACCATCAGCTAATATCAGCACACTTAAATCTACTGCCTTTTTTTGGGTGGAGCCAGAATTTCTGTGTCTGCTTCCTATACTTGGTACACATTCCACTTGAAATTAAATCTTCTGTGAATTACGAGGATTTCAGTTTTTTTTTAAACTTGGCTGTTTAGACTAGCTTATGAATAACTCTGAAAAGCATTAGCCCCTCTCTACTTCAGCTCCAAGAGACCATTTTGGTGTACGTGCGCTTAACAAATGATTCATAACATAACATAACAATTAAACACCATACCAGTGTTCTGACTGTAACTACATTGAAATGCCTATTACCAGAACAAGAGTTTTGTTCCTGTTAAACATCAGAACATTAATTGCCATTTAATGCTGGACAAGACAGAAGAAATCATCCAGAAGATTTGTAGGCCTAAGTTCATCTTGGTCAAAAGTGAGAAGTAGTTTTTTAGCGACAGTGGAGGAGAAACATTTACATCTAAATGACCTCTGCAATACTCCTAATGGCTTTGGTTAGAGACTGAAAAACACAGGTGAAAGACCAGTTCCCTGATGAGCTCAGTCCCTCCCAACCTAAATGGAGGCAGACTATTACCTGCTAGCAGATTGAAAGAAAAGATTTTAAGTAATCTAAGACTGGACCAGGAAGACCAACTTCCTCCTCAGGATCTTATGGTCAACAGTATAAAGGTGTCAGAGACACAACAGCATGGCTCGCCTTGCCTCCTTCATCACTGATGGTAATTGTTGGTGGACTTGGCCCTTTTTGCAGGGTCATCCCTGAACTTTTTGCCTTCCTCCTAGCCTTTTTTCTGACATGGTGTTGGTGGTTCTGGCATCTTGTCACTTTAGCACTGCTGTCCAGTGTGAAGTGTGTGTGCTCTCTGTGGTAAACATTGTAAGATTGGTCTACACCTGTTTGGCATATTTAATTTACCTGTCAGTCCCTTATAAAGTGGTATCTCAGATTCCTGGGGCCGGTAATTTAAATGCTACTGGTGGGCTTGCAGCGCTGATTGCACCACCCGCAAAAGTAGCCATTCAAACCTGTCGCAGGTCTGTGCGCACAGTTTTACTGCCCCTGTGACGTGGCACCTAAAGTGTGTGCCATGTCTGTGACCTCCCTTTTACTGCATATCAGTCACCTCTAAGGTAGGCCCTAGCTGGCCCTATGGGCAGGGTGCATTGTAGGTAAAAGGTAAGACATGTACTGTGAGTATGTGACATGTCCTGGTAGTGACAAACAGTCTTTTTGGTATCTCACTGCTGTGAGGCTGCCGTCTCATAGGAATGCATTGGGGATTCCATGATAAGTGTTTCAGTGGTAATTCCTGATATAAGAGGTAGCAGCGTGGGTCAAGTTTGGTATGGTTGGAATAGTAATAATAAATGCTGCGCAATGGTGTGCGCAAAATTATTATCACTATTTTAGAAATACCACTTTTAGAAGTTTGCCTTTATGTGTGCTATGTGTCTGCCAGCCTGATGTGTATTGCATGTCTGGTTTTGGAGTGACAGGGGCTGGTGAGGTGTGTGTGGCTCCAGGGAGGGCAGGATGAGTCAACGCTAGCTGAATAGGGGATCTGCATTTGGAATAGTGGGAGGAGTAGTCACCTGACCCTGAATAGGTCTGTGCCTGCCTGGGTGAATCCTGGCTCCGCCCCCCCCTGTAGTGGTCTGATGACCGAGCCCCCACCTGACAATGGGGAAGAAGAGCCCCCTAACCAGATTGCTCAAAAAAGAAACAGAACCAGTACAGGCTGGTTCCCCAAGCCTTGTGCCAAGGGCAGACAAAGGAAAATGCTGTACAAGTACTGGGGCTGTGACCCCATGAAGGTGTGCTTTTTGTGGGTGCCGTTTGGTGCCTATTTGCGGCCGGCAGGCTGCTGGCTTGCCAGGAGGAACTGCCACTGGGGAAGCACTGGCTGCCCTGCTATGCAGTTGAAGGGTCTGTTTGCCATGGAGCCTCAGCGTGCTGGCCTGCCTGTAGCTTTCTTTGCCCTGGGGACTTTTAGGGGCTTAGTGCCTAGTGAGTGCTATAGCGATATTTCAGGAAGCGCACGTGTGTCCGGCAGTGCTGGGTTGCGATGTGCTCCCTGGGAATACCAGGATGAGGGATTCCACCTGTGCTGCTGGGAGTTAACCCTGGGCGTAGTTTGCATAGTAGCGCTATGTGTAGCTATGCAAAGTGCATAGTGCACTGTGAAAAATGCTGTTCGCACTGATTGCAATCAGTGCATACCACATCTTGCACATTGCAAGCGGTCGTTTTCTGCTGCTCAAGTAGATTTCTACTCGAGCTGCAGCTTTCTCAACGCGGACTGGTAGTTTCTCATTGCGAGCGGTCGTGAGCATATGCAACCACTCACAATGATAAACCTGACCTCCCCGCGTTAAGAAACTCGCCGGGAGGTTTATTTTCCACGCTCACGATCAGCAACTTGATATTGCCGATCGGGAACGAGGAAAAAGTCTCACCAGGATGTAATTTTGCTTGATCGCCGTTGCCAGCTTGACTTTGAGAAACGCGATCAAGCAAAAAAGGACCGCTACGCTACGTGTGTTTGCACTGTGCTACGTACAATAAGCGTAGTGAGAAGTAGAGCAAACTTCCCAAACTACGCAAGTGTAGCATAGTACTTCGCCTAGGGTTACTGGGAGTAGGAGAGGAAGCCCACCCCGCATTTGCATCGCCTTTGGCCGGAGCCCACCCCGCATTTGGTTTCCTGAGGAGGGAGAGCCCACCCCGCATTTGCATCACTTTTGGCAGGAGCCTAGCCCGCAATGTGGTGTGCACGATTGGAGCGGGAGCCCACACCGCATTTGTGTGCTGCCGAGGGGCCGCCTCTTCGTAAGCAGCGTCCCGGAGAAGAGAACGATGTTCCAAAAGTCAGGCAAGCTGCCTGTCGGTAGGCAGGATCGGAGATCAGGGAGCTGATAAGCCAGTCTATTCCAGTGTGGCTGGAGGCGAGGAAGTGTGACGTGGCCACCAGGTCCACTGTGACCGAAAGAAGGCGGGACCCCCGCGTGCCATTGGTAGCCCCACGGCTAGTGGAGAGAGAGGTGAGCCCCCAAAAAACAGACGGGAGGAGTCAAGAAGAGCGACGGTGAGTGGGGCTTCAATTTGCACATTGTTGGTGCCAATTGAGGGCACCAGGAGGAGTCCCAGAGGGGGGCTCCCAAGGCACAGTGGTGCCGAAGCAAATTTCCTCAGCTTTGCCGCAGTTGCAGGTTGCTACACTGTGGTGGCAAGTATGTTTTTCAGAGTCCCAGAGTGGGGCTCACCAGGCGCAGTTGGTGCTGGTGCTCTTTTTAGGTCAGCTGCAATGCGAGAGCATGGGCAGCTGCACCGACGGGGACATATTGTTGTCCATGTCAGGAAGGGGTGATATGCCCCCCACACCCCCAGCGCATTGCGCACAGTGATTTTGCTGCATTGGCAGCTACGAGCCCTTGGGATAGAGGGCATTTGGGCTCCAGAGAAGGCCAGTTGGCTTGTGGTCATTTCAGTGTGTCTGCTAAGGTGCTGTGTGCCCTTTATCTGTGGTACTGGGGTGCGGTACTAATGTTTTAGGCATAATATGTTTATTCCTATTGTGGTTTATTTCTAATGTGTTTTATGCCTCCTGAGATGCAGACATAATGCGTTTATGTTGCTAGATATAATGCTGAGGTCATTATTTTACCAATTCTGTATATAATCCTCTGTGGAAATTGTCTAGTACCTGTTGGCACAGTGTATATGTGTGATTATGATTCTAATGTGTTTTGGATAATACAAAGGCTATTTGTTATATAACTTTGTGTGGAGTTTATTTTGTGGTGTGCCTAGTGTGTTGCTACTGTGTGTGTTGCACAAACACTTTACACAGTGCCTCTGGGATAAGCCTGACTGCTTGTGCCAAGCTACCAAGGATGTGAGCAGGGGTTATCTTCAGCATGTAACTCCCTTGCCCTGACAAGATTGGTGGTTTCTGCCTGGCTTAGGTGCAAGCTCTAGCCAACCAGAAATCCAATTTCTAAAAGTAATGAACTCATCCAGGTCTGCAAACAGAACTAATGTGGCACTATATTAGATGGAATCTTGTCTTGACTTGGTGAAGAAGGCCATGTCTTTGTAAGTGATTAATCGTCCATTTAGGTAAGTGCTTCTCCACCACCTTACCAATGGTAAGTTTTCTCAACAGAGCGTCTGGTTCAAACTTGTTAAATAGAGGACAGAGCACACTATGTTTCCCCTTTGAGGTGGCAGAAAGGGAACTATTGATAATGTACCCAATTGCTGCTTCAGTCACTGTTGCTCGCAATTCTAAGATATAAGTAGGGCAATGGCCATCTAGATACACCAACATCGGAGCTAAGCCCACTGATCAATCAATCAATCAATCATGCCATTTGTATAGCGCACTACTCACCCGGGAGGGTCTCAAGGCGCTTGGGGGGAGGAGTATGCTACTGATCTCACTGATACCAAGGAAACAGATGTGATCTTGGGGTGCTTCAGTAATGATTCTAAACCCTTCAGAATAATTGAATTCACTAGTGAGAGACTCACCAAATCTGGTACATGTCTCCATGGTCTGCCAATCTGTTGAATGCTAAGATACTTAGCTTTTTCATTCCTCCTGGAATCAAGCTAACACAGCAGACAGGTAGGCCTAGAGTCCTAGAATGGTCCTCAAACTCCTTTGTAGACCAGACCAGCAAACAGATTCTCTTTGTTTCTAGAATCAGATTCTGGACAGCAGAGATATATGTTGAGTCTGGAACGGCTCTCCTAATGGTCCCCCGAAAGAGGAAGAAGATTCTCTTAATGCTCATCAGGCATGGACATTTACGCCATCTTTTGTTCAAGTTTGATTCTAAAGTGCTTAAGGTCAGGACATTAAATTAGAAACTGAGCATGATGTTAGTAAGTAATCTTAATTCAATCCTTACAAATGTACCATAGTTCACACTCCCATGGTTAGTCCAGAGTCATGCAGTTTCTGTTCTTAGAAAGTGTAGGTAGGCACTAAACTTGTATTATAAACTTTGCATTTAAAAATCCAATACAATCGAGGACTGACTAGAAACTGTGGGGCTGCCATATGCCATCCAAATCTAACAAATTACAATCAGTTTAACTCAGGTCACTTTAACCAGAATGTCAATGTTTCAATCCCTCAACCAATGCGGGTGGCAGGTCATGATCATAAGGACTACTCAATTTTTTGTAGACATCCTTAATTTTCTAGTACAAAAACAAATTAGCAAATCAAGTTTAGAACAACCTCAGATTGGTCTCCTTTACTGATGCAAGTTGATTGGCCTTTGTCAGTTACCCACAGAGGGAAGCTGTAATATGCCCTTTAGTATTGACATTAAGAGTCACAATTGTTAAATTTTGAACATGCCTTGATAGTCCAATACATCATATTATATTTGTGCAACAGCTGAGGTTTTGGTTTAAAGCATATTTTGCTTTCTTCTATATCATTTATCAAATATCGAGTAATTTTTCAACTGCAGCAAGAGCACAGACCCCAACAAAATTGGACTGAAGTGCTCATTTACCAAGATTTTATCTAACTGTTAACTAAATTAGTTGATATTTATGTGACCCAAATACTTTTTCTTCAAGGATGTGAATACAAAACTGTTGCAACAGATAATGGCTACAGTTTACCTTGTCGTAAAAAAGAGAGAGGTGGCTCACTTTGTCCCAGGGGACTGAGCCTAATCTAAGGAGAGCAAGAAAGTTCCCGTGGATTTCTGTTACTGACCAGCCGCGGCTGTTCTTCACTCACCACTGATTCTGATACCCACACTCACGCATCCTTCAGATTCTGGAATCTTACCCATCATGTCATTAATCTCTGTCCAAACTGAAAAGTAGTGCTAATATATGTTTATTTTTCTTTTGCATAAAAAGTGAAGGTACTTGCATCAAATAGTCAATTATCTCAATACAATATTCAAAAAGAGTAAATCCTAACCAGTTTACACATTGAAAACACTAATTCATTAAAAAACACTAATTCTTTAAAAGATAGATTTTTATGTAAAAAAGAGTACATTTCTTTAAAAACACAATATGACAGTAAATTATAAACAGTTCATTGCATCAAAATAACAAAACCCTAAGGCCAACCAACCACCCGATGGTAACCTAAAGATGTGACCAAACTATTGATCCCAAGCTGATATATAATGTGAGGTAGTTTCGGCAAACAATTTATTCTTATTTTTATCCTGAAAACAACCCTTCAGCAGTGGATTCTTTACATATGCGTGGACGCGTTTTGGCGGTGTTACTATTTATTGTTCAACCACCTTCTTCAGGACAAGCATTGATATGTACAGGGTCTAATTTTCCAATATTTCAATTTGTTAATCATTAAAAAGATAGTTTTCTGATCATTCTGTTTGTGTCTGTTATTCCTCTCTGATGTGAGGAGTTCTTCCCACTAATTGGAGCTTTATTGTGAGGTCTGGGTATTCCTCTTTCAATGTTCTTTATAACAGCTTGATTACCACCATATATTCATGGATGGCTACCTTAATGACCACCTGATTATATGTTCCTTTTAATATTTTCTTGTTAATGGTACACCAAATGTCCCTCAGCTATTATTGCCTTTGCTTATCGATTGTCTGTAGGGGTCCCCCGCACTCAATTCACAATCAAATCTGATAATCGGCCGGAGTTTCAGCATGTTCGGTGTAAACAGTTTACCTTGGTTAAGAGATGTAGATGGCTGTAGTTACATTATTTGCTGGTACTAATTTTAAACCTGTGGATTTCCGCCAAAAGTTCAAGAGGGCAGTCTTCAGTGTTAACCTCTCACTAGGAAAATACAGAATCATCATCAGAACCAGCAGTGTCTTTCTGAGCACAGCATGACATTGAACTGTCATTTTTTGTAAGACGAATGTGGAGGCTGCGAGCTTTGATTACAGGTATTTCTAAAGTATGGCCACTGTTAAAAAAATCACAACACTAGATGGTCATGACATTTTTATTGCAATAATTGTGTTGTCTTGTAACATCAGATCTTATTCCATCTTCCTTCGGCAAAGCCTAGACTGCTTCTACACAACTTCCTAGAGATTCAAGGCAGCTTGAGAGGATAACTATATATTGCAGGCAAAGTACTAAGGGCTCCGGTTATAGGTGAATACAAGCAATAACAATTGTGATACTACCTGATGTCTCTTCAAGGGAAAAGACCTTATATTGTAGTGTGATCTGAGTCTTGAATCTAGGAAAGGAATTACAATAATCATGTTCATATTTCAATTTTCTCTACTATTAAAATCAATCAGATTGTAGAAATGATGAGGCTGGCTCTGTTGATGGCCCCGTGTAAGAAATTTGAGAGTTAGATGAGGATGGTGAAACCCCCCTTAAAAAATAATCACAAACCTCTGCCTAACCCTTTGGAAGCCTGGCACAAAGCAGTGAAGCTTGACTAAGAGGCAATATGTAAAGTATTTATGCAGTACACAAATAGTAATAAAGTGGAAACACAACACAGGACAACTCCACCAAAAGAACAACATCCATCAAGTACAACAGGAGATAATAATTTTTACAATGTGAATGAAAATTGTGTCAAAAGTACAAAGCACCACCTGCGGTTATCTGATCACGCTAGGCTAGACCAAATTCAAAAATCAACGATAAATCACTGGTTAGATGCAGGGACTAGGTTCATCCCAGAGAAAATGTTACCTTCGGACTTAGAAATGTACATAGATATAATATGGTCATTGACAACTTGGTGGTGGGGCAAGCTGGATCCAAAGCGGGACATGTTGAAGTGGAGTTGTTAAAGAGTGGTTCCCGGTGTAGTTATCAACAAAGGTGGAAAAGCTCTGAATGGGCGAAGACCAACATCTGTGACTAGAAATGCGTGGACATCAATGGTTTGTTGCTGGCCATCGATCCCAATGAAGCCCTCTCAATTCAGACCTTTCTTGAAGTCAGATTTTCTGATTAACAACAAGCAAGCAGGGGTCAACCGGCGATTCAAAGCTTGACGGCTGCAGATTCACTGGCAATCCGGGTGTCCTTTAATTTTCCAGGCAGGAAGCAGCAAAACGGTTCTAAGTCTCACTTTTTGCAGTTTGGGGACAGAAGGAGTCCACTCTCATACCAGCCAATGGTCAAGGTCTTAGAGGGGATCTCTTTGAGTTAGGGCTCATTACAACAGAGGCCAGAAGCAGAGTCCAGGGCGGGGCAAGTTGTTATTGGCCAGTTGAGCAGTTGCAAGAAAAGGCCTCTGGAAGCTTGTTGTTCCCCTATAGCTCAAGCAAGAGGACAGCCAAGTGACCCTTAGAGTGTTCTGAGGAGGGTACTGGGGATGCAACATTTATGCTCAGTGGCAGCTTGTGGTGTCTTATGGATTGTACCTTCCTCGACAAAACTGTGCATTAATTGGAGAACATACACATCAGGATTATGCCAAACTGATTCCTTGCTCACCCTCAGCATATTTTGGACTATGTCCCTGCTAGTCACAATGCACCATCTGTAGCCCCAACCTTCACATGACAAACGTGATCGCCCAAGGAAATCGTGTTAATAGATCTAGAACCTTTTCATTTGCATTCTTATGTGTACCCAAAGAAGTACACAAAACATACTTATTTATTGAAGCATTGTGTTTCTTACATAAAATATGTGTGCTGCAATAATTAGCAGAATGAAACACAGTTCCCATTCTTGCCTGCTGCTCGCCGCAAGCCTGCCACTCTGCCTTATTGCCATTAAACAGTCCGTGTGGGACTACAACGCCGGGACCACGCCGGGACCACGCGCCGGGACTCCATTTCCCAGAGTCCCCGGGCGCACACTTTAGCCGCATCACTTCCCAAGCGCCTGGAGGCGCTTAAAACTGATGCAGCCCTCCCGCAGCGCAGGCTCCCATTCTTGCCTGCTGCTCACCGTAAGCCTGCCGCTCTGCCGCTCTGCCATTAAACAGTCCTTGGGGGATAGCAACGCCAGGACCATGCGGCGCGACTCCATTTCCCAGAGTCCCCTGGGGCAGACTTTAGCTGCATCACATCCCAAGAGCCTGGTGGAGCTTAAAACTGCTGCAGCCCTCCCGCAGCGTGGGATGCGCGCTGGCGTACCCGTCCACGCACATCAAAGTCCAGAAAAGGCCAGGCTGTTTCCAGCTTTAATTTGTGGTACGACTGAATGAATGCAAGTCCCCGTACAGGGTAGGACATATTTAAACATTTTAAATCTTGCTAAAGAGCATTTAAATTGGGGTCTCCTATGTTTTAAGCATCTGCGATTCACTTTTATGAATTTTTAATATTATACTATGTAAAGTTCATTTAATTTTTGCAGTTTTTCATTCTTTTATAACTTAGGCCTACTGTGGGATACTACTTGTTACTACTAATTTTGTATTTGCATAAGTGTAGTAATTTTGAATTGGGTCGTTTTTTACATCTTACTGTGTCTCTATACTTTAAGCGATACCCCTACCTATACATCCCATATTAGCTAATCAGCCGAGCTAGCCTCCCTTAACTCACTTAAGAAGGCAATAATGGGGAAAAGGAAAGCAGCCGAAGTGCCTTCATGGAATAAAAAGATAGCAAAGCTAGCAAAGCTACAGAAGCCACCAAAATCAGCAGCTGAGAATTGTACCCTTGATGCTATCGATGAGTTAATTGAGGAGGTAGAAACTATGTTATCATCAGGGAAAGAGAATAACGCCAAAGGTAGGGGTAAAATCTCCTCCTATTATAATAGGAAAGACAATAATGGTATGCTAAAGCCAATTAGTCCTTCAGTTATCGTGCACCAACCCCATGGCAAAGAGTTAAACCAGACCCCATATGTGGCCCCATTAAAGATCGGACAGGGTACAGGAACTACTCCTTCTCCCGCTATAAGTGATTGTGCAGGTATGGGAAGGTATCGACATAATTCACTGAGCAATGAGGTAATGAATATAGAGTGCACAAATAGGTATCTGCCACTAGAGGTTAATGAGGAGGAACCCCAAGTAGATTCCATAGTAAGCAAAGTTGTAACTTGCTCTAAAGATCTGTGTACACCAGAGGAAGTCCTGCAGAATGCTATAAATCCTACTCATAACCTGGTACAGGCTTTGTATGAAAAACCTAATATTGTTCAAGAAGAGGTCATGGTAATCAAAAGATTGATTGACGCACTTACAAGCAGTCTCCCATCAATCTAAGGTATAACTGTAGCTGACCCTGGGGTAAAAACACCCATAGTGAAGAAATCTGTCCCCCCAATACAGGAAACTGGGCACTAAAACCAATAGATAGAACTATTGAACACCAATGCACAAATAAGGTACCTAAAGGAAGCTCCTATCTACCACAAAGATTTAATAGGAGACCGTTGGAAACGGGGGGGGGTTTCCTGAGAGATCAAAACCCCCTGAACCTCCACAGTCTCTAGATAGAACAACCTTAATGTGGCCAGTTATTACTTGAAATCAAAATAGGCATGCAACTAGGTTCCTGGATAATCAATACCCATTGTGCCCTGGGATGGGCGTATTTAGCACCTTCGGTGCTCATGACGAGCTGAGTTCGTCATAAGCCACGGCGCTCCGGTCCTCATGACGAGCTGAGCTCGTCATGAGCCGTGGAAAGCTCAGGTGCGGGGAGAATTCCCCCGCTGTGCTGAGCGTTCCACGGGAGCCAATGCACCTGTGACGAGCTCAGCTTGTCATGAGCACCGGAGCGCCGTAGCTCATGACGAGCTGAGCTCGTCATGAGCCTGCGGGCGCTGTGCGTGCCCCCCTCCCCCAGCACAGAGGGGAATAACAACCGCAGTGAAGGGGTTAGTGTGGGAAGTCAGTTTGGTGTTAAGGAGGGAAACTAAAGAAAGAATCATAGCCGCTATACTGTATATGATGACAAGCAAAATTTGCATAGAGTGTTCTTAACTAAAGTACCAAGCCTAATCCCTAGCCACAGAGAAGACAGGGATTCTCTTGTGAATAAGGTAATACATTGGTTTGGGAAGGTAAGGCAATGCCAGTCTATTATTAGATCGGACATAAAAAATGTAGAAAGGAACCCTCAGGACACAGGGAACCTAGATGACATAATGGTATCCTTTTGGTCCAAAGATATCCCTGAGAACCTAATCATTATGACTTTAAGATCCCATCTCCTTTTTAAATCAAACATCAGTATTAGACAGTGTAGAACAGAGGGAAACATTGATTCTTACCAATCTGTTAACAGACAATCCTTTAGCGATCTAGAAGCTGATTATTCCAAAGCGTCTCTATCCTAAGAGAATTATTGGACTGAGGGTAATCCATTAGTTGTTAATGTGCCAACTTTTATCCCCAGTGTCTGCCCCCAAATTAAACCATCGAGGGATTCTGTAACTAACCAAAACATCTCCGACCTCCCTCTACAGCTTTTACCTCAATGTTGACTTAAGATGGTGTCAAGGAAATTGCAAGACCCGGACTGGCAAGCATATACTGACTTGTTTGATATCTGTCTTTTTCAGGAATCATGGGCCAGGGAACCCTTATTCAAAATTGGCTACAGGACATTTAGCTTAGAGGTGCGCCAATCTGTTAGAGGGAGACCTTCTGGTGGCCTATTAGTTTGGATAAAAAATGACATCAATTTGTTTGTAGATATTGTTCCCACTGGCACTGACGATATCTTGGGCCTTAGTTTTAAATTTTCAAACAAGTACCAGATGTATTTGTTTAATATATACATTAGACCTAGAGAACCATCGCAGGAGTCAGTAATTATTACACGGCTAGAGGAGGTGCTTGATACCACCCTTTCTAATGATCTTATCATAATTGGAGGTGACTCCAATTGTTGCTACGAGCCTTTGCAGGGAGTAAGCACAATTATCGAAGAACAAGATCTGGTAATGGGTATTCCCTTACTGGAGACAGATGAGATGATGAGACCCTCTGTCTCTGCCCTGCAACTGTTTAATTTTACTATTGAGAAGGGATTGAGATCGTGCAACGGCAGAAGCCAATTAGATCCTAAATGCTCACATACCTTTTCAAGAGGGTTATCTTCCTCTTGAATTGATTATATTATGATAAGTATTGGTTACTGGGATCTTATTGAGGGATTTAGGGTAGATAATACTAGGAAAGATAGTGATCATTTCCCTTTGTGCTTGAATCTCTTAGGGAGCTTCTTTACGTTCCATTCTTCTTCTAGATTAGCTAGGGTTCCAGATGTGATCCAACCACAGGTTTCTAATAATAGGAGGGCTCTGAAGTTGCCGGCTATCTTGGGCAATGTTGACCTTATAATACATGTTTATAACACCTTTGCTGATTTGGTATCATACTTTTAAGAAAGGTGCCCTAGTGGTCCAACGATAACTCAAACCTATCAAATGTTGATGGAAAGTATAAAGCCCCATTTAAGTAAACCTGCCTTTGGAAATACCAAACTGAAAACCAAGGTTGAACACTCCAACCTATGGTTTGACTCTGATTGCTCCCTTGCTAAGCGAAATTTATGTAAGGCCCTGGATACAAAAAACATAGTTTTGATCAGGGAAGCAAGGGGTGTTTACAGTAATGTTCAGAAAGATACACGTAGGAGGCGGGAAGATGATAGCTGGGATGAATTGTTATCAGCCTCTAAAAGAAATGACCAATTCCTGTTTTGGAAAATCATAGCAAATGGTACTAAGGCAGACATCCCGGCCCAAGATTATAACCTGGATCCTAAGTCCTGGTATAATCATTTTGCCCACCGTTATGCTGCTACGGCTAATGTAAACGAAATATCCTCAGCTACTGTTGACACATTTATGTCATCTAATCAAGCTCTCACCCTTCAGTTTAGTATGGCAGACACAACAAGGGCGATTGCTGCCATAAAATCGTCTAAAGCACCTGGCCCTGATAAGATCCCGGGAGACCTACTTAAACACGAGCCATGTTTGGGCCCCTTATAGAAATCTTCTCTGTAATGGTATTGCCAATGGTCAGCCCATTGCTGATTTGTGGAAAGGAGCAGAGATAATTCCAATTCATAAGAAAGGTTCCAGGAAAGAACCTGCAAATTATAGACCTATCAGCCTTTTAGATATACTACAAAAGGTATACGCTAAACACATTTTAGATAGGTTAAATGCTTGGATCGTGGACAATAATGTGGTCTCCTCCTGCCAAGCTGGTTTTAGGAAGAAAACAAGTACCATAGAACAGGTCTTGAGACTAATAATTATTGCATGGAAGTACACAAGGCTGCGTCATGGGCACTTGTATGTGGCCTTCATAGATTTAAAGGCCGCTTTTGATTCTATTCCAAGGGATTGTCTTTGGGCTAGTCTTTTACAGCAAGGGATTCTGAGCAATATTGTACTACAGCTAGTTAGGTTACATGAGAATAAATACGCAAAAGTGCGTTGGGGAAAGCGGGAGAATTGACAGAGGAGCTACCCGTAAAAAGGGGTGTGCGCCAGGGCTGTGCCCTGGCACCAACCCTGTTTCTCCTGTATGTCAATGATATGATTGTGGCCCTTAACAAACCTAACCATGATTCCCCGAAATTGGGAGGTGAACACATTTGTGCATTAACTTTTTGCCGACGACACCATCTTGCTATCTCAAACTCAAAGGGGTCTTCAAAACCTCTTAAATAGGCTGGATGGGTATTGTAGACAAAAGGGTCTTGAAATTAACCCAATAAAAACTAAGTATATGACCATCAGACCTCACAAATGTTTCAAAAACAAAATGCAGTCAAATGGAGTTAGCTTGAAGCGTGTGTCAAATTTCGTATACCTGGGGGTGACCATTGACTCTAAACTTTCATGGAACCCCCAGATTGCGAAATCCAAATCTATTCTTAACCAACACGCAGGCCCAATCGTAAAAAAAAAATTCTCAACATCATCAAAGGCAATTACCACTGCCTTACTAGTTTAAAAATCTAGGGCCCAATCAGCCACCCTAAATGGCTCAGAGTTATGGGAAGGGGGACTCTTTATCCTCTAATCCTAGGGGAGAATAACATTATGAGGAGGTTTACTGCCCTCTCACAAAATACCCTGATGATTCCTCTCATGTTGGACCTAGGTCTTAAGCGGATTGAGCATAGGGCTATATGGATGTCTCTTTCTTATTGGATTAGAATATGGACAACGGAAGAGTTGCAGACATATAGGTAGGCATTAAGCGAATTTCCAAGGCTGATCCATATCCGTAGGTGGTTTCTGAGCCTGGGTTTGAGCAGGTATTGGGAACACCCGGACCAGCTCACCCCTGACTCAGAAAAGTAATGTAAAACCATTTTCTGGAATTTTATTGATCAATGTGTTGCAGTAGGTTCTATTCATGGCTCACTTATCAACCAGTTCCTAAGTTTTAAAATAAGACCCCTCTTCGAATATTTTATGGACGACATTGAGCCCCTACTAGCCAAAATATTGTATCTAAAATTTAGATACGGTACGTTGCAAATCAAGAAATTTACATCTAGGTGGGGAAAAAGCGCTGATGAGGGTAATGATTTCATTTGTACCGAGTGTGTCCTTGGAAGAGAAGAAGACCTAGCTCATGTCTTATTCTTTTGTACTCACTATGAAATCCCAAGGAAAAAATGGATACGACCCTTGGGTAGGAACCTTGGCATTAGGCAGTATACTGAAATGTTACGCATCCTCAAAATAGACACCTCTAGGTTGGTTGTTTTTGGATTAAGCAGATTCTTATTATCAGCCAACTTTATTAGATTAAAACGAGGTTTAAAATTTTAATAAGTGAGGGAATATGTTAAAATATGATGCTAGGTCTTGTTCAGGAATCCTATTTCAATTAATTGTGTTTGTATACTTTGGCACTGAACATTTTATAGCTAAAAAGTCAAACCTACACCTATGATGAAATATTGTAGGGTATATGTACCTTAGGCATCTAGGATCTTGTTGATGATCTACTGCTTATATTTAGCCATGACTATGAACAGTAATGTATTTAGGAATTGTGAATTTATAATGTTTTAATTATTAACTAATAGTAGGCCTATATAAACATTCATTTACATGTTGCTAAAAGTAATATTAATTAAAAATGCACTTTATGATGTGAATGTTAAGGAGTTGCACTTTATAAATCATTGAAAATACTGTTAAAACACTGTGCTTTACATATATTGTCTTTTATGTTATTTATATATTTTTTAATGAAAATGAAGAGTTTTTAATTGCTTTGATGATTCTGTGAATCGAATAAAGATGCTTTTAACAAATGAAACACAGTAGCCTAATTAACATTTCAGGAACAGTGAAAAGGACGAACGTTGCCACCATTGTGTTAAGAAGGTGAATGTATTGAGGTATAAAAGTACTAGGTATAATTGTAAACCTACCTTGCGCTTCCTAACCTAGTTTTGCCTAAGGTGGGAGGTCTGCCATATCCCTTGCAAGGTGGGCTAGCTCACCATCACCTCTGGCTAAATGTCTGTGCATCTTGGTGTAGAGCTGGACATCCCTTGTGGACTCAGGATCTCTGTCAGACCAGTCCCCACACCACGTATTCAACAAAGCAGACACTGCTAATGTTTCATTCCACAGCAGCCTGAATGTTCAATATCAAATAACTCCCATTTGAGAGCAACCTGAAAGCCAGATGCATCACGGGAACGTGGGAGCCCTTCAGATAGCAGGATACATTTGCCACCCAAGAATTAAATGCCGCATGAAGCAAAGCTTCTCTGCACACCAAGGAATGTCCTAAAGTGTTCTCGCAGTCTGTCCCACTAAGGAAGATTTCATTTTCGCCATTCCTACAGCGATATCTAAAAGGTAAATTCCCACACTCGTGCACATATCATTCCCATAGCGTTTCATACCTGCCTACTTGATGGTATTTCAAACAGTATTGAATGTGGCAAGTCTATGCGGCAGAAAAATAAACTGGTGGATTATCCAATCCTTAGAAGGAATTTCTGCAACAGTAACTGGTAGTTTCTCTATGTGTAACATTGTGTACATTGCATCCTTCCTTGCCGTTATTGTTTGCTGTTTTGTTAGCTTGTAAGGCATAAACAAGCTTGTGGCATTCAGGTGTCACCATTGTACCCAACCTGAAGGGAGTGTCTGTAAAGTCCAGCCTACATAACATAATTTATCTAAGCTGTAACTGCCCATGTTGTAAGCCGGTCATGTTGTTCTGTTTGATGTCGATCTCAAATGATAAAATATTAACAAGAGAGTATATCCTAGCAGACAATGTAGTTATACCATTATCCACTACCACAAGAGTCTGTTCTAAATTTGCTCTGTCAATATAGCGCAGCCTCTCAGTAGCTTGTTGCTGGGAACCTTTCCACAATTCGTTGTATATTGCACACAAAAACGCTTTTAACATGGTTTTTGAGGGCTGAGTAGAAAGTCCTGTGGCTGCATGTAATCAGAAACAAAGGACAAGCATTGTTTTACATGGGACAATGTTGAGGTTTTTATCCAATCAAGGCACAGGCTCCCAACACTGTAGGTTGCTACCACTCCCGAGTGTTGTGTCTGAACCGAACCTTTGGGCCTGCTGATCTTAAACCCTTCTATGTGACTCTGGAAAAGTGCATGACATGTGTCAATATTTACCTGCCGTACTAACCACCCCTTCTGATTGATCCCTAAAGATTTGTATGAACTGTTGCGAAGCATGGTGTCTAATGTTTCCTGCTTGTAGTTTGCAAACTGTTGCCAGTTCACCAAATGTTTAAATCTTTTATTTTGGCCAGGCCAAGACATGACTTCTGTTGCACAGTTTTGTGCAGGAAAATCATTTGATGAAGTATCTGCCATGCTCTGAATAGTGCGTGTTCCCCTGAACCTGCTAATCTTTAGTTCGCCAAATTGATTTCAACTCAACCGTGTCCCTCCAAAAGTTAAACCCTTGTGTGAACAATTGTAAAAGAAACGATTCAGAATAAATCAGCTTTGTGTTAGTGAGCATATTTTTCATAGCTGGTGATGGTGAAAGCTTATAGTAATAAGACACTGGGTTAGTTGTACCATGACCAGAGAAATATGCAAACATCCATGCAAATCTTTGTGAGCTATCCTGTGGAAGTGTAGTGCAGTGTTGTCATTGCATGCAATTAAATATTGCACATGGAGTACTTGCTTTATTCAAGAAGTAATCACCATAATGCTGTAAACAGAACATTTCGTCATAGTTAAAAGTACATTCATACATTTCTTCAGAAATAAAAACAGTGGAAAACTCACAAACTTTCAGCATATCATCAACTGTATCAATGTACCCATTATCGTAGACAGTAGTAGGGGTGACAAAGTAATTTAAAGAGATTACAAAATGGTTGGTAGTAGTGGTTTATGATTGCACTTCTTAGAACAAATTTAAATGGAGGATATTTTTTTAACAAATCATCCAAAACAGTTGATTAGGTTGGTGCTAACTTTATTCCCAGCACCCTACATCCACAGGTACCAACACACACAGGTCTCAGGAACCACTGTGTAAACAATATAAAATAGATATCAAAGTACTCAGTATATGCCCAAAATTAGACGGTGATCCATAGAGTAGGGATTCTTGTAGATGTTTCAAAACTAGTTTATTTCAAAGAGTTATCGGGTTTCTGTGATCATCTGTACATGTGTTTTGAAAAACAGCAGAAGACAGTCGATATGTGTTTCACCACAAGGTGACTTCTTCAAAGCTAAGTAAGTAAAAATATGATGTGTGTGTAAGTGTTTTGAAGCTAGCATGTCTACTTGTACTGATCGTAAGATCTGTGTGTGTGTTCAGTTTTCAAATTTGTACTTGAAAAATCTGGACTTATCCATACTAATATTATAAAGAGAGAGCCCAAACCTTTGAGGCGGGTAATCTCAGTAACCACAGCACCAATCACAACACCCAATACAGTGTTGGAAAGGGCAGTTTCAGCAGAAGGGCATAGACTATGCAGATGGCCACCATATTTTTTATTTTTTTTTGCAGAGTTTTATATAGCGCGAACTTGACCCGAACTGAATCAGGTATCAGAGCGCTTTACCAAGCACTAGTTACGTGACATGAGGACACACATTCATTTTTGTTAGGCACGGGGATATTAAGTGATTTGCCCAGAATCACAGGATGTTTGGCGTCGTTACCAAGACTCGAACCCAGATCCCCAGGTCCGAGGTCGAGCGCCTTAGCCATTAGGCCAACTCCTCTATACATTTAAAAGGTAAAAGAACCGTGCCAGCAAAGTAGTCCCTTGTGGGCGTGTCTGGGTTGTGCTGTGGGCGTGGGCTGAGGACGTGACTAACGCTGGGGGCGTGTGGTACGGCCATCACATCGTGGGCTGTGGGCGTGTGCTGGGGGAGTGACAAACACTGGGGGCGTGTGTCCGCGCTTCATGCCATGTGAGTCATACATACAAGCGCCAATTATGTTGCTGCGCAGCATCAAGGGGCATGAACAGAACTGAAGTTGAGAACCCAGGTGCTATATTTTGGCAAACATATTAATTCGAGATACCTAGTGATCTTTTGTGATTTTTATGCACTATATTGTTCATTAGTGATGTACTGTGCACATTCTGTACTGCAAATGTAGGTGTCTGTACTACTAGATGATATGAATGTTCTGGTTTCATTGCTGCAAACAACGGATTATATATATATATATATTCACTGAAAAAACCATAGGTTTCACACACGTTATCATTAGGAATTAGCATTTAAAAAACCTTAGAAATTCACTGAAAAAACCATAGGTTTCACACACGTTACAGTTAGGAATTAGCATTTAAAAAACCTTGGAAATTCACTGAAAAAAACATAGGTTTCACAGATGTTATAGTTAGCTGGACATTTCACTCATTCAAAACCATTGAAATTCCCCTGTTATAGTTAGTTCAGCTAACTATAACTCGCGTGCCCGCAATGCACTGCTGATGACGTCACATATTACATCACTCATGACATGGTCAGTGACATCACTCATGACATCACTGATGACATCTCAAATGATATCACTGATGACATCACTGATGACATCATCAAGTGAATGTGTGTCTTAATAAAAAATAAATATTTTTATATATGTATATCTAAAGGTTGTTGGAAAAATAAATGGGTAAATAAATGTCTAAATGGATGTTTTTTTGTAAAAATGATTGCATAACTGGCTTATTAAGTGTATCTTGGTGAATACATGTATTAGCGACTAATGTTTTAGTATGTAAATATCTGTATCAGTGTCTCACTTTGTCTATAAGTGGCTGGATGGGTTGGTGAGTAGCTACATGAGTGTCTGTAAGAGTTATTAGTTGGCTTTTTGAGTATCAGTATGAGTGTCTGTATGGTTCGGTGGGGAGTATTACTTAGCGCATAGATGCATGAATGAGTAACTCACTGTTTGTATGTGTTTTGAAGACAGCATGTGTGCAGGACTGTATGGGTGGTTGAGTGTGTGCATGGATGTGTTAGTGAGTGAATGACTGTCTCAATAGTATCTTTATGAGTAACGACATATGTTTTAATCTACTATATGCAAGTATTGATGTATATAAGTGATTATATGTGAGAGTGTGACAGAATGGAAGAGTTCCTGTATAAATAAGTATGTGTTTCTATAAGTGATTGTTTAAGAGAGTAAGTATGTGTACGTTTCTGTAAAAGTAAGTGTAGTGGTGTGTGTATAGCTGTATATGTAAGTAAATGGATGTTTGATAGTTGATATGCATGTGTGAGTATGTGTGTAAGTAACTGTATGAATGAGTATCAGTGTGTAACAGGATGCATAGGTATATGACTACATATAATGAGTGAGTACATGTATGAGTGACTATATAGAATTGTTGGTGAATGAGTGGATGTGTATGTAGATGGTGGAATTACTGAACAGGTTGTTGTAACTGGTATTGGTATCTCCATTCTTTTCAAAATTGTAGTTTCTATTTTTGAATGTATGTATCAAAGGGTATATTATGGTGAGAGGAGGTCTGCCACTCTTTCACAAGGATGATGTCATCAGTGATATCATTTGAGATGTCATCAGTGATGTCATGAGTGATGTCACTGACCATGTGTGATGTAATATGTGACATCATCAGCAGTGCATTGCGGGTACGCGAGTATAGTTAGCTGAACTAACTATAACGGGGGAATTTCAATGGTTTTGTATGAGTGAAATGTCCAGCTAACTATAATATTTGTGAAACCTATGGTTTTTTCAGTGAATTTCCAAGCTTTTTTAAATGCTAATTCCTAACTATAACGTGTGTGAAACCTATGGTTTTTTCAGTGAATTTCTAAGGTTTTTTTAAATGCTAATTCCTAACTATAATGTGTGTGAAACCTATGTTTTTTTCAGTGAATTTCTAAGGTTTTTTAAGTGCTAATTCCTAACTATAACGTGTAGGAAACCTATGTTTTTTCTGTGAATTTCCAAGGTTTTTTAAATGCTAATTTCTAACTATAACTTATGTGAGACCTATGGTTTTTTCAGTGCATTTCCAAGGTTTTTAAAATGCTATTTCCTAACTATAACGTGTGTGAAACCTATGTTTTTTTCAGTGAATTTGTAAGGTTTTTTAAATGCTAATTTCTAACTATGTCAGGTCTGAAAAATATGTTTTTTCAGTGAATTTGCAAAGTTTTTAACATGCTAATTTCTGTTTCATTTTTTATATTTTTTATATATTTGTTTTTCACAAACTGCCTTTGTATATTATAATAGATTGACTGTATCCAGTAATATGCAATGGCACAGCTAATTTTTATGATTTGTTTAAAGTTGAACAGTATACTCTACATCTTTAAGCAAGAATAAAGAATCAAATTTGTTATTTTCCTTTTGTTTTGTGATTTTTTTCAACGTGCGCGCACCGTGCGTGCACCTCACAAGTTTTTTTTAAAATAGAAAAATGTTTTTTTTTGCTTTTGGAGTCCTTCAGGAACCCCAAGAGAAGGCCTAGGGGGTCAGGGAGTCTCTACCCTGCCCCCTTTTCACGTTCTCCACTTTTATTTTTGCCTCATTTCAGCCTTGAGGGTGTGCGCAACATGCGCGCACCTCGCAGTTTTTAAAAAAAATAGAAAAATGTTTGTTTTTGCTTTTGGGGTCCTTCATGGACCCCATGAGAAGGCCTAGGGGGTCAGGGAGTCTCTTCTCTGTCTCCTTTTCAGGTTTTTAAAGCTTTTTTGAAAATCGGGTAAAATGTCATGTTTCCGGCGTGCGCGCACGGGACGCGAGCGGGAAGTCATGTGACATGAAAACAACACTTTTGATTTGTTTATAGTAATTTCTGTTCCAGAATCTTCCAAAACTCCACCCACTTCCCTCACTATCTCTTTTGCTTTCCAGAGAGAAGGATCTTTCCTTTAGAACACCTACTTAAAAATGGCAGAACAGCACCCTGAGAACTCATCTGACACTGACGTGGTGGGACAGGACCTTCGATCCAGGAAGCAGAAAGACTCCTTCATTTGGAAGTTTTTTACTTTTCCGGAGGGTCAAAAAAAAGTAAATGCTCCTAAGGTAACGTGTGCCATCTGTGGGAGTGTTTTTTGAAGAGGAGACCCCACAAAAAAGTACTCCTTCAGTATTTATACCATGATGAGACGTGAAGAACGTCCATCCACATCAGAATGCACGTGCGAGCACTAGCGCCCTGGCCAGGGACCTTCCACCTGCTGTGCTCTATACCTCTACAATTCAGAAAAGGGGGTGGTGATGAACAGAGTGCCTGAATTAAGCAGACCACTCTTACCCAGTCCCAAGATCAGGGCTTGATCCATCACTGTTTTTTAGCTCACTGCACCATCCCAGCTCAGAACTTGGCTATATGCAAATTAGTCTGTTCCTGTCCCAGTGCATGATGGGAACAGGGCAAACCAAACTACCAAGCCAATTCTTGTACTGGGAAGGAAACAAGCTTCCGGGGACCGGTTTCTGCCATTTCAGGCGTCGTCGGCCCGGCTTGCTTGAATCCTGATGGTGCAATGAGCAAGGGACTCACATCTGAGTATACCCTTCCACACTTATGGTGGACAAAATGATTCAGAAAAGGGGGTGGTGATGAACAGAGTGCCTGAATTAAGCAGACCACTCTTACCCAGTCCAAAGATCAGGGCTTGATCCATCACTGTTTTTTAGCTCACTGCACCATCCCAGCTCAGAACTTGGCTATATGCAAATTAGTCTGTTCCTGTCCCAGTGCATGATGGGAACAGGGCAAACCAAACTACCAAGCCAATTCTTGTACTGGGAAGGAAACAAGCTTCCGGGGACCGGTTTCTGCCATTTCAGGCGTCGTCGGCCCGGCTTGCTTGAATCCTGATGGTGCAATGAGCAAGGGACTCACATCTGAGTATACCCTTCCACGCTTATGGTGGACAAAATGATTCAGAAAAGGGGGTGGTGATGAACAGAGTGCCTGAATTAAGCAGATTACTCTTACCCAGTCCAAAGATCAGGGCTTGATCCATCACCGTTTTTTAGCTCACTGCACCATCCCAGCTCAGAACTTGGCTATATGCAAATTAGTCTGTTCCTGTCCCAGTGCATGATGGGAACAGGGCAAACCAAACTACCAAGCCAATTCTTGTACTGGGAAGGAAACAAGCTTCCGGGGACCGGTTTCTGCCATTTCAGGCGTCGTCGGCCCGGCTTGCTTGAATCCTGATGGTGCAATGAGCAGGGGACTCACATCTGAGTATACCCTTCCACGTTTATGGTGGACAAAATGATTCAGAAAAGGGGGTGGTGATGAACAGAGTGCCTGAATTAAGCAGACCACTCTTACCCAGTCCAAAGATCAGGGCTTGATCCATCACCGTTTTTTATCTCACTGTACCATCCCAGCTCAGAACTTGGCTATATGCAAATTAGTCTTTTCCTGTCCCAGTGCATGATGGGAACAGGGCAAACCAAACTACCAAGCCAATTCTTGTACTGGGAAGGAAACAAGCTTCCGGGGACCGGTTTCTGCCATTTCAGGCGTCGTCGGCCCGGCTTGCTTCAATCCTGATGGTGCAATGAGCAAGGGACTCACATCTGAGTATACCCTTCCACGCTTATGGTGGACAAAATGATTCAGAAAAGGGGGTGGTGATGAACAGAGTACCTGAATTAAGCAGACCACTCTTACCCAGTCCAAAGATCAGGGCTTGATCCATCACCGTTTTTTAGCTCACTGCACCATCCCAGCTCAGAACTTGGCTATATGCAAATTAGTCTGTTCCTGTCCCAGTGCATGATGGGAACAGGGCAAACCAAACTACCAAGCCAATTCTTGTACTGGGAAGGAAACAAGCTTCCGGGGACCGGTTTCTGCCATTTCAGGCGTCGTCGGCCCGGCTTGCTTGAATCCTGATGGTGCAATGAGCAGGGGACTCACATCTGAGTATACCCTTCCACGTTTATGGTGGACAAAATGATTCAGAAAAGGGGGTGGTGATGAACAGAGTACCTGAATTAAGCAGACCACTCTTACCCAGTCCAAAGATCAGGGCTTGATCCATCACCGTTTTTTAGCTCACTGTACCATCCCAGCTCAGAACTTGGCTATATGCAAATTAGTCTGTTCCTGTCCCAGTGCATGATGGGAACAGGGCAAACCAAACTACCAAGCCAATTCTTGTACTGGGAAGGAAACAAGCTTCCGGGGACCGGTTTCTGCCATTTCAGGCGTCGTCGGCCCGGCTTGCTTGAATCCTGATGGTGCAATGAGCAAGGGACTCACATCTGAGTATACCCTTCCACGCTTATGGTGGACAAAATGATTCAGAAAAGGGGGTGGTGATGAACAGAGTGCCTGAATTAAGCAGACCACTCTTACCCAGTCCAAAGATCAGGGCTTGATCCATCACCGTTTTTTAGCTCACTGCACCATCCCAGCTCAGAACTTGGCTATATGCAAATTAGTCTGTTCCTGTCCCAGTGCATGATGGGAACAGGGCAAACCAAACTATCAAGCCAATTCTTGTACTAGAAAGGAAACAAGCTTTCGGGGACCGGTTTCTGCCATTTCAGGCGTCGTCGGCCCGGCTTGCTTGAATCCTGATGGTGCAATGAGCAAGGGACTCACATCTGAGTATACCCTTCCACGCTTATGGTGGACAAAATGATTCAGAAAAGGGGGTGGTGATGAACAGAGTGCCTGAATTAAGCAGACCACTCTTACCCAGTCCAAAGATCAGGGCTTGATCCATCACCGTTTTTTAGCTCACTGCACCATCCCAGCTCAGAACTTGGCTATATGCAAATTAGTCTGTTCCTGTCCCAGTGCATGATGGGAACAGGGCAAACCAAACTACCAAGCCAATTCTTGTACTGGGAAGGAAACAAGCTTCCGGGGACTGGTTTCTGCCATTTCAGGTGTCGTCGGCCCGGCTTGCTTGAATCCTGATGGTGCAATGAGCAAGGGACTCACATCTGAGTATACCCTTCCACGCTTATGGTGGACAAAATGATTCAGAAAAGGGGGTGGTGATGAACAGAGTGCCTGAATTAAGCAGACCACTCTTTTCTGAATCGTTTTTGGCCACTATAGGTGTGGCAGGGTATACTCAGACATGAGTCCCTTGCTCACTGCTCCATCAGGATTCAAGCAAGCCGGGCCGACGAGGCTGAAATGCCAGAAACCGGTCCCCGGTAGCTTGTATCCTTTCTGGTGAAGAATTGGCTTGGTAGTTTGGTCTGCCCTGTTCCCATGATGCACTGGGCCAGGGACAGACTAATTTGCATATAGCCAGGTTCTGAGCTGGGATGGGGCAGTGAGCTAAATAACGGTGATGGATCAAGCCCTGATCTTTGGACTGGGTAAGAGTGGTCTGCTTAATTCAGACACTCTGTTCATCACCACCCCCTTTTCTGAATCGTTTTTGGCCACTATAGGTGTGGCAGGGTATACTCAGACATGAGTCCCTTGCTCACTGCTCCATCAGGATTCAAGCAAGCCGGGCCGACGAGGCTGAAATGCCAGAAACCGGTCCCCGGTAGCTTGTATCCTTTCTGGTGAAGACTTGGCTTGGTAGTTTGGTCTGCCCTGTTCCCATGATGCACTGGGCCAGGGACAGACTAATTTGCATATAGCCAGGTTCTGAGCTGGGATGGGGCAGTGAGCTAAATAAGGGTGATGGATCAAGCCCTGATCTTTGGACTGGGTAAGAGTGGTCTGCTTAATTCAGACACTCTGTTCATCACCACCCCCTTTTCTGAATCGTTTTTGGCCACTATAGGTGTGGCAGGGTATACTCAGACATGAGTCCCTTGCTCACTGCTCCATCAGGATTCAAGCAAGCCGGGCCGACGAGGCTGAAATGCCAGAAACCGGTCCCCGGTAGCTTGTATCCTTTCTGGTGAAGAATTGGCTTGGTAGTTTGGTCTGCCCTGTTCCCATGATGCACTGGGCCAGGGACAGACTAATTTGCATATAGCCAGGTTCTGAGCTGGGATGGGGCAGTGAGCTAAATAACGGTGATGGATCAAGCCCTGATCTTTGGACTGGGTAAGAGTGGTCTGCTTAATTCAGACACTCTGTTCATCACCACCCCCTTTTCTGAATCGTTTTTGGCCACTATAGGTGTGGCAGGGTATACTCAGACATGAGTCCCTTGCTCACTGCTCCATCAGGATTCAAGCAAGCCGGGCCGACGAGGCTGAAATGCCAGAAACCGGTCCCCGGTAGCTTGTATCCTTTCTGGTGAAGAATTGGCTTGGTAGTTTGGTCTGCCCTGTTCCCATGATGCACTTGGCCAGGGACAGACTAATTTGCATATAGCCAGGTTCTGAGCTGGGATGGGGCAGTGAGCTAAATAACGGTGATGGATCAAGCCCTGATCTTTGGACTGGGTAAGAGTGGTCTGCTTAATTCAGACACTCTGTTCATCACCACCCCCTTTTCTGAATCGTTTTTGGCCACTATAGGTGTGGCAGGGTATACTCAGACATGAGTCCCTTGCTCACTGCTCCATCAGGATTCAAGCAAGCCGGGCCGCCGAGGCTGAAATGCCAGAAACCGGTCCCCGGTAGCTTGTATCCTTTCTGGTGAAGAATTGGCTTGGTAGTTTGGTCTGCCCTGTTCCCATGATGCACTGGGCCAGGGACAGACTAATTTGCATATAGCCAGGTTCTGAGCTGGGATGGGGCAGTGAGCTAAATAACGGTGATGGATCAACCCCTGATCTTTGGACTGGGTAAGAGTGGTCTGCTTAATTCAGACACTCTGTTCATCACCACCCCCTTTTCTGAATCGTTTTTGGCCACTATAGGTGTGGCAGGGTATACTCAGACATGAGTCCCTTGCTCACTGCTCCATCAGGATTCAAGCAAGCCGGGCCGACGAGGCTGAAATGCCAGAAACCGGTCCCCGGTAGCTTGTATCCTTTCTGGTGAAGAATTGGCTTGGTAGTTTGGTTTGCCCTGTTCCCATGATGCACTGGGCCAGGGACAGACTAATTTGCATATAGCCAGGTTCTGAGCTGGGATGGGGCAGTGAGCTAAATAACGGTGATGGATCAAGCCCTGATCTTTGGACTGGGTAAGAGTGGTCTGCTTAATTCAGACACTCTGTTCATCACCACCCCCTTTTCTGAATCGTTTTTGGCCACAATAGGTGTGGCAGGGTATACTCAGACATGAGTCCCTTGCTCACTGCTCCGTCAGGATTCAAGCAAGCCGGGCCGACGAGGCTGAAATGCCAGAAACCGGTCCCCGGTAGCTTGTATCCTTTCTGGTGAAGAATTGGCTTGGTAGCTTTGGTCTGCCCTGTTCCCATGATGCACTGGGCCAGGGACAGACTAATTTGCATATAGCCAGGTTCTGAGCTGGGATGGGGCAGTGAGCTAAATAACGGTGATGGATCAAGCCCTGATCTTTGGACTGGGTAAGAGTGGTCTGCTTAATTCAGACACTCTGTTCATCACCACCCCCTTTTCTGAATCTATACCTCTACAGCAGCACAATCACCAGCTTCGAGAGTGTTGAACGTCCGTCCTAATTTTTCAAAAATACACATTAGTTGCAATATTTTCCAAGAAATGTTATGCTATAGTGAGCAAAGTGTTGATTTGATAGACATTAAAATCTCACAACACGTATGCTACCAAATTCTTTTTTTTCATTTATTATTTTTGTTCCAGTTCAACAATTTGTTATTACCTGTTTACTTTTTATTTAAAAAAAAACTAAAAAAATATAAAATTGTTTAAAAACTAAAAAAATACAAAACAAAAAAGAAAAAAAAGTTCTTGTCAGAACTAACCTCACTTATCAAAGAAGAGCTATATCTTTAATATGCTGTGTCATACTTTCTTTGAATTAATGTGTAGTGTATAAATGAATGACTGAAATGACTGAGTGAAAAGAAGGAAAGGATTGATGGAATGAATGAGGAAAGGGTAGTATGGTGAGTGAGGAAAAGGGAGTCAAAGAGTGACTGAAATAAGAGGACTAAGGGTAGGGTAGTGAGGTAAGCGGAGAGAAAGAGTAAGGAAAGGGCAGTAAGAAAAGAAAAGTGAGAGAGAAGGAATGAGAAAAGGGGAGCATGAAACAAAGACAGAGAAGGGGAGTAAGAGATGAAAAGGGAGAAGCAGAGCAGAGTGAGGGGATGGAGGAACTTAGAAAAGGGGAGTAAGAGAAAGGGAGTAAAGAATGAAATGAGAGAAGGAGAGCGAGGGGGAGTGAAGAAAAGGGAACGGAAAAGTGAAAGGGTGAAAAATACAGACAGGAGAAACTGGAGTGGGGAAGGGTAGTGACGGTGAATGAAGGGCAGTGACACTTTGGGAAGGTGTATGAGGGAGACAGAAGGGAATGAGAGAGAAGGATGTAGATTAAGAAAGAGGATAAATTAGGAGTGAAGGAAAGAGAAAGAGAAAGACAGGAAAGGTGAGGGAGAGAAAGAGAGAGAGAGAGTGAGAGAGAAAAAGAGGGAGAGCAAGTGACTGAGAGGGAGTAAGGCGGTTAGACTGAGTGAGATAGAGGGACAGAGGGAGAGAGAAATGTAGTGAAGGGGAGTGTGTAACTCAAGGAATGGGAGTTAGTAAACTAAATGTGGCAAGAGGAGTAAGGGAAAGGGACTGATGGATGGAGTGAAGGAAAGAAAGTCAGAGGGAGTGAGAGAAGTAGGTTGAGTGAAAGAGAGTGAGGGATGATATGAAGGAAAAAGAGTAAGGGGAAAGTGAGAAGAGACTGAGCAATACAGCAAGACAAGGGTAGTGATGGAGGAAGATAGAAAAGAGAAGTGAGGGACAGAGAGGGAAAAGACAAAGTTGGACAAGGTGAGTGAGGATGAAGGAAGAGTACTGACAGTGAGAAAAGGAGTGTAAAGGTGAATGAAGAGGAGTAAGGATAATGAGGAAAAAAGAGTAAGTTGAAGAAAAGGAAGGTGAGTAAAAGAGAGAGTGAAGAAAGGGACTGAGATATAGAGAAATAATAGAGTGATGAAAAGTGATTTTTAGTTTGTCATACTTACCTTATAAATAATAACAAGTTATTACTGCTTTTTATTATAAATATAGTATCTGTGGAAGAGAAGAAAAAATTGAGTTATAATATATAATTCACAATACACCCTCCAGTTGCTGTTCCCACAACTTCATCTGCAGGAACATCTCCTTCA
This sequence comes from Lissotriton helveticus, assembly GCF_964261635.1. Classification (NCBI taxonomy): domain Eukaryota; kingdom Metazoa; phylum Chordata; class Amphibia; order Caudata; family Salamandridae; genus Lissotriton; species Lissotriton helveticus. The sequence continues at coordinate 2,058,997,079 of NC_136063.1, forward strand.
TCGACTGCTCTGAATCTCCGGCCACTTTTCGCCAATGTCCACCTCCAATGCAACTTCTGCAATGATATTCTTTGTTATCTGTAAACTGAGAAGGAGTAAAGCAGTTAGAGTGGGTGAGACAGAGGTAGACAGAGAGAGAAACAAGGATACAAAAACTGAGTGAGTGTTAGACCTGGGCTTACCAGTCCACATAGGGTATCCTGGCACAGAGCGGGTTTGGCTAATCTCACAGGCGACTTGCAACAATCACTTACAGTACCCCAGTGCCTAGCCACTAAAATAATTGACACCACACCAGTTTAGAAAAATACGGGTACCTTTTATAAAAGTTCTTTAAGTGATCTTGTTCCGTTCAGCTTATTAATGATACGTTCTTTTGACATCTCTTACAACAACTTCTTGTACATATAAAAATTCTTCAGTACATTGTTACCTAGAATCAAAGGGTTAACATTTACACTTGACTTCTATTTAGGCATTCGCTGGATGTTTTATATGAGGTTCACTTAAGAGACATTTCAGATTAACTCAAATCAGTACATCATAACCTCAGTCAGGTTAAAGAACCCCCTCCTCCTTATCAGGTTGAGCATTAGATGATTTAGCCTATGTTTTGCATAGAGTTACAGGTTTTATAACACAATGGCTCTCTGGGACACTTTATAGACTGGTCAGCAAAAACGCTAGGTTACTTAGTACTCAGATCATGTCTTTAATGTCCCCCAAAGATCGACTCCTCAGTCCAGCCCGTTAGCTTCAATTTAGTTCCTCTGGGCAGTCTAGTCTCTAGGACCGGGAACGTAGGTTTCTATTTTTGGAATCCCTCACCTTCTCCACACAACCTGCTTACTTGTTTAGCGGAGCACCGCTTTCTCACTTCAATCCGTTTCACCATAGAACTGCGAGCAAACCTCACCGCCAGTCTCTTGTGCTCCGTGTCGATTTCCCAGCACAGCCAGGTCGCTTTACTTCACAGCCTGTGCTGAGGAAGGGTCGCGTTGATCAGGCAGAAGCGTCGGGATCGCGTCTCTGAGTCTCCTCACTCGAGCGCCCCTGGCGCTTCCTTCACAAGCCGCTCACTGGGCCTGAGCAAAGGAACAGCGTCTGAGGCATGGGCCGCCCTCCTTCCCACGCAGCCGGCAAGCCCTCTAACAGTCCCGCCTTCAAGCGGCTGATTCACCAAGGCCACTCCGCCCCCTGTCAATCTTAATAGACCCTCAACGGGCCTGTGCAGGGGAGCAGTGTTTCCTCGAACTTGCTCCACCACCTTCCGCTTTCCCCACAGTGTAAACCGGGGTCTGGTCTATCGCCTGCTTCAGGACCACGGGACAGCCTGTTTCCCTCACAGCGGCTGCGCCACCAATCCAGGGAGCGTGACAGGGGGGAACCACTCTCCCAACAACACAGGAGGAAACTATGGGACCCAGCCAACGTGGCAGTGCACAGGAGGGACAGGGTAAGAATAAGGCTGAATAATTCCCTCTGTCCGGGCCCTGCCCTCTCAAAGCTCCAAGGGACTGTGGTGGACTCCCTCGCCAGGGGTAACAGGGCAGAATCTTCTACTCAGCTCGACCACACTACCCTTTTCTTCTCCTCAGTCTATCAGGTTCATCCTAGTACTAGAGGTCAATTCCTCTTAACTCGCCAGGAGACCCCAACCAAGTCCAAGAAGGTGGTCAAACAGCAGGGCCAGATCTGTGGGTAGGGGGACAGTGGCAACAGTAAGGCAGCAACCCTCTATCAAGAAGTCAACCCTCTGAGCTTCCTAACCCTCTAGCTCCACAGCCTGCACTCCGACTGGTTCTGTGTCCACACAAAATGGCCGCCCAGGTTCTGGCCTTTTATAATCTGGGCTCTGGCTGCTACAACCAGCCAGAAGGTTCTAGAATTTCCCATAGAATCCTATGGCCTCAACTCCTGAGGTAAAGAATTATGGCAGTTTAAGCCACCATTTTGTGTCTCTGCATCCCCCTCTTCTACAAAGAGCGTTAAGGCCTCAAAAAGCCATAGGGACCAAGTAGCACCTAGCCCCCAGGACAACACTCAAAAAAATCCCAGTGGACATAAAAGAAAAATAGAAAACTTAGGAGGTTAAAAAGGGACAAAATGAATAATTAATAGGAGGGACCACCCAAAGGGCTGACAGGAGTAACAGTGAGGGATTAAACGAAGGAGAGATGGAGTGAGGGTGTGATAAAAGAGGAGTAAAGGAAGGAAAGTGAGGGAAGGGGAGTGAGAGAAGCAGAGTGAGGAGTGACAAAAAAGGAGCGGGAAAGTCAAGTGGTGAAAAATACAGATAGGATGAAGTGCAGAGGGAGAAAGGGAGTGACGGTGAGTGAAGAGCAGTGACAGTTAGGGAAGTAGTATGAGGAAGAGGGAAGATGAGTGAGGGAGAAGGAAGAACATTAAGAGACAGGGAAAATAAGTGAGGAATAGAAAAGGATTGATAGAAAGAGAGAGAAAAAGAGTTTAAGACTAAGGGACAGAGAGCGACAGAGTGAGAGAAAGGGAGAGGAAAAGTAAGAAACTGAGAAGGAGTGAGCCAGAGAGACTGAGTGACACAGAGGGAAACAAGAAGAGAAAAATGGATGAAAAAAAAAGTGAGGGATGGAATAATTGAAGGGGAGTAAGTGAGATGGAGTAAGGGAGTGAGAAAAGGGGAGTGAGGCAAGGTGACTGAGGGAAAAGTACTGAGGGTGACTGAAAGGCAGTAACAGTGAGAAAAGGGGAATGAGGGTCACGAAAGGGAATGAGAGAGAAGGAAAGAGATTAAGAGAGAGGAAAGAGGACTAAGGGATAAAGTAGAAGTAAAGGAAATAGAAAGAGAAAGACAGGATGGGTGAGGGAGAGAGAGAGAGAGAGATAGACTGAGAGAGAAAGGGAGGGAGAGTGAGTGACTGAGATGGAGTAAAGCAGTTACACTCAGTGAGACAGAGGGAGAGAGGGAGAGAGAAATGGAGTGAAGGAGAGTGGGGGAGTAAAGGAACTTCATCTTGTGACTCAGATGTGGAGTTTGTTGAAGAGCAGCCACGCAGTAAGAAGACCAAGGAGTCCTTTATCTGCAAGTTTTTTACCTTTCCAGAGAGGCACAAGAAAGTAAAAGCACCGAAGTTCACCTGCAAAATCTGTGGTAGTGTGCTATCTAGAGCACACCAAAAGAAACACTAGCCTTTTAGTATACACACATTGATTAGGTTGACGAAAGGGAATAAGAGAGAAGGAAGGAGATTAAGAGAGAGGAAAGGGGACTGAGGGATAAAATAGGAGTGAAGGAAACAGAAAGAGAAAGACAGGAAGGGTGAGGGAGAGAAAGAGAGAGAGAGAGTGAGAGATAAAGAGAGGGAGAGCAAGTGACTGAGAGGGAGTAAGGCGGTTAGACTGAGTGAGATAGAGGGAGAGAGGGAGAGAGAAATGGATTGAAAGTATAGTAGAATGAGGGAAGAGGAGTAAGATGAGGAAGGGTAAAAAAGTAAGAGAGACAGTGAAGAAAGGATAGAGAGAAAGAGAAGTAAGGAAGTGATGATTAAGTATTTTTTGTTTGTCATACTTACCTTATAAATATATTATCTGTGCAAGAGAATAAACAATTGAGTTATAATATATATTTCACAATACAAAATACAAAATAATTTGAACAATATTATATATTTTATTTTGCTGTTCTCAGAATATATTGAATTTCACTAAAAACAGTGGGTTCAATACAACTCATCATATGACAGCGGGAAAAAAAACCCACAATCAAAAAGATTGTGTTTAAAAACCCATTCAACATTTTCATTAACAATGTAACAATTAGAAAAAGACATATCTTAAATGTCTTTTTCGAAATGCAAATTTCTCACGTAAGTAAGGAATGTCAACAACAATCACAAAGTAATAAAACATTACTACTTCTTTCTTATACACTCTAAATAAACTAATGTCCAAACATATCCTAATAACATTTACCCGAAATAGTCATTTTTTGTTTGAGATACTATTCCTCATGGCCGAATATTATCTGCGAAATCCTTAGTTTGGAAGTTACTTAATAGTACTCTTAAGCGTCCGTTTCCCGACCTTCTGAAACAAAAGCACCCACATCTTTTGGACCCTCTAACAATGGTTATACCTTCACCCAATGCTATTTATCCTGAACATAGAACCTTAAACAAATAGCATGCTATCAGAACCTCAACATCATCTGGTATGCCGATCACACTCTGCTCATCCTTTATCTTACCAAGGAGCTGTATACCATTAAAAGAAACCTCTACAAGGGAAAAAAATGTCACCAACATCTCCAACAACTACAACAAATCTAAAACACCTCTGCCTCACTCATGATCAACATTTCCTGTAATACTCATATCACTCACTATGTGATACACTTACACTACCTCTATGACAAGTACAAGTTTTTTTTTATCTTGATCACCCTCACTTACAAAGTAATTCTCAACGGCAGATTAACCTTTTTTTACAGCACTAGTCTTCCTAGGCCAATTGTTTTCCCTAAAATGTTGATTGTAAAAACACTAGGTAAGAATTTGGTAAGTCAAAAGGCAAACCTTGTTTAAAAGTCAATTGAGTGTCATTACAATGAGTCCAGCCTTTTGCACATTTTAAGAAAGCCGTGTAATGTCCTGATGTTGTAGAAGAACAATCATGGAAAATAATTGCTACAATTACAAAAGTTCTTCCTGAAATTGATATTTGAGAAGCCACAAACTTTTTAATTAAAGTTGTCAATTTTGTTCCATCAGGTCTGCATCGTTAGAGCATTAAAATTACATACTGTCCATATCTTTGTATAAATAATGTTGATAACATTTCTGAGTTACATTGGGTACAGACCATGTTTTGATTTGCTTCTCTAACTAGATTATTAAAAATCACTGATTTGCAGTCTGGTAATGTCAAATATATAAATCTTTCAGTGTCTATTTCAGTACTACTTGAAAACGAACAATTATCACAGTCATGTTGCCATTTATAAGAAACACCGAATATATTTTCAATATCTATACCTTCATCTTGCAACACAACAAGCATATACAGAAATTCCTGACAATCTTGCTGAATATTCTCGGAAAATTGATTTACTCCAGAACATATGTCTAAAACATTTCGAATATCAGAAACACGTTTTATTTTTGTTTTATCACTGCTACATTTCTCAAACACAGAATTCAACAAACAACAAAATCTTTCATCCCGATTTTCAACAATATGTTGCTGTAAAGTTTGAAGAAAAAACATTAACCACTACATTAGCATAGCAGTTGACACCAGAACTGTTTTCAAACTGAAATCCAACAACCTCTTCAATACCATCCTTTTTCTTTTTGCTTGCAATTACTGGTTCATCTAGTTTTTTTCTTTTCTCTACAACCTCGCAACAATTTTTCTCATATCTTCTTTTTCGACCTACCACAAGCTTTTCAAATAAAGGATATTGAGGTAAATTTGGAGCATATTCTCTTCTTAATTTATTATACTCTTTCACACAATTTAGATCTGCACTAATCTTTGTCTCATCAAAATCAATCAAGTATAATCCAGATAAAGTTCTGACTCGAGATAAAGCAACATATACAAAAAATCAGAAGGAGGAAGCGTAGAGGTTGAGATAGAATCACCCTCCTAAACGATTCAAGTAAACATAGGGATTCTATCAATATGTGGAGGTGACAGAAAATTTTGAAGGTTTTTATGTTTTGTTGTGAAGTGATAGGCTCTCTCTTAGTAGTGGAAAGATGAGAGCACGCGTGCTTTGTTAAAATACCCCTCACACACTAAAAAAATCCGTTAGTGTCATGCTTCATCATAGGGGTCTTCCCGTCCCTATAACGGGGCGGGGCGTGCTGCGACCAGACGGACTACGCGGGAGCACTGTAAGAGTGACAGATCTATGTGTAGGTGTAGTGATATCAGTGAAGTGTAGGGATCTAACTAGTGAATGCACAAAAATGGAAAAATTAAAAATTCCCTGGCTAGTAGAACAAATACATTTTATTGGTATCTCTAGCTGGAAACGTTAAAAAGGGGAGTAAAAAGTAGAGTGATTACTAACTACTAAGTCGACATGTTTCATAGACAGTCCCCAACTGTCTACTCATCAGGACCTTTCGATGATCCCTACTAGGAAAAAAGCTCAGTTCTACAGTAATATGCCTACTGTCCTATAAATATATCAGCAAAAATAAGCTGAATATTTATGCTTCGGGGCATGAGCTGGCCCTAGTGAAGCAAAGCACCAAAAATTAGTGCCAAAAGGAAATGACCAGTGGTCTCTGTAAATGAAAGAGAAAAAAAGGAAAAGAAAGCACAAACATATTTGTATTTTCACTTCTGTTCGTTCAACGTACATCAATCTGTAGGGTCACATTCGTTACCAATTTGGTAGGGTCTATCTTAATTTCTGCCAATTCATTCGTCACAATTGTTGTGCAATGGTCAATGTGCACCTCCAAATTATGGGCGCTCTGCCCGACGTATTTGTCCAAGCAACCGACCTACTGAAGGCGGTTATTTATTCATTCATCATCCATACATTTGTGGCTCAACGCACTCATACACCCAATCACACTGGTAGGAAAGAAGACCCATAGGTCATAAGCTTTTTGAAAAAGTCAATAGTCTAGCACACAGTACGATTGAAGATAGTAATCTATACATTCATGGTATACATACTTTATCGTTCGTTTAACTGTGCCCCATGAGCTGGCAGGCGGGAAAGTTTTTTCTCGGTCTACTGGAGAAAAAAATAAATAATGCCGCCCTCAATACTAAAAGAAGTACACTCAAGTTCTGGTATATACAATAGTGAACCTGTCACCCGTTATTTAGAGACTCAGGGTCAGAGTCTGTTACTCACGTTACCGGCGTGGCACATCGCCTCTCACCCCTACCGTGCAGCTCCGAGGACGCATGGTCTCTCGTCTGCGCTGTAGAAATACTGTTGGCAATTGCCGTCCGTGTTGATGATTGCTTCCGGAAGACGCCTATTGTTGGAAACACTAGACTGCTCAATTCTAAGATGGCCGACGGTATTTGGCACAAAGGGCGGAAAATACACGGTAGTCTTTCTTCACTTACTCTTGCTCAAGCGAGTGAAACTGTGTGTAAATCTTTTGATGGCGATTGATAGTAAATAGATTTCGTTTCATCAAAGTGTCTCTGTAGTCACATTGGTGGGGTCCCCATTTATTCACTGCCCAGAAAAAAAAATGTATTGCTCAGAAATTTTTTTTTTTTTTCTTTTTTCAGAAAAGGGAGTAAAAAGTTCGATATTTACAATTACTAATAATGCACTAATTTGAAGTTCACGAAGATTTGCTCACAAGTAAATCCCAGCTCCCAAGGAATCACCTCAACTCGTGGGGTTGGTTCAGATCGAACGTGGTAGGCTTGCCTGAAGGATATTAAGAGAGAATGCTCACAAATCAGCCGGGTGTTAGCCAGGGATATCATCAATGTTGTGTCATACCCAGAAAGTCGAATTTCAGCCTAGTGGCACGATGTTGCTGTGCATGGGATGATTCACACTTGGACAGGTGACATGCCACCGGGGGTTCCCTGTACCAGCTTGGGAACCCCCGGTGGCATGTCACCTGTCCAAGTGTGAATCATCCCATGCACAGCAACATCGTGCCACTAGGCTGAAATTCGACTTTCTGGGTATGACACAACATTGATGATATCCCTGGCTAACACCCGGCTGATTTGTGAGCATTCTCTCTTAATATCCTTCAGGCAAGCCTACCACGTTCGATCTGAACCAACCCCACGAGTTGAGGTGATTCCTTGGGAGCTGGGATTTACTTGTGAGCAAATCTTCGTGAACTTCAAATTAGTGCATTATTAGTAATTGTAAATATCGAACTTTTTACTCCCTTTTCTGAAAAAAAAAATAAAAAAAAAAAATAAAACATTTTCTGAGCAATAAAAATTTTTTTTCTGGGCAGTGAATAAATGGGGACCCCACCAATGTGACTACAGAGACACTTTGATGAAACGAAATCTATTTACTATCAATCGCCATCAAAAGATTTACACACAGTTTCACTCGCTTGAGCAAGAGTAAGTGAAGAAAGACTTCCGTGTATTTTCCACCCTTTGTGCCAAATACCGTCGGCCATCTTAGAATTGAGCAGTCTAGTGTTTCCAACAATAGGCGTCTTCCGGAAGCAATCATCAACACGGACGGCAATTGCCAACAGTATTTCTACAGCGCAGACGAGAGACCATGCGTCCTCGGAGCTGCACGGTAGGGGTGAGAGGCGATGTGCCACGCCGGTAACATGAGTAACAGACTCTGACCCTGAGTCTCTAAATAACGGGTGACAGGTTCACTATTGTATATACCAGAACTTGAGTGTACTTCTTTTAGTATTGAGGGCGGCATTATTTATTTTTTTCTCCAGTAGACCGAGAAAAAACTCTCCCGCCTGCCAGCTCATGGGGCACAGTTAAACGAACGATAAAGTATGTATACCATGAATGTATAGATTACTATCTTCAATCGTACTGTGTGCTAGACTATTGACTTTTTCAAAAAGCTTATGACCTATGGGTCTTCTTTCCTACCAGTGTGATTGGGTGTATGAGTGCGTTGAGCCACAAATGTATGGATGATGAATGAATAAATAACCGCCTTCAGTAGGTCGGTTGCTTGGACAAATACGTCGGGCAGAGCGCCCATAATTTGGAGGTGCACATTGACCATTGCACAACAATTGTGACGAATGAATTGGCAGAAATTAAGATAGACCCTACCAAATTGGTAACGAATGTGACCCTACAGATTGATGTACGTTGAACGAACAGAAGGGAAAATACAAATATGTTTGTGCTTTCTTTTCCTTTTTTTCTCTTTCATTTACAGAGACCACTGGTCATTTCCTTTTGGCACTAATTTTTGGTGCTTTGCTTCACTAGGGCCAGCTCATGCCCCGAAGCATAAATATTCAGCTTATTTTTGCTGATATATTTATAGGACAGTAGGCATATTACTGTAGAACTGAGCTTTTTTCCTAGTAGGGATCATCGAAAGGTCCTGATGAGTAGACAGTTGGGGACTGTCTATGAAACATGTCGACTTAGTAGTTAGTAATCACTCTACTTTTTACTCCCCTTTTTAACGTTTCCAGCTAGAGATACCAATAAAATGTATTTGTTCTACTAGCCAGGGAATTTTTAATTTTTCCATTTTTGTGCATTCACTAGTTAGATCCCTACACTTCACTGATATCACTACACCTACACATAGATCTGTCACTCTTACAGTGCTCCCGCGTAGTCCGTCTGGTCGCAGCACGCCCCGCCCCGTTATAGGGACGGGAAGACCCCTATGATGAAGCATGACACTAACGGATTTTTTTAGTGTGTGAGGGGTATTTTAACAAAGCACGCGTGCTCTCATCTTTCCACTACTAAGAGAGAGCCTATCACTTCACAACAAAACATAAAAACCTTCAAAATTTTCTGTCACCTCCACATATTGATAGAATCCCTATGTTTACTTATAAAGCCACATATGCCATACCCTCCTTGAACACAGTACTTCCAATATTCACCAAAGCACTATCTACACTTAATCCTTGAGATTAATGAATAGTAACCGCATATTCCAAACAAACAGGAAATTGTTTTCGGCGGACATATAAATCTTTTACAAGCAAAAATCGAGTCGAACAACAACTCAATTGTTGTACTTCTTCAATTTCATCAAATTTGATTTTCAAAAATTCAATGTCATCACTATTTGGGTAATTCACAAAATCAACAACATGACCCATTGCTCCATTTACTAAACCTCTTTCCATATGTAAATTACGTCGTAAAATTATCTGACAATTTAAACATGCATATAGATTCTTTTCTAAACCAGCCGTTTTAGATATTGATTTGTCTAAAGAATCCAATTTTGACTTCAACTTTTCTGACAAAATATTAGTAGCTCCTTCATACTCTATTCTATCAATAGCTTCAAGTTTTATAATTTCTTGCTTTTCTAACTTTAACATTTTTTCATTGAAGATTGAACATTCTTGCAGAGTTGGCATCAAGCATATGACTGATTTATTTTCAGCAGTTTTTCTATATATATTCTCTGCACCAACATTTTCATTTGGAAACAAATTTGAAAGTAATCGTGCCTGTAAACCTTCTTTGCCATGTTCACTCACTTTTCCAATTCTAATATCCTGAAGAATACTTTTATAATCACCATCCTTTGCTTGTCGCATATTTTGAATGAGTTCTGAATATTTGAAAAATTAACAAATATTAACATTTCCAATGCTTCCCAGGCACTTTCTGGTGTCTTCATGTGTAACGGTTTTAAACACTGGCTGTCCTTTCACAGGAGTTAGCTGTAGTAGATCTCCAAAAACGATGACGTGTTTGCCTCCAAATAACATATCATACTCTGTTTTAAGACTTTGTTGCATTCTTAAATGTACAAAGGCAAGCATTAAATGTGATACCATGCTTACCTCATCAATAATGAGAAGTTTCATTTTTTTCAGGACTCACAACAAGCTTCTCCAGATAGCTTGTGGTATTCTAATTTATTTTCGTGCTCTACTGGCAGCATCAATAAACAATGTATAGTAATCCCTTTAATATTATGTGCTGCCAACCCAGTTGGAGCGGTAACAACACAAGAGAGTGACGACTCTGTTCTTTTCTGTAGATAAGTTGCAATTGCTTTAATTAGAAAACTTTTTCCAGTGTCAGCTTCTCCACTCACGTACAGTTGGACAGGTTTAAATGACGTACATGAGCACTCTTTTTTCTCATGACATAAATCATGCTCAATCTGCTCTGTCCCTTCATCGTATATTTGTTTTTGCTTAACATTTAGTTGTTTTTCCAATTCTTCTAAGTTTATTACATCCTCCTGAGCTTGTTCCATTGCTCTTTCCACCTCATCCATGGCAGTGACTGCTTCATTTTGGAGAATTGGTCCTCCTAGTGGATCCTGACTCAACGAAGCAGAACTTTGACTATCTTGAGAACTGTCTCTAGCAATCTCTGCTGCAATTGTAGGTTCTTGCTGTATTTCCTCATTCAACATTTTCAGATAATTAATAAAAACAGGACATTCTATAGTATTTTTGTTTGCGTTGAATGAATCTTAATAACTAAGAAAATCTCCAAGTAGTTCCTCTTCTGTACGCTATGGCTTAAAGAGTTGCAAAAGAGCTAAATAGTAAAATTCCCTTTTGTCCGGAGTTTCGCAACTCAGTTTTCAATGATTAATCAAATGTCCTTTTCTTTATTTCACCAGACATCCTTCAGATCCAATTACAGCATATACACCTTTATTGATATTTTCTGTAATATTCCTCGTAAAAGTGTAGCTTTGCAGTACCTCATAGAGACAAACATTCTCAAGATGATTACTTCTATTTGGATAGTATGTATCCAACATATTTGTCTTCAAAATATCTGTACTGTTTGGTTCTTTCACTGCTAAATACTCAATTTCTTGTACAGATTTCAAAACTCGGTTTCGTGTTCTTGCAAGACCTAAACTCACCCGAATGATTGTTCTAGATTTGGCATATAGACTTGCAAATGATAAGCGATCTGAACATTCATATGCTCCGATTTCTCGATGAGACAACATCTTCAAACTGTAGCTGTACAAGTTTTTTACTTAGACTCTTTTCATGAGAAATTTCCTCCCACATTTCCTTTAGTTCTGTCTTTTCAGATTTCGTAATGTAAGAAGTTACATATCGAGCCACAGCAATGGGGTTGTCTGCAACATATTGAATATCCATGTTTGCATTCCACATGGACAAAATGACTGGGTTATAGTCATTTATGTATTTTGACTCTTCATTTCTTCTTAAGTTGTAGGTATTTTTAGGTGATTTTCTTGTCACAGATTGTCACAAAGATGACATAAATGTGTTCACTCTTCCTTTTGATATTACTGGTCATGGAAATCCAAAACGACATTTTGAGTAGAACTTGTCCTTTGATTTGTATTTTCGACGACAGTATTTTCCACAACAATGGGTTTGAAAGCGTAAGACTTGATGTTTTAAATTCTTTTGTTCTGTACTTTTAGGAACAGCACATGTAGAATACTGTTCAATAAAACTCATCACTGTGTCATCCAAATCTGTTCCAAATTTGGGGGCATCTGTGATCCATAGCAGCATATGTATGTGAGGAGCACCTCTTGCTTGATACTCCTTTCTCCAAAAGAAATCCAGAACCTCTACAAGAGGAGGATTTTTTTGTTAGTGATAAAAGACATCATAGCTTCAAATCTATGATTGAAATACCTGCATACATTAACTGGATCCAAAGAGCACAGTTCTCCAGGTGTCTTGAATTCTCTATTTTCTATGTTTGCATTGGCCTCTCGAAGAAATTGAAGTAAGTCTTCCCAAGCATTCTCTGCACAGCTTAGAGTAAGGAACCATGTAGGAGTTCCTAAGTTTCTTAGCATACATTTCAATTCCCCATGACGACGGTACCAATACTCGTTAGTACCACGCTGACATGCCATGAGATTAATGAGATGAGATTCCAAAACAGTGTCTTTCTGTTGGAGTTTATCCATAAAGTCCCTTGCCGAAATATTTTGCAGATGTACTCCACTTTTTAGTATATGGTTCACTGCATAAAAAAGTCCAGACTAGTCACTCTCAAACAGAAGATGAAACAAATATCGAATACATTGGTGAAATCTTGGATCTTCTGCATATAATCTTGATGTTCGGTATTCAGATGCAGGAATCTGCACAGGTCGGTCATCATATCGTCCACCATGACCAGTTTGAAAAAACTGAGGAAAACAATGAGCTTCCAAGCTTACTTCCCATATACTAATGGGACTTCCTTTTGTTTCTTTCATTTGGGATAACTCGATAGCATTCCCCATTACTTCTTTGGAATGCAGAGCATGAACACTATAATGTTCATAAACGTGTTCACTACTGGACACATCCACTTTTTCAATTTGCCCAGCTGATATTTCACTGTCCTCTTCTACAGTTGTTTCCTCTTCTCCTACATATACATTTTTGTAGTATTGATTGTTTTTTACCAAATACAACGTTGCCTTTTTGACTTTCCTAACATCCACTAATTCTTGCCAGATTTTCTTACTCTTTGTAGGAACGCCATTAACTAGAATAACTAAAGGTTCCTCGTTCACATTTTCAACACCAATCGTTTCAATATTTTTCTTTAAATCTAGAGGCAAATAGACAACTCTTCCCTTTAATACTCTCTGTAAATCTGAAGGAGGCAATTTCCCTGTCTTACGCTCCATGCGAACAATAGCCTGAAATGGATGCACACATTGAATCAGAATAGACTCATAGGTATTTAAATCCATCAGTTCAAAAGGAATATTTACCAACTCAAGATTATTATGTACAGCTCTAGCAGGCATTTTGTTATCATTTAATTTATTATAATATTATTTACAAATACGTTGATCAGAACCCAAATCAAAACAATCCTCTACCAACAAATAAGTTGCAAAATCCTTCCACTCATTATTATTTTCCTTTTCAATTTTTAAATATAGATCAACTAACCTGGTCTGATTTTTATAATGAATTCGTCTACAACAAATACAAGAAAAGTTTGGCCTTTCACCTGAAATGACCTTAAATCTTGTAATTTCTTGGTCAAAATTTTCTTTACTAAATATCTGTATAATTTCTTCCACATTTCCTTCTATTACTGTATCAGTAACTTCATTGTCCTCTTTTTCACAAAAGTAACTAACCTCAATTTCTTCACAAATGTTCTTTACATCTAATACAGATCCATGCAAAAGAGCACTGTTTAACTGTTTTAGCTTAAGTGCTGGACTTTTTGCATAATACAACCTTCTCACTAATTTCCTCACATCAGTATGATGCACTGCTAAAATCATAAAATGGTGAAAAACACTCTGGCATACTTTTTTAGAAAGACAAGCCAGAGAATGCCCTTGCAAACCTGTTTTTTCTCTCAGTCTGCAAGGATCTAATTCTTGCAACATCTTAATCTTTTGTTTAAGACTTTTCTTAGTATACTTACGTAAGAAATTGTGAAAAAAATCAATTGAATCCTGTCGTACAGTACAAATACTACTACAATTCCAAGTGTACACTGGAGCCTTAGGACGTCTCCCTAAAACTTCATCAGCTAACACCTCTTCTGCACTTCTTGGGACAATTTTCTCTTTTTCAACCGGACAACCGTCCTTCACCTCATATGCTCGACCACCGGTGTCAACTGCATGCAACAAATCTTTAGTCTGAAAGTAAGTCTCTTCATTAAAAAATGGCTCAGAACTTGAACAATGCTTCCATTCTCCAGAAAAAACATTGCAAAAATTAATTCTATGAATTAGTCTTTTCCACTTACTTTTCGCTTTCAAAAGATTGATTGCCTTGTCTTGTGTACGAATTTTATTTATTACTAAAATAAACAACTTCTTTTTTATTTCAAAAGTCTGATCATCAATATTTTCTATTCTTTTTTTGCTTATAAAAAGCTGTTTTCCTTTTAGAAGTCTTTACATTTTTTAATAAATTTAATACAACTCTGTTATGAAACATTCTCTTCCGAATTTGAAGAAACTGATTTTTACGTCTCTTACTATAGACATTTTCATTGTCACACACTTTTCCAACATTCTTCTTTTTTAACTGCTTTTTCTTTGTTCTTACAGATACTTTTTTTATCTTTTCCACACTGTCCACACTTTTTTTTCTTTCAGTTAATTTCCTTATAAAATCCTTTGTTGTCTTACCAGAAGCATTCTTCTTTTTCTCTGTACAAAGTTGTTTAGAGAAATCTTGTAATTGTGTTTTCTTGGAAATGTAAGCCTGTTTATATTTTCTTCTTTTGGCATCCTTTGTAGGCATGTTGTTTTTTCTTTCTGTAGATAACAATCCATTGTAAAGAAAAAAAACATGTTATAGACCACTACTAACATACTACATAGCAATTATAACAACTATATCATGTAAACACTGGTTCACTTCATAAGTAAGTTTAAGGTATAGCAACAGTGTTGTTTCTGACTTTATGGCAGTGCAGTGGTGTTTCAACATTATAAGGGTATTTGCTGTGAATGGTATTTCAGGGTTTAGAACAGTGCAGTGGTGTTTAGGCAGTGTAGGGGGTCATGATGGTATTAATATTTCTGACTTTAGAGCAATACAGTTGTGTGTACGCAGTGTATGGTATCAAGCAAGGCCTACGAGTAAAAATCACTGGATGTCCTAAAGTCTAACTCACTCCATGAGTACACGTATTCCCAGGTCTTAAAACACATACACCAAGCAAGTGATTGTGACACAATATTTTAAAAAAACACACTCACTTGCATTCAGAATGAAAAAAGATACAAATATACCTTGAAATTCATTGAATTGATTACTACATGTTACAGAAAGAGTTAGTATGGTATTTCTACAGCTCAGCCAGGATCTTCAGTACACACCATCGAGACTATTTGAAAATTAAGAGGCCTGACAGACGTACTGCATTCCAGTTTCTAGTACTACATATCCTAAACCCTGACTCACTTCATCAGAACATGTATTCTTATATTTTTAAACACATCAACAAACCAAATTATTACAATAGTACAAAAAGACTCACTAGAATTTTTAATTCTAAATCATGAATGTATTCATCAAACATTTCGTACTCCAATAAAACCTCCAACAATACTTCATCTGGTATTTCATTAACATTGTCCTCAATTTCCAAATATGTATCTTGAAATTCAATTTCTTCCACTGCTTCTAATAACTCATGGTCCAAACTTTGATCAAAGAAAACTCAATTTTCATCATCAATATCCTCTCCAAAAGGTCCATTTAAGTCCTCTATGACTTCATACGAAATGTCAAATTTGACTGCAAAGTTCTCCTGATTCTCATCCATTTTATATATATGATAATTTTGCTGCACCTTGCAAAAAATATAAACACTTAATTATATCATTTTCACTAATAGCTAATCAAAAACTACCTTTAACAATTTCATACGTACATTTATTCCCATATTTTCAAACACAACTACACAAATTATTCTGCTACATTCTTCTGAAATGAAAACTGACTCACACTGTGATCTTAAACAGATAACACTATCCCTTCAAATTCAGTAAAATGATTACTACAATGAAAGGGAGTCTTGCTGGGAATAATCTTTTAGGGTTTAGAACACTCCAGTTGTGTTGCAAGAGTTTTGAATATTTTTCTAGGAATGGAGTTTCAGGGTTTAGGACAATGAAGTGCACTTCAAGCAGTGTAGTGAGTTAAGGTGGGACTAAATTGCACAGCATAAACACAATTTGAAAATTATGAGGCCTGAAACAAATACTGCATAGGACTTTCTACAATTACATCACCTAAACCATGACCCAGTTCATGATTTAGGTGATTTAACACACAGAGGGAGAGAAAGTACAAACAGAGATAAAATGGTACAAACAGAGGGTGCGAGACTACAGGCAGAGAAGGAAAAGATTTAACATGTAAGCGCTGTCTAACACACACCAGCAGCCATATCATAATAGGCCTCTGCAGATGCACATGACAGGGTGCAGGCAGTGGGAGAGGGTTGGTGCAGACAGAAAATGAGATACTGCAGGCCAAAAGAAAAACTGGTACAATCAGAGGATAGATGGTGCAGGGCCACAGGCAGAGGGAGAGATGGTGCAGTCAGAGAAAAAGTGGTGCAGAGAAAGGGTGAGATGGTTCAAGCAGAAACACAGATAGTGCAAGCAGACACAGACATGGTACACACAGAGGATAACATGGTACAACAGAGAAGAAATACTGGTAACAGTGAGAGAAATGTTACATGCAGAGGCTAATTGGAACACACAGAGAGGAAGATACTAAAGACAGAGATAAAATGGTACACACAGAGGGTGCGAGACGACAGGCAGAGAAGGAAAAGATTTACATGTAAACGCTGTCTAACACACACCAGCAGCCATATCATAATAGGCCTCTGCAGATGCACATGACAGGGTGCAGGCAGTGGGAGAGGGTTGGTGCAGACAGAAAATGAGATACTGCAGACAGAGAGTAAACTGGTACAATCAGAGGATAGATGGTGCAGGGCTACAGGCAGAGGGAGAGATGGTGCAGTCAGAGAAAAGGTGGTGCAGAGAAAGGGTGAGATGGTTCAAGCAGAAACACACATAGTGCAAGCAGACACAGACATGGTACACACAAAGGATAAAATGGTACAACTGAGAAGAAATACTAGAAACAGTAAGAAAAATGTTACATGTAGAGGCTAATTGGAGCACACAGAGGGGGAGATAGTGAAGACAGAGATAAAATGATACACAAAAAGTGTGCGAGACTATAGGCAGAGAAGGAAAAGATTTACATGTAAGCGCTGTCTAACACACACCAGCAGCCATATCATAATAGGCCTCTACAGATGCACATGACAGGGTGCAGGCAGTGGGAGAGGGTTGTGCAGACAGAAAATGAGATACTGCAGGCAGAAAGTAAACTGGTACAATCAGAGGATAGATGGTGCAGGGCTAAAGGCAGAGGGAGAGATGGTGCATTCAGAGAAAAGGTGGTGCAGAGAAAGGGTGAGATGGTTCAAGCAGAAACACAGATAGTGCAAGCAGACACAGACATGGTACACACAGAGGATAAAATGGTACAACTGAGAAGACATACTGGAAACAGTGAGAGAAATGTTACATGCAGAGGCTAATTGGAGCACACACAGGGGGAGATACTAAAGACAGAGATAAAATGGTACACACAGAGGGTGCGAGACTACAGGCAGAGGAGGAAAAGATTTAACATGTAAGCGCTGTCTAACACACACCAGCAGCCATATCATAATAGGCCTCTGCAGATGCACATGACAGGGTGCAGGAAGTGGGAGAGCGTTGGTGCAGACAGAAAATGAGATACTGCAGGCAGCGAGTAATCTGGTACAATCAAAGGATAGATGGTGCAGGGCTACAGGCAGAGGGAGAGATGGTGCAGTCAGAGAAAAGGTGGTGCAGAAAAAGGGTGAGATGGTTTAAGCAGAAACACAGATAGTGCAAGCAGACACAGACATGGTACACACAGAGGATAAAATGGTACAACTGAGAAGACATACTGGAAACAGTGAGAGAAATGTTACATGCAGAGGCTAATTGGAGCACACACAGGGGGAGATACTAAAGACAGAGATAAAATGGTACACACAGAGGGTGCGAGACTACAGGCAGAGGAGGAAAAGATTTAACATGTAAGCGCTGTCTAACACACACCAGCAGCCATATCATAATAGGCCTCTGCAGATGCACATGACAGGGTGCAGGCAGTGGGAGAGGGTTGGTGCAGACAGAAAATGAGATAATGCAGGCAGAGACTAAACTGGTACAATCAGAGGATAGATGGTGCAGGGCTACAGGCAGAGGGACATATGGTGCAGTCAGAGAAAAGATGGTGCAGAGAGACGGTGAAATGGTTCAAGCAGAGACACAGATAATTCTAGCAGACACATACATGGTGTGACGCTACAGGCAGAGAAGGGAAAGATTTAACATGGTAGTGTTGTGTAATACACACCAACAGCTATATCATAATAGACCTCTGCATATGCATATAAGAGGGTGCAGGCAGTGGGAGAGAGTTGGTGCAGACAGGAAATGAGATAATGGAGGCAGAGACTAAACTGGAACAATCAGAGGATAGATGGTGCAGGGCTGCAGGCAGAGGGACAGATGGTGCAGTCGGAGAAAAGATGGTGCAGAGAGTGGGTGAAATGGTTCGAGCAGAGACACAGATAGTGCAAGCAGACACACACATGGTGTGAGACTACAGGCAGAGAAGGGAAAGATTTAACATGGTAGCGTTGTGTAATACACACCAGCAGCCATATCATAAAAGGCCTCGGCAGATGCACATGAGAGGGTGCAGGCAGACGGTGCAGCCAGAGAGAGAGAGATAGTGCAAACAGAAAATACATTTCCAATTTACAACACTATTTCTATACCAGCATTTAATCAAAACATGAGACACAATGTCAAAATAAAGAGTACCCTATAAGCAGAGAGATGCAAACTGTGAGGAGACACACCTGACATTATAGAAAAATGTGCAACTATATTTCTTTAATTTACACACACACTCAGTGTCATCCTAGTCAAAAATGTTAAAACCATACATTTCACCAAAAAACAAAAACCACAATACATCATTTAAGAGACAGAACACAGCCCATGAACAGGAGCACTACAAAATACATTTCCAATATGAGCCATTAGTTTTTTGCCAGCATTACATCCAAACATGAGACACACTACAGGAAGAAAGAGGCCCAATATGCTTGTAAATCTGCCCATAGTGTATACAGCACTCTATCTATATAAGGTGGATCATTGCTAAGAGGAGGTCTAAAAAACCGAGTATTATTAAGAAAGCAGAGGAGAAAGTATAAAATGAAAGTGGAACATTAGGGGACAGTAAAGACAACCACAACAGAGGGAACACAAGAAACTATTAAAAAAAATAGCACTCTCAAGAAAGACAAGAAAATATAAGGAAAGAGTGGAAATTTCAGAAAACAAAGGACAGTATAAGCAGATAGATGTAGACTGTGAGGAGAGACAGGGGAGATTATAAAAAAAGGTGCAAATATAATTCATTAATTTACACAGACACTCAGTGTGATCCTGGTCAAAAAGTTTAAAATCAAACATTTTACCAAAACACATTTACCACACGAAAAAAGGGTAAGAGACAGAACACAGCCTATCTATTTCAGCACTACAATACAGTGCAGAAACCTGAGTCATTTTCAAAATACATTTCCAATTTGCAGCATTACTTTTTTGCCAGCATTACATCCAAACATGAGACACAATATCAGAAGAAAGAAGACAGTATAAGCAGAGAGAGGTAGACTCTGAGGAGAGACAGGGGAGATTATAGAAAAAGGTGCAAATATAATTCTTTAATTTACACAGACACTCAGAGTGATCCTGGTCAAAAAGTTTAAAACCAAACATTTTACCAAAACACATTTACCACACGAAAAAGTTAAAGATACAGAATACAGCCTATCTATTTCAGCACTACAATACAGTGCAGAAACCTGAGTCATTTTCAAAATACATTTCCAATTTGCAGCATTACTTTTTTGCCAGCATTACATCCAAACATGAGACTCACACTATGCCCTTAGGCACATAACAGAAATCCTTGCAATTCTGTCAAATGATTACTATAGTGAAAGGGGGGGAGTAGGGGGTCTTGCTAGTAGTGTTCTATATAGAGAGCAAGGGTGAGGGAGACAGCAAGAGAGAGACAATGAGAGTGAAATAAAAGGAAGTAAATCAGATGGAGAGAGGGAGTTAGAAAACAGGAGCAAAGGAAAGGGATAATGACAGTGAGGAAAGAGATATGAGGGTAAGGAAAGGAGATTGAGAGGAAAAAAAAGCATATTAAGAAAAAGGAAAAAGAAGTAAGTGAAACAGAAGGATTTAGAGAAAAAGAGAGGAAGGAAAAAGAACAGTGGTGGAGAAAAGGAAGACAGTGACAGAGAGTGAAAGAGAGGGAGAGGGAGTAACTTCCACATTAAAACACATCTTTATTGTTAACTTAAAATGCACAACATATATCCCTTTACAAATTAATAACTCACCTTTAAAAATGCTTCTGAAGATTTAGAACAGTGTCAATCACACACCAGATTTTCTTAAGCAGAATCTCTGAAATGTATCTCAGACACTGCAACCACAAATGGCACTGATTCCCTCTCATTTTTCACACATATTCCAGTACATAAGCAATGACATTTCTTCCCACGCAAATTCAAAACCAAACTAACATTTTAATTGGTTGTACATTTCAACACTTTCAAACTCACATAATGTTCAACCTTCCCCCACTGCTCTCTCTGCCTGTTACCATGATAACTCTCCATAGAACACCTAACTGAACTCAAAAGGTGACAAGTTCATCTCTCAATGTTGCAAACCAAAGCAGCAAGTGTGTTTGGCTCTAGCTTATCCTGTGCAATGTTCTTTTCAATGACTTTTTCTAAATCAATAGTATTATTCCTTTTAAAAAAACAGTAGTATGCACCCTAGTTTTCAATGTTAAATTATCAGAAACCACCAATCATTTCTTTTTTTTCAAGTGCTCTCGATCTCAACCACATTTTTTTCAAAACTCCAAATTTTCAAACTGCCATATCATTTCCAGAGACCATCTGAGTACAACCAGATCTGCCTTCAAGATGCTTAGAGTCTGGATTGTAGGACATAGCTATATTTTCTGGAGTGAAAGGTATGCAGCAAATAGATGCTTTCTCAACCTTGATTTACCAAATGTGGATATTATGTGGATTGGCCAGAGAGGATTGAGATGTCACCAATTGATGCCAATGGTAAAATCCTTTTTGCATCTCCCACACCCTGACCTCATAATTGTGCACTGTGTTGGCAATGACCTAGGCACTTTGACTGGGGTAGGTCTAGAAATGATTTTAAAGGACACCTTTGGGCAATTGATGACACTTTTTCCACAAACTGCCTTGGTATATTCTAATATATGCCAAAGGCAAAAATGGAACTGGTCCAACCAATATTGTCCACAGATTGAGAAAGCAAGGAAACATGTGAATAAGTCTGTTTCTGCTTTCCTCAGAGACTATGGTATGGGTTCTATATATCACAACAACTTGCGTTACAAAATGCAAGGCATCTATAGGAGAGATGGTGTACATTTCACAGATGAGGGGAATGGAGTCTTCCTTTTAAACTTTAGACTCTGTATCGGTACTTACTTGTAGGTACAAAAAACACTCAATGAACACAACGGCTCTTTTTAGAGCCAACGAACATCTAAACACTCAAGCTTGTTATTTAACTGTATTTTTAGGGTTTTTTTCTGACGTGCGCGCACAATGCGCGCAGTGTGCGCGCACCTAGCGATTTAAAAATAAAGAAAAATGTTTTTTTTGCCCATCGGGGTCCTTCAGGGACCCCATCAGAAGGCCTAGGGGGTCAGGGAGACTCTACCCTGCCCCCTTTTCATGTTCTCCACTTTTATTTGTCACTCTCTTTTGAAACTACACAAAATGGCAGCTGTAGGGTGCGCGCAGCGTGCGTGCACCTCCAAACTTTTTTTTTAAATGTTTTTTTTGCCCTTCGGGTTCCTTCAGGAACCCCCTGAAAAGGCCTAGGGGGTCAGGGAGTCTCTTCACTGATTCCTTTTCACGTTCTCCACTTTTGTTTTTCACTCTCTTTTGAAACTACACAAAATGGCGACTGTAGGGTGCGTGCATCTAGGGGGTCAGGGAGTCTCTGCCCTGCCCCCTATTCACGCTTTCCACTTTTGACCTCTGCCTCGGACAAAAAATGGTGGCCAACCCTTCCTGATTTCGTCCGAATGGAATGTTGACAGACGTCTAACAGCAAATCAGAATTCCGCTCGCGCACACCTGGTGCGCGCACGGTGCGCGCTTATAGATATATATTTCTTTTTAACTTAATCTTCTCAACAACTACTGGAGGTATTTACACCATTTAAACAAAAGGGCGATCTGCGAATCAGACTCTACCTTTTTGCCAAATTTCTTGGAATTCCGTTCAGCCGTTCGGGCTGTAGCCGTGTCTAATCGTCCTATGGAAAATTGCGTTTTGGATCCCCCCTTTTTACTCAGCCCCCACTTGACGAATCCCCCCAAAACCTTCAGGGAAGGAGCGGAGCGGAGCGGGCCATCTTCTTTGAAAAATTCGCGAAGATTCATCAACCGGCGCCAAAGTTATTCCCAATAGAATGTTGCAGATTTCCTATGGAAACTAGGTCCTAACTATAACTACCTACTGGCGACCGGCAGTAGATAATATATATATATATATAATATATATATATATATATATATCTATACATATAATAAAGTGCGCTTCTTAATCCTCCACATGGGTTTCTGCTCTTTTCTGCGAAGGAGATTTACATGAACATTTTTATGCGACTGCCAGAGCGCATTACAGAAGACCCCGCAGCACAAGAGGTCAGGACGGTCTGGTTTGCTCTGCCGAGCGTTTGTACATTGGTTGTGGTTACACATACGTCTTGTACCCGCCAGGACGCCTGGATATACAGCGGTTTGGAGGTATTTATATTTCCAATTGGGTGACCGGGACCACTGAGTCAACCCCCGTGCATAGTTTCCAGGCGGAGAGGTTGCTGCGTTCATATGAGGGGGACGCGAGGGGGCACTGGACTTTGAAATTGCCGATTGTGCCTGCGCTCGATTTCCACTCCGGCAGTGTCACCCCGTTGAGCATTTTCCTACCTGGCTTGCACCACAGAGAGGCATTCTGGGTCTTGGGGTCCGGCTTCACAGGACCACACAGGTGTGCTCCATGACATCAGGGGGCGGAGCAAGGTTCTTTACGTCTACTTCGAGGCAGGGTTGCCTACGCCACAGCACAACAAGAGGTCAGAGAGGGGCGCTGACGAAGGCTAACATTGCCGAAATGCATTCGCCAAAGACTTTTTCTTAATAAAGTGCGCTTCTTAATCCTCCACATGGGTTTCTGCTCTTTTCTGCGAAGGAGATTTACATGAACATATATATATATATATATATATATATGTATATATATATATATACATATATATATATATATATTCAAGCTCCCGGGGAATGTCCAAAGATCAGAAAGCACTCGGGCAGCAAGGAAGCTTCTCCCCAAAGCTTTATTAAGGTCAAACACACGCTCTTGCCAGGCGTCACTATGCAAGTGGCTTCAATTGTGGGGCAACAAGGCAGGATAGCAGCACGTCGCTCTCGCTGGGGCTCATTTGAGCTTTTTAATTATGGAGCATCAAATCACACGGACTTCAGCCCCCATAAAGCAATGCACAGCATCATACAGAGCAGCCAATCAGGGGCGTGCAATCTTGCTGAAATTGGAGGTGGGGCCACATGGTGCTCTACGGACTGCATGCCGCCGAGGAAGGGAGATGCCCGAAACGCGTCCGGATTCACAGTCCTATGCAAACTGGCAAGAGCGTGTGTTTGACCTTAATAAAGCTTTGGGGAGAAGCTTCCTTGCTGCCCGAGTGCTTTCTGATCTTTGGACATTCCCCGGGAGCTTGAATATTGTAGCGGTTGTCCTGCCGCTTGAGAGCACCACTCCAGAAGCAGGTGATCACGGAGTCACTATGCAAGTGGCTTCAATTGTGGGGCAACAAGGCAGGATAGCAGCACGTCGCTCTCGCTGGGGCTCATTTGAGCTTTTTAATTATGGAGCATCAAATCACACGCACTTCAGCCCCCATAAAGCAATGCACAGCATCATACAGAGCAGCCAATCAGGGGCGTGCAATCTTGCTGAAATTGGAGGTGGGGCCACATGGTGCTCTACGGACTGCATGCCGCCGAGGAAGGGAGATGCCCGAAACGCGTCCGGATTCACAGTCCTATGCAAACTGGCAAGAGCGTGTGTTTGACCTTAATAAAGCTTTGGGGAGAAGCTTCCTTGCTGCCCGAGTGCTTTCTGATCTTTGGACATTCCCCGGGAGCTTGAATATTGTAGCGGTTGTCTTGCCGCTTGAGAGCACCACTCCAGAAGCAGGTGATCACGGAGTCACTATGCAAGTGGCTTCAATTGTGGGGCAACAAGGCAGGATAGCAGCACGTCGCTCTCGCTGGGGCTCATTTGAGCTTTTTAATTATGGAGCATCAAATCACACGGACTTCAGCCCCCATAAAGCAATGCACAGCATCATACAGAGCAGCCAATCAGGGGCGTGCAATCTTGCTGAAATTGGAGGTGGGGCCACATGGTGCTCTACGGACTGCATGCCGCCGAGGAAGGGAGATGCCCGAAACGCGTCCGGATTCACAGTCCTATGCAAACTGGCAAGAGCGTGTGTTTGACCTTAATAAAGCTTTGGGGAGAAGCTTCCTTGCTGCCCGAGTGCTTTCTGATCTTTGGACATTCCCCGGGAGCTTGAATATTGTAGCGGTTGTCCTGCCGCTTGAGAGCACCACTCCAGAAGCAGGTGATCACGGAGTCACTATGCAAGTGGCTTCAATTGTGGGGCAACAAGGCAGGATAGCAGCACGTCGCTCTCGCTGGGGCTCATTTGAGCTTTTTAATTATGGAGCATCAAATCACACGGACTTCAGCCCCCATAAAGCAATGCACAGCATCATACAGAGCAGCCAATCAGGGGAGTGCAATCTTGCTGAAATTGGAGGTGGGGCCACATGGTGCTCTACGGACTGCATGCCGCCGAGGAAGGGAGATGCCCGAAACGCGTCCGGATTCACAGTCCTATGCAAACTGGCAAGAGCGTGTGTTTGACCTTAATAAAGCTTTGGGGAGAAGCTTCCTTGCTGCCCGAGTGCTTTCTGATCTTTGGACATTCCCCGGGAGCTTGAATATATATATACATAGACGATGTTTTTGTTATTTGGAAGGGCAGTATGCAAAGTGCACTGGAGTTTGTTGAACTTTTAAATACTAATGAGTTCAATCTACACTTCACTTCAAACATAAGTGACACTACGCTAGAGTTTTTGGATGTCCAAATACAGATAACTGATGAGACACTCACTACCACAGCATATAGAAAACCATCTGCTGGAAATGCAATATTACACGCATACAGTGCTCATCCGCGCCATTTAATAGCCAGCATACCCTACGGTGAATTGCTGCGTTTAAAACGCATTTGCAGCACGCCGGAACAATTTAATATCTGCAGTCAGTTAAGTCTGGAACGCATGCGAGCGAGAGAGTATAGCGAGGACATTCTTGACAAAGCCATGAAGAAAACTAATGAGAGACCTAGATCCACCCTGTTACCAAACACCATTGAATTAGATGCTGGCACAGCAGATGAAACCTGTTCCCCAAGACTGATCACCACTTACAGTAGACAGGAACGCAAAATACGAAACATCATGAATAAGAATTGGCCCATAGTCCTTACAGACCCTATTCTGAAAACCACGCTATTAGAACATCCTAGCGTGACATTCAGAAAATCAAAAAACATGGGGAATCTCTTATCTAAAGAGATCTCCACTGGGTCTACTAGTATAAAAACTTGGATGCCCTCCAGTAACGGATTTCGTAAATGTGCTACCTGTAGGGCATGCAACTTTGGAGCCAACACTGCCACCTATAACACCCCGTTCAAAACCAAAGCACAACCCATTAGGGGTAAATATGATTGCCGCACTGAGTACGCTATATACGTTCTCACGTGCACTTGCGGCTTACGTTATGTTGGCAGCACAAAAAATCCTGTACATATGCGTATCCTGCAACACATTCGGGCTATTATCCATAGTGACCCGGCTTACCCGGTAGCCAGACATTTTAAAGTAAGCCACAATAAAGACGTGAATTGTCTTACTTACTTTGTAATTGATCAGGCACCGGCTCCCAAGCGAGGTGGGGATAGGGACAAGGCTCTAAGGCAGTTAGAGACAAGATACATTCTTAACCTTGATTCTAAGCATCCTAACGGCCTTAATGACAGGGAGGACATGCATACCTTCCTGTAATTCTGAATTACTGCATCCTATCCAATACCCCATCCACTGATTCAGTCAGATATGTTACTTGGGTCCATTCTATCGCCAATAATCCGTATGACTACACCAGATGCCTTAATGACTATCTGACTAATGTCCCTGAGCGACCTTTATTGAACCTGTAATTTTATATCTCTCTCCAGTATCACTAGTTTTTAAACCTTTCACATTATTTTGGTTGCACCTATTTCACTCAGCACTTTACATTGTAATTTTTGCCTACAATACATTTGATCATTCATTCCTTCTAGAAGGAACCATTGGCTTAAGGGTAGTAGCACTATCCTTCTTGTATTAGCTCAGCATTAGCACTTTATGAATAGTATGTTTTTATGTAACAACGGGACAGTTAAGTGTGACATTTTTATGAGACAGTATGAAAAATTAACTCACAAGTCAGCTACATTACGAGTATAGCCATTTGTTTGGTGAATTGCCATTTGCACAATCATTTTAAACATGATATGTATTTATGTAAATCATCAATTGACCTGTTATGTATATAAGGTCTTTTTTATTATTTTAACATATTTATATGTTATTTATTGGTTGCAATGGTTTTACATATTGAATTACTATGATATTGTAGTTGCATTATGTGGTTTTTAATAATTATGCTGATAGTCTAAATTTGCACAAGTCAAAACGCATTTAAGCGGTTATATGTTCATTGCAATATGAACTAAATTGAAAATATTCTATTTTATGTGCAATTTATAATATGCTGCTAAAAGGTTATAGCCATGCAGGCAAAATTACCAATTTTTCTGTGCACATGTAAAACACCTTACACTTTAAAAAAGTCCGTTTTCTATGTTTTGATCATTAGAACACGTGGTATTACTATAGATGAAAAAAATGAGTGTGTGCTCTATTTAAAGTGACTCTAACTGCATTTCCGTCATGTGATCAAGGGCAGTCCCTGCCCGAAACGCGTCATGCCTACCTGAACTGCTGTAAAATGGATAATAAAAGTTCGCTGTGACACTCTGCAAGCCGTGTGGTGGTCCGTTACTTCTGTGGTTTCAACTGGGAACAGAAATTGATCCATATATATATATATATATATATATATATATATTCACTGAAAAAACCATAGGTTTCAGGAGAACTATAGTTAGGAATTAGTTTTTAAAAAACCTTTGAAATTCACTCAAAAATCTATAAGTTTTAGTGGTGTTATAGTTAGCTGGACATTTTACTCATACAGAACCAATGAAATTGCTCCTATATAGTTAGTTGTACTAACTATATTTCGCGCACCCACAATCCACTGCTGATGATGTCACATATTAGATCATTCATGACATGGTCAGTGACATCACTGATGACATCTCAAATGACATCACTGATGACATCACTGATGACATCATCCAGTGAATGTGGTTTGCTTCGTTATTTAAATATGCATCATATATATAGCAATTTACATTGAAGAATGAGTGGATAAATATAAATAAATATTTGGATGGAGGATTTAGTAGCAGTGTAATTGACTGTTTACTTGACCAATTTATAATGTCTCACTAACTATAGGGGATAGTGACTAAAATGTGTGAATATATGTATCACTTTGTCAGTTGTTGTGTAAACTGATTCTACAGTTGGTTACTAGCTATGTGAAAGTCTATATTAGTTATTGATTAGTTAACTGAGTATTTGTATGGGAGTGTGAAAGTGTGTGTGGTTCGGTGGGGGGGTGTGTGACTGTCCAAAGATGTGTGAATAGTTGATTCAGTAGATATATGAAGTTAACACTACATGTTCTAACAGTTTGGGAGAGGGAATCTCTTTATGGGTGTGGTGATGAGCAAATATATTTCTCAAAGGTACAGGTCCAACAAACTAGAAAAATAAAAGGCAGTGTATGTGTCAGTTGTTGTATATAAATAAATATACATAAGACACAATGATTGTGTGAGTGACTGTATGGATAACTGTATACTTGTAATAATGATTTTATAATTCACTAGGTATGACTTACTATCTAAATGAATAGAAGAAGTGTTGTTTGTATAAGTGTTTTGCTAAGTAAATATGTAGGTATGATCCATTGTTTGCATAAGTGAGTAGGATGACTTCATATGTGAATAGGATGCGTGCTGTTGTTTAATGTCGATATAGATGTATAAGTATTTTTGATAGTGTTCTATTGTTCATTGACAGCATGTATGAGTGAATCCATAGGTAAGTGATAAGATGTGTGTATACATCTATGAATCACTGAGTGGATTTTTAGATACTTATATTGCTGTGACAATGGATTTAAATATGATACTCTGTATTTTACAAACAGTGATGAAAAATTGTAATAGTGTATGAAAAGGTGTATGTGATTGTCACGTGGATGATGTCATCAGTGATGTCATTAGTGATGTCATTTGAGATGTCATCAGTGATGTCACTGACCATGTCATGAATGATCTAATATGTGACATCATCAGCAGTGGATTGCGGGTGCGCGAAATATAGTTAGTACAACTAACTATATAGGAGCAATTTCATTGGTTTTGTATGAGTAAAATGTCCAGCTAACTATAACACCACTAAAACTTATAGTTTTTTGAATGAATTTCAAAGGTTTTTTAAAAACTAATTCCTAACTATATAACTCCTGAAACCTATGGTTTTTTCAGTGAATTTCAAAGGTTTTTTTAAATGCTAATTCCTAACTATATAAGGCCTGAAACCTATGGTTTTTTCAGTGAATTTCAAAGGTTTTTTAAATGCTGATTCCTAACTATATAAGGCCTGAAACCTATGGTTTTTTCAGTGAATTTGCAAGGTTTTTTAAATGCTAATTCCTAACTATATAAGGCCTGAAACCTATGGTTTTTTCAGTGAATTTCAAAGGTTTTTTTAAAGCTAATTCCTAACTATATAAGGCCTGAAACCTATGTTTTTTTCAGTGTTTTTTAAAAAAAATTGATTGGTTAACTGGCTTATTAAGTGTATCTTAGTGAATACATATATTAGCGAGTAATGTTTAAATATTTAAATATATGCATGAGTGATGTAATATGTGACGTCATCAGCAGTGCATTGCAGACGTGCAAGTTATAGTGAGTCCAACTAACTATAACGTGGGAATTTCAATGGTTTTATGCGAGTAAAATTTCCAGCTAACTCTAACTGGTGTGAAACCTATGGTTTTTTCAGTGAATTTCAAAGGTTTTTTAAATGCTAATTCCTAACTATAACTGGTGTGTAACCTATGGTTTTTTCAGTGAATATATATATATATATAAAATTTCTATGGCAAAATGAAACCCCTCATTTTGTTGCTTTTCAAATTAAATGTATTAAGTGTTACCACTTTATTCCAATCAAGATGACTTCAGGTGTGCCATACTTTTGTCATAAGTAAGACTGTTAGCGTTCTAGTTGTTCTTTAGAACACTCTGGGACATTCTGTCATTGGGCTATAGTTGGGCTACATCTGGCTGATATTTGGGCTACATTTGGGCTCTTTTGTCTCTGATGGCCATCTTGGGAGACTGCATATCAGAATTTTTTTAATGAAATATAAGAGGATTTGAGAAGTCCCTCAAAATGTGCCCTAATTTTTCTTTCTTCAGCACTAATCATAATTTCTATGGCAAAATGAACCCCCTAATTTTGTTCCTTTGCAAATTAAATGTTTTAAGTGTTAACACTTTATTCCAATCAAGATGACTTCAGGTGTGCCATACTTTTGTCATAAGTAAGACTGTTAGCGCTCTAGTTGTTCTTTAGAACACTCTGGGACATTCTGTCATTTGGCTATAGTTGGGCTACATCTGGCTGATATTTGAGCTACATTTGTTTTTTTTTTACTCTGGTGGCCATCTTCGGGCTACATCGGGCTACATTGGGCTACATTGGGCTACATTTGGGCTCTAACATATATATAGCCCAATGTAGCCCAATATATATTTTTTCAAAGTTAATTTTCGTAAAAACCACTGGAGCACATATCTTGAGACATAGCAAAGGCACATCGGGCTACCAGTCCCTACAATTTTGCCAAGTTTGGTGGAAAACCAATCAGCCGTTCGGGCTAAAAGTGAGTCCAACCGCCCTATGGAAATTAACATGGGGAAAACACATTTTGGGACCCCCCTTTTATCTCGGCCCCCGCTTGACGAATCCCCCCCAAACTTTCAGGGAAGGAGCGGAGCGCCGCGAGGCAAAGTTAAAAAAAATGTCAAGTTATAGTTAGGATAGACTTTAAAAAACCTTTGAAATTAAGTAAAAAATCATATGTTTCAGGGACGTTATAGTTAGTTGGACATTTCACTCACATAAAACTAGAGAAATGTGCCCGTTATAGTTAGTTGAGCTAACTATAAATTGCACGCCCGCAATGCACTGCTTATGACGTCACATATTACATCACTTATGACATGGTCAATGACATCACTGATGACATCTAAAATGACATCACTAATGACATCACTGATGACATCATCCAGTGAATGTGTGTTTCTGTAAAGTTTAAATATTTTTCATATATATCTATGCCAAGGTGTATTAAAGAATGAGTGGATTCACAAATGCCTGAAGGAATTATTTAGTAGGTGCGTGACTGACTGTATAAGTGAGTGATTGAACATGTCTTACTGAATGTATAGGTTAGTGACTAAACTGTGCGAAAGTCTGTATTTGTCTCTCAATTGATGTGTAAGCGGCTGCATGGGTTGGTGAGTAGCTACATGAGTGTCTATATGGGTTATTGATTTGTTGTCTGAGTTTCTGCATGCGTGCCTGAGTATCTGTTTGTGACTATATATGTTTTAAGGCAGTATATGTGAGTGTTGGAGTATATAAATTACTATATGTGAGAGTAAGTTAATTGAAGAGTAGGTGTATAAATAGGTGTCTGCTTGTATCAGTGATTGTATAAGACAGTATGTATTTGTTAGTATGTGCATAAATAAGTGATGTGGTGTGTGTATAAATAACTGAGTTAGTGTGTATAACTAAATACATAAGTAAATGGGGATGTGATGGATTCTTTGCATGACTGACTAGGTGTATGAGTAACTCTATGGATGAGTGGCGTATGACTGCATATTATAGTATTGTATGGATGAGTAACTGCATGTAAAAGTGACTGGATGTGTGTGTAGACCTAGGAAATAGTGGGTGGTATGTAGTATCTGGCATTGTTGTGTGTATGGTTTCAAAAATAGTAGTCTGTATTTTAGAGTGGGTGTATCAAAGTTTATATTAGGGCATCAGTATGTGCATCAGATTATCACGTGCATGATGTCATGAGTGATGTCATTTGAGATATCATCAGTGATGTAATCAGTGATGTCACTCACCATGTCATGAGTGATGTAATATGTGATGTCGTCAGTAGTGCATTGCGGGCATGTGAGGTATAGTTAGCTCAACTTACTATAACGGGCGAATTTCTCCGGTATTATATGAGTCAAATGTCCAACTAACTATAATGTCCCTGAAACCTATGATTTTTTTGTGAATTTCAAATGTATTTTAAATGCTAATTCCTAACTATAATATCTGTAAAACCTGTTTTGTTCTGTGAATTTCAAAAGTTTTATAAATGTTAATTTCATATTTTAATATTTATAAAACCTAACTTTAAAAATTATTTAATGTTTTACACCTTAAAAAGAAAATATGTATATTTTTTTTGGGGGGGAGAAAACTTGTATACCAAGCTCCATCAGCATGCAAATCCTATCCGCCATATTGCTAAACTAGTAAATGATGTGCATTTCGTATCCAACACGTTTGAGGCACCGCGTCCTGCGTAAAATCATATACGTATGAGGCCGCGCCAGTTGCTACTTTGGTATGCGACGGGTACACAGTACCAAGCCACGCATTACGTCATGTCCGTATGGGGTCACGCCTGCTGCGCACTGTGTATGCGACGAGTGCACCCTGCCAGGCCCTGTATTACGTCATAGACGTATGGTGTTGCGCCAGGTACACCATTCCCTCATTTTTTTGTCTCAAAACTATATCTAAATAACTTTAAAGTGTATATGAGAGCAAGCGATAATCTAAAATATTTTAAACATTTATATATTTCTAACTGTAATAAACTTATATTATTGTAAATATATTTTCTCAAAATTGCGTCGGTGCGGTCATCTTGCGCGCAGGGTGCGCGATTATCACGTAACCTTAAACAAAAACATTTGATTAGTACACAACATTTCCCATTGAAGCAGTTCGAGAACGCCACCCACTTTAGACATTCTCTAGACAGCATTTGATGAGACACACCTTTTCTGCTTAGAGAGCTTTTTTGAAAATGGTTTGCTATATACACATATCTAACACTACACACACCATGCAACCATCATCTTCATCAATATTCATGGTCTGTAAAGTAGCCTTCCACCTCAGGTAGCCATGCACCTAAAAGTTACATAACCGAAGTTTTCCCCATTGCCAGAGGTAACATGATTGCATGCACTGTCCACAGCACAATGTAATATGGTACAGCCCAGGGGCAGTATCATACATAGATAATGAACACACGGACACAGATAGATAGTGGAAGTGGGTACTGGCACGTGCACTCGACTCCTTTTTATAACCAGGGTCACATATCCAGTGACGTCTGTGCTGGATGCGTGTGGGATGAGTGTAAACCAGCCCTTCGAGAATAGTTGCTGCTAGCATCAACTACAACAGTAATCATTGGATCACACACAGAGATTCAATAATAATAGGGTCAATAGCTTGTGCTGCAGTAAGGCAGGGACAGTAGATGTAAAATAATATACAAAAGATTCTATCGTAAAAGAACCATAACTTGAGTGAGACACAGGCAGTAGATCTGAAATAATACACAAAAAGATTGTATCATAAAGGGGCCATCAGTTCTAGTGCACTCAAATAGCCACATCAAAAACATTCAGCATGTGCACAGCCAACGATGATGCGTGCTGCAAATGAGGAGCAATGTCTGTAGCATCGGCAATAACAACTCGATCTGAATTGTGAACACTGCTGTCTGCAGTGTAGGCCAGAGAGAGCGGTCAGCAAGGGCCTACAGCCACGTGTTGTTGACTTGAGCTGCCCAGTTTGTTATACAAGAAGCAAGTAAAAGCATGTGCAGAGCCTGCGATAAAGCGCACTGGAGCAATGTCTTTTGCATACAGAACTGCATCATCTACAATAGCGACTAGATCTGAATTGTGAACACTGCTGTCTACAGTGTTTATTGAAGGCAGTAGTCACCACAGACATCCATGAATACTTTTTCTCACTTCCTCTTCACAAAATACAACAACATAAAGTACCGAAAACTCTGAAATAAATGAATCAAAACAATACGAATTGCGATTTCTGCTGTCCACAGTGTAGAATGTTATTCAGAGTTCTTTTCCACTACCAAAAAGAATTTGGTCATCGTACTAAACCTTTAACTCATCTAAAAATGCTCTTCAAGCAAGTATACTTAAAGGATATTGTGTATATTTCAATAGACGTTGTAGTTAGTTGCCTACTGGATTCTGTAATTAAACAATCACCACTCGATCTGAATTGTGTGCCCTGCTGACCGAAGTGAAGGCCACAGGCAGTGGTCATTAATGCCTCACAGCCATGTGTCGCTGGATTCGGAAGCACAGAGTTTATTTATTTATTTATTTATTCCATTTGTATGGCGCAACAGCTACCCTGAGGGTTTCCCGGCGCCTTGGATCGAAACATAAAACCAGGTGGAGTGGACTAAGAATCTAATTTTGGTCGAAGAGCCATGCCTTGATACCTTTTCTAAATGCTATATAGTTAGGTTCCAGTCGCAGTTTTAGTGGAATTGAGTTCCATAAAGCTGGTGCGAAATATCCGAAAGAGCGTCCGCCCATTCGTGCTCGTTTAAATCTCGGAACAACAAACTTCGCCAAATGTGTTGATCTAAGATTACGGGCTGGGATGTATTTCTGAACCAGCTTACATAGGTACGCTGGGGCTTCTCCGGTGTTTATCTTGAACATATAGCATAACGCTTTAAACTTGGTTCTGTTGGCCATTTTGAGCCAGTGTAAATTGCGTAGATGTTCAGAGATATGCGCCCTCCTTGGTAAATTTAGAAGCACCCTCACTGCTGAATTTTGGACGATCTGTAGCCGTCGTATGGTCTCTTTATTGGTACCAAGGAGAAGAATGTTCCCATAATCCAGGCGTGAGCCAATCAAGGCCTGTACTACAGTTCTTTGTGCGCCTTCAGGAAGTTGCCATAGTATTTTCTTTAGCCATTTTAAAATGGCAAAGTAGACTGACGCTGTTTTGTCTACGTGATCATGCATCGTCAATTTGTCATCAATCAGAATTCCTAGATTTCTAGCCGAGGGAACTGCTATTGGTGGGGGACCCATTTCTGTGGGCCAGTGTGATTGTCCCCAAAGCTCTTTTTGTTCTCCGAAAATTAGTAGTTCCGTTTTGTCACCATTTAATTTTAGTTTTTTGGAGTGCATCCACTTCGCTATGTCCTGTAACCCAGAATGTAGGGAGGAGATGTTACTGTTATCCGAGTCTGAAAGGGAGAATACTAATTGAGTATCGTCTGCATATGAAAAAATAGTGAGACCAAATTTTTCTGCAATACTCGCTAGGGGGTGATGTAGATATTAAATAATAGTGGGCTGAGGATTGATCCCTGTGGGACTCCGTAAGGGGAGGACATAGTATTGGAGATGTTATTTTTGGAAAAGACCTGATAGGATTGTTCTGTTAAAAAATTACTAAGCCAATCCAAAGCTAAACCTTTCACCCCTATTTCCTTCAGGGTTTCAAATAGCATTTTATGGGTTATGGTGTCAAAGGCGGCACTCAAATCTAAAAGAATGAGTGCCACCGTGCCACCGATATCGAGCTTTTGACGTATCGTTTCCGTCACTCCTAATAGGGTGGATTCGGTTGAGTGCCCGACTCTAAAGCCCGACTGTGAGGAATGAAGAAGGTTATTGGAGTTCACGAATTCTGCTAACTGTCGGTTAACATGTTTTTCTAAAATTTTTGAAAATATCGGGAGCAAAGAAACCGGTCAGAAGTTGGCAAAAATTTCTGGGTCACTGTTTGCTTTTTTCAGTAGTGGTACTACCATCTCATGCTTCCACTCGGTAGGTACTACAGCTTCTCTTAGTGATGCGTTCAGCAAAGTTCTAATGACATTAAGGGTGTCAGGGTCGAGCTGTTTGAACATTTCCGCTGGCATGGGGTCTTTGGGTGATCCTGACTTGATACTGTTAAGGGTTTCTAAAAAAGTGTTTTGATCAAAAGGTTGCCACACTGTCAGAGTTTTCCCCGAGTTAGCTGCCGGCTCATCTAACTCACTGGATCTTGGGGCTGCTAATGGGGTAAAATTGTGTGTATCTTCAACACTAAGGACGGAGTAGACATTGGCTACTTTCTCATTAAAATACATCGCAAGGCTGTTACACTGTGTTAAAGACAGTGTTGGAGGTTCTGGGTGCGTTGTAGCTCCCGCTAAGTCTTTTAATACTTTAAATAGCGTTCTGGAGTCATTTTGTGACTTTAAAATTGTGTTTTTTGTAAACTCTCCTTTTGTTATTTTGCATAGTAGATGGTAGGACTTCAGAGCTTGCTTATAAGTATTTTTCATGGCTGTGTCATAGCTCTTCCTCCATTGTCTTTCCAGCTTTTTACATTTGCTTTTTTCTAATTTTAGCTTTTCGGAGAACCAAGGTACTGGAGGTCTGTAGGGTTTACTCCTTTCCTTTTTTAGCGGATTAACTGTCTCACCCGCTTTTATTAACCAGTTCATGATTTTATCTTGGTCGCCAGTATTGAGATCCTCTAGTTTGACATTGGGTCTCGAGTTAATTAGCTGGGCATTCAGCTTCTCTATGTTAAGATTTTTCCAATTCCTAGAGTAGGTATTGTCAGGCTTATCTAGAACTATGGTTTTGGGTAATCTGATTTCAAATTCAGTGAGATAGTGGTCAGACCATAGTAGGGGGAGTGCCGGCTTACATATAAGGTTATCAAAATTGGCAAAGATTGGGTCTAGTTGGTGGCCTGCTATGTTGGTGAGACCTGTATTACAAAGATGTACATTAAGGGACTCCAAGTCAGCTAGGAGGTTGACCACCGTGGAACATTTGCGGTCATCTAAGTGTAAATTAAAATCTCCTAAAATTGAGAAAGTGGACGCTTCTAACAGAAAAGGGGTGATGAACTCTGGAAGAGCTGCTGCCCACTCTCCTGCTGCCCCAGGAGGATGATAGATGAGCATTCCGGTGAAGGTAATTTGAGGTGTAAGATAAATTTTAAAAAGGCCTGCTTCACAGTTGATCATTGTTAGATCTTCCCATTTGCAAGAGATTGTATCTTTATGGAAAATAATTCCAATACCACCCCCAGTTTGACTCATCCTATCTTTCCTAACAAGGGCGTAGTTAGGTGGTAAAGCTGTAGCGATATCCGGGCCCGAGCAGGCTTTAAGCCATGTTTCAGTCATAAACATAGCGTCTGGCTGAAGATCCATTAGTAAATTAAAAATATCCTCCTTGCGTTTTGGAAGAGATCTACAGTTTGTACTAATGAATGTAAAGTGTCTGAGTACCTCTCTGTTAGAATTAGCATTTTTTTCTTTATGGATCCAACCGTTCTCACCGGTTATTCCTCTCTTTGCAAGGCACATTCATGACATTGAGGACTATGGTCCTCAGGGCTCAGAGTATCGCAGTGTTGGCGGCCTTTGGGTCTTAGATTATACAAATCCCCTTGAGAGTAGGTGAGTGATTTAAAAATTTGTCCAGGAGGGGTGGCCCCTGGTCCTGGGCGGGCGCGGACGGGTGCAGACGGGCTTGCCTTTGGCGCGCCTTTGGAGCACATAGTCTGTTTATATGTTGTACAGATTTGTGTTCCCGCCCCCCGACCTCTACCCCGGAAACAATGTCGCTGCCCCACCTTCACTCCCTCCACTCAAGCGGGAAAACCCGTGGTGGACCGGGGAGCCGGCAGGCAGGACTGCGGGTGCCTGGAGGATCTGGGTTAGGCAGTGAGTCAATTTTAAAACATAATATTTTTTTAAAACTAGTGCATTAAAATGTTATCACAATTAAAAAATATAGCAATCAGTGAGCAAATACGCATTTAGCAGAGTCTCAATCACGCCGCTAGTGCTTGTCACCCGGTACACGAACAATCCAGCGAATGCTTGTAACTGGCTCGCTTTTCTACTGTGCAATTTTGTGTTCCCGCCCCCGACCTCTACCCCAGAAACAATGTCGCTGTCCCGCCTTCACTCCCTCCACTCAAGCGGGAAAACCCGTGGTGGACCGGGGAGCCGGCGGGCAGGACTGCGGGTGCCTGGAGGATCTGGGTTAGGCAGTGAGTCAATTTTAAAACATAATATCGTTTTAAAACTAGTGCATTAAAATGTTATCACAATTAAAAAATATAGCGATCAGTGTGCAAATAAGCATTTAGCAGAGTCTCAATCACGCCGCTAGTGCTTGTCACCTGGTACACGAACAATCCCAGAGTTGGTTGCACCTGATCAGAGGGGCTACACAGAAATCATCAGAAACTTTAACTTCTGACATCCTCAATCATAGAATCAAGACCCCATTTCACTTTTCTGACCTGCTGTATTGCAGTGTAGTCCAGCGACTGCAGTCGGTGAAGTCCAATAATCATGTGCAGCAGTTAGCTACGGAAGCACAGAGTGTGATGCACCTCAACGGAGGGATTTGTATGAAAACCAAGCAGCTGGTAACATCGAACATCGTCCATTGTGGGATCAAAGCACTGTTCCACTGTTGGGACCTAGAATTGGTTGCACCTGGTCGAAGGGAGTACCTTCATCTCCACTCTCAGATGCAGTTCTAACATCATCCATTCTGGGACCAAGTTCCACTGTTGGTACTTGTCGGACTACTGTGTTAGTACTATACAGAGCACTCCACGGTGCTGGGCCTCTGGCTGGGCTCTGTGTGCCTGTGTCGCGGTTGCCAGCGTTGATCTCAGGAGCATTCCAAGCTCACGGACCTCGGCCCAGGACTTTCTGCCGGCACGTGGTGGGCCCTCTTTCACATACAGCGGAGTCAAAAGGTGAACTGTGGGGAATATGTGCGTCACAGCGGCCATGACGGTTTCTGAGTACCAGCAGACTGACGTCATCATTCACGCAGCCACCTTTGCTCACGGCGTCAGCCTCGTGGTGGTGTAAGCTGTGCAGGCCTGGCAGACAAATACGCAATTCTAGAAGAGAACCAGAACCAGAGAAATGTGCCTTTTATTCATACTCGTACGCTAGCCCTGCGTACGCCGAGCTTGCCCACTACGCTAAAGATTTTTTTTGGGGGAAGAGGGCTCGTACGCGCTCAGTTTTTGTAATCTTCCCTACTGACTGTACTATCATCCTTGCGTCCGTTGTCCACTTCACTCAATAAACCATCAGTGTATGTTGACATGTACATGTCTGTGCTCTGCGTACTCAAGTATGTCCGGCACACACCCTTAACACTTTGCATTGTATACTTTTATAATCAAGAATCACTTGCCACCTTCGCACAGACTTTGCTCCCATCTCTCCCCGAATTCTGCATTGTGTGGCATAGGTTCCATGCCACGTTTGGTTTGTGTACATGGCTAGCCACAGATCCCACATTACAAAGTGTTGTTGTGTCTGCTAGGTGTACATGTTATTTGTCATGTTGTATGAGAATATATAAGCGAGCGAGTTTATTCATGAGCAGTGATTTCTCCCATTTACATATCGCAGTCCTAAAGAGAATACATAAGTTTTTCTCGCAGGTGAAAAGTGCGATCACAATGGCAGTCATTCATTACTATGCAAGAATGTCCAACTGCACAACGCTTCTAAGCTTACAGCCCCCAATCTTGTGTGCTTTCTTAAAAGCATGCCAACTCCCACAATCAGACCAACATTCACACAGCTTTCTAACAGCAGTTATCTACTTCTTAATAGCATGGACTGCTACGGAATGTAAGCTGCCATACCGTATGTCCTTACAGTTTCAAACCGAGTAACTTCCTGTGGCAATGTGTATTCCGACCCACACAAAGTAACTCCCAAAGTTCAACTTGGCCTTCAACACCTACAGATTTAATTAAACTGTGCAAACTAAAAGCACATTTTTTTCAAACAGAAGTGTCTGCAAAAGACATTTATCGACTGCAGATAGCACGAACTTCAAGTAAAATACAGTCCCTTTTAAATACAAACCTCCCATTACACTTTGTGAATTGTTTCACAATTTACAATACATCTGACACTCAAGCTCTGGCACACTTTTTTAACACTGTCTCCTCCGGCCTTGTCACAGGCTTTCAAACTTTTTTTGGTATAATACCAGACTTCATTCATTCGATCATCTCTGGAATAACCGGAACAGTGCCCATAATTCTCGCTCTCTTTGAGGCCATCCTACTACTATTTATGGCTGTAAAAAATGGCTGCGCTCCCTGTGGTAACAAGCATGTCCGACAGAATACACCTCTATGCGAAGCTACATCAATACCTTGAAAAAATGGAACAACTTTTCAGCTGACTGCCTCTATCTATTATCGGAGCCAGCAACAACATGACATTTATTAACACATATGCAATCTGCGTGCAACCATCTTTTTATTGCAAAACTTGCCCATTCAACTGGCAAATGGATCTATGTCTTGCCAACATCTCAACAGTCGCATCCTATATCCAGCAGGTAATGGAGTATCTTGAAAACCATGAACTTGATTGTTCGGGCAGTTGTGCAATAGCGGATGCAACGCAAAAAGGTGTTGTGGCAGAATGGGATTTCTGTGCAGCCGCGAAAGATCTCCTGCAACGTGCAACCTTTTTACACATCGCAGATTGCCTGCCAATTCAAATTGCCGCTCCAACATTCGAGGAACATTACTGTCCCTTTGAGGATTTGAATTGGATCGCTTTGCTTTTCTCACATGATGGCAACAATCGCCTCTTGGAACATTACGCATCTCAAGCCGCTGAAGAAC
The DNA here is from genome assembly GCF_964261635.1 of Lissotriton helveticus. Lineage (NCBI taxonomy): Eukaryota > Metazoa > Chordata > Amphibia > Caudata > Salamandridae > Lissotriton > Lissotriton helveticus. The sequence continues at coordinate 2,059,037,618 of NC_136063.1, forward strand.
TTCCAAAGTGCAATCTCCAAGACTTGTAAGAAATTCATGTTATTCTTGGATTATTTTTTGACTTTTTCCTATAAAATGTTTTAATACACTTCAATTGAACTGTTTTCATATAATAACTTTCTAAGTATGCTCAGGCATTTGGACTTTGTTTTCATTATTTCCCCATACGTCTCCAGCCGAACCGGCCATTGGTGATGTAAGGCCTATGCAAATACACTATTTACTTGCTAAATTAGCCTAAACCCGACATCGATTTTGAAACCATGTCTATTCTTTGTGCACTCCTCTCTCTGCCTGCCTGTTATCCACGAAGCCCTTTCACACAAATTAGCTCATCCTTAGCCTCTGCTCACGAGCTGGCGATCAAGATAAAAAACCACAAGATTGCTTAGGAACTAGTTGGCACAGTGTGGTAATCGTATCCCTTTATTTTCCTTATAGAATTTAGTCATTAATGTCTGATAGCTATTGTTTAAGTCACATGGAACTGTAACATGTAATGTGGAATCCACTGATGCAGGAGCTTAGGTTTGAATACAGCAGAAGCGGTTGGAGTTTGCCTCAGCTCAATGCCTTAGCTCTTGCCCAAGAATGTTTTTTTGAAAGGGCTGAAGACACTAATGTATGGTTTTACGAGAAGGGTACCGAATGTGATTCTGAGGAGCACAATGTTTGTGTTCCTCCTCAAAGTCCTGATGTGGGTATGGCTATTACGAATTCTGACACACACTAGATTGAATCTACTGTAGAAGATATTGCTGACTGTTCTACTGTTGATAATTTTGTGTTTCAAAAAAGGATTACCAGGGTACCTAAGAAGTTTAATGATTACATTTTGCAATATATTTTTTTGTTTTTTGTTTTCTCGAAGGATACATGTGGAAAGCGTATCCTACCTTTATTTTCATTATAGAATTTAGAGTCATTCATGTCTAATACGTATTGTTTATGTCACATGGAACTGAAACATGTAATGTGGAATTAACTGATGCTGGAGCTTACGTTTGAATACAGCAGAAGCGGTTGGAGTTTGCCTCAGCTGGATGCCTTAGCTCTTACACCAGTGGGTCCATTTATGGCACTTAAATAAAGACACTTTTTATATAACTTGCATTCTCCATAGCTTGATTACACACAGCTACTTTTTTAGACACACCTGATTTCACCATTTGTTTTCTGTGGCATTCCAACATTCTGCATTATATTCTTCAAGATTATTTCTTTATTCCTGCTTGCTAAAACACTGCATTTGAGTCAGGCCGAGAGGGGTAAGTACTTTGCTTCCCACTCCCTGTATCGAATAAACGCATACTAACACTACTTACACAGGTATGCTACAGCGGCCAGTATCCTACGGCGCAAACAGCACATCACTTTACAGCAATCAGCGCACCGCCTAGGCTCACAGTTTCAACACCGAGTCTTCAAACCGGTAGGAGTGAGTACTTTGCATTCAACCCCCTACGATAGTCTAAACGCATACTAACACCACCTGCACAGCTAGGCTACAGCAGCCAGTATGCTTCAGCGCCCAGAGCACATCAGTTTACAGCACTCAGCTCACGGTTTAGGTGCACGGTTTCATCCCCGAGTGTACCAGCACCTCACCTCAGCACCATCTCACCATCTCACTCTGGCCAAAACAGCACTTTCACACTGGTAGGGGTGAATACTTCGCTTCACAATCCCTGTATAGCACACCCTAACCATCCCACAGAGCTCACAGCGCTCCTACCATCCTCTTTCCTACTTTCTTTTGCCCTTTTTCCTCCTTACTCGCTTCAACTGAATCACAAAATGGCTGCAAACACTTCCTAGTTGCAACTGTTTGCATCGCTCGCAGCCAATAAGCAACAGTGCAATTACAAACAGGTGTGTCCTTTATTTTCTTTCCATGAAATGCAGCAGCATGTAAAAATTTTATTGTTCTCTTTCACTCACATGCTGCCAAATGTCTTTAAATGGGGGAAGTCTTTAATTGCTTTCTTTTACAGCACCATCATTCCCTCAGTCAGCAAGTGAAAAACTACATATTGCAACCCTTACCAGCATTCTTTTCAATTTTCTCTTGGCAAATCTTGTTTTTAATCACCCAGAATACTTGGCGAGCCGGGCTCATGGAAATTCAATACCACAAAAATTGCGCCGGTGAAGAGCCTACATATATATATATATATATATATTCAATACAAAAAAGAATAAGGTCGCTGCACACTTCTCGGAATTTCACGCAGTTATTTATTCAAAACGTGTCACAAACTCCCTACGCGTTTCGAACCGAAGTTCCTATTCACGGTAGTAAATGTGAGTAGTCCCATTTCCATTACACTATATATACATAGGCACACCTCTTTTTTCTGAGGCATGCTGGACCTTGTAGTTATTCAGGTTTTTGGCTTTTATTGTACTGCGTGCTGTGAGCCGCGTGTGCCAGCGGGGTTCTGTTTTTGGTTACCACACTGAAAGTGTTCCTGGTGTTATAGGATGTACCCGCTTTCGCTTCGCGATCGTGACTTGCACGAGCGAGTCTGTTCAAAAATCAGTGTGCCTGATTATTGATCCTAGTGTGTAACATGTGACTTCATGTCATACTCAATTATGGGCTGAGTGCCCTACGTCCCCACTGTATGTCGCAGCACACATTGCGCAATCCAATTTTAATGCTTTACGTTCGCTTGTTTCACAAGTCAGGTCTACCATTTGAAACAGTCCTTCACCGACGTACTATTAATATTCATAGTGACGGTGGTTCAGTGAGGCTTGCATTGACACTTGTGTGGTCAATTGTCCAATGTCATAAATGAACATAAAGTTCTTCGTCCCCATTCAGGCCTGCCGGCTGTTTAGTACGGAATCTTATAATTAATTTTGATTCTAGTCTTCGTAGTTTTTGTGTACGATTCCCTCCTCTCTCCTGCTGTTCAATCTTTGTCAGTCCAAAGTATTTTATATCCAACCAAGTTTTATTGTTGTGGCTGGCCATGTGTTTCGCAATGGCATATGAATGGTCACCATTTTGAACAGCACGAATATGTTGTAGAATCCTTGTTTTGAGGGAGCATGGCGTGCTGCCAATGTAGGATTTACCACAGAAACATTGCAACATGTAGACGACGTAGGGTGATTCACACGTGATACTGGTTCTTATGATAAAGTTTTTACCTTCTGTGTCTTTTAGGCTTTTGGTGTTCTGACCTATCTTGCATGCCTTACACGTTGTGCATTTGGTAAAACCCCGTTTCCTTAGGTCTAACCATGATTCAGGTTTTTTAGCTTCAAAGTGACTTCTTATCAAATGATCAGAAAGATTGGGTGCCGTCTGTATGATATCAGTGGGTGGTCACCCAGGCTCACTCCTATATCTGGGTCTTTAAGCAGCACATTCCAATATTTCATCAGTACTTTCTGTATTTTGTAGCTTTCTTTGCTGAAAGTCATGATCATTCTTGGTTGTTCCTCCTTTTCTTTTATTGGCTGAGTTCCTGTTTTGGCTTTGCTTCTGTTATCTTCTTTATTCAACAAAGTTTGCGCTCTGGTTTTAGTTCTGGCTTTGGTTTCACAGATATTGAGGTCAGTTATTTTATATCCTCGTTGTTTGAAGCGTTCTTTTGTTTCTTTAAATTTGTTCTCCATTTCTTTGTCTTCGACTGTTCATCATCTCCTCTAAGGGAAATTGATTGACTGTCTGATGATCTCCAAGTTGTCAGGGCTGATAACCTTGCAAGAATGGCGTCCAAACCTGGCAGAACTGTGGGAGAAGTCGGAGAAAATCTAAATCACAACATTCCCCCTAAAGACTCATGGAGAGTCCTTTCCTGGAACTTGGCAAGCTTGAAATCTAAGCTTATTGAACTGCAGTGGGGGTCCTTCATAAATCATTTTGAAATCTCTGCCTTCCAGGGAATATGTTGTGTGGAGACTACCTTTAGAACTTTTTTCTGCCCGGCCATAGCACAAGTGAAGGCCGCCAAGCTGGAGGTCTCAGTATTTGGGTTAAAAACTGATTAGATTGCCAAATCAAGAGGTTACCAGGCTTAACACCTGATCTACTGGGACTCTTACTGCGTAACGACAACAAATGCATTTATATGCTCAACATTTATAACAGACCACTGAACCCACACAGAGAATCTCCAACTTTCGTACTCTTAGATGATCAGCTGAGAATCCTCCCCTCTGAAGTTCCTATAATTGTTACTGTGGACTTCAATGTGACATTCAAACCACTGGTCAATGGTGGCGCACCCCTAACTGAAGAAGAAGATGAGCATTGGTTCATGCCTAAATTGGTATCACCAAACCGACCAGAAGCTCAACCCTCGCACTTCAATTACTGAGCATTACATTAAGGAGTGGGTTAAGAGGTGTGCAATGGTAGATCCTTATCAGACCCACAGGGCGCACCCACATTCTTTCAATCTAATAGCTGAAGCAGATTTGATTACATTTTGCTATTGTTGTGTATCTGGTAAAGCACGGTAGATATGAGAGTTCTAGAAAGATGGGACAGTGACCATAATGCTATGGAATTAGAATTGTAGGCCTGATTATTCCCATTCCTGATCTAGTAAAACCTTGCTTTCTGAGTAACAGTGTTGTATCCAACAATAAAGTGCCTGAAAGTGCACCTCTTAAATAAAGTGTATATGAATGTGTGCGATACCCTGGAAAAGATGGTTGAATTGATGAATCATGGCGCACCCCCTAAATTAATAATAAACATGCATGAAGATCTGTTTAGAATACTGAGGGACATTCTATCAAAAGGCTCAGGTGAGAATAAAACCTAGATCAAACCCACATCCTTGGTTTAATGCTTAATGCAGAACAGCAAAAATACTCCTCTTGGATCTTATAAATACCAAACCGGGATGGTATCCATGAGGCAAGTACGAATTATAAGAGAGTTCTAAAACATGCTATAGTCAACTGGGAAAAGGGGGTTTGGCCAGACCTTTTACATGCAGTGAGAACAAGAGATTCCAAAACATTCTGGTGTATAACTGTGCCTGGCAGCATCTCATAAAACAGATGCAGTTGCTTCCAGTACAGCTAGAATTGTGGTTGGATCATTTTGAAAAACTATACTCCCTGTCTGAAGCTGAGGGGAACAGCAAAGGTATGGCTAGTCTTCCCTGTTGTAGCACACTAGACCAAGTAGATGCCCTTGAAATATCCTAGACTGACTCACTTACAGCACTCAAATCACTCACGACCAAAAGGGCACCAGGTCCAGACTGTGTCCCAGTCGATCTTTATGCCTCTGAGCCAGATATTTGGGTAAACTACTTAAACATCTTATCTAAAGGAACATTGATTTGAGGGCCGGTTCTAGATTTCTAACGAGCAGCAGATAGGTGCTCACTCCCAAAGCTGCAGGTTAATAACTCTTGACTTGATCAAGTATTATACAAATCTAGGCATGGCGCTTATCCACAACTTTAGTTGGAAGGCCGAGATCAACAAAAGCGCATTCAAGCTACAGCAAGAGACAGGAGCAATATTGAAAACAGCGAAAAAACTGAAATCTAGCCATCTAATGCCAGCATTAGAAATGTATAAAGTAAAGGCAACAAGTGTAGCTCTTTCTCGTGCAGAGTTCTGGGGCCACACTGACACTGCAGATCTGAGCACGGTAGAGAATAGATGTCTCAGATATGGGTTTGTACCCAATCTCCTCTACCATAAAGTCGAGACCTTTAATTTTTGGCACAGGCTCTGGTCAGCACCCAAACTAGAGCCTTATAGGGAACCAATAAATGAGCTTTTAAAAAAAGAAGGCCATTTAAGTATCCCTTGGCTGCCATACATAAAGAAGATACTCCAGGCTGTAGGCCTTGAAAACCTCTGGACCAAACCCACAAGCGACTCCCTGCTACTCACTTCTAGTGATTAAAGATCAATGCAGGGATTACTTCTGTGGCGATAAGATTAAAGCATGCAAGACAGGCAGCTTAACAGATCAATTTCTTGATTCTTAGATCATGCCGTCATATGAAGCAGCACTTGACTCCATACAAGGCTCTCTGCCTAGCTATATTTGAATTTCAGGTATAGGACACTCTCATTGGCTCAATTTACTTTTAAATGGGAGCAGCCCAACAGCTCTTCCAAAGTATGCCCTGTCTGTAATAATCCCTCTGAGCCAATTGTGGTTGTCAGGGCCAAATATCTACAGGCAGCTTGAGTAATCTGCAAACGACTGGAAGGAACATCTGCGTAATTATTTGTGGCTAAGGTCCCCTGCCTAGGGGAAGGTGGATTGTGTAATTGCTTTATCTGCCTATCCCTTGCATGCCTTAACCAATATATGCTCATATAATGAGCTGCAACCAACTCGGTAGGTACTACAGCTTCTCTCCATCTCCAAGTGCTTCCGCTTTGTTCTAAGAATATTGCAAAAACCATTTTATTAGTATTACAAACATGAGCAAGCACCAGGAGATTATTTTTAGTGATCAAAATGTGGATATGTTCTTAACTGTTTATTACTCTTTGCTCTTCATAGTATTTTGCTGTGTTTTAGCAAGTGTTTTATGATTTGTAAGTCAAAACAATTAACTGATTGATCGATATATACTTCATCCCTCCTGTATGCACTGTGCATTTTAAGCATATCTATAACAGTTAGCGCTCTCTGGAAACCCCCAACTTCGACTGTAATGCTAGATGCCTGGATGGCCTAACAGACCCTTTTAAAGCTCATTATTAGGTTTCTGTCTGAGGTTTTTGCGCATCTGGGAATCATCTAGCTTGGAGCGACCCCAAAGTAGCTTTCACTGCCAGCATAAACAGTATGATTTTATTTTTATTTTTTTTATTTAGATATGCTTTTTTGTATGTTCTTTGTATGCACTCACAATGGCTTAAGCTCCATTGGAACCCCAAATATAGATTGTAATGTTGGATTATAGGGATGGTTCAACAGACCCTTCCTTGGATCATTTTGAGGTTTCTGTTCGAAACTTTTTTCCATCTAAAAATTATTCAGCTTGAAGTTGCCCTTTGATGCATCTTATTGCAAGCTGATGCATTTGTGATTTTAACTGATCTTAACTTTGGTAAATTGTTGTGAATAATGGACTTTCCTCATTATGTTTTTTAACTATCATGAAAAAATTTGCTACTCTGTACTTTTATGGTTCTTTCGAGCTGAAATAGAGTCTATGGTGGATGGATATCAATTCGATCCGATAATTCTCCGGCCATATTCCCTTTAACCTTGGCATAAGATTTAGCATGCAGAGCCATTAGGATCAAAAGTAAATCACTTGGGATTCCATATCCATCCAGTACTTCTCAGAGATGTTCCCGTGGACCAGGATAAATGCTGCTGTCAGGTCAATGAGAGTGCTATACAAATGGTCTTGCCTCAAGGTGACATATTTCCAACATGCCACTTTGGAGCATTAAGACCTGTAAAGGGGTACTATTTTTGGTCCTAAAGCCTGCCTGTGCATCTTCAAGGATATTATTCAAGGATATTATTCTCTTCTATCCATCCATGGTGTACAGAAGATCTTCTGTGAGTCATCCTGCAGGGTATAGATCTAAATTTAAGGGATCATCCCTCTCTCCCTTTTTATAAATAGAAATAATAACAGCTTCACGCCAAGTTGGAGGAATTAAGTAACGCTTTAAGGCCCTACTGCCCACAGCATTGAAATATGGAGACTGAATCTATGGTTGAGATTAATCATGAAGTGTGCTACTGTGTACTTTTATGGTTCTTTCGAGTGGAAATAAAGTTGATGATGGATGGATACCAATTCTTTCCGATAAATCTCCTGCCATATTCCATCTAACCTTGGCATACGATTTAGCATGCAGAGCCCTCAGTATCGAAAGTAAATCACTTGTGATTCCATATCCATCCAGGACTTCCAGGGAATTTTCCTTTTGGACTAGGTCAAATGCCGCTCTCAGGAAAATGAAAGTTATATATAGATGGCCTTTCCTCAAGTTGACATATTTCCAACATGCCACCTTGGAACGTAAGACCTGACCTAGGGTACTAATCTTGGTCCTAAAGCCTGCCTGTGCATCTTCAAGTACATTATTCTCTTTTATCCATCCAGGAAGTCTGAACAACACCTGCTTACAGAAAATCTTCTGAGTTATCCAGGAGGCTTATGGGTCAATAATTTGAGGGATCATCCCTGTCGCCATTTTTATAAATAGGAATAATAACAGCTCCAAGCCAAGTTGGAGGAATTGAGTCACCCTTTAAGACCCTATTGCCCACAGCATTTAAATATGGGTGACGTAATCTCTGGTTGAGATAAATCATGAAATGTGCTACTGTGTACTTTTATGGTTCTTCAGAGCCATAATAAAGTCGATGATGGATGGATATCAATTCTATCCGATAAATCTTCTGCCATATTCCATCTAACCTTGGCATAAGATTTAGCATGCAGAGCCTTCAGGATCAAAAGTAATTCACTTAGGATTTCATATCCATCCAGGACTTCCTGGGAATTTTCCTTTGGGACCAGGTCAAATGCGCTCTCACGTCAAAGAAAGTGATATATAGATGGCCTTGTCTCAAGGTGACATATTTCCAACATGCCACCTTGAAGCATATGACCTGGTGAAGAGTGCTAATCTTGCTCCTAAAGCCTGCCTGTGTATCTTCAAGGATATAATTCTCTTCTATCCATCCATGAACTCTGGAAAACACCTGCCTACAGAAAATCTTCTGTGATTTATCCAGTAGGCTTATAGGTCTTATTATTTGAGGGATTATCCCTGTAGCCCATTTTATAAATAAGAATAATGACAGCTCCATGCCAAGTTGGAGGAATTGAGTCACCTTTAAAATACTATTGCCCACAGCATTTAAATATGGAGACCAAATCTCTGGTTTAGATAAATCATTAAATGAGCTACTGTGCACTTTTATGGTTCTTTCGAGCCAAAATAAAGTTGATGATGGATGGATGTCAATTCTATCCGATACATCTCCTGCTATGTTCCATCTAACCTCGGCATAGGATTTAGCATGCAGAGCTCTCAGGATTGAAAGTAAATCACTTGGGGTTCCACATCCATCCAGGACTCTCCAGGAATTTTCCCTTGGGACTAGGTCAAATGCCGCTCTCAGGTGAAAGTGATATATAGTTTTCTCGCGTCAAGGTGACAAATTTCCAACATGACACATTTCCAACATGCCACTTTGAAGCATAAGACCTGGTCAAGGGACTAGCAGCCATTAGAAGGAAGAGAGGCCCCAAAGGTAGAAGACAGCGCTAAGACGCCCAAAATGTCCCCAACCCAGAGAAGTAGCAAGCAGCCAAGAAAAGTCCAGCTAACAGCAGAGGACCACAAGGAGCTCAAAGGTGCCCAGCCAAGGAAGCTGCTAAGAGTGACGCCTTTTGTACAACTCTATGACTATGTAAAGCACTCTGATACCCTAACGGGTCAAGTTTGCGCTCTATAAAACACAAAATAAATAAATAAATAAATAAGAGCAGCCACGCAGCAAAGCCCCAAGGCAGCCAGTCCATGAAAGGCGCAAGGAGAAGGTGCACAAGCCCCAGTGGTTGTGTGACACCACCACAAGCAAGGAAATTGCGCTGCACGCCCCCATTGGTGAACGGACACCACTGCAAGCTAGAAAATAGGCAAGTCAAGCACCAACTAGGGGCACACGCGTAGGAGAATCAAAAGCACAAAGTCAGAGGTGCACAGAGGGCCACACCAGTGAAAATGACAGCACGGACAGAATTCCAGACGAGAGAGACCTCTCCTCGAATAGAAGAATCACGCATACCTTGAGCCAGCCAAGAACACCCTGCAAGTGACAATGTTACAGAGAGAACCTGGTTGTCCGCTAAGTGTCTGCGAAAGAGGTGCACCACCAGCATTACCTGGAAAAAAAGGACGTGAAAAGGCCTAGCATGGACTGAAAGCAGCAAGAGAGCAACCACATCTCAACTGCAGAAGCACTGCCCCACAGTGGGCCAAAGACAGCACGGAGTGTCCTCCCCCACAATGCCTCAAGATGGAGTCGCCTGTGGCCCAGGAAGGGGAGAGTCGCACAGTCCAAGTGGCAAGCCGCCACCATATTTATTTATTTATTCGCTTGTATAGCGCAGGAATTCGACCACCGAAGGGGTATCGTCGCGCTTGTGTTCTTACCAGAGCTATATCCAAATAAAAACAATCAAGGCAGGAAGAGCCACCACCATAGCAAGGAGAAAAGAATGTGGCACAATACACATCATGAAGGACCAGAAGAGTGACAGTCCTGTCACCCTGAAGAATTGAATGAACACAGGTGTTCTGGAGGGATCAACAAAAAGTAAGAGGATTCGTACCACCACAAGCCAAGTGTACATCCACAGAGACGAGACAGCCACCAAGGCAGAGCGATGTCCTTGGAGACAGCTCAATGGGATAACCACATGTAAGCCGTCAGCAAGCTCAATCCGCATCTCTCCTCCTACGGTTCACAGTGTGACCATCAGTTCCTGAGGATCAGCAATTTGAGTCAAATGGCATCCCTGCTCACGACCACAGATGCCACGGGAGAAGAACTTCACCAGCAAAGAGACAAGTCTTTACTCCAAGTGAATCATCATTACCTGTCATCGAGGTCTAATGGCAACCAGATCGTCATTGTCATGAGCATGCCACTGCACCCCGCAGAAAATATGGAAGTGTGACCGGCTTGTCTACATTAGAAACCTGAAGATCAACCATGTTAAGGAGGAAAGGTGTGAGAGGCCAGGCCTAAAGCTGAACAAAACTTGAGTTGCTGAGGGAGGGCAACCGCCCAGCTGGAGACCCAGAGTAATCCGCAAGCTTGCACGAACAGAGTCTCTGCCTCTCATGCTTATCAGCGTGTCCATTACACCACTGTTACCAACACGGCTCAGTAACCCAAAACATCCAAGCGCAAGGATGCAGATGCCTTCCTGCAGGAAATCGAAGCTCCTGGCCAACTCCACTACCAGTGATCGTCTCAAGAATGAAGGCCTGCCGACATGGCACGCACAACCATTATTCAAAATCCATGGCTCCTACACATACCAGACATAAGGGAGGAACGCCACACCCAAACAGAGAACTATTTTACTGAGAACGTGGGATCGGTTGAATCCGCACTAACAATTTGGGAAGCCTACACAGTGGTTCTGAAAGGGCAAGCTGTATCTTTAAAGATGGGATATATCGCCAAGAAACGTGAGCTCCAGGACCAGGTGGAGGAGGACCTCCTTCAACTGGAGCGGGAACATGCACAATATCCCTCACCAAATATTAGTCATAGGCTCCTATTGAAGCAACATGAATACAGAATAAAGACTAGGGAACACATGATGGCTAAATATTGCGCCACCCAGCATAGAATCTATGTAATGGGGGATAGGGCTGGCAGGACACTAGCGTGGTTGGAGAGGCGAGAACAGGGAACACGATGGGTACTCAAACTGGCGAACCCAGGGGGTGTAACAATAACGCATCCATGAGAAATAGAGGAGGACTACCTGGAAAAGGTATACTCCCCCTCTACCCACTACAATGCTGATGATTTGTGCCATCTCCTTAAAGATAATGTTGTGCTAGGCCTCTCCGATGTCGAACGGGAAACCCTGGAGGAAGGTCTTTCGGACAAAGAAATTAGCATAGGCTTAGGGCAGATTAACTTCGGTAAGGCAATGGGGCCTAACGGCATACCGGTTGAGTTCTTAAAAGCTGCTGCCTCTCGGATTGTGCCACACTTAAGAGCCATGTATGTAGAGAGCCTTGAGGTGGGTAGGTTACCAGTAGACCAGCGGCTGGCCACTACTGTGGTCATCCACAAACCGGGTAAGCCAGCAGACAGATGTGGCTCCTATAGGCCAATCTCGCTGATAAATGTGGAGGCAAAGGTTTTGGCGAATGTCCTGGCAATAGGCTCATGACGGTTATTGCATCACTGGTCCATCCATAACGAATCTGGTGTTATGCCAGGAAGGAATACGGCTAGTAGGCAGTATATTGAAGAGGACGCGGCATTGTTATCTTTTAATGCCTCAATGGCGGTCGACTCCATAGAATGGCCATATTTGTTTGAAGTCCTGGTAAGGGTGAGCCTAGGCCCAAAATGTATAACCTGGGTGAAGCTGTTATATATGGATGTGTTGGAACAGGTGAGAGTTAACGGCTATTTGTCCCGCACATTCAGTTTAAGGTTAGGAACTAGACAGGGATGCCCGCTGTCCCTACTGATATTCTCCCTTCTACTAGAGCCCCTTGCAGCCTGGGTGCACTGGGATGTGATGGCGCGAGGGTTGAGTTGGGCGGAGGACGTGGAAGATCATATATCCCTGTATGCGGACGACAAATTGTTATATCTAGCCTGCCGTATAAATCTATCAGAGTAGTTCTCTACATTTTCACAAATTTTGGCAAGCATTCGGGATATGTGATCAATTGGCACAAGTCCGTACTGTTTATGTTGAAGGGCCAAGTCCCCCGACTTGCGACTGAAGGCACCGTATCGGTGGCAGAGGAGAGAATTCGATATTTGGGGGTCTTTGTCACATCAGATCCAGCACTTTCCTACAGCTCCAATCTGGCCCCCCGACTGGCTAGACTACAAGCGGATGTGAAGCACTGGAGGTCCCTGCCTCTCACACTATTGGGGCGTGCTGCACTCTTTAAGATGTTGGCCCTTTCTCGTTTTCTCTACATACCCCATAATTGTCCGCACAAAGTCCCAGACTCGTATTTAAGAGCAGTGGAGGGTGAAATCCGCACGTTGCTGTGGGATGGGAAGGCCCTCAGGGTGGCACTGAGGACATTAACAAAAGGCTGGTACGATGGAGGTAGAGCGTTGCCTGACCTGAAACTCTACTACTGGGCGGCACAATTGGTGACTGTCAATTACTGGATATATCACCCCGACAACCCAGCATATGCTCCCGACCATTACCAAACTGATCGCTCTGATTACCTCGGGGCCCTGTACACTAGTGACAGGAAGAATAAAAAGAAATTCTTTGGCCCTACCCAACACACAATAGAAATATGGTGTATAGTCAATTCCCGGTAGGGGTGGGCAGGTGTCCTCTCTCAGGAAATGCCGTTATGGTATGCACAAAAGCTGGGCATGCTGTGCTACCAGCTGGGGTTTGACAAGTGGGACCTCATATGTATCTCCGCAGTAAAGGACCTGGTTAAGAAGGGAGCTATACTTACATTTGGGGACCTACAGGATCAATATCATCTGGCTCAGGGAGAAATATACAGATATTTACAGATTAGGCACGCGATATGGGCGGCTTTTCCGTCCCTCAAGGACATACCAGAGTTGTCACCATTGGAGGACCGGCTGTTAGATTGAGGTACTGAAATTCTGAACCCGTTTCATAATAGTCGTCGTATCATGACGATTTTGGTCACATTAGACCGAAAATGGCAAGTGTAAGGCATACGAGCATTTTCGTCATATTCGAGTGACGAGATCACCATGAAATCAGGAATTCCGTTCTGAACCCTCGGGTTCCATTTTGTATACAGCAGCCATTTTGTGGTTGCCCTCACATAGGCCGATGACAGTGGCCAAACGAGTCTCCAAGCACACGTACACTTTAGCTGACTTCTGAATGACCTGAGCGAGCGACCCTCTTGCCTGAAGCCAAAACTTGTTAAGCCAGTTCCTTTCCCAGTAGCTGATCAAGATTACTGAACAAGACACAAGACACCATCAAACCTTTTATTGCGCATCACTATGTCTTATCTTGCTCACACCTGTCTCTGCTCCTTTCTTTATGGGCCGTTTACGATGGGGATGTGCCCGTTTTTATGGTGGGTTTCGATCGACCTGTCTGATGAAGAATGCTGGGTTTGACCAATGATCGATGATGGGCTGGGCAACTGAAAAGTGGGTTTTACCGTCATGCGATACCTCTGATTTGGATACATGTGATTGGACAGTTTGCAAATGTAAGGTATTTGTCTGGAATGTGATTTTTGGCATAAAAAGGATGGCTTGCTTTGTAAAAATTGGGCAGTCTCCTGAGAACATACACCGTGTTGTACTTCTAGGATAGCTGTTACTGGCTGCAGCTAATAAAATTGATCTTTGACGTCACCAAGAAGTACCCCGTGTCTCTGTACTCTAAGACAGGAGGACCCGGAGACTAGGGCGTTATCCCTGGCGCCGCTAGGTCTTAAATAACCCGGTTCTTCATTTGGCGCCCAGCGTGGTGCGATTTCAGCGGTACCGTTCCAAGCCAGAGGTTCGTGAGGAGCTTCGTGTGAAAATTCTGGAGGAAGGCCAACCACTTCATCGACCCCTGTATGTTGTCGTGGTCCGAAAGTCTTTGCTACGAGGTTCCCCGCTTTCCGACGGCTACGAAGGACTGCTACCCTGACTATCGCCCTGTCTTGGAGCCTTTGATGATTTGTAAAGCGAGACGATAGATGGGTCTTCTGGTGCCGACATCGATACCTCAGTTAAGTATGAGTGGAGTATCAAAAAGGTTGCAGATATATATGCTTCTTTTGAAGATAATTCCAGAACTGAATGTAGAGGTGGTAGCGGGGAAGAACCATTGTCTCTCCACAACCATGACCATTTTTCCTGTTTTCTACCCGCCCCACATGAGGATGTGATCAAAATCATCTCTACTATCAAATCGGGCTCCCCACTGGAGCCTTGTCCCCCATCTGTGATGTCAAAACTCACAGAAGTGATTTCTCGCCCTCTCATGGAGATCTGCAATATTGCATTTTCGACAGGTCAATTTCCAAGTATATGGAAGAACGCTGTCATAAAACCCCTTCTGAAAAAACCTTCCTTAGATCCCACTGCTGTTGCAAGCTACAGACCGATCGCGTGCCTGCCCTTTCCCGCCAAAGTATGCGAATACCTGATGAACAGACAGCTCTCAGAGTTCGTCGAGACTCACCATCTTCTCGACGACACGCAGTTTGGTTTTAGGAAAGGGCATGGAACAGAGACTGCCTTGATAAAGGCCTCTGACGAGATCAGGGTGATCATGGACCAGGGAGGGGCGGCTGTCCTTATCCTTCTGGATCTGTCAGCAGCTTTTGACACGGTCGACCATGCCACCTTAGTCGACCGTGTCACTGCTTTGGGGATTAACGGTCGTGCCAAGGATCTCATTTCATCTTTCCTGGCAAACCGTACCCAGACAGTAAAGTTGGGAGATTTCTATTCCCCTATCTCTGCATTCCCTTGTGGAGTCCCACAAGGCTCCTCGCTAAGCCCTATGCTTTTCAATATCTATGTAGCGGACTTGGCGTGGATAATAAAGGCCTATGGGATACAGCTTACATCGTATGCAGATGATACCCAGCTGGTGCTGGGTATCCACAAGGATGGTCACACTGTAGCAGCCAACTTCCAGAAAGCTATGCTTGAGGTCAGTAGTTGGATGGCCCTGAACTGCCTTCGCCTCAACTCGGATAAGACCGAGATTATGACCTTCGGAAGACTCTCCCCTGAATGGTCTCATGGTTGGTGGCCAGAAAAGCTTGGCCCCCCACCTGTTCCAGTGGAAAAAACCCGAAATTTGGGAGTGATCTTTGACACTAAGTTGGTTTTCGACATTCATACCAACAAGGTTGTGTCATCATCTTTTTTCATTCTGAAAAAAATAAAGAAGTTGCTGCCTTACCTCCCGCCGTCAGCTGGGAAGACTCTGGTTTCTACCCTAGTCTTCTCTAGGATAGACTATGGGAATGCACTCTTCCTTCATACCCAGAAGCGTGTCACAACGAAGCTGCAATCTATTCAGAATGCGGCTGCTAGGATTCTTCTTAACATCCCTCGTCGCAAATCCACCACTTTCGGTATTCGTCAGCTTCATTGGCTGAGAGTCGAGAGCCGCGTTAAGTTTAAGGCCCTCTGTATTGCTTATAAGGCTGTACATGGCACGGGACCTAGGTTCTTGGTTGAAGCCTTTCAACTGTATACTCCCAGCAGGCAATTAAGATCGGCCAATATCAGTCTCCTCCCTGTGCCACGCACAAGATCGGTCACCTGGGGAGACAGGCGCTTTCTTGTGGCCACTCCAAAACTGTGGAACCTCTTGCCACTAGCCATCAAAACCGCCCCGAATCTGATGAGCTTTCGCAGGCTCTTGAAAACATGGCTGTTTAATCAGTAAGAGGATGGTTTGATGAATAGACTCCAGTTTGCTCCACAGCGCCGAGACACCTTCGGGTATTTGTCGCGCTATAAAAGTTGCGTAAATAAATAAATAAAATAAATAAAGCGTCTCCCAGTCCTTAGTTTTTGGGTATCCCCTTGGGATCTTTGATTTGGAACTTGCAAGTACCAAAGCCGAGGGACTTGTGTATTCACGAGACTATCGTATTCGATATTCCCTTGAAGTTTGAAGCTAGACTAGTGAGCGAAGATGCCTGGCCTTAGCAGACTTGGAAATTTGTTTTGTTGTGGTTATAATAGGGATTCCCGATTGGAGGACTCGTGTCCGGTTCCTCCGATTGGAACTCCAACCTATGAACTGTATGTGAAGCATGGCGTAGGCCCCATCGCATATAACGAAGTATGGATTCGTTACACAAAAAAGGATGGTGTCCTACAATTGCCCCGATATGGTAGTTTTGACACTGAAATTTTAGATAACCTAGAGGTTAGACTTTTTAAGAAGAAAGCCCGGCCGGCGATGTTTGACTCTTTCCGCCTATGGCGAAAGGAAGCCAAACAGAAAGAAATTAAATTAGCAAAGAGAAATAAAAGAGAAAAGGGTATCTCGATAATGCAAGCTGCTATGCAGTATAAAGATAATGAAGAAGAACAAGCAAGTGAGCAGTTGCACAGGCAACGTAAAATGGCGATCGATAAATGCTATCCAGTTTAGCCACCTCTTCAGCAAGATGCAGCAAAGGAACTTGAGAAAGATCCTTTAATGTCACATTTGTTGAGCTCGCCACCCCCTTATGCGCAGAGTGCTAGAGCACCTCCGCAATCTTTAGTGGCGCAACATATTGCACAGCCGCCAGCTCCTCTTCAGTTGGCTCCTACTCCTCTGGTGCAGTCTTCTCAAGGGCTGCCGACTTTGCTACCTGTTCCGTCTTTAATTCCTGTGACTTTTTCACCTGTTCTTGCTACCTCCTCTGCTACTGCTCCTACATTAGCTTCCTCTCAATCCGCTTTATCTCCTGTTCTGTCAACTTCTCCTTCTGTACGGCAGAGAATGACGGATACTGTTACTAGTCTTTTGTCTCCTTTCTTTGGGTCATTAAACACGACCTCCGTTTCAGAGCATAAACAGTTATGTAGCCAATTGCCTGATTCTACAGAGAAGGGAGTATTGGATCATTTGGCGCATAAATGGGTTACCGACCCTGCAAGATATGAGTTAGAGTCTGTTATGGACGTCTTCCGCCAATGGGAAGCACCGAAGCAGAGATATGTTTTTGATAAAATGTGTGTTTTTCTTTGTGAAGAATTGGAGGATAATGATTTGGAACCCAATCCACCTGAGTTGTGTCGTGTACGATTCGAGTTTGCGAAAGGCTCGATTGTGGGTTCCGATGTTGAGAGAGCAGTTGCGACATTGTTGTCATTTAGGAGTGAGGCCATCTCTCGGTCGTTGTTTGAACCTGATCCTTCTGTTAGGAGAAAGGCGCGACAATATCCAATGAGAGAAGTTCCCCCAGTTTGGAAAGATGAGGATCTAACCGCTAATCCACCTGTTCAGCCTCATTTTCAGCGTGTTTGGGTACATGTTCCATGGAAACGAGCTGAAGTTTTGGCTCTTAAACAGACCTTACCTGACCCCCGTAAAAATCCTGCAGGGTATTATAAGGAATTATCACAGACTGCAGACTCATGTGTTATGAATTTAGCTGATATAGACATGTTGTTTGGAAACGTGGTCCCACAGCCTTTATGCGGATTGATTCGTCAACCGGATCATGCGCAAGAGTTAGGTGATACCTGGGTTAATATTAGTGCTGCAGATGGGCGACAAGTTGGTGGTGCTAAACCTGAGCCTTTAGTTGCAGAACTTCCTGGTAAGATCGTTCCTTACATGAAGACTTTAATGCCTGCTATGCGAGTAAACTGTGACAAATTGTCTGCGTGTAAGCAGAAGAAAGATGAAACTGTGTCCGATGTCTTCACTAGGTTTGAAGAAACGTTTATCGACCACAGCGGTCAAGACATGAGTACTGAAGGTGGTCAACAGTTGTTTGTTGATAAGTTTGTGCATAATTTGCTTCCCGAGTTATGTACCAAGTTGAAGGATTCCGAGAGTTCATGGGCTGTTTCCTCATCAGCACAGATATTGGCTACTGCACAATACTACGAAAATAGGGATAAGAATGAGAAGGATAGGGCAGACAAAAAGACTAAAGAGCTAAAGACAAAGGTTCTTTTACAGCAAGCGTATCCGCACCGTAGTAACCAGCGTGATTATCAGCAACCTCAGCAGTTTCAGCGAAACTCGCAAAGGTTCGAGCCTTCTCAACAACGTTTCCCTGTAGGCCCTAATCAATGTGCATATTGCAAAGAAGAGGGCCATTTTAAAAGTAGCGGCCCTGTTTTGCTACAGCGTATGAATGGTGTTTCTAGCACAAGAGGTCGGGGTGTTCCACAAGCTCTTAGAGGTAGAGGACGTGAAGGTTTCCCCCAGAACGCACGTCCCTTTCCTCCACAAAACTCAATGAATAGTTTTGATCAGCAGAATAACGTGTCTGGTAGGACGACTCAGTATTATGCTAATGACTACTACGCAGAAGGTGAAAATATGGAAGGTGATGATTGCTAGGACAGCCATAGACAAAGAGAGGGAGTTGTTTCAGTTCCAGTAGATCAGAGCGGACCTTATGTTGAGGTGATTACATCAGGTGTGTCAGAGCCTTTTCTGTTGGATACTGGTGCTACAAAGAGTTCTTTTATGCACTCTAAACTCCCTGGCGCGCCTTTGTCTGGCGAGACGAATGTTTCAGTAGGTTTTTCTGGCGCCCCGGTTAGGAACCCGATCTCTAGTCCTATGTCTCTTTCTGTTGGACCTTGTGAATTCGAAGCACCCCTTATTCTGATGACAGGTTGTGGTGAGAACTTATTGGGATTGGATCTGTTGAAAAGATTGTACGCGACATTGTATTGTTCTCCCTCGGGAGTACAACTTACACTGGGTAAGAAAGTGGTCTCCTCGATGTATTTGTCAAAGGATAAACTTCCGACAGAATTGTCATCTCTTCCTGATATTCTTTGGGCTACTGGTCCTAATGACGTGGGTCTTTTGGAGATACCGCCATATGTTGTGACATTGAAAGCGAATGTTAAAATGCCACGTATTCCCCAATACAAGATCTCGAGTGAAGGTGAAAGGACGTTGCTAGCGATCATTCATGACCTGATTGAGAAAGATGTAATTGAAGAAACGAGAGGTAATGTTTGCAATAGCCCTGTGTTGCCTGTCTTAAAACGTACTGACTCTTCTCAGTCACCTGTTTACCGGTTTGTGATCGATCTTCACGAGGTGAATAAGATTGTAGTTCCGCAATTTCCTGTAGTTCCAGATATCACTGCCTTACTGACCATGATTCCAGCTTCAGCCACGTGGTTTTCGGTGATTGATTTGAAGAATGCTTTCTCCAGCATCCCGATTGCCGAGGAGAGTAGGGATATTTTCGGCTTCTCTTTAGGAAGTCGAAGCTTCAGGTTTAAGAGAGCTCCTAAAGGCTATTGCGAGAGTCCTTCTATCTATAGTCAGGCTTTAAAAACACAGCTTGATACGATTGTTTTACCTGATGGTGCTGCTCTTATTCAGTACGTCGACGATTTGTTAGTAGCTGCAGATACTGAGGAGATTTGTAAAGAAGCCACCTTGTCGTTGTTGTGTCATTTGTCTGATTTACATCATAAGGTGTCCCTTTCAAAGTTACAGTTTTGTCGACAAGAAGTGACCTACTTAGGTCATCTCATGTCGAAGGAGGGAAGAAGATTGACCCCAGAACGAATTCAAGAGATTGCAAAATTGAGTGTGCCAATTACACAAAGAGAAGTGCGTGCTTTCTTGGGTATCACGTCATATTGCAGACAATGGATACCAATTTTTTCCCTACTGGCCAAACCTTTGGTGGCATTGACTTGTAAAGATACACCAAATCCCCTTCCGTGGTCCGAAGAGTGTCAGAAAAGTTTTTCGGAATTGCGCGATGCATTGTGTTTCTCTCCTGTGTTGGGTACCCCCAACTACAGTAAGCCCTTTACACTGTATGTCCATGAGAGAGAAGGATGTGCATTGTCAGTGTTGACACAATCCTTTGGGGACAAGCAGCGTCCATGTGCGTATTTCTCGTCGACTTTAGATCCAGTAGCTAGAGCGTTGCCGAGTTGTTTGAGAGCTACAGCGGCAGCAGCTGTTTCCATTCGACAGTCTGCTGGTTTGGTGATGAATAATACGTTGATTGTAATGGTTTCACATGCAGTGGATACTTTGCTAAACAGAACCAAGACACAGCACTTAACTAGTGCTCGATTGTCAGGTTATGAGCTGACACTGTTATCGAGTCATGTGCACATAAAGAATTGCAACACGCTGAATCCAGCTACGTTGTTGCCAATTGTAGCAAAGACAGATGTTTCTGGACAACATGATTGTTTTCTCAGGACAGAAGAGGAAACGAAAGGGAGAGTAGATCTTAGGGACACTCCTCTTGTGAAGTGTGATGGTACCTTATGGGTGGATGGTTCATGCTTCAAGCTTCCAAATGGTGATACGACTGCGGCATATGCTGTTACGACTTTGCATACGATTGTTGAAGCTGCACGTATCCCACATAATTCAGCTCAAGCAGCAGAGTTGATTGCACTTACGAGAGCGTGTGTATTATCAAAAGGAAAGAAAGTGACCATATATACTGACAGCCAGTATGCATTTGGTGTGGCTCACAGTTTTGGACGATTGTGGAAGGAACGTGGGTTCCACACGTCTCATGGAACTAAGATACAGCATGGTCAGTTGGTAAATGAGCTTCTTGAGTCACTTACCTTGCAGTTGCAAGTTGCGATTGTGAAATGCAGTGCACATAAGAAGGTTACTGACGACATTGGTCGCGGTAATGCGTTTGCTGATGAAGTTGCGAAAGAAACGGCAAGAGATGTGATGAGTCGAATGTAAGTTGCGGGCCCTGCAAGATGGATTGGTGATGTTGGAATGTGTGAAGATATGATAGAGAGTGTGAAGTCTATTCAAGCTGAAGCTACAGAAAAAGAATTGAGGGTGTGGAGAGAGAGTACGGGGAAATTAGACGCGAATGGTTGTTGGGTTGAGTTGTCAGAGCATCAGCGATGGTTGTTACCCGATGCGTATGCGCTTGCAGTGGTTACAAAGGCGCATGGAATGGCCCATATCAGTGTGAAAGGGATCTGTAAGTTGTTGGCTCCAGTATGGCAAAATGCTGGAATTCCTAAGTGTGCAGAGAATGTGGTCAAGAATTGTGTGATTTGTTTAAAATACAATCCTGGTAAGGGAACCCCAACTCCAGCTGGTCATTTTGCTCCTCCTACGTATCCGTTTGAGGTCTTGCAGCTAGATTTCATTGACATGGAGAGATGCAACAACCTAAAGTACGTACTAATGGCTGTTTGTGCCTTCTCAAGATGGGTAGAAGCATATCCCCTAAAAGATAATACTGCCTTGTCCACAGCTAAAGCCCTTGTCAAAGAATTCTTTCCTAGGTTTGGTTTGCCGAGAATGGTCTGGAGTGATAACGGGAGTGAATTTGTGGGTCAAGTGATGAAGAGAGTGTGTTAAGGGTTAGGAATCTGCCAAAAGTTTCATGCTGCAAATCACCCCCAATCAGCTGGTCTAGTGGAGTGCTATAATGCCACCCTCAAATTGAAACTTGCCAAGATACAAGCGAGCTCTGGTCTTAAATGGCCTGATGCTCTGCCATTAGCACTTTTATCAACTAGGATGACTGTGCATTCACGAGTGGGACTTAGTCCATACGAAATCATTTTTGGTCGCCCGGCAAACATATGGGGAGTTCCGAGGCCGACGAAATTCAGTGAGATTGAACACTCTATACTGCTTGATTACTTGTATGATTTGACGGCTAAATTGCGTGTCTTACACCAACAGGTTCACGATACACTGCCTCAGGTTTCTGAAGATCCAGGACATGTCATCGATCCTGGTTCATGGGTGTTGATTAAGAATTTCCAGCGGACAAAGAAAGATCAACCCCGCTGGATCGGTCCCTACCTGGTGCTTTTGTCCACGAGAACTGCAGTACGGGTGCAAGGAAAAAAGAACTGGATCCACGGCATACACTGCAAGAGGGTCCCTTTACCTCTGCCGTACGACCAGTGGGTCCAGGAGGGCATTCCTGATTCTGAGACTGAAACTGTGCCTCGTTTTCTGCCTTTTAGTGATGCACGTCTAATGGGGACAAGTTCTGAGCATGAAAGCGACGATCTTATGCAAGAAGCTGTGCCACCGTCAGTTCGATTGGACACTACCGAACCTGAACTCTTATTCCAAGACCAGACGTTACCTGGAAAAAGCCGTTATAATTTGAGATCAAGAATTACGGACAAATACAAATAAAAATTCCTTTTTGCTATTTTTGAAAGTTCAGCTCTCCCATCTGAGTAACTCTTTTGACCGATTTTTGTTTTTCGAACCGCCATCCGGGTTCAGCTGTAGGGTCGCGGTGTCAAGTCTTTGGAGTGCAAGCCGAAGACACAAGGTTGACGGTTCTGGTTGGTCTTAGGGCGTTCCCTGGACTGACAGACGCATTCCTTAGCACGGAACACCCTACCTCCGCGAGCAGCAAGGTTAGAGGATGGAGTTTTTCGAGATGGAGAGACCTGTTGAAGAAATGAATTTTAGAGCCAAAATTTGTCAAATTATGAGCAGAAAATGTTTTTTAATATTGTGTGTTTTTATGTTGCTTAGCTTAATGACGTTTTTAATGGGATATGTTATATTCTCTTTTCAAGTGACGTTCGCACCCACTACACAGCCCATACTTTCTTCCACTGTTTCTTCGCATTCTTTTCATCCTCTGCCTGAACATGAGTCCATTAGGAGATTGGGATTCATTAATAACTCTTTCATTCAGCTTCTGCACCAACACCAGTTAGTAGTGAACATGACTAACTGTTGGGTGTGTGGCCTTATACCTCACACTACTGAAAAAGGTATTCCTTATCTGGTCCTGCTATTCAGTTACAATGGTTCTGTGTGGGCATACAGAACGATGTTTATCTATGCTCGTGAAGTCCACCCCCTACGTTCTGTGAATGATAATCCAAAAAATAGTGCTCTAGTTAAAGGAATAGTCAATATGATTAAGGGAGTTAGTTCCTATGAGACTATCCCGAAAGATGAGACACTAGCATATATTGGATGGAACATGACTGGATATGGAGCGAGTCTGAGCGAGAACCAGTGAGCAAAAAGATCCTCTACGATTTGGATTGTACCCCATCAGGGTCATCTATGTCTGCAAGGTAATGGCAAGAATCCAAGAGCTCAGTTAGGGAAGAGTATCTGCACTGAGACGTATGTTATTGCGTCCCAGACTTCCCCATCGTTCCTAGCAGCTAAGGGTACCTATTTCATCTGTTATGAAAGAGCATACAAATGGTTGCCCCCTGATTTCTCGGGCACATGTTTTGTCTCGTTCCTGTTGCCTCCCACCTACACAGCTGTGGCAGATTACCACAAGACAAGGGTAGTTAGAGGTGTCTTCACTAAGGAAGATACTGCAGGACAAGAATTAGGAGATTTCTTGAAGGGTTTTCTGCCGTTTTGGGGACCTATGGTTAACAGCAGGAACATACGACAATTGACGAGGGTGGTTGAGTCCACCGTAGTTGAAACTGCCGGTGCCCTTAGTAACT
The DNA here is from genome assembly GCF_964261635.1 of Lissotriton helveticus. Lineage (NCBI taxonomy): Eukaryota > Metazoa > Chordata > Amphibia > Caudata > Salamandridae > Lissotriton > Lissotriton helveticus. Next base: position 2,059,061,472 of record NC_136063.1, read on the forward strand.
TGACTGCTGAGCTCCAGTCGGATCGTCTTATGACACTCCAGAACAGAGTTGCGTTAGACGTCATACTTGCAGATCGAGGTGGGGTATGTAAAGTGATCCAATCAAGTTGCTGTGTTTTCATTCCAGATAATTCTCCGACAGTGTACTGAGGTACTGAAATTCTGAACCCGTTTCATAAAAGTCGTCGTATCATGATGATTTTGGTCACATTAGACCGAAAATGGCAAGTATAAGGTATACGAGCCTTTTCGTCATATTCGAGTGACGAGATCACCATGAAATCAGGGATTCCGCTCTGAACCCTCGGGTTCCATTTTGTATACGGCAGCCATTTTGTGGTTGCCCTCACATAGGCTGATGACAGTGGCCAAACGAGTCTCCAAGCACACGTACACTTTAGCTGACTTCTGAATGACCTGAGCGAGCGACCCTCTTGCCTGAAGCCAAAACTTGGTAAGCCAGTTCCTTTCCCAGTAGCTGATCAAGATTACTGAACAAGACACAAGACACCATCAAACCTTTTATTGCGCATCACTATGTCTTATCTTGCTCACACCTGTCTCTGCTCCTTTCTTTATGGGCCGTTTATGATGGGGATGTGCCCGTTTTTATGGTGGGTTTCGATCGACCTGTCTGATGAAGAATGCTGGGTTTGACCAATGATCGATCATGGGCTGGGCAACTGAAAAGTGGTTTTTACCGTCATGCGATACCTCTGATTTGGATACATGTGATTGGACAGTTTGCAAATGTAAGGAATTTGTCTGGAATGTGATTTTTGGCATAAAAAGGATGGTTTGCTTTGTAAAAATTGGGCAGTCTCCTGAGAACATACACCGTGTTGTACTTCTAGGATAGCTGTTACTGGCTGCAGCTAATAAAATTGATCTTTGACGTCACCAAGAAGTACCCCGTGTCTCTGTACTCTAAGACAGGAGGACCCGGAGACTAGGGTGTTATCCCTGGCGCCGCTGGGTCTTAAATAACCCGGTTCTTCAAGATGGGCCTCTAAGCTCAAAGGCGATATCTCTCACATATAAAAAGTTATGTAACAACCTGCCAGACAATTTTCCAAAGCTTAGGGAGCGGTGGCAAGATGACTTAGGCCCAATAAGAGATGAGGATTGGCAATTGGCTCTTATGTCCCCTCGGGAAGTGGCCATCACACTTAAAATTAGGTTGATACAGCTTAGGATTCTTCACCATTCATACATGACAGAGAAAACTCTGGTGAGAATGGGGTCCAGACGTGATGACCAATGCTTGAGGTGTTGCGGACAACAGGTCACCTTTAATCATACTTTGTGGAGCTGCCCGATGATACATGCTCTTTGGGAGGGAGCTTCGGACCACATGCAGGCAGCCTTGGGAAAAGAGATAGTGTTGACACCACGACTGGGACTGTTGAACGTATGGGAGGCGACTGATCTTACGGAGGTTGAACAACAATTCTCAACACTGAGATATACGTTAATTAAACGGGAACTGGCGAGACGGTGGGGGGGAGCGAGTCCGCTGTCAAAAACCATGTGGCCAATGGAGCTGGATAGATGTATGCTGGCAGAGACCGAACTTTTTCGGGGATGCCTCCAAAAATGGGCTAGGAAATGGTCGCAGTGGAATATATATCGGGTGGATCCCTGTAAGTCACCTACAGTGGAAATGGAGATGCGTAGACGGGCCGACCAGGAGAGTAATGATTGATTTGCAATTTAACTTACTGTTTGCTCAAATACTGTATTGATTGAATTGAAAATGTTGTCCAAATATGTATGTATGGCTGTCATTAAAACCAATAAACATATTTAAAAAGATAAAAAAAGAAAAGAACAAAGACCCTCGGAAAAGCACTACGCTACGTTTGCGTAGTTTGCGAAGTTTGCGCTACGTCGCACTATGCGAACTGCACGTAGCACAGTGCACACATGCGTAGTGTAGTGCAGCCGTCATTTTTTGCTTGCTCCTCATCCTCAACGTCAAGTTGGCGACGGCGAGCAAGCAAAATGACATCCCGGCGAGACTTTTTCCTCGTTCGCGATCAGCAAAATCAAGTTGCCGATCGTGAGTGTGGAAAATAAACCTCCCGGCGAGATTCTCAACGTGGGGAGGTCAGGTTTCTCATTGCGAGTGGTTGCATATGCTCGCTACCGCTCGCGATGAGAAACTACCAGTCCGCGTTGAGAAAGCTGCAGCTCGAGTGAAAATCTACTTGAGCGGCAGAAAACTACAGCTTGCACTATGCAAGATGCCATTTTCAATGATTGCACAGTGCCAGATTCTTGTCCGTACGGTGTAATCATTGAAAACGGCATCTTGCACAGTACAAACAGGGTACTACGCAGTTTGCGTAGTGCTACGCATAGCTTGCTTAGTGCAAAGTGCACTTCACGTAGCTTCGCGTAGCGCTATTTCGCAAACTACGCCCAGCCCTACCTGCAACCATCATGGCAAATCGTCACCAAATGTCATCAAGATTTATCGCACGGCTGGCAGCGGCATCACCCCAGTCTCTGTCAAGTGTGTCAAACACTACCACCCCTAGAGTACCAAGCACGTGGACTGGAGTCCTACACCATTGCCATATCAGCTGGCAAGAAGAACCAGAGACTACCTGCTAACCTGGCTTGCATCTGAATTTCGGCATCAAGAGCATATCTTGACCAAGATCCATCCCCCCCTGAGGTTTGTGTTAGCAACTAGGCACTGGATCATCAGTGGTCTTGCAGCTTCCCCCACAGAAACACTAGAAATGTGGTATTAATCCTAGGCTGCTGTCGCCTCTGGGTGGAAATTGCACACGTAGATTAGTTTATGCACCTATATGGGATGGTGCAGAAAGGTGTAGAGAACCACTAAACTCTACAAACTTTGAGTCTCCACTCAATATACAAATTACTTCACTCCCCAGCACACATCAGATTTATACAAAGGTTTCCCTATTATGGTTGCAAACAGTTCAGTGTATCATGGCCATACAGGTAAATAATCCTCAATTTCATCTGGTTATTCGGTTAATATTTCTTTTCAGCTTGTTACTGAAAACGGTGACAACGCGGAGCGACGTGCTGACTGGAGGATACCGAAAAATAAGATACCCTAATTAAGGATTTAAAAAAAGAAATATTTGAATTTGACGGAACAATGCAGGTGCGTCACATAATTTGGAACGCCAATGTTGGTTGGAATTATCACCACATTTCAAGGATTAGGGATTTGGAGCATTGGCCTTGAGGAAGTCGCAGGAACAGACCCCCCCGAGGGCGACAAAACATGTGTTGGCTGTTGCTGTTTTTTGACTACTAGAAAGACAAGAACGATGAAATAAAACAACGAATAACCGGATGAAATTGTGGATTATTTACCTGTATGACCATGATACACTGAACTGTTTGCAACCATAATAGGGAAACCTTTGTATAAATCTGATGTGTGCTGGGGAGTGAAGTAATTTGCAGCTTCCCCCACATAGGCACACATGCAGCCTCAGTGCAGCCGCAACCAATCCCGTGGCAACCCAGTCAAGGGAGAGTTGGACTTGACATTCCCCCACCGATGGATTCCAGGATGCGAGGTCATCAAACTGGAGACTCCAACCACGCTTATGACTCACCCTGTTATACAAACTGTTGGGACCTGCCACAGATTATCCTCAACGTCAGTGGAGTGGAGCAATTTCAAATCAAGTGACATGCTTCCACTGGCATGCTGCCAGAGTGCAACTGACTTCTCCAAGCCAGTATTCGTGTCCTGAACCCTCCTGTTTAAATTATGAGTACAAGTAAAGATGTCCGCTGCTTTCCTGCTGCATGATTCTAGATGCTGATGGAGCCCGTAGTGTATTTTTGATTGTTGTTTACTTCCACTGGTTGGACTGGTGTTTGTTTTGTTTTCAATAAAGTTAGGGAAGAATGTGGTGTCCTGCTGGACACGTTCTAGTGTCTCAGCAGGCACTGAATATGCCAGCCCCTCCCTAGAGGGCTGGACACACTTGCACCTGTTAGACCTGACACACTTGGCGTAGTTTTCCCCTATCTTTGCCTCCGCCTCCTTTATTTTTGATGATGTGCTGGATTTCGTTTTTGCTGGTTTAGATGCTTTGGACACTCTGCCACTGCTGATCAGTGCCATAGTGTAAGTGCTCCCTATGGAAATTATCATATTGATTGGATGTACCTGATTGGCATATTTGTATCACCACAAAGTCCCTAGTAAAGTGCACTGGGTGTGCCAGGGCTGGTGATAAAAGGACCTGCAGCACTGATTGTGCCACCCACATGAGTAGCCCTAAAATGGTGTCTCAGGCCTGCGACCGCAGTGCCTGTGTGAAGTCAGTGAACTGCCATGTCCTCCTGGTCATTGTCCCCACTGGCTAGGCCTAACCCTTCCCTTTGTGTACACATTGGTCACCTCTATGGAAGGCTCAAGGTATCCCCTTGGGCAGGGTGCAGTGTATATGGGGTAGAGCATGTACTAGTGCAGGTAACATGCTCTGGTAGTGAACAGCAGCCATTGTGTGTGATCACTGCTGCAAGGTTATCTTGCTCCATGGACTAACATGGGGGAGGCTGGTCCCAATGGATACCAGCCTATCTTCCCACAGGAACAAGATAGGACATAAGTGATTGATATCCCTGAACTCAGAATTTAATAACACATCTTTTAGGAAAGGTTGTTTTTAAATGCTGTGTTTGAGAACAGTACTTTTAGAAAGTGGATGTTCTCTTGTCTAACCTTTCTGTGTGCCTGGGCCTGCTTGTGGATTGACTGTCTGGTTTGAGGGTGACTGGGGCTGGGGAGCCCCGAGGAGGTTGTCTGAGTCAGCCCTTGGTTGAATGACTGCATCTGCAACTAGAGTGGTGGGAGGAGATAGCACCTGGGAAGCACCTGCTGCCACAATGCTGGCTCCACCTCCTGCTGGGCGGCTGATGACTCTGCCCCTCACTCTGAAAGGAAGGAAGAAGCCAGGAAACCAAAGTACTCCAGCAACACCCAGAACTGGTTTAGACCGGGCTCAGGGCCACACAAAGACTTCAAAGACTTTTAGGGGTACAAGAGAAGGACCCCTGACAACAGATTTTCAGATTCTACAATCAAGAGGAAACTCTTCCAGAAGAAGGACCCCTGAAAAAAATGAGGAAGACTGCCCTTGCTGTGTGCTCTGGGGCTGACCTGGTTTGCTGTTCATCTGAAGGAGAGAAGAAGGGGACTTTGCTGTGTGCTGTGACCCCTGCCTGCTTAACCTTAAGACTTTGCTGTGTGCTGTGTCTGCAAACGAATCTCGAAGGGCATGAGAAGAGCTGGCCTCCTGTCCTGGAACCCAGGGTCAAAAAGGTTCCTTTAACATTCTGAAACACCGTAAAGATCGTGCTTGGTGCGTGGCTGGAAACTGTGGGCCGTGAAGAAGGATCGGTGTGCTCATCGGCACATTCCTGCAGCAGACCGGAGGCTCGTACTTCTCCGTCGACAATCATTGCCCCAAAGGTGTTCGGGTCATCACCTGTCCCTGGCGCCCTAAAATCTCTGTGCCGCTAAGTATCACCGCTGCCGGGGCCTGCTTTCCCCCAACCGTACTCGCTATCTACCCCGGGGGCTGTGGAGAAGGAACGGGAGAATCTGTGTCGTGATTGGTCCCCCACGACAAGCCCCCCTCAGCAACCTCCAGTCCAGGATGGCGGCGCCGCGCTGGGATTGGTCCACGGGCCGCCGCGTCACAACTGAAGCCGCGCTGCGAGTGGCTGGAGCAGGGAAGAAGAGTCAGCGTCACGAGGGGCTCATCTCCGAAGCTGCGTGCTGATTGGCCTAGCGTCGTGGGTTCGTCTCCGAGGCCGTGCTCCAATTGGTCCTGCGCCCGTAAAGTCAAGCGCTCTCGTCCGAGGGAGCCGCGTTCGAGTTTGCAGGAAGACATGTCCTTGCCGAGGGATCCGTGAGTGCATTTGTCGTCCCTGGCCTGCCGTCCCATCATCAAAGTGGTAACCTGGCTCCCCGCCGCTCGGTGGATTGTCGAGAGCGGGTGGAGAGCTAGCGGGACCGGCCGGGGCCACATTTGAGGTTTTCCCCTAAGCTGAGGCTTCTCTTGCTACCAGAACGGGGAGACGCTTCTTTTCATAGCGCAAGGTATGGCGAAGGGCTGATTTCGATATCTCACAGCCTACAATATTTACTCCTGTGATATTTTGAGACTGAGACTGAATTACCTGCCTAGAATAGAGTGGAAATCTGGAGGAGAGTAAAGCAGTGGTGTAAAGTACAATACTTTTGCTAAACTGCCT